>NW_025335568.1:23717821-24228403 GCF_004798865.1 Varanus komodoensis | reverse complement strand
GGGGGGGGGGAGATGGCCACAATTTTTGTTGTTGTCACTTTGCTTCACATTTTTCTGATTTAAAAAAATGGTTACAGAACAGATTATACTTAACTATATTGAACCTTATGGGAAAATTTAACTTGGCTCACGACCAATTTGGGTCATGACCGGAGTCCTGGAACGGATTATGTTCATGAGCCAAGGTACCACTGTATATGGGATCAATCAATTAAAAGGCTTGTTGTTTATCCATAGA
The DNA here is from genome assembly GCF_004798865.1 of Varanus komodoensis. Lineage (NCBI taxonomy): Eukaryota > Metazoa > Chordata > Lepidosauria > Squamata > Varanidae > Varanus > Varanus komodoensis. The sequence goes on along the minus strand of NW_025335568.1, from coordinate 24,228,165 downwards.
CCATTACAATGTTCATTATATTGGTATTATGTTTGCAATTTTAAAATAAAGGTAATCTCTCCCTCCCCCTGTAAAAAAGGCACAGGGGATGCTTTAAATGTCTTCTCTCAATTACAGCAAATGAAAGGCTCCAGACAGATGATGATGTTATTTTGGGGGGGGGGAGGGGGAAAAGACACCCCCAAACCACTTGCTTCAGTCTGAGGCTGCTAGAACAGATTCAGAAATTTGTTATATATTTATCAGCATCACACAGATAATGTATTACTTTCATCATCATTTCCATTTGACCATATGCATAATGACATCTATGCTGTAACCTGAAATAGCTCAACCTGCTATATTGTGTTTGTGAATGTTGGGCATGACATATAATTTGTATTTATATCTAAGCCCAAATGATTTAAAGGCTGCAAAATGATGCATGCCCCAAAGTGATAGCCGCTTCAGTCATTGCTATGTGCTGCATCCAGCATTCATATGGATTACATTTTAATATTCTCATGGAAGCTTAATTAGAATGGATTATTGGAAGATCATAACTGCCTTTCCATATCATCTTTGCATTTTTCCACAAATAGAGGACCAGGGAAGCCGTCTCAAACTGAACCAGACTATTGGTCCACCTAGCCTGCCTGCAGTGTAGACTTTGCACTGGCTGGCAGTAGCTCTTTAGGGTTTCAGACAGGAACATTTTGCAGTCTTACCCAGAGATGCCAGAAACTAAACCTGGGACCTTCTGTATGAAAAACCTGTGCTCTTATCACTGAACTATAGCTTTTTTCTTAAACAGACTCATTTCAGAATGAGGCTGAAAATGAAGCAGGCTTCTTAAGAGGTTGTGCTCCATGTCCATTTATTTAGCTTTTCATGCTGAAAGTAATTCTTTCACCAGGGAAAAAATTCTGCATGAATGAGAGAACAGCTTTATGCATGTTTAGACAGGAAAAAATCCTACAGCTCATGGCATGCTGCAACTGGCATACTGGGAGTTACCACAATGTGCAGCAGGCCCCAGCCAGTACGTTGAGACATGTTGGGAGATGCAGGATATTTTTTTTTGTTCAACTACCATAAGATTGTGCTCTCAAGTATCCAAATTCTATCATTTCAGTTCATGATGTTGGTTGGTTTACCTTTTGCTTTCAGAAAGAGTAATTACTTTTGGGAAACACCTACACAGGTTAGCATTGGCTCCTTAATCAACATTTCTTCAGTAAGTAACAGTTTGCTTTAGACTTGACTGCTGTGGAAGGCACTGTAAAGTGTACTGGAAGGGGAATCCAAGGGGGAGGAGGGGAACATTATAGGCTGGAGTGGCTGGGCTGGGAAAAGGTGATCTTGGCTTCTGCAAATAGAAGTGCTTCTATTGCAGCTCCCAAATGCAGCACAGGTGCTTGCATTGCAGCTGCTCACACCAGCTTCATGCTGATCTATGATGAACAGCAGGCAACACAATCTCTGAATAATGATCACAAGACCATTAGAATCGAAGAAGAGCCATGCTAGATCAGATCAATGGCCCATCCAGTCCAACAGTCCATTCACATGGTCGCAAACCAGCTATCCACAGGATTCTTCCAGGAGGATGGGTACAAGACTTCCACCTGTCCAAAGTACTCAGCAATAGGTGCATGAAAGCATGCATCGAGAACTTTAAACAAAGATGGGGTGGAAAAAATCATAACTTGATGAAATTGCAATTCTTGATGAAATTGCAATTGCAATACCTCAATTGCTGGGGTAACTTTGACCATCGCTGTTCCTAACCCTCTGATAACAAGAATATGAGACATTGTCTTGGCTCTGTAGAAGAGATCACTGTGTCTCTACAAAAAGGCATTGCTATATGGCAAATAATCATATTTCAAAGTTTTGCAGGAATTTTGGAAGCCATGCCATTTTATAGGACAGACCACAGAATGTCCAAAGATCAGCCAATCTCAGGAAAAACAGGAGACATTTAATAGAAGACAGAAAATTGCAAAGTCACACTGAAACTATAGTTTGGGTTTAAGAATCTGTACATTTTTTTCTTCCTCAACTGATACGAGTGGTCAAAATATAAGCAACCCTGCTTTTTGTAAAGGGTTGCAACATGGTCTTAAAATAGCACTTATGTCGGCTTTTGTCGCATTAATTGTGGGAACTCTGGTGGAAATACATTTAGGCACTTGAAGTCTATAAGTTTTGAGATAAGCCTAGCTGATATTGTGAACAGCTTGCCTGAGAGGTAAATTGCATGCAGAAACTAAACATGACAGCCAGAGATAAAGCACTTATTATGATTAATACCAGAAGATGTAACAGGCTTTACTTACTACAGCCTCAGGAAACCTCACTTCACTTTTCTTTTTTTTTACCTGGTGATAATGTTTATGATTCCATTTGTATTCTGAGGGCAGCTCAGCTCAGTGCCAGCTGACCACTTATCTGTGAGACATCTCACTAGGGCAGTTTCAACTTTGGCATTATTTCTGATGTATTCTTTCACAGATTTACAAGAATTAAAATCATTCACACCTATTAAAATGTAAAGCATGTGAAAAAAAAGCTATTTATTTTGAACAAGGCCTCAGTGGTGCTATCAATTAATTGTTAAGGGTCTTCTCATGAATGTATATGATGTCTCATGCCACGCATGCCAACAATATTTATAAGATCTCTTTGAAGACTTGCAGAAATTAGCATTTTTTCCATCAGAAACTTTAAGAAAGTTGGTATTTGTATCATAAGGAATGATCTCTGGAGTCTTTTTTTCTGGATGCCTCTGATGTGAAGAATTTTTCTTTCCAATTTTATTAAATACTTTCCCAAGACGAGTCTGCTATAATTATCTTCTAGGAAACAGGCAAAGTCCAACTTGTCCTCTCTCATGCATTTAATAGCATTTAAGGTGTTTATTTTATCTTCATAGTTAACTTGAACAAAAAAGGAAAGAAATACCCAAGACTGAGGTTACATTACAAAAGACAGAAATATTCTTAAACACTATCCATGAGTGGAATTACAGGAAAAAAAAAACACTATACAGTGTTTCATGCCAATCTCCTTCATATGATTTGATATATCAATAAATAAAAATGATGTTCAATTTTTCATGTGTATGTTCTGTTCTACCATGTACTACTTCACTAGCCTTCCACAGTGTGTAGACCTCCCCCACAAAAGTTTTATAACTGATATGGTAAATAAGATGTTTTAACCTATTGCTTATTTTATTTGTTTGCCATTCATTAATTCCATGCTTTACACTTTTATTGATTTTCTGGGATTTTGTTTAGAAAGCCATCCTGAGGACTTTTATTTTGTTTTTGCTATAAATACTTTAAGTTAAACATGTGCATAAGTATGTAAGCAAATAAAAAGCTACATTGATCAAGCATTAATTTGAGAGGCTCATTGGCACGTATATTTTGGCACTTCTAAAGAGACACAGACTATAGTTGTATGCATACTTATGGGGGAGTAAGACCCACTGAAATTAATTGACTTACTTTTATATAGCTATGGATAAGTTTGCATTGTTATGACATTTTCATAAGACATGAATCATTTCTTTTTTCCTACAGAGAAAAAGAAGCTTCCTAACGAAACTGACATGTTTATTCCATGAGAAGTCACATGAGAAATTAAGGACCACTGTGTTGGATCATGCCTGACATCTATTGAAACTGGCATTCTGCTTTCACAGTGGTTAGTCAGATGCCTCTGGGAAGTCCACAAGCAAGACAGGAATGCACTACTTACGACCCCCAGTAATTGGTACTGAAAGGCATGCTGCCTCTGATACGACAAATAATATCTATAGCTACCATGATTAGGAGCCATTGTTAGCCTCGGATTTGCTTTTAAAGCTGCCTGTTGGTGGCTGTGCTTACAACTTGTGGTAGGCATAGATTAGCCATGTCATGCGCATGTGCTTGGATGAGATTCCCAGGTGTGCAAGAGAGATCGAGGGCACTAGTGGGAATGATGGCTTAGGCTCAGAGGAGGGGAGTTGATAATTGTCCCAGTAGCAGCTCAGAGTTCTCACTCTGATATTGGAGTTGTTGAGACTAGTGAGATTCCAGATGCCCAGCTCCTGGTGAGCCAACCCGAGACAACAATGGATCAAAGCAATTCAAGGACAACCACTGAGCCCCCACCCTTTCCTGATTGTGGGAAATAAGCAGATGGAGAACAGGCTTGGGAGGCTGTTGGACCAATTGGAAACTCAATGGGAGGAGTGGCGGCATGCCCCACCAGAGACTGGCCCTGAAGGGTTCATAAGCAAAGTTTGGGGTGACTAGGGTCAGAGCAAGAGGTCAACTTTCTACCTTGAGTGTGTCTTTCGGAGCTTGTGAATACTTTGTAGGTATGGAATAAAGACTCTTTTAACAACTATTGAAGTGCTTGCCTTTGTTGGGAAGGGACGTCTAGCTCACAACAAGCTATATGCTACGTGGAGAAGTCTTCCCTTCCCTTCCCTTCCCTCCCCCTGCTTCCCTTGATCAAAGTGTGGTGAGGTATGCCATCCAGCTTCAGTTGCTTTCTCTCTCTCTCCCTCCACCTATTCCTTTCTTGTGGGATTATTGAAACTAGTGAAGATACGGTGTGTAGCTAATTATGTATGTAGATCAAATAACTGCTCAGAGAACATCAACTCTTGGGCAGTATAGAAATAAAATACAATAAAAATAAGACACAAGGTAGCCTGGATATTCAGTTCCTTGTCTTCTGTTCCACCTTCCATTTTTCTTGGGTTTTATGTTCAAGAGAGAAAAGAAAGTGGAAAGACAGAGAAATGCATAGGCATGGGAAGCAGGGAGCGTCCCTGTGCCTGGAGGGGCCAGTCATAATGACAGAAGTTTTCTTCCAATGCAGCAGCCCAAGGTTGCTAAGAGGCAGTAGAAATAAGCTACCTAGCCTAAATAAGAAGACTTTCACTTAAAGCCCACTCAGGAACTGCTGCTTGGTAGAGCAACACATAAACTTCCAGTTCCAGCACACTTGGAGCTCTTTATAGCACTTTCCTAGGCCTCTCTGAAAATCTGACTTGCCCAAGGCCTTGTTGAGACCCAGTCCCTAGAAGACACCTTATAACCCAGCACCTAATAACACTAAGCTGTCGATGCAATGGAGGCAGAATAGAAAAAACAGCTTTAATTGGTTTCCAGTTGTCATCCCATGCTTTGGCCCCTAGCCTTCATTTCATGCATAAGAAATATGCCAGCCTTAACGTATGCATTTGGGTTAGGGTTTAAGGCCCTTTTCTCATTAGGTAATTATTTAAAAATCTTACAGGGTTGCCTTTTCTGGTAAAAATGGCATACTACAGTACTTAAAGCCATATCTGATCATAAAACAAAGTACAGATAATAACTACAAGCATTAATATCAAAATTAACACTAAAAAGTGTCCAGGAATCTTTGAGCTGATGGGCAATGTAAAAATAAAACAAATATATAAATACATAAATCTGCCCAGTACCATAAACAGAACAGTACCAGTAGAATCAGAACTCAATTATATGTAAAGGTAAAGCAGCTGTTGTATTTGAGATAATTCAAAAAGTGTATCTACTCATTCACTGATGTTGTTTGTACATAGCAGTATGAAAATAAATTAGCCTCCCTTCATATGCTTCCTCCTCCCCTTCCCTGGCATGACTACAATGAGATTGCAAACTTCTCTTTCTATTTTAGATTTAGATTAAGGCAGTTACATTTGTCATCCAAACCCTAAACTGTGGTTCATTTTAACCATGGTTAGGGAAAAAAGGGTTTTGAAAAAGTGTTGTTTGAGGTTGCCTTGTTTCCACTAATGAGAGTTAAATTGATCATAGCTTGAGTTCTAACAATATAATAATACAATTAATTAAAAATGGAGGGGAATGTTGTAAAATTCTTATGACTATGCTAGAAAAGGAGTGGGAAACACCCAAGCCCAGGAAACCAGGTTAGCTCTTTCTCATAGCACTGAACTCTGATTTAGTATTATGTCTACACTGGTCTACTATTTGGCAAAATGTCTGCCAAAGAAGAAAATGTCCATTAGTTCCAGCAAGTAGATGAGCCCTGGTAGAAAGAAAAGCTGGAAATGACATTTAAACCAGTTTTCCTTTCTCTTCCTCCACCTATTTCTTTCCCCTTCCCATCTATACTTTCCTAGTAAGAGTTAAAATCATGGAAACTTTTTCCTTAATTAAATTAGACATGGAATAAGTAGTATAGACTAATTTGGCTGCTTGTTTTTCTTTTTATTAATTAGATCTGCACCATCTGTCTCTGTTTATCTCTTACTCCACCTTCTCATCTCGTGTTTTATGTTTATATGTTAAACACTTATTAGTTTTCATGAGGGCCTTTGGAGCGACCATTTTTTGATTGTGAAAACACTCTGGCAGAGCACATTAGAAGAGAAAAAATGAGAACATCATTTAAGTACTCAAACAGATAACAGAAAGGTTCACCAAATCCTGCCAGGGGATGGATAAAATATTATTCCCACTGTGCTTCATATAGGCCATTGAAGCTTCTCCACTGTTAGGTAAACAATGGATTCAGTAACAAGGATTGGGTGCATTTGTTTCCTGGGAACCTCAATCTCTGATCAGCCAGAATAATTTTGCAAGGGAGATCACAAATCAGGTGGTGAGCACATACATTGATTATGTCAGGATGAAACCCTTCAGGGATGTACCTTTTAGGTCACAGGGCACGAAATAAGGGTCTCTGCCATGCCATATTGCCAGAGTACAGGGAAACAAGTCCACAAAAAGGAAAAAAGTAGTTTAACAGTTGAACATGAGAGAGAAGAGCCTTAAGTATTACATCCTTTCACCTCTTCTGGGCCTATGGCCTACTATTAATATGGCATGAGAAGGACACTCCAACTGGTGCTTCTCATGAAGTGGAAGGACCACTAGGAATTGAGGACCACCTCATAGGTGAGGTGCCAGTGCTATGATTATTTCTAGATGTTTCTGTGCTTGCAGTAAGTGGTCCTGGGTGAATAGAAAAGGAAAGAAATGGATAGTGAAGGGCCAGGCTACTCTTTCTTCCTCTGCAAAGAACTCTTTCCTTACCTTCTCTAAACTCCTGTGACCAGCTTTACCCTTGTACTACATTGGGTAGGCCAGTAGTACCAGGTTGGGATACTATGTTGTCCTTTAGGAGTGAGGGATCTTTGGTTATCTTCTCTGGTGACGCATGGACTTGATGTTTGTGGCATGCTGGAAGCAAGGGGCAGTGCAAAATATCTTGAATATATAAATAAATATATACACAAGACAGTATAAATTCTGGCTGTGGAAATAATCTCAATCAGAATGACCTTAAACTGATTTAATTCATAGGATCTTCAAGAGGCATTCTACTTCTTTAACTGAAGAATAAAATAACACAGTCTTGACAATTTTCTTCTAAGTTTGCTTCCTGAGATTTCTCTGCACAAATTAGTTATTGATTTTACAGATAAGGACTGGCTCCCACCAAAACTGTTAGCCCCATATTGCCACCCATGTGCTACCCTTGAAAATGCTTAGCTATGCAAAACTATGTTACTTGTTTTCACCCCATTCTCAGAACATTTTAAAAAAGCAAATTGTGATGGAATAAAACAATGTTTAAAAAACATTTAACACTTTGGACAACTTTTTTTTTAAAAATGAGGTATGCAATTGAAGTGAATGAGTGATTTGTTTTAAATATAGTTCAGATAGCATAATTGAGTGTTGCAGATAAACAGTTTTTCAAATGCTGGGAATGTAATGGAAACAGGAGATATTAAACAGTTAGATAATAGTTCTGAAGAAACAAAAAGCAAAGATTATTAGACGCCAATTATATCAGTTGATGCTGATGGATGCAAGGGGTGGTGTGTGCATGTGTGTGTGTGGAATGATACACTCACAGAGGATTTTTTTTAACATTTGGCTTGCATGAACTAAAGGAAGGGTTTCTTTCTATTGGATAGTCAGGAAGGAAGTTACAGAAGTGTTTTGTTATTTTAAAATCTGAATGAATTCAGCAAAAATTATTTGTATTGAACTGTTGTGTGAAGCAATGAAGAAGAATGTTTCATAAATATTGTATATTTTACAAGATAGTTTGTAACATTGTGTGAAACCATATCCAAGAGTTTTATTAATGTGGATCATAGCAGAAAGCATTCAGCACCGAGAGTAGAAATATGCTCTCTAGCATTGCAGATATTTAAATAAACTGGCTTTAGATGACCTGTATCAGCTTAGGTGCACTCATGCTGTCTCCAGCTTACATGGAAATTACTTAAACAAATTATAACATATTCAATTAAACACAAAGGTGAGCAATTGGGACCCATCGTCACCTGCACTCAGCTGGATATAGGTTTCAATAGCTCATTTGTAGTATTGCTAACAAGGTTAGGCTATTTGGAGCGGTTGGGGGAACTCTAGTAAAGTTCCAACTACTGCAGTCATATCTTCTTTTTCCTGCATGAGCATGGATTTTGGTGTAACACGGAAAATTAACTTGATGACTACAATGCAATATCAACAGAACTTGGCATGCAACGTAAATGAAACAAAATGCAACAATAAACAGACAGCATCTGTCCTGGTATAGAGAGGTTACATTTTTCTACCTGTCAACTTCTTCTGACTCTGATGGGCCTCCAGTGTTTCAAAATTATCTTTATACTATAAATACCCGTTTTGGATCAGAGCAGGGAGAAGGAATATTTCTGCTTGTACAATTTCCATGTGTGCTGAGCTGTTAAATACATTCTGCAGCAATGTTTACAGACGTACTGAAGATGTCCCTCAGGTGCAGCTAAGGTCACATTGTTCAGTAAGTGGGTCACCAAGATTCTTTGGTTTTTCAGCACAGGGACCCACATCTCCCACATGGAACATAAAGGAATTAAATGAGTAATTCTCATTAGAGCTAACGGACATTCAATTCTGAAATCTATCCTGCCTCTAGCCATTTTCATTCCTCCCCAATGTATTTAGATGAGGAAGACCTCCATGTCTCCAAACACTTCATTTAATCATTAGTCTAATAATATTTTAGGCCTATTTCATACTCTCTTGGAAAAATAGGCAGTCAGACCAAGGGGAATTCATATTTTTATTCCCCTAGCAGATGTATTGTTAAAAACAAGTAATTTTTTGTGTGGAGCCCAATGCTATAACCACTCAATTACTTTTCATATTGTCTCACTATTTTATGGAAACTGTTTATGGCATTATTCTGATAATATTTATGTGCATATAATCTGCGGTGTATATAATATATTTTGTGTTCAGAAATGATTTCAGAGACGTATGGTACTGTCAGACTGTAATTGTCAAAAGATTAACCTGGTTTTCATGACATGTTTTAATTTACCTGTGGGCTTGTCTTGTGTCATGCAAAAATAGTTCCTTGCACTATTTTTGCATGGCACTCCATGGGCATCCAGCCATTGTTTGAGAATTAAAGAACTCTCCAATTATCTATAGCCTGCTTTAGAGTTATTTGCGAGTTGCCAAACCCTCAAACAACCCTTGGACTGCAAGGAGATCAAACCAGTCTTAGAGGAGATCAACTCTGACTGCTCTTTAGAAGGCCAGATACTGAAGATGAAACTCAAATACTTTGGCCACCTAATGAGAAGGAAGGACTCCTTGGAGAAGAGCCTAATGCTGGGGCCAATTGATGGCAAAAGAAGAAGGGGACGGCAGAGAATAGGGTGGCTAGATGGAGTCACTGAAGCAGTCAGTGTGAGCTTAAGTGGACTCCAGGAGATGGTGGAGGACAGGAGGGTCTGGAGGAATTTTGTCCATGGGGTCACGATGGGTTGGATGTGTCTTCGTAACTAGCAACAACAACAACAACAAACAACCCTCTCTGCTTGGGTTCACGTTATACAACAAGCCATGGCAAGTCGGCACCTGTGAGCCCTATGCCAAAATGGGGCATGCAGGTGCCTGGCAGAATCCAACACCCCCTGTGAGTAAATTAAAGCAAGGCAGACTATCAAAACATCCAAAAAGAGCTTTTGTGCTGCTACTAAATTTCAAATCTGTTTAATAGATAAATTCAGTTTTATTGGTCAGGGAAATATCAGAGTCTGACTGGCTGAAGGTACTTGCCAGCAGTTATTGTTGGTGGATGAGGGTTGGAGATAGTGGCGTGGGGTAAGCAAGGCCCAGAGTAAGCTGGGATGAAAGCAGAGAAGTGAGACTCAAGTATGGCGTTGTTCTTTCAGAAGCAAACAAGTAGTGGTGTTGTGCATGGAGGCTGTTCTTAATAAAGGTTTAACTGGACAAAGGTTACACTGTGAGGATTTAAAATCAAATAAAGCAGCCAGTAATACAACAGGAGAAACCTTGGCACTATCCCAAGAACTGGACTTTGCTTGTGAATGAATCTGGCTGGGCTGGAGGTTTATGACATTTGGCCTGAGGTGAAAAGCCAGGCCTATGATAGTAGCAGTATTTCTTGGGTCTCAGAACCTGTTGTTAAGCATCTGAATCCCCCAAAACAAATGTCACTGTCACTTTATGTGCAAAATACCAATTTAATAAATAATGTTATCTAATAGTCTCTAGAGTTAGTGTCCATCTCATACCTAAGCCTAATATATTAAGTTTCTATGATTGCACTTTTATTTCTTTTAAGTATTTTTATCCTCTTTTTAGGTACTAAAAACAGGAACCCTTCCAGCCATATGGGTGTTGATTAGTTGAGGGAGAGACAAGAATAGCAGAACTAGATCTGCTTTGCTACTTACCCTTTTCTGAACAAATGACCTATGTGTACACAGGACCATAATAAACTTGAATGAATTGGATTAATCTGAAGAATGTCTCTTAGACTTTTGAAAATTAGTCCACTTTTAAACTGGAATAAATTCGAATAGTCATGCAGCCCTTTGTGATGCCTCCAAGCCCCTCTTGTTCCCTTGCTTTTCCCAATGACATGCGTTGTGGGAATGACATTGCCATTAATTTTGACCACTGACTTGAGGCATTAGCCATGAGCGTACATGGCACCATCCAAGGCTTCTAAGTTGCTGCCATTTGGATTATTGCAATGTGATACTCATGGAGTGGCCTTTCAAAGACTGGAAATTTCAGTGAGTTCTAATAGGTCAGTCAACTTGCTCATTGGAACAGGCTAGTGGGATCATATTATACAAGTATAATCTGCACTTTATTTGTAATCTGTTACCACTTATAACAATGCAACTGGGAGTCTGGGAGTTTTATGTGCAGTGGGGTCCTATTTCTGTTTGGAGTTGAAAATGCTTGAGATTCCTATTTTTGTCATGCTACAACATACAGCAACTCCAGCCGGAGCAAGCAAATGGTTTATCTTGTCTAGCATCATGCTTCTATCAGTCAGGTGCTTCTAAGACCACAGCAGAGCATTACTGAAACAGCCTTGCATCCCACCCCACTTGCCCCGCTAATAGAGAGAAACGCTGCTTCCATCTGGTATGTTTTGTGGCTAGCACTCTTGACCATAAATTTGGGTAATTCTGCTATTACCAGAATTATGTGAATTAGCAGATTCACATCTTGGGACAGTGAATTCCATAGTGGTGTTTGTTGTTGATCCTGAGTTCTACTATTATGTGATAGAAAGTGTCAGGCACTTGGACATGGGCTAACAAGACAAGACAGAGACACCAGGACAACAGAACTTGTGGCAGAACAGAGTCCAAAGTCCAAAAGTAAGGTTTAATTGCAAATCCAGGTCATAGTCACAGAACAGGGCAGGGTTAGGTACCAAAAATAGGTATTAGGCCAGAAGAAAGATGTGGTTAGAAAAAGCCAAGGGTCAATAAAAGGAAGACAAACTGAAATGCAGGTAGCATGAGAAAGGATAATTGTGCAGGACACATAGCAAGGCAAGATGTACTGCCAGGGTCAGGCAAAATGCAGGAGCTGAACCACAGAGAGCTAGCAAACCTGTACTGCTGAGGCAACGTGGCAATGCAGGATACAACTGGGATCATATGCAGCAAGGTGAGGCAAGATGCAGGCACTGCAGCGGTCAGAAAAACCTGTGCTGGTTAGGCAAGTTCTGGAGGGAAGGGTTGCTCTTATACAGCTCTTCCACCAGGGCTCTGACCTGGTAATGGTCAGGAGACTGAACACTCCAGTGGGGTCTGGGACTGATCCTGTGAATACTGAGGTGGGTTTTCATTCTGACCATCTTGTGAAATGCCAGACCTGCTCTGATCCTGCCAGAAAGTCAGAAAGTTTCCACTTTCTCTACATCATTCATAATTTCATATTATTCTGTAATTCCTCTTCTTAATTTTACTACTGGGTGACTTGGTATGTTCCTGTCTCATAAGGACCATCTTGAATTTCGTAGTGTATGATGGGCAGGCTGACTTTTCTGCTATTTGAAAGCAAATTAAGAAACCTGTGCTCATTTTGATTGCTTCAGGAGTGCACAGAAATTTGGAATATTTTAAAGCTGTTCTTCTAACCACCAAACCAGCCTTTTCATATCACAGACAAATTCTTTGACATGCAGGTTAGCTGAAAACAGTGTTCTATCCTGCCCGTTCTTGCTCCTTTTCACAGGCAATCTATCAGGTGTGTCTTTGGACAAATATCATTTTCACCACTCACAAGTTGGCTTCCAGACAATTCTATACCTTATTTCTTTGTGACTCATGTATTAAACAAAAATAAATCTACAAGTTTTGCAAAGGCAAAAAATCATATCCTTGCCTCCATATAAATCTTCTGGGTTTCATTGTGAAATCTCTCTTTCATGTTTGATTGATTCATGCCTGATGTTGAAATTCTACTTTGCCAAAAACTTATACTTAGCTTTATTTTTGGCAAGAAAATATCTCATAACTCAAATCGTAACCAAACGAAAAATACCTTCCTTAGTCTTAGTCTAGTAACGACTTTTAATCTCCTATATTATGGTACATGCAAACCAACTACCTAAAATTATGGCGCATGTATAAACATTGTTAAATGGCTTGCTGCTTTCTTATCCTTCTCTTCTCCCATCCCAACTGTACCTCCAGACATTTCCATTAGTTATTCCTCTCCCCTTTGTAGCCCTTTGTTATTATTATTGCTATGATTACATTGCATTTATCCTACTTTTTTCTGATTGTGAGGAACCCAAGACAGCTTACATCACTCCCTTTATCCTTACAAGAACAACACTGTGAGGTAGGTTGGGCTGACAGTGAACGATTGGCCCAAAATTATTCAGTAAGTTTCATGACCAAGTGAGGTCTAGGACCTGGATCTCCTGAATTCCTCTCAAGGTCAGCTTGATGGAATTACCAAGAAATGACTAAGGACTGCAGGTGTCATGGACATAATACAGTTGTTGTTTAAATGTCCACACTCTAGCAAATTTGGTCTGTATGAAACAGACTTCCTCACACTAGTTAGCTTCCTGGAGTTCATCTGGGTGCCACTAGATTGGCAGGATGTTCCTTTAATGCTGAGAAAGATGTACAGACATTCTATAGCCTACAACTGCTCCTATGTTCCTGGGTCAGTCCTTATGTTTTGGTGCCTGCCCTTGTTTTGGCGTTTGGGGAGTTGCTGGAAGCATCTTCCTTTTGTTCATCTTCTTGTTGTTAGTGCACGTGGACATATGTAGGCTACAGTTACTTCAGTCCAAACCTCTATTATTATTTTACATGGTGTTTGTATCTCTTCAGCCAGCATGCTGATTTAAACCAGACCTGGCAGGGAAGTGCTGTTGATGGTGCAGGAAGATGTGGAGGAGAATAAGAATAAGAATTCGTGCATAGCTGCAAAGATAGCTGTGGCAGCTGCTGTTGTAGGCTAATTGCAGCTCTTTTCAAGCAATCTAGTGAATGTCATTGATTTAGTGAAATGAACCATCAGTTACGAACCATCTCTCTTCTCTGTCTCTCTCTCTCTCGCTTTCTCTCTCTCATGAAGTAGCCTGACATGCCAGATGTATGAACCATGAAACCTGTTGAATTAACTCCTAGGAAATTCCAAAATAAAGGATAACAGCAGTCCTAAAATATATGTGCTTGGAATGTTTATAGTCTATAAATGAGTTTATCCAACAGTGGACTTCAATTTGGCTACTTGAAAATCTTGCAACTGGTCTTCTACAGATGCTGATACATTTACATGATTTAATGGGCAGATGTATGAAAGTCCAGCTCCCAGATTATTAATTTACTTATTCATTATATTTCTTTACTGCCCGATAGCTGAAATTCTCTAGGCAGTTCATGACAATCAAAACAATAGATACAATATGATAGAATTTAATACTTTAGTATAAAATAAAATTAAAACCAAAATAAAACCTAGCAGCAATGCAAAGAATTAGACTTCTTTAGACGAAGCATTTATTGTGCACTTGTGAATTATTGTTCACAGTAACTCATGGTTCAGTATTGTCACCCACCAGGGCTTATCCCATGCTTTCCAAGCATTTCTGTTCCTTTTTTAGTACCAGGAAATGAAATATTCAACTTTAAATATGGAACAATCCAGAAAGAAAGGCACATGTATTGTAATTCAGCAGGCCCACCAGACACCAATGCAAGTTGGTAAAGCAGCTAGGAGCCATCTGGTTGGCGTAAAAGCCATAAGAGGGAATAGTCATGAGGTGTCTACCCTTTCTCCTCCTCAACGAGCTTGTTAATCAAGCCATCCTGAACCTTTCCCTTTTCATGACCACACTTTATCCCAGTGGATTATCCAATGAATTTCTGAGGTACATATTATTACAGCACTATAAAATATAGATCCCAAGCTTCAATGCAACAGATAACAAGAAGCAAGTAAATGCCCATAATTGCTCCTCTATTCTCCAAGCTGCTGCTCTCTGCCGCTATTGGGTGCTTGGATGTTTTGAGCTGAACAGTTGTGATGTGTCTACCTCTGCTGGTTTCTTTGTCTTCAAGCAAACACCTCTGGATGCAAAACATGGGAGATGCTTCTCCGCCAGCAGTGTTTCAGCTGCCTGGCCTAATCTTCCCAGTGCTGCCACAGGCTCAGAGTCATGGGCTAAGAGCCACTGTGTTTTTGCACTTTGGCTTGAGCCATAGGCATAACCTCTGCAAAGCGTATCCCTTGAATACCTACAAGGGGAGAGGAGAAGGAGACAGACAACCTCCGCCAGATGTCTTAGGTGGCAAAACTGGCCCTCCCTCCAGCAGGCTCCAGTCCAAATGTTTGAATAATGCTGTAGTCCATACAAGACAGAACTTGTGAGCTGAAAAGTGATAGGGGAAAACCTTCTACTTATCTTCAACAAGCAACAAGTGGATCAGCTTGTGGGATGTTATATAACATGAGACTCCCAGTTATGATTTATAATGTTGATTTTGGAGAAAGTCCTGGTTAATCTCTCCATTCACCTCTGCTTTCCATCAGTAGTCGTCATACCTATTTATAATCAATAAATAAGAAATGCCAAGGAGTTAGATTTCAAAAGCAGATTCATATTTGTGTTATGGATATCATTTGATATTGCCACACCTCTCAAAGGCCCAGAGAGTCCATATTTGTTTGTCATGAAGAGACTTCTGATTTCTTATATAAGGGAAACAGGTATGTTGCCTTGGCTGGGACAATTTGTGAGGTGTCACTTCGAAGTCCAAAATTTATTTAAACACACTTTCTTTGTAAGTGAAAACATGAATTATAAATTATTTCCATTCATAGAGAGGCCAGTACAGCTGCCTTCTATTATCATCAGCCAAAAGTATGTAGTTTTGCCATTGGACACGTGCCACAACTGTCTCCATGATGTAAACAGCTGTGCAGCGACATCTATCAGAAACTGTCTGTTTAAAATGTAAGGTGAACCAATTTTTCTACATCCATTTCAGTTTGAAGATATAAACAACTACCTTTGGAATTTATAGTATAGGAACTCAAAAATGCAACAGATGTTTTTCAGTGTAATATAAGGGCAGTGTAACTTATATTTATTACTGGATTTTTCTATGCTACCTATTAGGGCCAAAGTACTACCAGAGAAACTTATATACCTACCAAAGATAAAATACAGATAAAATCAGTTTCGAATCTTCAGTGCTGCTTTCCTGGCATTATTTAATTTTCTCTCAATAAAATGCCTTCCTCACATCTACTGAGTCAGTTCTTTTACAAAAGTATTTAATTTTTGTTCACTATTCCGCAGCTCAGATTGACAGCTAATCACATCCCGTGGAGCAAATAAATCCAGCAAAGCAGTTCTGTCTAGGGATGTGTGAAGAATCTGTTTTGGGGGTGGGAATTCATTAGGTTCTCTGGGCTCAGCTTCCCAGTCTCTGGCCCCCTTTCTCATGGCTTGAGTCAGATTTCCTGGCCAGTGTGCCCAGCAGTGCCCAGCAGGAAGTGAGCCTGCAGGGTTCCCTTTTCCACACATGCGACCAGTGGCCTTCGTTTCTGCTGCATGTGATGTGGTAGAAGCTTGCCAGTTGTGCAACTAGAGTTCCACAAGTGTTCCTAGACTTCCTTCCAGCTTGCTTTCTAAGATAGGGTCAAGCACAACAGGAAGTTTGCATACTGAAGAAGGATGGATTCTGAGGAGCTTGGTCACGACAGTAGTTCTACCTGACCCTCTTAGGACCCTACAAAACTTTCCCCGCCCTGCAACTGCACTGATTTTTAAAAAAGTGTCCCCTATATTAAGTGAATGGGAACAAAGGAAACTGCCTTACAGCACTTAAATTACTATTGTCTTTCTATGGGCGCAGCTAACTTACTATTGTCTACACAAACTGACAGAGGCTCTCTAGGGTTTCAGACATGATTATTCCCAGCCATACCTGGAAACTTCTATATGGAAAACTTATATTGTACCAGTGAGGCATGGCCCTTCCCCAGAATAGTCTGTTAATGTTGCACTTCTCTTTGGACTTTGAATCTAATATTCTCGCCATGCCAGAACTGATGTGCTCCATCGCTAGCTGACACTGACTTTGCAGTACGGCCTGATCACCTGTGAAGGATGCAGCTGTGCTTCAGTGAGGTTTGATGGGAAATGCACAATGGCTGGGTGTGCAAATCACAGCAGACAACCCTGCACAGTTTCCAAGGCATGCAGAATTTGTCTGATCCTACTAATCAGATGATCTTGTAAGGAATGCAATTGCTCTGCTGTCGTGCTCTTGCCACACATCCCAAGTGAAATCCCTTTCCTTGCACTATTGGTCTCTGTGGACCTCAGCAACCTCATCCTGATTGGTCCACTGAGGTTCTGAGGTTTCCCCTCTGCTGAGAGGATCTGCATTTCCCTAGCAATTCTAGTTCGAAAGGTTTTTTTCATTAAATCTTATTTTTAAAAACTTTCTCCACAATTCCTCTCTTTTTCCTTTGTATTTATCTGCTTTCTCCCTGTTTATGAAAGGGAGAGGTCCTTATGTTGAGGGAAGACTGAGCTGAAAAGTATCCCTCTGCCCAAGGGCATGATTCCAGCATGAATATAACAGATATGCCTGTTAAAGGAACTGTGTTGTCTGAAAACCAAGCAACAAACAAACCAATCTATCCAAAATGTCTATATTATTGATCTTAAGCAATATTAGAACATTAGCTAAATGTTCCAGTACATTAGAATATTAGAATATTAACTACATTATTGATCTTAAGCGATACCGGGACCCTAAGGGAAAAGTTAAAATGAAGACATTTATGTTGATAGCTTTCCAATGATAAATTCAGGGTTATTCCTATATGCAACTATCAAAATAAAGATAGGTGAAAAATAGAGAAGAGGACAAGGAATTAGCTTGTCAGATCCTTGCCAGTAAAGAAATTACTAAACAGAACAGAAGATGAAGGTCAAACACACATCATTTTTGTCAGTGATATTAGCATAGTCATTCCTTCACAGACT
This sequence comes from Varanus komodoensis, assembly GCF_004798865.1. Taxonomy (NCBI): domain Eukaryota; kingdom Metazoa; phylum Chordata; class Lepidosauria; order Squamata; family Varanidae; genus Varanus; species Varanus komodoensis. The sequence goes on along the minus strand of NW_025335568.1, from coordinate 24,210,315 downwards.
TCTACCTAAGTGATGCTGTAAAAGCAGGAGCAGATAAGGCGGAGTGCTTACAACTTAGCAACAGCTTTGAAAGTATTGTCAATAAATGCCACAGTTTGAAAGGAGGCCAAGTGATAGGATGCGATAATGCTGCACAATTGAAGCAGCACTTCAATATCTAATCTGGGGATTAGAGCAGATCGGGAGGTTCACACTATGAAATGTGTCAAGACTGAATTTATAGCTTTGGTCCACTGATATAAATAAATTACAGGTTGGACGAGACAAAGTACATTACAACTCATCCAAAAAATATTGCCACTCTTAAAGCCAGGCAGATGAAATTGTTTAATCCATTAAAAGCGGGTGAATCTCAGGTGTAAGAGATGGCAAAACCAAGTTTCCAATATTTTATTTGCTTTTTAAAAAATCCCAGCATTTGATCAACATGGTCTTCCTGGCAGTTACACATTCCATATAAAGCATGGCAAATTTTAACAAGATTAAAATTGTAGCAGTACAGAAAGCATAGAAGTAGCTCCCACCCCAACATTAAAAAAAAAAAGTTGCAGGGAAATAATACCTAAGGTGCAGGATGAACTAAACCATTTCAGTGAGTATAACTTTTGAATAAATGGAACGGAGCATTCTGGAGAAGATTGTGGTTTGCTAGCTGAAACCACAAAGAGAAACATTCTAAACATGCAGTGTTGTGTTACACTGCTTATGGTACTGTATATGGTATATGCATCAAACTATTTAGGGGTAATTTCAGAGTTCCAAGCTTCCAGTCTCCTTGACAGAGGCTCAATTGATCTGAATCATGATCTGTTTTGTAAAGAAGAACAGTTAAATACCTCACTCCTTCCCCATATTGGCCCATTCACTGTTATGAACCAGGAAAAATTGCCCATGACTAAAGTCCCACAGTACATACAAGCAAAGGTATTGCTGTATTGAAGGAGCACCCAGGTCGAATGACTTCTCCCCTGACGCTGGTACAGATTACAATCACAATTAGGTATGGTTACCTGTTTTTGATCTAAGAAAAGCACTTTTTATTGTAGTTACTGAGGAGGCAAGCTAGTTCATATTTTGCCAGTGCATCATGCATGCTACATTCCCTTGCTCTGATTTCACACCAGCAATATTTGGACAATGACATCATTGGAAACCGTCTGATCCTATAGGAAGTTTCATTTCCAAGCAGTGCTGGCAATTACCAAGAAAATACAGCTCTGCTGTCTGATGTTCCCTTTGTGTATATGGCTCAAGGGACACAGAAGAAGGAAGCCCTAGAATGGCATGCAGCATGGGATTCCTGCCTATTTCAACTTAGCACATCAAATAGTCAATGACCCCAGGGGTATTTACATGGTAGAATGGATCAAATGCAAGATCTTGGAGTGACCAGCCATGGTTTTCTAAGCCTCAGGGCCAGGCAGGTGCTGCAGTTATATGGAGTGAAGCATCCTTTTAGGACGGTAGATGCTGGGGAATGGCAGAAGCAGTGAGGTGTTACAGAACAGAATTGTGTGTGCTCTGTAGCCTGCATGATTCCCCCTGCCCTCTGCACCTGCCTGCCCTGCAGGTTACCCTGCTGCCTTCAGTGAGTGTAGAATACTTGATTTCCTTGCCAGTGTCAAAGATTCAACTCCCACTTCATGTAGCATTTATTCCTTTAGAGTCGTCCAATGTATTTTATCCCCGTGGCATATATTCCCGGGCCTTCTTCAAGAGCTATACAAATATGGGCAATGGCTATGGATACATATCCAAATATGGATATAGGCTTATTACTATGCATTTATATACACAAAGATCTACAAATACTGTATTAAATTTCATAACTTGCTTATTGTATGGCTAGATGTATTTAAAATTAATACATAGGCAAAGATCATTGACAAGATTTCTTGAAGAATAAATCCTGTGGCTGGTGACATATTTGGCAAGCAACAGTTATAGATGTTCTTTAAATCACTCAGCTGTACCCATAATTGTACTGGTCAGGAAGGCCTAACCATGTATGCCATAGAGCTGAAATGTGTGGGACTACTTTGAAGAATGCAGCTATATTTTCCTACATCCTGAGACATGCTCTGTCTTCTCCACTGAGAAAACGTTTTGGGCCAACCTAACAGATGCACGATTGTTTAACAAAATTGGCAAAGATAGACTTTTCAGGGCAGGTACTAATATAGGCTACTGTAATAAATCTTGAAGAAGCAATCAGAAGGGAATTTTTGCATGGAAGGCCTGTGATCTTCTGATGATAAAAAATATTTCCTAGGTGAGTATGTGCTCAGAGGCAACCTCTCCCTTATTCGAAGTGATTGTCTCTTTCTCCTGCTCACACCAGTTGTTTACACCTAGCTTTGGTTGGAGGGTGGAGTTCAAGTTAAAAAAAGAAAAAAGTGGATCCTGCATGGTTGTTATATTTCCACTCTGGATCTAATTTATTCTTCCAGATGTAAAAAGCTAATAAATTGTACACAGGTCATTAACCTTTTCTAAGGTGTAGGTTCCACAAATGAGGAAGACATGAAAAGACAACAGAAAAGGACAGAAATAAACTCTTAGGTACTTATAGAATCTTTTCAGAATTAATCCACCTGTCCATTTTTGAATATTCTTCCTTAATAGGAAAGAGAATAATTCTGCAAAGATTCAGTAAATAAATACATTTGCAGAACTTATGTCTTGCCTCTTTCCTTTTTTATCTCTTTTTTGTTTAGTGCAACTTATCCATAATGCTTTCCCCAACAGCCCCAAAGTGGGGGGGGGGGGGGAGTTGGAAGACTAACACAGGCAACAAATTTGGAATCAGACGCATTGCCCTTATTTTCAAATTGTGCTCAGAAGCTCTTCAGTTCCTGTGAAATGAAAAGAATTGCTGAATCAGGCTTGTTTACTGTAATGCATATGAAACTTCATTTATTTCATTTATTTTTTGCCTTGTTCACTTGTTTAGTGTGAACAAGGCAACTCTGTGAAATCAATAATCCTTCTGTATGACAATGTTACAGCACACACGTTTTTTTTTACACACACTTCCCCCCCCCCCCCATATAATTCCTACTGGGAAAATGGGTAGCCATATAATATTCAGTCTGAAGCTAAACTAAGGATGACGTTAGGATTTCAGTTCTGTACTTATCTATTCCATTGAAATCTTTTTTTTTTAAACTGGGAAAGCACTTAGAGCATTACAACTAAAATGTATCATTTACTGCATCATAAATAATAAGAAATAGCATGGTTTGCTTTCCACCTTTTGTCAACTTAACCCTTTCCTCCCCTGGTAAGGTCACAGTAATAGCCACTGCCAGTTCCCAGTGTTGCTACTAGGCCTGACAGAGAAGATCTACTGGTGCCAGAGGATGCTTTTCTTTATTTGTTGGGCTATGATCGAAGAAAAGATGAATTCACATTCACTGTAGGCTCTAAATTGCAGGGTTCAAAATGCATGGGAGTCTTCAGGAATAGAGAAGTACCCCAGTGCCAGCATCAGAAGTTCACAGCAGTAGCAATGGTGAGGGAAGAGAGGAAGGCATTGAGAGCAGACGTTGCTCCTTTGAACAATCATCAGCCAGACAGTTTTCCTTGCAGCTTTCTTTATTGCTCACAAGTACAAATCACCCAGAACAGATCTCTGAACATGCACAGAGCCAGTCGAGTGTCTACCCCCAGGACCGCTCCTTCTGAACATGCCTGGGCCCCATGCCCTTGGGAGGGGCTCTCTGATGGAAGCACACCTCCATTCCATGAGCTGCTCATTCAGTTGGGTCTCCTACCTTTGCTGGCTCCTTGCCATGAGGTCAAGAATGGAGGGGGGGCGGGTCTGCCTCTGAGAATTCTTCATCCGCAGAGACCCCTTCCACTGGCTGTACATCTTGCCCACTCCTAGGAACTTCCTGGGTTGGCAAAGTGTCTGGCCTTGAGATAACCACCTTCGCTTCCTGCATCTCCAGAATCTTGACCAAGCCCATCTCCCCAATCTCACAGAGACGTGCTTCACTGTCCAATTCCAAATCATCTGGGATGCAGCCAGCAGTCCGTGGGAACGATTGCCCAGGACTGCCATCCTTCCGACTCCCAGCAGAAGAGGACTGCAGTGGGCAGCCGGCCAGCTGTGCAAATCCACTGCCCTTTTATGCAGGGTGCCCTATTCCAGCCTATTTCAGCACACTGGCATTTATTTATTTAAATTCTTTTGATCCTGCTCTGTAACCAAAACACCTCTTGGAAGCCCTGCAAATAATTAGTGAAATAAGATGGTTCCATCTGCAGGTTGAAAATCTGAAATGGGACAATGCGCAAGGAAAAGGGAATGGGGAGGAAGGTAGGAGGTAGTAGCAAGTCCCTTACCAGGTCTAGTAGCGAATCTTTTCTGTTTCCTCAGTGCCATCTGCTGGAATGGCTAACTCAGAAGATCCAGTCCCCGCTTGGCCATGAAGCCCCCTTGGTGACTTTGGGCCAGGTGCTGGCTTGTAGTCTAACCTACCTCATAGGGCTCACCCTAACCCCAGAAAATCCTATGGCTCCCCAGATAGTGTTGGGATGCCATAATAGTGTGTCCTTCATCATATTTTACTGTTTCATTTTTAAAAAATCTATTTTAGTTGAATTTTAAGCCATTACTGTTCCATTTTTGCCTATGTTTTGTGATGCTCTTTTGGGGTTTTTTGCAAAGTACTTTGGGGCAGTGGGAAATTTGTATTGCAATGTACTTTTGAGAATCAGAAGCAAAGTGATCTAGTAAGTTCATTTTCTAGATGGTCCCCACAAATCTTTTTGGTCACAGCATGTGGACAGCTAGATCCCAAAGTCCTGAATCATAACTGCATTTTAAAGAGTAAGTATGCTAATAATAATCATATATAGTAAGCTATAAGGTTTGGTATGCTCACCATAACAGTATGAAGTGTAGTGTTTTTAAATATCTGAACTTGTTGGAATCCTCACAAGAACTTTGCAAGGTAATACAATCATTTAATCCCATTATTCCAGATAATGTCATTTAGTACCTTAGGTGTGTGATTTACTGTGTGGTTTATATTAGTATTTATCTATATTGCTTGCTTGGACATTTTGGTCTCAATGCTCCTTGAGTATGCCCTATATTTATGTCAGCAATCTATATTTTTTTCTCTACAGTCCTCCTGCTGCATGAAGCAGGAAATATTTCATTCTCAGTTTCTGACAATTTGGGAAAATGCTACCTTTGTATTAACCACTTGTGTTGAACTCTGTAGAAATGCAAATATCAGTAAAATTATATTAAGCATCCAGGGAAGGATCCATTTCAGTCCACTTGTTTGGTTCTATTGTGCCATGCCTTCAGATAATACAAAGACTGGTGTCATGGCTGATCATAAACATTCCTTCCATTTTGAATGGGTCATTGGGGAGTTCATACCTTGAGAAATATTACCCCCTCCCCCTCATACACACCTTTAAAAGGAGCCATTGTTTCACTTTTTATTCTGACTGTGTCACTCTGTTGGCTAATGGAGGAACAATCAGAGTTTTACCTCTGAATGACTGCAGAAAGAGAAGGAGACTTTCCGAAAGACACATTTCTTTCATTTGTGAGAAATTAAATCCAGGTTTAAAGCTCTTCTTGAGCCTACTACTGTTTGCTTTCTTTAGAAGGAAGCTGTGCTGGTGCCAGACCCCAGGAATGGATTGCTACATGTGTCGGCAATCTTGCAAACTCAACCTAGAGCCCCTTAGATTCAGTATGGGATATTTATTAGGAGCAAGTCTTGCCTGAAGTGCATTATGGGGGTTTATGCTAAGCCACTGGCAGCCTCATGGAGGGCTGTTTCCTGTTGTTTATCCCCAGCAATGTTTAGAGCAATTCTAATCCACTTCCTGGGGCATCCCACTGAGATACTAGACACTTTATTAAATGAGTTGTTTTTGACCATGGTCTCCTACAGGGCCATGCAATTTGGTACCTGGAACTTCCTGTGCTGATTTCCCATTAGACAAATCACTCTTGTCTCCAAAAACCACAGAGAAGAAAAGTAGTTCAATGAGAAGCAAAGCAACATTTTAGTCTTTTGTGACCTTCATTGTGAAAGACACTGCCCCTGGCTTTTTGTTTTTCCTTTTGTTTTTTTGGAAAATGCACTTTATGAACATCAACAAGCGCTGAGGATGTGGCTTAGGCAGAATGTTATCCCTTCTTTCCTTTGTGTGCTGAACCTACAATCTCATTAGCTTGCTATGCACATTAAAGCATAACAGAGACAACTTCAAATTTATCTTTAAAAGATCCTCACAGGTTTCTTAGATTCTCGGCTGTTGTAAACAGGCATTAGTTTCACTGATATGACTGGGAACTAAGGAATCATCCGGTCTGTTACCCCCATTAATAGCTTTATTACATTGTGCAACTACTGCAAGTAAGTAATAATCAAGGGATGGAAACTGAATGCTTTTCTTGATTTTGTTGGTTCTCTAAATGGAGAACTGTATCTGTAGACTTTGAGGGCTGAGTTTGGTTTGGGGCATAGCATTCTACCTAAGACAAAAAGGGAAGGGCCAAAGGGATAGGATCCTTAGTTGCTGGCAGGAAGAGCTTTAAATGTAAATACCAGAATATTTTCGTTTACAGCTCTTACTGCCAGTAACTCAGGCTTAGGAGAGACACGGCATCCTTTTGAATGGATGGAGAAGCAAACTGTGTGAAAGCTGGGAAATAAACAAATTGGGAAGGGAGCTGAAGGAAAAGGGGTGTGGTTACTGGGTGCAATCCCAGGCACCCAGATTGGGACCCCAGGCAGGTGAGATTTGCCCTACAAACCTGAGGCCTGATTTCCCTGTTAGACATGATGAACTCCCCACTCTCCATTCTACTGTAGACATGTACCTCCAGGAAGCACTACCATAAAAAGACAACATACATTTTTAGAGCATGCACAAAGCCCAGTACCAAATCCAGGGTTGGTTTGTTTGGTTTTTTTGGCAAAAAGGGGGAAGGGCCTTGTTCCCTCCTTGGGTAGCTCCATCTCATTTCACCACAGCTGCACTGTCCATTTCTTTGTCCTCTTCTGTTGGGTGAAGCCTACACCACTGTCCAGAGGAAGACAACAGAGCAAGTGGAAGCCACTGCTTCTCCCCTTTCTCCAGGACATTGCAGAAGAGCCATTGGTAATGCCATCTTATCAAATGGTACCATCCACTTCCATCCACCAGTGTAAAAGAAATCAATTTCCCTTCAAAATACATTGGCTGGACTGTTAATGCAGAAAAAGTAAATTTATTTCAGATATGATCCTACCCATTTGTTTCCTTTGGGAAGTTCAAAGTTTCGCCATCCCAAACCGACCTGAAACAGGGTCTGGCTTTTAAAGCATTCGATTGTTTGTCTCCAGTGTTGTAGCTCGAAGTTAAATGGGGTCTGAAGCCCTTGAGGCCACCCTCTACCCAAACATTGTTAAAAGGCTTGTTCAGTGACACCTTAATTTTTCACAGGCTGGAACTGCAGCCGAACCTTTTTTCTTCTTTTCTTAAATAGCACATTCCTGGGCTCCAGTAGTGGATTCACACTCAGATGACCCTTTGACATTTTCCAGTCACTGCAAAGAAGGCTGTTCCCTCTCTGGAAATAATCTAAACATTGATTCACCAAACTGACAGAAAAGAACCAGAGATAAGGGGAAAACTGTCTATAGACACTTACAGACCCAGCAATCTCTCTTGAACAGGACAAAATCCTTACAGTTTGCTTTAACTGGAGAAGTGACAGAGGTAGTTGGTTTTTCAGGAAGAATCAGAATTAAAAGCAAGAGCGTTGGCCCTACACTGGATGAGTGTAGGGCCAATGAGTTTTTCTTTTGTAGTATTTTTGGGGGACGACAGGAACTGAGCAGCAATATGTCCAGTGGTCACCACACTTCGCTGAGCTTTCTTTGCTCACTGACATGCTGTGAGAATGTAAGATTGCATAAAGTCATCATTTTCCATTCAGATATGGCTGCTGTTCCCAGAACTGTCATAGAATGATAGAGTTGGAAGGGGCCTAGAAGGCCATCAGGGTGAACCTCCTGCTCGATGCAGGACTCAGGTTTCCCATCCAAATACTAATCAGGCCCAAACCTGCTTAGCTTCCAGGAATAGGCAGGATCAGGCACTTTAGCCTGTATGGAAGCTTTAAACCTCTCGCCGGGGGGGGGGGGGGGCGGTGCAGGTCTGGATGTAGAACTTCCATACATTCCTTGCAGTGCTAATCCATACTGCTGTGCCATCACCAGATTCTGATGAATTTGTTATTATCTTCCTTACTACGTTGTCTGACTAAAGCTGTTCATAGCAATTCCTAAAAATCACAAATACAAGCAATAAAATGCCATATTTTGATACTTTATATGCATGCCATCTTTTCTGCATGAGACACCCATCGTGCATTTATGCATTCATTATTCTCTCTCATGGTAGTTTGTTGGTATGGCATTTCCAGGGCCTGTCCTGTTCCTTGAAACAGTTTCCATGGGTTTTTTTTTAATTTAGATCAAGGCAAGTCTGCTATTATCTGGAAATGGCAGTATAAACAGGAAGGAGAAGTTCTTATATTTTCATAATTCCTTTCAACAATAACCACAGCTTATAGATGTATAATGGAAGATACAGAAAAATAGAGAAAGAAAAATCCTAGAAAAAGGACACATAAAGAAGCAGATCTTAATCCCTCAAAGAATTTGGAAGCAGAAGCTTCAGTAAAGAGGTGGATTCAAAGCCAGCTCTAAAGAAATCTGTGTATAGACCTGTAAATCACAGATATGTTAAACGTTAGGACTGCAGGATACATCTTATGACGTGTTCGATGCAGCAAATGCAAATAATTTTCATAAGGATCCTAGCACTTTAATAGCTAAGGATCTAGCAGATGCCAGATTCTTAGTAACTCTGACCATTGTCCCATTTATTTCAACATTGTCTATGCTAACTGGTTGTGGCTTTCCAAGGATTTCCAAAAGGAATCTTTCTTATCCTTACTTGGGAGTTGCTGGGACTGAACCTGGATACATTGTGCAGGAGCTAATTTGCTTACATCAAATAGATTGTTTGTAATTTGCAACCTGGCTCTGGGGCCCATTTTTAGAAAGACTTACAATGATGATAATAAAATGTAAAGGCATGAGGAAAAAGGAAAACTCACACATGCAGCAGAACCTTTCTTGTCAGTCCCTGTCTGTACAAATAAAAAACATTCTCATCATCTCTGTCTGTCGAATATGTTTTTTCTTTCCACCAGAGGAAAGTAACTTCAAAATATAACACTTGTTAAGATATGGACCATGGATGAAGGATTGTCAATTTATAAGGATGAACCATGTTTAACATCCCACCTGACACAATGATACTATGGATTTTTCCCCATGGATTTTTAAAAAGAGGTGTCACTTAAAAGTTGAAGTGCTATCAGTCTGTCTGCGAAATGTCTGTTTGAAGGCATCTTGCCGTCTCCAGATTCTTGCCTGTTGCTGTCATCAATTCAATAGCTTTATATCTCAGCTCCAAGAATTATATGCCAACAGAAAAGCTGAAGTTAGTTTGAAGGGAAGATGGGAAAACAACCTCTAAGTGATCCATCACAACCCAGTTATAGAAATGTTTACATGCAGAAACTGACTGCTTTATACAGATGGGAGAACTACAGGAAATATCTGAATGAATGAAATATACTGTAGAAGGAAAAGGGGAAGTGGGAAATAATTTAATTAAACGTTTTAAGCAAAATATAGCACAAACTAGAAATGTCAGTTTGCATCCCATTGAGGTAAGACTCTGTGTTAAAGATTAATATTTACACCAGCAATATTTACATATAGAATATGAAAAGTGCATATACATAATAAACAGACTGGTAAAAACAGTTATTTAACCTGGTATGTCAAGGAGAAAAGAATCTGTAAAATGCTTCCTAAACTTTTATCTTGTTTTGCTGAATCATTTTGCAAATTCATCAGAAAAATTACTTAGGAGTAACTCCTGCTGAATTTAATAGTATTTGCTTCAATACATAGGATAGAACTATTAATCTCCTATGCCTTCCTCTCTCCAAAAGGGTTGCTATGAGATGCTGTTGAATAATGCACCTTTGCACTTTTGTAAGCCATTCTTTTCTTTTTATTTTTTAAGGAACAAAAACAAATATTTTAAAGTTTTTTTCTAATGTTTCAAGTTTAAAATACTACTATTTTTTATATAGTTTAAAATATATAGTAAGTATATAGTACTATATAGTGCTATAGTACTGCAAGTATAAAGTACTATTATACACATTTTGACAAGCCTGCTTCAGTCACTGCCATTTCTTTTGAGAGGTATTTTATTTAAATATCCCTCAAATCTAATAAATAAAATGAATTTCTGGAAGACTAATATGCCCACTCTGTAAAAGTGTGTGTGTGTTTGTAGCTGTCCATGTAATGATGACATAAGTTGCTTTTTCTTGTGGCAGCAATTTTGAATTTCCAAAAATGGTGGCAGTCCTAGTTCTCTTCCTCCCTATGAAATTTTACCTCATCTCTAGAATATAGTCAGAAAAAACAGCCAACTTTGAGGTGGATGAAATGGTGAGAAGTTATCTTTGTCTACCCAGTACATCATGCATTCATGTATTCACTAGGCATATACATGCATATGGCATATGTACACCATAATTATCACTAATGGCAATAATAATTCTTGGACCTACTGAAGCCAATAGCAAAACATGGTCACCAAAATACTTATTTGTACTATTGCAAAGTGGAGAACTTCTACATGGATTTTACCTTACGTCTTTGTTTAAACATGAATATAATAGTGCTCTTACACATGTCCTACTCCATCTGATGAGACTTACAAGAGTACAAGGACATCCTTTAGCGTGCTAAGGGTTTTTGCAGGCTTTATTTTGGTTTATGATAACAAGCCAGCATAAGGCTACCCATAAAGTCAATGCATATTGATGCTAAAGATGAAACTGCTATCCCATTAAGTGGTGTTTAGCATGAGTGGAAAAAAATTGCTGTGCACTGTTTCTGGAAAGATCATTTTGATTTAGTGACAATGGTCTCTCCACTAGTGTTTACCGGTTTAAAGGATTACAGAGCCCCTTATGTTTTAAAACAACAGAGGATCCAGAAGGATTTTATTTTTAACTTCTGTTTATTTCCTAAATCATGCATTAATGTGATTTGGGGCTATGAAATACACAGTGCTAAGTGCTGAACTTCTAAATTGGTGTAATCTAGAAAGTGAGCTTTGACAGTGGAAACAGAGTGATTAATCTTTCTCCCCTCTTTTTTATGTCTTTTTCACTTGCAATTTGCCTTTGGGGGAAGTTTCAGAGTTTGCGATGTCTTTCTGGGATGGAGGATGGACCCATCAGTGCATATAGTTCTGCAGATCTGTCATTTAATCGAGCTCCCATATAGGCCGTTGGCACAGTCTTTGATCAGCCAGGCACACAATAAGGTAACTGGGGTTATTTCTAGAGCAATACTTTCATAGCATGGATGACTGAGAGGAGAAGCAGAGGAAAGCAGAGAGAGGTGGAGGAATGGAAAGGTGGAGTTGTCTTCACTGTCTTTCCTAAGGATGCAGGCATGTAAATAGCGACATGGTATAGTGCAGGGATACACTAAGTTAGATCTCACTGACTCTACTGGTAGCAATTGATTGGCAAGACCTTCAGACTCCTACTTGTTTAACAATAGTAGCAACAAAATTATTAACATTATATTACAGTCACATCCTGCATTTTAACTCTTGGAAGGAGCCCAGAGTTGCTTACATAAACTCCTCCTTTGGATCAGTCACTGACTCTCAGTCCAACCCTCCTCAAAGAGTTGTTGCTATGAGGATAAAAGGGAACTATGTAAGCAGCCTTCAGGTTCTCAGAAGAGCAAAAGGGTGGCTATAACTGCAATATAATAATTAATTATTATTAATAACAACTGTCCTCATGAAGAATTTCCAGACCATGTGAGCAGTGATGAAGAGTCTTTTTCTTGCATCTCTACCAAATGTACCTCTGATTAGAGGAGGGACCTCCCATGAAGATCTTTAAAACCAGGCAGGTTTAGAAGAGTGAATGTCTTTTAGGTGGTTAGCCTGATACCATGCCATATACTGCTGTATAGACTATTATCAGCACTTTGAAATACACAGCAAGGAGGCCTCCAGATCTCATACTAAACAGATTCCTTGGTCGATGGCATTGAAAACCACCAAGTAGGAAACCAGGAAGGACAGATTTCCTGTTAGGGTTCAGTATAGACCATAGAATAGTAGAGTTGGAAAGGGCCAAGTAGGCCATCGGGTCCAACCCCCTGCTGGTGCAGGTCACCAATTTACACCATCTCATTCAGGGGATCATCCCTCAAGGGCACCAGAGGAGGAAAAGAGAAATATCATTTTCCGGATTCTCAAAAACTATTGTCTGCCTCTTTTTTAGAAACCATTGGAAGTATTTATTGAGCAATTTGTAAGCTACATAAGGTATTGCCTTATGGTATAAATGATTTTCTTTCTGCATTTTTGTAGGGTTATTCTTTTTGTCACCTGGAATTTATCCCCGGTTTAAACAAGCAAGCAAACAAAAACAAACTCAGTGTATTTGAAGGTTCAGGGGGTTTTGTTTCATTTCATTTTTGGTCAAGTGTATGCCAGTGACAGCATGGTTGTATTAATAGGGAAATGTCCTCTGGCACTACAAGGATTATGTTGTGAGCACCCACAGTACAAAAGATAAGCAAACGAGACATATGTTTAAGTTTGAGTGAGCCTGGAGTAGGAAGACAGAGGCTTCTCCCTGGTAAAGATCTTTTAGATATTTGCTATCTATGAGTCATAGTTCTTTAAAACAAAAAAACAAAAAACCCCACCATACTGCTCTTAGACAAAGGGTTTTTTCCAAGTTTTCACTCAGTTTATGACCACCTTTTAAAGGAAACCTTTGGAAAGGCACGTTACTGGCAGGATGCCTATGCAAAATCAATGTTGTTATCCTTGTTCAGACTTTCGTTAGGTACAAGGGAACATGCAGAAGAGGCTGAATAAGGTACATTTTTTGGGGGGGTGCTGTCCTTCATATGTTCAAGTATAAGCACATTAGAAGTGCCATGCTGGATCAGAACAAAGGCTTATTCAGTTCAGCATTTTATTCTACCAGGTGACCAACCAGATGCCCTGAGAAGCCCAGAACCTAGACATGAAGGCAATAGTGTACTCTTAGTGTAATCTTACTCTCCAGGTTCTCCAGTGACTGCTCTATGGAATCCTACTGCGATGAGACTAGAGCTCATACAGGGTTATCATGACTACTAGCCATTGATACAAAAACAAAGAGGAAAACAAAGGTATATTTGGAGACAGTTTCCATTTTCTAAAGAAAGCCCTTTCCTTTAGTGCCTTCTTTGACTCACATCTTTACCACACTGATATTCTTTTGGAGATGGCAGTACCTTTGTCAACCTGTGATGCACATTGTAGTGGAGCTACTATTCTGTTTCCAGGTAATAATCCAGCATCCTGGAGAGTATTTTCCTTTCAACATCCTTATTTCTATACATCCCCTTATTTTTGAGAAGCATCTTCTACAGGAGCCAGTGGGAGTGTGTTCATGGTACATGTGTTGGTGTGGACAAATTTACTATGTGAAAATGGTACCAATCTATGGGGGTATCATGCGTGAATTGCCCTTGAGTTACTGAAAGAACACACAGCACAACTGGGAGAGAGGACTGGCCAGTTCCTAGTGCCAGACATACGTCCTTTGAACTTATAAAAGAGTTAAACAGACATATTTCCCCTTATGCAATAAACAGCTGCAATTGACAAATGTATTCTTAGTGCTGATTCAGTACATGTGCTTTGAACGTTTTGATGTATATCCCAGTGTTTTCCATTTAATCATATAAACAAGCGTCCTGATATAACACATCACCCTTCCACATGGCTGAAGATGAGAGGAAGAACACACACACGCACACATGCACACTCTTCTCAAGGATACAAATGAGGTGGTAAAAACATAAAGCAAAGCTACTAAGATGAGATAAACAATATGGCAGGACAGAAGAGTAAAAATGTTAAAAATTGCTTCTCTCTCATTTAGGGCAGCAGTTTGCGAACCAGCTCCTTCACAATCATTTCCTTTTTTATCAAGGTAATCTATTGAATAGACCAGCTTTTCCCAAACTGGTATCTTCAAGATATGTTGGACTAAAACTCCTATCATTCCCAGCCAGCATGGCCAGTCCTTGCTGAGAATGATAGTTGTCCACATCTGTAGGACCCCAGGCTGGCACAGACCACCAGTCATAATTCATGCACAAGCAGGCTATGGCCCCAAGAAAAAGACAAGAAAAGCATTAGGTTAACTGCGCAAATCCTCATTGCAGATTGGCAGGCTCCTTCTTGTACAATGCAGCATTGATTCTTAGCAGTGCGTTGCAGAAGGTGCCTGCAAGTTGTTTCACTGAGGCAGGGATGACTGACAATGACCCTCCAGAAGTTGTTGGACCTTAATTCTCATCAGTCCCAGTCAGCTCTCATCATCCTGAGCCAATGGTCAGGAATGAAGGGGTACTGCAATCCATCAGTATAAAGTGGGCATAGGTTCCCCAGGCCTACGTTATACCAATGGTGTAATTTCAAGAAAGTAAGAATTCAATGGGATTTGTAGGTGCTACCAGTTTGGACTGGGGAGCAGTGTTCCCTCCTTCCCCACCCCTGTTGCTGGATCCAAGAAGGAGCTTGGGCTTCTGGTGGAGAACTCAGTGGGCATACCAACCTAGCATTCAGCTGCTGTGAAAACTCTGTGAAAAATAGAAATTTCAATTCATCATGAGAGAAACTGAAAACTCAGCCACCAACATCCTACTGCCTATATACATATTTAGAGTGTGACTTGGAGTACTGCATTCAGTTCTAATGATAAATAATATTTTACAGCAGGAAAACATGGAATAAGCAGCAGTCAAAAGAAGCAAGGGGCCAAAGCCACTCCCTATGAAGAAATGTTGTTGCTTTGTGTTGCTGCTGCATTACATTTATATCCTGCCTTTCTTCCTTTCACAGAGAACCCAAGGTATCCTATAAGATTCTCCTACTGTCCGTTTTTAGCCTCACAACAATCGTTTTAGGGGACAGATTAGGCTAAGAGCCAGTGCCTGGATCAAAGTCACTGAGTGAGCTTCATGGCCAAGTAGAGACTAGAACCTGGATCTCTTGAGTCCCTGTCCAACACTCTTAACTGCTATGCTCATGGGTCTCATGTTGCAACAGTGGGGACACCACAGTTTAGAAAAGAGGGGCACATGATAGTGATGAAATGTACTGTCACACTGAACTACATTCTGATGTATTTATTTATTTATGTATGTATTTATGTATGTATTTATTTATGGCATTTCTATCCTGCCCTATGCAAAAGTCTCAGGGTTCATTGGATGAAGCTGACTGGTGGGAGATGCACAGTTGAGCATTTCCCAACCCGCTGCCCACCAGATGTTTGGAATGGCAATTCGCAGCTTTGGCTATGCGGGCTGCGTCTGAGGGGGGATGAAGTCTCCCATCAGGAAGGTACCAGCTGGTCACCTCCTTGGGTAACTTTAAAAGGAACTTGGACAAGTTCAGAAGGATAAGGCAAACAATGACTATTATTCATGAAGTTTGTATATTACCTCTTTTCAGTCACAAACTGAGCTCAGTAAATTGTTAAACTAAGCTGATGTTCTGCCAATGTATGTCTAAAGGTAAATTCACCTCCCCCCCCCCACACACACACCTTTTAAAGCAAAGATAAATGCTTTCTCTGAGTGTTTTGTAGAAAAATACTGCCTAGCTGAAATCTACAGAAAACCTCTGAAGCAGGGGCCACTGTATTTAGATTCTGGCCTGACATGCCACATAAATCAATGCTCTGGATTCCTGTTTGTACTTCAGAATTCCTTTTGTTGCATTACCATGCTGAAATACATTTAACATGATGTAGAACCTGCACAATTTGTGAGCTAAGCATTTGAGGTACTTTGAACTATCTCTCGAACTTTGGAACCATTTCAAATGCGTGTAGGGCCACTGATTGCATTCCTTCTGCCTAAACTCAAGATCGTGACCTCTGTTACACCATCCTGTGGTTTGGGAGTATGTAGGGAATGTAAAGGATATAGTATTGAGAAAGTAAGTAGACAGAGAAATAGATTTAAGAACTGCTTCAGATGTTTTGTTTTCCTTTCAGCCAGGAATATCCATATTTGATACATATGCCTATTCAGTGGCCTTATATCATTTACTGTTTAACATTTATCATTTATACTTTATTGTATAGAAGTTGTCAGACTCTGGACACATTATGAGAAGGCAAGATTCATTGGACAATAATGCTAGGCAAAGTTGAAGGCAGAGGAAGAAAAGGAAGACCAGCTACATGTTGGATTGATTCCATAGAGAAAGCCACAGCCTTGAATTGGCAAATTCTGAGCAGGGCTGTCCAGAGCATTTTGGAGGGCTTTCATTCATGGGATTCATAGTTGACTTGAGAGTACATAAGAACAACCACAAAAAGAGGATGTTGCACCTAGCCCTTTACCTTGAGATGCTGAGCAGGCCAGCATCATGGTGGGCATGGTTGCGTACTTGCCTCTGCCCCAGCTAAAAATGGTGGTGGGAAAGGGAGTGGTGTGTGCCATGCCTATTTGATCATTGGCTCTCTGCCTGTCAGGCCAGCAAGTGGTAGGAATGGTGAGGATGAGGATGAAGAGGCTTGCTATGCAGTGAAGAAGCAGGATCATGAACGGAGGAACTCCACTGAGGATGTCTTGCTCCTGGAGCTGGTTTGGATGCTGAGCTCTATGTAATCATTAAATTGAGGTGCACACAACTGTGTGTGGCACATGACCATACTGTTAAGCATACCACCCAGTTTTTGCAATTGTAGACATCCTGGCATAAACGAAATCTGCAAATACGTTATTGTGGAACTTCTATGGATGTGGGTGATGGGGACATCCTGCCCCAAAACTAGAATTTCCAACCTCTTCTAACCATAATTGTTGATGAAGGAACACTTTATTTTGTTGTAGATCTAACAGAGGTTTGGAAAGCATTCCTTCTCTGTATGTGATTCTGACAGTGTAGGTCCTAACATCTCAGCTCCCCACCATCTTCCACACACTCTCCAATTTACTAAAGTTTTCATGAAGAGGAAGGTTTCAGGGATCTATAGGCCTAGGAATTGTTCTCAAGCTTAAATGGTACTGTGTGTATGTGTCACAATTTCTAGGGGTGCCACAAAAGAATGAAAGTTGTCATTGGCAGCCTTGGACACTACAAGAAGTCTGCATGGACTTGCTGGGATCCATATGGAATGAGACTTTGCTGAAACAATTTGGGCCTTTCCCACTGTTCTCCAATCTGGAGAGCTGGGGGAAGGAAATGTGTATGGTGGCCCTCCACTTCAGACTGAAAAGGAATCCAGTTTGGATTGTGGCCAGACTGTACAGGAGTTAGTGTCTGTTTTAAAAGCAATTGATTAAAAAAAACAATACTTTTATATTAAGATATAAAATAGCAGGATACCCTGTGACAAATTGGCATTTTCTCTTTCACAACTGGTTGTAAAAATTCACCTGTGGCTTTTTGGGGGTTCCAGTCATGTGGAGACATCATTAAATCATGAGAAAGCATAGCTGTGGTCTTCTTATGCGGGGTGGCCAGTAGAATGTGGACAATGCTGATTACATTTGGTGGGATTTATTTCATGGACCTGCAAATGATTCAAGACAAGGTGGCATCGCAGATGTCATGGGGAGAAGGGACACACTCTTGGCCTCACCGGGATATCAGCCAGGCCCACTGTCCAATTGCACCTACAGGTGGGCACACGTTAGCATAGCAGTCTGCAAGGAAGAAGCATGTACGTGAGCAGCTGCCTGGATGCAAGCTTCTGCGCAACTGGGTTTACAGTGCCCAGATTCCACCCCCGAAGCTGACTATGAGGACATATGGACATTGCAGGCATGGGCAGTGTCCATGAGCAAGAAGCTGAAGGTAATGTTTAAAGGAATCTATTCATCTAGTGGAAGTCTGAGAGAAAACCAAAGGCTCAAGTAGATGCTGTTAGCTGCCTCCCTCCCTGGTTTAGTAGTTGTACATAGGTCTGCTTCCTCACTGTCAGGAGACCTGTTCTCCCAAGGAAACTCGTGCTTCTCATTAGACCCTTCCTCCTGAGCAGATCCCCAGCAAAAGTATCTTCGAGCAGCTGGACAGGAGCTGATGGTGGCTGTGAGGTTTCTGTGAGGGAGGGCTTGTGGTGGATTCCTCATCCCGAGTGGTCAAGGTGGCTGGGAGCCTGCAGCCGACACTGTGCATATCCCCTCTCCCATTTAGTTGCATGTTCTCTCCAGTGGGCAAGTAACACTAATAGGTTAGTCCTGTAGCACTGCCACGTCCTAATATTTGCTGTGTGATCCCTGACTGACTGGCAATACTTGGGTAACACGTCACAGGAAGAAGTCTACACATTATTGTTTCATTTCCTAAATGACACTGATACAGTTAATCAGACTTGGCAAAAATGGCAGCAGCCAAGGAAAGGAAAGCCTTTTCAAGGGCTGAGATATTTCTTGAGGGTAAACTCAAGAAATATCTCAGCCCTACAAACGCCTTACTTTTGCCCCTGGATACAAACCAGGTGAACCTTTAGTGCTTCCCTAATTGTATCTCCAGGCACCTTTTATGTGCTAAAAAGTGCTTGCTATAACATCCATCATATTTCTTCCCATGGATCATCAGCCATACTATGTAACTCAAAAGCCTGAGTGACACTGTCAGTGTTTGATTTTCACTTATTTACACAAGGGATGTGGGAGGGGGAGAGTTAAGGCAAATATGAAAATGACTTCGGCTCAAACTTCTTGTGTGAGCTATTAAAGCAAACAGCACATCTTTGGTGTGAAATATGAAGTGAAGTTAGAAACAATAGGCAATTCCCCTGTGTCAGCATGGGAGGATTATCACTGATCTATTGATAAATATATAGATATTTAAAAAGAAATATTTACTTAGCATAGTGAACGATCATATCTAATTAGATGATACATTACACAAATACCCAAATATTAAAAAGCTTCATTGAACAGAGACTGAGGGGAATTAGATGGGTCACACACTTCAGTTTTCTGAAGAATGACAGCTGCAGTGTCTGTTTGCTCTGAAATTTCAGGTGAAATGCAGGGAAAGGACAAACTGGAGAGAGGAGAGCAATGTGTGTTATGGAAAAAGCTCCAAAAGAGGGCAGCATTTCTGTCCCTACCCCCTTGAAGTATGACAGTTTTCTTTCTTTTGACTTAAGCCATGTTGGGGCTCCCTCTGCTGTCCATTTTCAGTTTTGAAAATATGAAATAAAAAAGAGAAAGAAAGCACTAATCTACTTCCTGTTCGGAGTAGAGCACAGTTGCTGTTGTTTCATTTTCTACAACTATTTGACACATCCAAGATATACATATTTAGACATGTTTAGAAATATTCAGAAAGTGAAGGCGAGGAACACAAAAGGAGTATATTAACTGGTTTCCCCTTCAGTCACCTCTGGATGTGTTAGAAGCAAGTCCTATCATGCCCAGCCTGCATGGTCAAAGGCTGTAATCAGACAGCAAACTGAAAATGTCCCAACTTCTGGATATTTCTTGGTTGTGAACATGTAGGGTGTGGTGTGAGGAAGCGTCTCCCACAATAAAGGATCCTGGCAGTGCTGGCTTGCGGCCATTCTTACTGGTGGGACAGAAAGGTGGAGCTAGGAGGATCACTGGAGGCAGAGGCACCTACTCCCAGAGGAAACTGGCAATATGATGAAGCAAAGCAGCTTTTTAAAAATGCAACATGGTAAACCTCAGAATTAAGGGCAGAAGAGTATTGAAAGGCACTGCATAGTACAATTAGGAGACACAGGTAAAAGAGCTTGGAAAAGATTGCCAGTCAAATGACATTCAGGAAGATTTTTTTCCCCCCTTCGAGAATAACATTATTAAAATTTGGCAGAGTGTTTGCCAGCCAAGTGGCAAATAATTCTCAACTGGGCAGAGTTCTACAGAAATAGACAAGTCAATACAGCATCATACAATGGCTGTATCTGCTTGTGGCTGAGAAGTCAGCTCAAATAGATCTTAATGAATTTATGCATTCATTGCTAATAATACATGGATAAAGATATATTTCACATGAATTCCTATTTTTAAGGCTTGAGCCACACACTTGGAAATGAATGTTCAAAACACACACCTATTTTTCCTTGAACCCACACTTGTCAATGAATTTTCAAAAGACACCAGTCCTTGAACCAGATTCACCAACCAGCTTCTCATCCATTATAGAAGAAAACACAGAGCCAACCAAGTCATTTTAGCAACTGACTGAAAAGGCATGCAAATCTAATTATTTATTTATTGTACTGTTTTTCTGCCTTTCAGCCAAAAGGTCTCGATGTACAAAAACAAGAAATAGGACAGTCTCTGCCCATAGGCTCACAATCTAAACAGCATAACAGAAAGGGAAAGGGGATGGGAGGGGAGAAAGAATCACAGAGTCAAACTGGAGCAGCATTTTCTCAGTACACTTCCCACAGCTCATATAAGAACACAGCTCGGCAAGGAAGAGAATCACATCAACCATGTATTTAAGGCTTTAAAAATGGGCTTGGTTTGGACAAGTCAGGTTTACAACCCACAAACAGTATAGATGTAGAAGACAAGGTGGAAAACCTTTGTTTAACCACTTTAGGGGACCATGAAAGAGACCAGAAAGGCTTCTTAGGCTGTGGACCTACATACACTTACCTAGAAGTAAAGTTCCATTGAACTCAAGGGGCCTTACTTATGCAGGAGTACATTGTTTAAAAAAACACACACAACAGGACTACAAAAGCATTTAAAATAGTGATGAATAACTATAAACCAGCTGCATGAATTAATGAATTTCTATCTCATTAGCCTGGTATGAAGAGATGAAGTATAATTCATTTTCCTCTACCACAACCATTGCTTCAACCTCATCATCCAGGCATTTTCATCCAGATGTTTTACCCCAGTTCCCTGCCACTAGAGCAGTACCCCTCCCACCACACAATGAGAATATGATTTATTTTTTTAAGGGAAAAAGCAGTATAGCATACTGCATGCAAACCAAACTCCAATCCCCCTTTTCATAACATTCATTTTTCCTTACTCACGGCAAATACCACCACATCATTTTTAAGCATTAATCCAGGAATTTTTATGTACCCTGGCCAGCCATGATCCAAGTATAGAAGGCCCATAGACACAGAGAGAATTCTACACCCAAACATCAAAGCAAAGCAACCAAGACTGACCCACCTTTTCCTCAAATCCCATCTCTTCCTATTCCCCAATAAGAATCCACCCATCAGATGGTGTGCCTGGCTGGCTCCTGGATCCTTGGGAAAGCACTCTTTCTTGAGTGTTCCCCTCTCCTCCTTCCCCATTTTTCTCTTCAAAATTAAAGTCAGCTGCTCAGCCTCAAGCCTCGGGGTGAGATGTTTGGTGTCAGTTCTAGGTCCCATCCTCCTTGGAGGCAATTTGCAACCTGCTGCTGCTTTGATCAGTCCAGATAGAGGTTCCCCACACTACTTTCCTTCGTTGATGTTTTCAGTGATCCTGCTCATGTGGGATCTAATGACCATGCCCTGGGATTTTGGACTACTAACCGATGGGAAACCCCTCTGGAGGAGTCCCCTTGCACTTGGAAATGCCTTTGATCCTGCAGAGGATCATTTGCCCATGATGCCCTCCAGGAAATTAGCCATTTCAGCCTACTGAGGTTGTCTTGATTTGCACATACACACTGGGGGTGCACAGATTTCAGCTGCTGCTCCCTGTATACCCCAACATAATCATGCCCTGCTAGCAATACAGTAATTAATGTGAGGCATGAATTTGAGCAAATCATCTGCTGGACTGCTGTGAATTTTTTATATTGTCTTCTACATTGCTCTTTAACTGCTGCTGTGTATGGTTGTTTTCATCTCTATGCTGATAAATTATTGGCTGCTTTGAAGGTCCATTTTGGAGACAAGATACAAGTGTCTTAACATACAAAGACATGGCTAATTTTTCAATGTTGATTCATGTGGGCAGATCTATCATCTGAAGACTGGAAGAGAAAGTAAAAAATTTCACAGGGGAAGGGCTATTATGGCTGCTTCCCTTCATTCTACTGCCTGCCATCCAAAGTAGAGAAATCTTGTGATGCACATGAAAGGACCGAAGACCATGTCATGTCTGATGAGAAATGCAGAACACATCCCAGAATGTGTTTGATTTTCACCAAATGAAATCAAAGGGACTTAAAAGTGAATGAAGGTTGTGATTAAAGGACCTAGGTACATGCTGGCTTGTGCCAGTAGTGGTTCGGGATGTATAATTTGAGCTCATAAAGCTTCTCTAATTTCCATCCCACAGCTAATCCATAATAAGGTGATACTTCCCGTACTCCCTGTTACATAAATATTTGTGTGTATTTGTTTCAATGCACATTTTCCAAATATGCAGATTATTTCTGCACATTTTTGGAAAGTATAGACTTTGATTAAAATAGGTCTGTATGAGTTTTTCCAAAGTACTCACTTTTTCATGCATTTTTCAATTGTATGTATTCTCACACATATTTTTCTTTGGCTACAACTACATTGTATACTTGGAAATGTACAGATTTCAACCTTATATTGTGTTTGCATTTGGCCAGTACAGACAGGGTAAATTCTGGCCAGAAACAGAAAAAAAATTCTGTGTTCTAGATCTTTTTCCTTACCTGCTGAAGTGAATGCAAGGAGGAGAACAGAGGGGGAATTTTCCACTATTGTCATGTATGCTGGCTTCTAATTTCTTCTGAAGTCTAATATAGGTAGCAACGAACTTAATTACATGTGTACTGCCTTTCCTAAGATGGAAGCATGTAGGTGCGCTGGTTCTTAATGCACCTGGTTTGTGGATTAAAAAATGGATTCCATCTGTATATCTATGCTTCGAAGAGGACATACTGCCTCCATACCAGCTCTGCTCAGGATTTCAGGAGTTCTGTTTATGTGGACTATAAAAAGCACTGTGCCAATTTTTCAATTAGTGTATTTCTAAACCATTCATTAAAGAAAACGTACCCAAAAATTCTTGGAAAGGTACAAATTGCAGAGACATTTCTCATTATGCAGGTCTTTAGAGTTTACCCTGCTAGAAGGAGGTGGGTGGCCAAGGGATGTGCATATCTGTATTTTACAACTTGTCTCCCATTTTGTGCTTTCCTTTCTCCCCTGGTTACTTGCACTGCCCTGGAAACTCAGCCATGACTTCCTCCCTTGCTTCGTTCCAGTGCTGCTGCCTGCTAGTGCCTGAGAACTGAGCGAGGTTTTGTTTTCATTTCAACAAACAGGAACAAGAACAAAAGCTCCTCACTCTGTGGAAAGCCATGTGGAAGGAAACTGGAGCAAGGGCTGGGGAAACGGCACAACCCAGCACAGGACCAAGGTTGCAAAATACAAAACAGCTCTTCCCGGTCAGCCAGCTCCTTACAGTCAGGAAAGCACCAAAGTCCTGCATGCTGAGAAATTCTCAGAAATTCTCAAATTCCCCGTGATAGAGGCAGGAGAAAAACTACAGAAAAACAGAGGTTTCAGCACAGCACTAGGTGACCTGCAGAGGGGAGAGGTTGCGTGCACAAGCTCTGCCTCTACAGTAGCAGCATGTACTGGCACCTCTTTGGACATCTGCGCATGAAACATGGAACCTGATTATGTTGTGGCCTCTGAGCAAATTCAGCTGAATGCGTTATTTTCATGTGGGGTATTTGAAGGTCTGAAGTCTCCACTCATGGGGATGGGGCAGCAGGGGCCTAATTTGCGTATGGTCACTACCCTCTGAACACATTTAGTCTGAATGCTCAGAGGGGGGATATATCTTTCCATTGAATAGCATGGATTTGGTCAGTATCCTACATATGAATGGACCTGGCATCACTGTTCAGTCATTCAGAAGGGTAGGTCAGAACATGCTAATCCAACCAGATTGACTGAGAGAAACTATGTGATTGTCAAAACTATGTGATTTGTCTCAATAGTTTCTTTGGAAATGTGTCTGTCCATTTCAATGGCTGAGAAAAGAATGAGAATGTCAGTAATATCCCAACTCCCAGATTGTCAGTGAGTCTGACTTTGCAAAGGAAAATGAATGCATGTTTCCCTTCTTCAGTATATCTTTAAGCAAGTGAGTTGAGATCATACGGAGGCCCTGCACTGTGGTTAATTCCATGGGATTTGTCCCAGCCTTTTAAGCTACACTTCCTGTCTCAACCTGCCTGTGCATTCTGAAGACAGAAGGAAAAACAAAGCAAGGATCCACCCGAGGACCATCTTTCTTCAGAATACCAAACATTTGCAATGCAGGTTAGACTTCAAAGCATCTTGTGGGTGGCTGCAATCCTAGTCATTCTTTGCTTCAACACACAGTGAGCAGATCATTTTCTCTTATCAGGCCTAAGTCTTTCATAGTGGGGAACTCCAAGTCTCTGACCGAAAAATCAAATCTTAAAATCATTCCCTCTGTGTCTCTCTCTCATCAACATATGAAAACACGGGGATTTGTTTGGTTGCAAAGCCTGTTGCATAAATGACTCTGTTTCTAATGATTTGTGAATATGTTTTCTTTCTGGCCTCAACAAAGTATTTTAAAACAGAAGATGGATAACAAACAAAGAGGAATTCCATTCGGCCATCTGCTCATAGATTTGTTTAACAAATATCTTAGGAGAGTTTCTCTGCACCCTATCCCCATTACTTCTGACATTCCAATAAGCTGGACAAATTCAGTTAGTGCTTCTATACTTTCCACCACAGGGGAAAACAAACAAGCAAGCAAGCAAATAAACAGACAAACGAGACCTTCCTGTAATCCCTAGAAACACCTTTGGCAAACAATCTCTTCCTCCATAAATTACCCCTCCCCCCCATCCTGCATCCCTCAAAAGTTATTTTATTCAGGTTGCAGTAGTGAGCACACTTTTCTGGGAGTAAGTGCCAAGACTTACTTATGGATAACACACATGGGATTGAGCTAGTAATGCACACAAAGCTACGTTTAGATGCACTATTGCTAGAACAGAGTTGTTGTGGGGGGGGGGGGGAGAAAAAGAATGACAATTCACAACCATCGCAGCTGTTTTTTCAAACTGCACAACCGTAAAACCACTTGGTAGAGATGCCTATTTGCCCAATAGGTTGTGGCTACCACATTAATATTGCTGGTGTGGTTTTAAAAATGCAAATTCCCATGAGATGCTGCAAAATGCATGCAGGCTGTTTTCACTGGCCTGTCATTAATTGTGGCCTCTGGATCATCTCCTTTGTGTTTGTGTCCTGGAACACGCAATGTTTTTCCCTGTCCTGAAGCAATGTATTCTTCTGTAGATGGACTTAATCTTCCCATCCTTCACCCACGGCTCCACTACAAAACAGTATCATTGCCAAAAAGATTCCTTAATGAACTACAGAGAAGAAACTGAGAACACAATAAATTAAGGCAATAGTTGTGCCTTCCACTGCCTTGTTCTCCAAGTGACAGTAGAACGTTGTTGAGAGCTCTCCATTAGCATCCCACCCTCAGCAAAATCATGGATGGCATTATTGAAGGAAGCGAAGGCTGCCATGGTCCATGTTGCTGCACAGCCCTGTGAGGTAGAGCACAGGAAAATACAACTCACGATAATGTTTCCACTGACCCAAGCAAGGAACAGAAGAGATCAAGGACCACCTTTCTTGATGTGCTCAAAGGACAATAAGTATGTTGTCAGGCAGGCATTAGCCATGCTACATGAAAGGGGAAAGCAAAACCCCTCCAGGGTCACCAGCCAAGAGTTCTATGCCCTTAATGCTTAAATAAATACCTCTCTTGAAGTTATAAGCTAAGCAGCATTCCAAGCTCTTCCAAACAATCTGTATGCAGTAAAAGAAGAATGCAGTGCCAGCAAAGATGAGGAACAGTGGGTCTCACAGATCCAGTATCAAGACAGAGGAAGCTGCTTGATCACCACTGTGGTAGAATCCCAACTTTATTCTTTAATGATAAAGCAAAACTTTGTCTCAGAGGATAGACCCGAAAACTTGCTGCTGCTTCTTATGCCTCCAATGTGAAGGAATAGTCATGATCTCACTCACAGGGATAAGGACAAAGAAGATAATTTGCTGGTGAAACATGGTTATTAAGATCATCCATACAAGTCTAGAATGGGATATTTAAATGTTTAGTTCAACCACAGATGGTAGTTCTATTAAGTCACTGCCACAGTGCCTTATTTCAATCTTGCAAGACATTTGTAGGGATCGCCTTGAACTTTTAGGGACGATGATGATGATGATGATGACGATGGCCATTACTTGTCAGTTACTTACTCAGCTAATATTCTCAGGGTGTTATCCTAAAAGCACTTACTATGCATTCATGCTATTTCTTTTGGAGGTGTATAACCTGACTGTCTAAATACAAATTTTCCCAAGCTAGTGTAAACAAAATCACAAAATCAATGAAGTGTCCCATCAAAATGAAAATAACAAAAAAGATAAATACTGAGAGTAAGACTAAACAGCAGCAGAAAAAGAATAAAATCATTTAATTAGCTAACTATTACATTGTAAGATCTTTTAAAAAGCCACAAGAACAAACCTAACAAAACACTTAACTTACTTTCTAAAGAAAAGCAGACTGAAGCAAACTAATAGAAAATGAAGGGAAAGATAAATTTGTCTCCACAGGGGCGAGCACCAAGATGGCCACACCTTTTGTGCTCTGTGATCTATCCAAACTTCCGGGCAGTACTCAGGTAGGCCCTGCATAGCATATTCAGGCAGATTCATATGAATATAGGTGGTCCTTAAGGTATATTGTTGTCAATTTGCTTAGAGTTTTAAACTGAGAATAACTGAGAAATAATCCAAAGTACCCAAGAACTGCCTTTGGGTATAAACCCATTGAACAGAATGGAACTCACATCTGAGTAAACATGCATTGGTTGCACTGTTGGTAGTTTCATTATGTTGGTATTTCATTATGGCGTCCCCATCCCCCACACCTTACCTCGAAGCAGGACTTTAGGTATTGGGATGATTTGGTGGTGTCTGGAACTGGTGATTTCAGGATTCAAATGTGTAAGGAGTTGCGCTTTGTGTCTTCAACAAGTTTCTTTTTTCTTTTTTAAAATTGGCATTAAAAGATGGGAATTTCAACGTATTGTCTCTTGATTCCCAATCTGTTGTGAATGGAAAGTGTACAAATTACTTACAGAATAATCTGTAGGTATAAATCTTACGCAAGTGACCTTTTGTGGACAATTCTGCATGAGTTACAAAAATACGCATAAAAATACAAGTATCAGTCAATGAGTGTGTGGGCACGTGTACAACGAGAAAGAGAGAGCTGTACACAATACTTTTCTCCTTCCTGTCTGACAATATGTTGCCATGCTATAAAAGCCCTAATGCCCATTTTGAACGATTAGCTGTACATCAGCATTACCACCACAAATCCACAAGTTTCACATCAAGCATTAAATGGGATGAATATTGATCTGCTAAAGAGGATTTATTTATTTCTAACTCTATCCAAAGATCAACTGCTAGCAGCTTTGGTGGATCTGCTGAGCTCTCACGGCACAAAGCTACTGCATACATGACACTGGACTTGACATTTCAGTTCTGGAAGAAAACCAAACAGTAAATTCAGTGCAATAATCCTAGATAAATGAGATGATCACTGGGAAAGCTGTGATAGTTAAGTGGTCTATCAGAGAAGTCCAAAGGAAGGTATTGAACAGTTGCTACATAGTAACCTCTCTCATGTCAATATAGCCCAAGATCATGGTCATATATCAGATGTGAGTATAGTCACACAGCCTCATCACCAGACTGAGCATCTTCTGCTTATCTTCCCCTTTGGCACCATTGCTGCTTGAATATAATAATTGTGTGCCCATAAGCATATGCTTTATCATCCATTCATATGCTGTGCAAGGGATTTTAAACCAGCTCCTTTCCAAGTCATTCCCCATATATTGCAATATTTCCCGAGATCTACTGCATCTGTTTCATTCTATCAAACAGACCTTGTTGTTTATGAAAGTTTACATTGTCTCAGAGGTTAATTTGCCCGTAAGATTTGGGTTCTTACATTTTGGTAAATATGGGATGTGACACATCCGCATTCTAAGCAGTTCCTGCACGATTGCCACCAACTGCCGCCATTTCTCTTCATGCTATTTGAAATGCCAGTGTTAATGATCAGCATGATTTGACTGTCGCTCTCACAGCAGAATGAGAAATTAAAGCCTGAAAGGGACGTGAGCTGTCCCAGAGGCTAATAATGTTGTTTCCTTCCACTACTAAATTATTCATATTTATTTTATTGTGCATTCCTATTAATCTTTGCTAATTCTCTGATTAATTATGAGACAATGTCAATGCGAGAACATGAAAAAGAAACAAATGAAAATGAAGCATGCAAAGGAATATTTGCTCTATCTAAACAGGAACAATTCTGTTTCATTGGAGCTCCTTATCACAAAGCAGACACCCCTTTTTAAAAACACACAACAACACTCTTTCCACCGCTTGTTGTTTTTAAGGATGGATGGAAAAGCTGAAAGCTGATGCCTTGTTTTGGTAACGTGAATTTGCCGGACTGCTGAATGTCCTTGCTTCAGGTAGCACTTAGTTTAATTAGGTTCTATTCCACAGACTGGAGTGTCTAGTTTGCCAAGGACACATAATGCTTTTGTTAAGTTCCATAGTGTCAATGGAAAAAGACTGATGCAAACATTTTGCAACAATAAAACTCCTTCTTATAGAGGTAATCAACAGTCTGCTCCTTTCCCTCCTTCATAGCTCGATGTAATGTCATGTCATTTGCCTGTACATGAATAATCCTTGCATACAGTCTTGGTAACATTCAGCTGCTGTTAGGATTTTATATTTTACAGAAAGTGACATACACGTGCAACTATACAACTTCAGCAAGTTGGCAACTGTTATTCAGAAAAGCACTGCATGATCTAGCTCCCAATTAAAAGAAGAAGAAGGACCCAGTGTTGTGTTTCTAACGGTGGCTAGCCAGATACCCTGGGGATTCCCACAGCCACGGTACGAAGGCAAAGTATAGGTCATAAGCTCTCTGAAGCATTTTTAATTCTTTCACCCAATTGGGTTGTCCATTAGAAAGGTAACAATTACATTTGTTAATTTCAGTGGAAGTTATCCATTTTTATTTGAATGATAACAATTACACATGTTAATCTTAATGGGAATTAACAATTGTGTCCCATTGAAATAATCTGCATCAAATCATTTCAAGGGAACTTTAATGTCTTTTTGCAGAATCAATTATGAAGAATACTACCGAAGGCAAGATGACCTCTCAGTCTTACTGGCTCTTATTCCCCTGCAGAAGCCAAGTGTAATCCTTTTCGATATGACCCATTGTCATCCTTCCTATTGAATTCAGTTTTTCCCAAGGCACACACTGCTGCAAATGAACTGTAGAATGCAGCTGAAAATTAATACACCCAGGAAAATATCTTCAGCAAAAATAAACAAAAGCAAATGCTAGTGTCATGTAGGAATAAAGACAAAGCGAATGATGAGTCAACATATTTTCACTCAAGTTTATCTGAGCCAATGCTTCACTGGCCACTTGCCTTAAGCAAGTTCTCTTAGTTGTAATTTAGGAACAACAGTCTCCTATCCTATATTGAAGGGCTGTTACAAAGTTTACTGAGAGGTATAGGGGATAAATTTGAACAAAAACTGCTGTAAAAATGCTCACTCTAATTTTTATAATAACCTCCCTGCCTCACAGCTTCCATAAGTCATGATTCAGCCAACATGATGCACTATCAAACCCCATTAATTTCTATGGGCAGTGATGAACATGCAGTTTGAGTGGGATCATGCCCACTGTGATTAGCATTCAGCACAAAATAGTGATTATGGTGCAAGCTTTAGTTTTGCAGCATGTGGAATCTTACAAAGTTGGAATGCTTTTTGCAGGGAAAAAACCTCAGCTAATACTTAGCAAGCTCCTCTTAGGGCATAATGCTTTCACTTAACAATAACTCCTTTCTTCAGAAACACTTCAGAACAGATGCCACTCAGAAACAGATTGCACTGCTTGTGGCAACGATTCAGATGTTAAGAGACTCTGCCTTTGACCTCCTATCAGCCCATTGTACATCCCAGTGGTCATTTTTACTACTGCTACCTATGCAAAAGATAAGTGTAGTTCAGTATTTCCATTATTTTTAAACTAGGTGGAGACGGTGTGTGCAAAGTTATCCCTCCGTCCAAGCCAATTGTCCCCACCTCCCAGAAATGTTTGCTCTTGAATTAGTTAGAGGAATGCGGTGAGGCTAGTGCCGGAAAAGAAATGACTTGCTTTTTCTGAGTGGAAGACAAACATAAGCTCCTGCCATTAGCCAGGAAGATACAGAAATAATCGTGGTTATTGCTGGGGTGCCACCACAGACCAAACTGCACAGTTTTTGCTTCCACCACATCTATACATTCATTTGCAGGAGATGCTCGTATGTCTGACTTAAGGCAATCTGAGCTGACAGTGAGAATGGACAACAGTTTTTGTTTTGGTATCTCTCAGTTCCTTGTGTTTTTCCATATTAAGCTCAGTTTGTCTCAAACTTTGAAAGTTATTTTAGCTTTCAATTCTATTCATTCCAATAGTTGAGATTTTTTTTAATTCATGAAAATGTATATGCATTTCCTTACTGAATTTTTCTTAATATGCACATTTTGCAAGCAATTTTCCTAATTTAATTCTTATTTTCATTAATATGTATATATCTTCAGAACAAGCATTTTACAATTCTATTGCAAAAATGTAGAGGAGTGCAAATTTTGTATGTGTTTGCATGCATATTCTTAATAATATTGCTTAATATACAATTTTTGCTAGTTTTTTCCCAAATAATAATTATTGTGATTTTCACAAATATGCACTTTCCCACTACACACACACATTTTTGACTGCAGAATCCTATTGCAAAATCTAGAGAAGGATGAACTCTGAAGGATAACTCTGGTTTCATTAGTTAGATATTAGGTAAATTCACATCTAAATGCAAACTAAATGAAGTTCAACT
This sequence comes from Varanus komodoensis, assembly GCF_004798865.1. Lineage (NCBI taxonomy): Eukaryota > Metazoa > Chordata > Lepidosauria > Squamata > Varanidae > Varanus > Varanus komodoensis. Next base: position 24,179,127 of record NW_025335568.1, on the reverse strand, counting down.
CTTTTTCTACTAGTCAACTAACACATTGCATTTCTTTGTCAGCACTTTGTGCGGTGTGCTTTCTTGAAAGCCACTGAGACTCCTTCTCTATTGCCTGCATACACAGAGAGACAATTATTTCCTGTGTTAATTTATTATTCATGCAGCATCCTCAATGATTGCAAGTTATCGTGGGCAATACACTGGTACCTGCCAACAAGGAGTTTTCAACTTAAATTTCAATCTGGAAACAAACAAACAAAAGAAGGGTGGGGAGGAGAGCACAGATTGTCTTTTCTCTTTTCTGGTCCTATCCCTGCTGCCATTCTTTTAGCTTTTAACATTGTCTACATATAAACGTCAGCCCTAATCCAGGCCCATTAGAGAACTCTGGTCTATTATTTTACTGCCATCCAATGCGATCTAACTCTTCTGTTAAACAGAGACGTACCACAAGCTGCTGCAAGTTATCTGAAACCCATAGGAAGAATCCCCTTTGCTGTTTTGCCAAGTCAGAAATCTTTATACTACCTAACCTAGCCAAACTCTTGGCAACAGAGAACTGATGCTATCAGCCTGCAATCCTATGCATATTTAGACAGATGGATGACCTACAATTCCCAGCATGTCCCAGGCAGCTCTGCTGTATGGACTTTGCTGGGAGTTGTAGGACTTTTTCCTGTCTTAACATGCATAGGATTGTGCCCGAACCCTCTCTTAACAGTAGCTGATTTGTATGCAACAGTGGCTCCAAGGGTAACTCTTCGGTAAACCTGAATCTCATATATAATGCATAGCAGTTAATAAATCATAGACAAATCAGGTGGCTTAAGGCCAACAATACCCAAGTAGTAATGGAAAGAGGGGAAAGATTTATAGAGAGGCAGACTCTGTCTGGATTTAGCTCTTGCGTAGTGGACTGGAAGGCCTTACTATGCTTGCTGCCTTGGACATCTGTGTCATGCTGACTCATTCCACCCTTTCTCCTTTGCTAGCCCCTCACTTACCCCCACAACATGTGGCCTCTTTTCCATCACGAAGCCTCTTCAGTGACCTTCTGCCTCTTTTCTTGTGCATCTCTTTCCCAGCACATACAGAAGAAAAGCCAGTGAAAGAGTCCAGAGGTTTTCCTCCAGGAATGTCTCACAGACAAATGTTCAAGTTAAGGAGCAAAATCCACACTGGTGCCACAGTTGAAAACAATAAAACGTTAACTTCCTTTTTTCTCAAGATAAAAAGGGAGTTGCATTATATATTTAAACCACCGTGTTCAAATTAGCTCAAACATCCTTCTTTTCCTTGCATCAAAACCTTTGTTGATAAGTTGAGATTTTTTTTTTTAACCTCTGTGTTCACAAAGGGAACAGATGTCTATTTTATTTTACACGCTAAGACCAAAATCCTCCTTGTGGTTCTCATAAAAAGACCTGCCTGAAAAGGATATTATGAGATTTTTTTTTATATGGATCTGGGAAGAGAACATTGAATTCAAGGAACTCTCAATAACCAGTAGGCCTGGGTCAGTTTTCCAGTCAGAGCATTCTACAATGCACATGATAAACATTAGAATTAGGAGCAAGTGCCACTTTGCCATAATTCTGTCCTTGTAATATTTTTGATGCTGGATGACATTTGCTAAGATGTGTTCTGATACATTAGTATAAAGAAATATCAAACTAGATAACTAGAAAGAATTGACTGCTTTAAAATTTACTTTTAGTTTGGTATAGCAAATCAAAAATATGCAACAAAATATTCTGTTTGATCTTTTCTCTATAGTTATATTATTCAACTCTCACTTTATTTCCAAGTCCATAATGATGCTGCAAACACTAGGAATATTACAGAACCTTTCTGATTGTGGGAAGCATTATGATCATACATACTAATATATATATATATATATATATATATATATATATATATAAAAAGAGCTAGAGACACAACTGTATAATTTACTTCTGAAGAAGTAATTATTTTAATGGATCATTCCTAAGATTTTTTAATATTTTATTGTTACAAATAAAATGTGACTGCAATATAAGCAACAAGAAGCATCATATAGAATGTTGAGAGTGCTTCAATATTCATTGCACTAAATTTTAAAATAATATAATGACATGTTCCATCACACTGCAGTACTACATGCTTATGTGTTGGCACCAACAGTTGGTATGGAATTTACCTCTAAGTAAGCATTCTTAGAAATAGCAAAGGTATATATAGCAAAGGTAGCAAGATGCATAGCCCAATGAAGCTGTGGTACTTAGACTTAAAGCCATTTGGCTCAGTTTAATCCAGGCACTTTGTCTTAAATGGGAAGAGGATGGGGGAATAAATATGATTTGTTAGAATAATTCCTGCAGATTAAAAACAAGGCTTTAAAAACAAGGCATAGAAGTCCAACAAGAAAATATTTGGAAACAGCTTTCCTTTTTCTTTTCTGACCCTGCATGGCTACTTGTATGATCTAAGAAAGATCTTTGCATATAGAAAACAGCAATAGCAACAAGAAGAAATTTAAATGTATATGTATTCAAAGTAAGAACAATAATAGATGATTCTTTATAGTGTTCTGATTTTTTACAAAAACTAGTAAATTTAAATAATTTGCTTCAAGCTTCTGTAATAACTGAGGATTTTCAAAGAGCACTTGTAAGCACAAATCCATGCTACAGCGAGAAAAGATACTAAAATAAAATGCACAGCTGCTTACAAGTACAAAAGTTCTAAAATATGTGGCTACATTTTCCTCTTGCATGGTGTACACACTGGAAAATGAACAACCTTCAGAGAGAAACACATTCAAGCCTGGTATTTCCAGAGAATTGCACCCAGCTGCTGGACACATTTCCTTGCAAGTATTTCACCTCGGTTCAGGATCATAGAGAAGAATATTTTACACTAGATGGCAGCACTTGCTTGCTGAATGGCTTTGGCAAGCTGTCTTCTATTGTTTCTTTCACCTACTTTCTGCTACAATTTGAAGACACTGACAGATAGGAAATAGGAGGAACCCTGATCTGATATTGGTAATTCTTATCCCGACTATCCTGCAAAAAGGTTTCTAAATAACTGTTTTATATTGGTTTCAGAAAATATTTTTCTAAGAACATTATTGCCATTTTTATTTTTGTACCCTGTATTTTCTTCACAATTTTTATGGTGTAAGCTATTCACTATGTCTCCCCCACCCTGCCCGCGCTGGGGATGGTACAGAAAACTACGCAGCTGCTTCTGCAAAGACACAGTTGTTGCTTGCAGTGAGACCCACCCCCATCCTTAGGGGAAAGGAGCAGTGTGCGCCTGTCCCTTCTAACGGTGAGCCCCCACCTCTGAGATAGGGAAATTTTGTGAAATGCCCCAGATCTTTTGGTCTGTAAATGTCAGAAACTTGGAATGTCTGAGAAAGTCAAGTCATTTGAACTATGCAAACCAACAATGTGTTTGTGTTTAGCTGGTATCTATTTGGTTCACCTCTCTAACAATGCACCAAGAAGAACCCCTATGCATAGCCCTGTGGCTAATGGGGTAGACTAAAAACAAAACAAAACAAAACACATTTTTATTTCATTCACTTACAGTACAATCCTATACATGTCGACTCGGAAGTAAGTCCCATTGACTTCAATGAGATTTACTCACAAGTAAGGTATACAGTTGTTGCCCGTAAAGGGAAGAATAGTCCCAATATTTCTGAACTGGTACAGATAGGTTAGATTTCACCACATCCATGGTTCAAAGTTTTAAACAACTCTGAAATCAGGGCTGAAATAACAAGAGGCAGTTTTCAGAAGCTCGGTGGTGTAGCTGATGATTTGGTGTAGCTGATGATTTTGCTATCAGCACGCCACACGATGAAGCCGCAGTCTCAATAATATAAAGTATAATGAGTTTGACCACTTTGTACTCAAAGCGCCTATGCTCACAGGAGCCCTAACAAAGCTTAAACAAATGAAGTGCATTGAGGTCCTTGCTTCCTGACTTGTAAACCGGGTTTTGGTGCTTTGGAATATTTTATTGGCCAACTGAGTTTGTTTCATTGTTTGTGTTAAGATTAATGTCAAAGTAAAATTGGGCTTTAACATTTTATTGTGTTTTCATTAAGAAAGCTGTATAACACAGTACCAATGAAATGGTAGTTTATGAATTATGAAATGATCTTTCAGAAGTGCTTTAAATCTAATTTATTTGGCATTTGGTTGGAATGGGTCCAGATGAATTACACTTGTGAACAAGCAATTCAAGTTCTTTAGTGAGCAAAAGGGAAGTTTGCTTAAGCCTGCAGTTTGACTGATTCATGCACAGAACTGCTAGCTTATTTCTCACCATGTGAAAACATTTTCCTTTGTAAATTCTGATGATGAATAGTTTTATTTTTAACCCCTTTCTCTAATATAGCCATACTATAAGTAGTAAGTTTGTCATTACATAGACCACAATCCAAAGAATTTCTTCTCAATGTGGAAAAAGACTTGTATTTTATTTCACATAGGGTGGGCAAACAAGAAGTCAAAATATTGGGCAGATTTTCCCAAGCTAGCATATTTTATTTAATTATTTATTTCCACTTCTACAATGCCCCATAACCCAAAGGTTCTCTGGGTGGCTTCCAAATGTTGATATGCTAATTTATTATTATTTATTATAAAAATAAATTATTTATTCATTTCAATTCTATGCATCCCAGTAACTGAAGTTGTCTCAACCTCGCTCTGTTACAATAGCAAATATAGAATCATAGAATAGTAGTCTGAAGGACCCTATAAGGCTATTGAGTTCAGGTCACTACTCAATGCAGGACTCCAAGTTAAAGCATCCCTGACAGATGGCTGTCCAACTACCTCTTTAGTCTAGTAACATGTCCCATCACATGCCATTAAATGCCAGGACAATCTTAACCTGGCAACAAAAAGATTAAAGAATTGATGCCAGATGGGATCAATGGGCAGAGAAATCCATACTCAGGACCACCAAAGAGAAGACCATCACTCTTACTGCTACTCTTCAAGCCTCCTTTGAATGTTGCACTCAAAGGAAATGCTGTTCGTATGGACTGTACTGTCTGGGTAGAATAAGGTTAGGAGTGTCAGTATTTTATTTGTTTATTTATTTATTTTTTGATTTATATCCTGCCTTTTCCTACAAAGGGCTCAAGGCAGCTTACATCATTCTCCTCCTTCATCTTATCCCCACAACAAGAACCCTGTGAGGTAGGTTGGGCGGAGAGACTGTGACTGGGCCAAAGTCACCCAGTTGGCTGAGTGGGGACTAGAACCCAAATCGTCTGAGTCCCAGTCCCATGCTCTTAACCACTACACCACACTGGCTCTCGGTGTAGTATGTCAGCTACTTTGCTCAGAATCCTTGTAAACACAAATTTAGAAATAGTTATACAAGTTAAACAGAAATAATTTCATAATTGTCATGAAGAATGTAGCCAGATGAGCTGTGCAGCTGATCAGTCTGCTAATTTCTCCCTCTTTGCAGTCTTCTTCAAACTGGACTTAAACTTCACAGTCCTTGACACAGACTCCATCTTCAACAGGCCTCTAACAGCCTGGCCAGACTGAAGTAGAACAGATGCCAACCCTAATTCTATATCAATTGGGCACTGTACATAAATAAAATGTACGTAGTAGCCTTGATCTCAAGTTCATGATCTAAAGTACAAGCCAGCTAAAGAGAGAGTAATAAAATCAGTTGTATGGTGTTAGAATGAAGAGTTGTGTTGTTAACTCATTACTGAATTTGGATTTTCATGGTTCAACTTCAGCATAATGTATTGTATGCTGTTAGCACAGGGTCCTATAATGCAGGCTCAGTATGAAATACAGTATGGAAGCATTCAAAACTTTCCTTATACAATCAAATCTAATTAAGATTAATTTACAAAATGTTCTTCACATTATATGATTAAGCAGTAAAAATGAAATATTCTCCATGTTGATATTTTTTAAAAGCCAAGAACATGCTATTCCAGAATTCAGACTTCCTTGGTTGCATTTTGCAATGAACAGTCTGCTGGCACAATACACAGTCTGGGCTGTGTCTAGGTCTGTGGTTTGCCTCTGTAGTGACAAGTCAGAATATTCCACTGTCAATCACTGTGAAGTAGAAGAAAGGTAATCTTCTACTTCCTATTCCAGGAAGGGTAAAGAAAAGCAAGGCAAGTTATATGGATAGCACAAAATGAAGAAACATTACACAAACCAATACCTGTAATGGCACTTCTCTTCACTGAAGGGCAACCTTAGACCCTTCGCAGTAGTTGGGTAGGAGACAAGATCTATGTCACCTTGAATGCAGGAGTATATTCAAGACCTTGTAATAGCATTTGGAATATTGTTTCATCAACACTGTGCATGAAAGTCACATAAAGGCAAGGCTGCCCCTAGGTAAGTTTCAGTCCAAGGTGAAGGACAAGATGGTGCCTTCTTCATTCCACATACAAAAAACTTGACTAGACTGGCAGTTGCACTTTATTTCACTTTATTAGTACAGTCTGCTCCACTGCACCTGAAAGAAGATGTGAAATTAAGGCACACAGGAAGGACCACTTAGCACACCTGGCCTTGTCCACTTGGTGCCCTCAGCAGCTGCCTCACTCTGACTAGTGGTAGGTCTGTCCCTGCATAAAGGTGCGACTCTGAAACTCAGTTACACACAGAAAGAATACATGGGTGTATTCTGTGATCCTGCTCTGTGATCCTGAGCTATGTATCTATTTTTATTGTAATTTTCACCAAGACAGCATGATGCTGATGGGCAACTCCCAAACAACGCCAATAAATAAATAAATGAATAAATAAATCTACATGTATTTGTAAAGGGCCCTTTCATGCAGCCTCCAAATGCGCAGGCAGTGGTTTGAGTCAATGCAGCTTGGGAATAGTAGAGTTGGAAGGAGCCATGAAGGCCATTGGGTCCAACCCGCTCTGTTGCAGGACAGCAGTTTGCATCATCCCTCTCAGATACTAATTTACACCACACCACTCAATATTTATTTATTAAATAAGCATGATTTAATTAATTAATACATATTGGAAGACCATGTAAAGAGATTGTCATAGCATGCTGCACTGACTCTAGCCACTGCCTGTGCATTTGGTGGCTGCATAGATGCATCGCTCCTATTTCCATCTGGGCTGCAGCTACAGAGCAGGTTCACAGAATACGCTCTGAAGGTTTGTACGTTTATCATGGTAAGGAATGGGCTTCCACAGGAGGTGGTTGAGGCCCCATCGGTGAGGGTGTTCAAGGATAGACTAGACATGCACATGGTAGGCATGTTGTGAGCAGAGCCAGCTAGAGGCAGAGGTCAGACTAGATGGCCCAGGAGACCCCTTCTGACTCTCTCTGTTTCTATGATTATATAATTAATTGATTTAATTTCTATACCACCCCATAGTCAAAATTCTCTGTGTAGTTTACGTAGTCCATAAAAACAGATGATAAACGTAAAATAAAAATATCAGAAAATCAGAAAAAACTTAAAACGGCTAAAAACAGACAATCAAAAGGAATAACAAAGATGGTGGAGGGAGAGAGAGAATTGAGAATTCCTAAGAACCATCCTACTCTATAATTACTATACATAGGATTGCACTGTAAATGTTTGTAACTATTCAATCCTATGAGCTGTACCAAATTATTGTTATTAGGAATGTCAATAGGGGGTATAGGAGATTAAAATAAGTGAATGGAATAACATCCTTCTACATAGATAGAAATACTACACAGTCTTTTTCCTGTCTTATAATATAGTTGGACAGTACTTTTTTTGTAAGAAAAAAGGTGCCGGAACTCATGAAATTATCTACCTTTCGCACGTAGTCAATCACTGTACACGCACCCACATGCGTCAGTTGTGTAATGAAGCATAACGGTCACCGCCTGCAGTAAGCACTCAGCATGCGACCACATGACCAATCACAACCAGCGTGGACAAAGTACACATGCATCAGATTCGACACACAATCGGTCCGCATGCACCGTGTTAATGATTTTGCCGCCGACCTGCTATGCTCGACAGGGCGATTCAAATCCACATGGACCAAACATCAAATGTTCAAAAGTTACTTTTAAAACTTGGAAAATCTGTCAAAAAACGGTGCTGGAACTCCGTTCTGGTGCATTCTATGACAAAAAAAGCACTGTAGTTGGATAGCATTATATTCCTGTAAAGAAGAGAAAGTACATGTCCAGGCAGAAGGTACCTGCAAAGCTATGGACAAAACTCTACTGGGAACACAAGAATGTAAGAAGGGCCCAGATGGATCAAAGGAAAGGCTTACCCAGCCAAAAGGAAGTCTATGGCATGACCACAAGCAGGAGGACAATAACCAGTTCCGGCTGTTGCTTTTCACCACTGGCTTTTCAATGCATGTTGCCGCTGATCCCAGTAGTACTGTGTGGACAATGTTATCATCATTCTCCATGAATTTAAGTAATCCCCCTTTCAAGCATACAACTTGACGAACATTGCTCTATTTTGTATGGTTGGACTGTGAATGGTGTGAAGAAGCACTTCTGGTTTCTCTGGCCTCAATTTCCCATATTCAGTTACATAAGACTGTGCTCTAGTCTTATGAGAGAGGAAGAAAAGCTTCTATTTTTTATACACCATGCCACCATAAACCTCTATTACATTCTCATTTGCTTAATTTAAAAGAAACAAACACACAAATGTTGTGGTCATTTTAGAAAGGATCCCATTGAAGCCATTGGATTACAGTCTTCACAACTGTACTAAAAGCAGTTCCACTAAAGCCAATGGAACTCACCTGGAGTACATGATCTGAAGACTGCACATTCTTCTATGCTATTATAACTCAATAGAAGCAGGAAAAAAGGGAGAGGGGGGAAGCACCCCTTCAAACATCAATTTCATTTAATCTGGCGCTTAACACATTATGCACTAATGATACATTGGTGAAAGCCAAGTATGAATAAAAGCTTAGCCAGGATAAAATGCAAAAAACTTCTTAGAGAGTAATGACTCTTCCCACTCCTCAGTGTATATGTGCTCCTTTTCATAAAAAGGAAGACAAAGCAAGACTTTGGGTAAAATCCAGTATTGTACTTCTAAATGCTTTTAAGCTGTGTTCTGTGTCTGTCTGGCCCTTGAACATGTAAATTATTTTAGGCAGCAGGGCCTGTCTAACTCACAGGATTCTCACTTTGAATGCTTCTTTGAATTGTTGCCCTACTGAAGAGCAGGACTCCACCTGTAAAACATCCTTCTTCCAGTGCCATCAAAGCTCCACTGAGTGCATTTTTGAGGATACAGAAAGAAGTGTGAGAGAGCTTGACATTTTGTATACAAAACCTAAGATTCCTTGTTGAAAGGAGAGGCCATTTTTAGCATTTTGCGTTTGTGTGTGCATGTACTTCTTATTATATTAATTCAAAAGAGCTAACCTGCTTCACAGAATTGTTGTAAGACTAAAATGTATGGAGAAACCATGTTCAGCTTCCCTGATTGCCTTCAGGGAAGGGTGGGATACAAAGGCGATAAAATAATAATATTGTGATCTACACGCAAGTGAAGAGTTCTAGGCTATATTCAGTCTCATTGAATATCTCATTTTGAATTTTGACCAAACAATCCATCATATAATTGTGTCCACAAGTCAGGAACTCAACTTGTAAAACAGCTCACCAACTGTAGCCATTGACAGGAACTTATATTTGTTTTAGTTTAGCCACAGTTTGTTGGTTCAAATGCTAGAATTTCACACAGGCCAGCCAAGTCTGCAATCTTTCATAGTGTCCTTTATTCAGTGAGAAGTGTATGTGCTCAAAATGTGCAGCACTATTCACCCAAGGGCTGCAACCAATGAAACTGTAGACATACTATGCAGCTATTCGTTTAAATTATGTTGAGAATGCAGCACATATTAGTCACAACTGAATTTCCAATCAATGGATTGTGCATGTGGTTAATCTTCCAGTTAAAACCACTGGGCATGATCCAGCCAGGCATGGGCATCTTTATGAACCATTGATTTATGTTTTAGGATTAAGCATTTACTGAAAATACTTATATTCAGTGCTTTTGTTGTAAAAAAAAAAAAAGGTGCCGGAACTCACATCGCCACCAGCAGTAAGCACGCAACCATACACACCAATCCCAAGCTGAGCAGCAGAGCAGCGGAGCAGCATCCCAAGCTGAGAGCAGGGACCTCACTATCTCACTAGCAGATAGCAGATAGCAGACATAAAAGCAGCCCGCAGGCACTATGTTAATGATGCTTGCTGCTGATCTGCTATGATTCAAAATCACTTCGCAAAATCCATTGGAAAAAAAGGTGCTGGAATGCCGTTCTGGTGGGTTCTATGACAAAAAAAGCCCTGCTTATATTTAAGTCAGTGGGACTTCAAGATGGTACTGGAAGCTACCTACTTTCTCTGTTCTGGGTTTATTTCCAAGTGTATTGAGAAGTGGTCCCGACTCTGGCAGTTTTCAGCACTCAAAAATATATGTGTTCTACTAGTGATATTTCTCTTAGTGAATTTGCCTGTGAACTTGGGAGACAAAAGGACAACAAAGAGCATCAAAATGCCATGAATGCAATGGGACAGAACAAAGCTTGAACTGCACGTTACTTTCAGATGCCACCGAAAGCTTTGTATCAAAACAAAACAAAACACTTTACTTGAAAGTAAGCACAAGAGACCTGACTGGTATCATGAAAATTATGTGAGTGTATGCATTATGACCCTTAGTCCTTTACTGTGGTGCTATTTTGATCAGTGCTCCTATGAAATTAATATTGCCAGAAAGTGAATTATTAAAACTACTATGGATTTAGTTTTAATACTATTAATACACAGTATTAAGTATTATACACAGTGTCCCTTTCTCTTACATTAGAGTAAAATGCATAATGTATTATGTATCCCTCAGATAAGTGTTTTGTTTTGTTTTCCTTTTGGGGGGCACTTGAATTGAATCTACTTCTGTGAAAGCAAAGACCTCAGTTAGGAAACATTCAGTGCAGCCTTCCTTAAGGGGAACTTAACTTTGGCCCTAGTAATTTAAAAGCCATTTCATTTTCCTGACTTGTGCCTATAGCCATAATGCCTTCATTTAAAATCATGGCAGTCCTGTACAAATACCGGAAGCAAAAATAAATAAATAAACTGAATTAAAAGAAAAAAAATGAAGCCTTGTAAGCATTCAGTGCAGTTATAAAGATCATCCAAGGTAATTTCCTTTCCTCTTGATTGCATTATCAATTTTACTGTTTTCTGTACCATGAGCTTCTCTTTCTCTGCCTCCTCCCCCGCCCCCATCCATTTGTAATATCTAAACATGGGTTTAGCTGAGTTGGGGGTAGGGAGGCGGCGAGCCCACACAGAGAGCAACCTGTGGGTTCAAACATGAATAACTAAATGGGTAAATAGAATGAGCCAGCTCACCGCAGAACAGATGCCTGCACACGATGATGGCATCATCAGCCTCCTCCAAGCAGGGATGGGGCCATTACTGGTAATTACAGTTAATCATCCACAATAGTCTTTACCAAGATAGAGATCAACTCTGAGCGCTAGCCTAACAGGACCTAATGAGTGTAATGGAGGATGAAGAAAGCCTGATTAAACCTGTGGAACACTGAATGACCTGAACAGATGATGCATTGTAATTCTGCCTTCTCTCTCTCTCTTTCTCCCTGTTCTCAACCCATCACTCAGTTAAATTGGTGTTGGTTATCTGGAAAATTAGTCACACAACCAAGAATGCATCTCACGTAGAATGCAAAGGCATTCAAATTCCCTGTAAAGGACGCTGTGCAACCCAAAGGGGAGCTGAGGAATGACAGGGAATTTCTCTGTTTTGATTTGAATGCAGGAAGAGGGAACACCATTTTGAAGCAGCTTCAGTGAAGCCAGATCATTTGCACTGGAGGAGTCTCTGGAGTCCAGATGACCAAAGCACAGTGGTTCCCTTCCTGTCTTAATCTCCATGCATGGAAAGAGCATTGGAGCCACATTGCTGGCTCTGCCGCCGATGTTGCGTCGCTGCCTTCATCCTGTCCTGATTTTCTTGTGCATAGGCTTCCCCACAGCAATGTCCACATTCAGTGTGTGGACGTCTTCCTCCAAGACAGGGCCAAGGAACCCACACAACAATCCAAGTTACCCAGGTCTTGTCCATGCTACATATTGCATTTATAGCTTTCAAGCTTTCATGTCTCTTCTATACTGAAATTGGAATTTTGCAGAATAATCTTAGAGGTTGATCCTGAATACATTTTCTTGCAGGCCACTCTCCATTCATTTTCAAGGGGAAATAAAAACTCTTGGACTCTTTGCTCATTCTTCTCTCAAACAAATGTCTGGAAGAGGGACAATGATGTTCTTGTTGTCCCATCTCTCAGGTTGGACACCTGATGTGGTCAGGAAAAGATTTAAAGAGGCAGGGGAATTGCCAGCAAACAGCTTCCTTGCATGGTTCCCCTCCATGTAGGGTGGTCATACATTCTAGGATAGTCCTGTATCTGTTTGCATAGGATAGTCCTGTATTTGGAGGACTTTCCAGTCTAGGACCAGTTTAAAGAACCATAAGAAGGAAGAGCAAAAGTTGTTCATCAACAACTAGCAGCTTGACAGCAGACTAAGTAGGCATGCCATTGTTTTCCCAGGGGCAATTAGTTGTACTTTTGCATCTGCAAATAAGCATCAGCATGTCTACATTTTGTGCAAATCTGTGCCCTCTTTTGGGAGAGACACATTTCTTCTTTTTGGGTGATCCATTTTTCCTTTAGTAAGTGGCTACTCTAATTTCTAGTCAAATATAATAATTATGTCTAATTTATCAATATGCATTGATAAATAATGATAGGCAAACAAATATCTTCTACTATGATATGCAGCAAGACTCTTATTCAAATCTTGTTTTAACTTTTCTGATGATGAATTGCCCCTTTCTCTTCCATTCTTTTTTGGGTGTGTGTACATGGTGGCAGTGCACTGTGCTTCCCTGTAGTTATGCATGGATGGGCATGAGTAGAAAGATCTCAGAGGGACCAAGTTTTAGATGCTGCATTGCAGACCTTGTTTCTATGGTGGCAGCAGCAGGAAACACTGGCTAGATAAATGCAGAGCCATCCAGCACAGTACCTAAAAGTCCCTTGCCCATTCTTTTAGGTGCCAGGAGAAAAACTTTTTATTTCAACAGTGTTTTAATGGATAATTGTTTCAAGTAGTATTTTAAATGTGGGGTATGTCATCAGTTCTGTACATTTTATATTGATTTTAATGTTTATTATTATTTTTAATTTGTGTATTTTATTTTGTATTTTATTCTGTAGTTTTGTTGTAGTGTGCCCAGGGAGCTGTATGGCTAACAGGGCGGGTTAGAAATTAAATAAATAAATTAATAAAAAATACAATACAATAAGACTGTAAAGTGGGGATGGCCACTGGATTGGACAAATTCATGGAGGACAGTTCCATGAATGATGGCCCTTGGCTCTGATAGCCAATGGAGGCTCTGTGTTTAGGATGTCAGATTGGCAGGACCCTTCTTCTGATGCATGCTTTTCCAAGAGCAGAATAGCCTCTAGGCTTCTCAAAGCATCTTCTCTATGCCTTAGGATAACACTGGCACTGTCCAAATGAACATGCGTGAGACAGGACAACAGAAATCACAAGAGAGGCACCATATGGTTGTCACAGATCTGCCATGCCTTTAAGAGGTGCATCGAAAGAAGACTTTTACTCACCACACTTTCCTATCACTCTGCTTTCCCTACCATTCTACCGCTGTGTTTACTTTTCATGCATCTGAGACGCCTTGCCATGTCAGTCCATGTAACAAAAACAGCCAGCAGCCCTAGAACACCTTAAAACTTAGCATATTTACGGTGACTTAAATTAAAGGTGATTTTCTCCAGGGTCTGTGGCGGTGACCCCTCATACATGCCTCACGATTATTTCTGGAATGCTTTAGAATACCTGTGCAAAGCATTGCTTCTGTGGTTTCTACGACCATTGGGATACCTTTCATCAACTTTGCCAGCTCCTGAGGATCAGGTTGTAAGTAAATTAATTCATGATTTGTAGTTTAACAGTCTGCCATTTACTCCCACTTTAGCTTTGTAGTTTGTGCTCTTCTCTGTGAATAAAAAGGTTCTCTTTTATGTTTACTGAATATGCATATTTTCTACTTTAGTGCCTCCTTTTCATCTTGTGCTCCACTGGAATTATGAATTCCCTGGATAAGCAAGCAATTCTTACTTCTGCTTAGTGGAAATGTAGTTAAATGAACTGAATATTCTATCAAATACAAACATTTTCTACACTTGTACAGCTAATAGCATTTGCCTAGAATGTTGCTTGAAAAATATTTTTAATGAACAAGACCCATGGGGAATCCATAACTTGCATCAAAAGAGCGCATTGAGGCAAAGGGGGAAGTGAATTGATTGCAGGAAGTCAGGCCACTGACAAAACAGAATAGTAGCAGAGTAATAGTAATGATAATTAATAATTATTATTTATTAGTGCTCAATAATAGTAACAAGAACAACAAATAAATAAATTGGCACTTTTAGTTGGCACAGGGAGAGACTACCATCTGTGGTCCAATCATTTGCATAATTACTCAGAAATAAATCAACTTGGTTCAACAGGGTTTACTTTCAAGTAAGAAAACTTTAAAGCTTAGGGTTTACTCCATGTAAATGAACCTTCGGTCAAATGAAAGGGCTGCAATCTTAAGCATATTTTTTAGGGAATAAGACCTAAACTTTAAAAGTATCTATATTAATATGGATTTTTGGAGCCCTATATTAGAACTTTTTAAAACAAATATCAGCATTTGTTATACACAACCTATCCTGATTTGGAACTCTCAGCATCTCTTCCTTCCTTCCTGTTTCAGTTTTGGGCTCTCAGTTCCTCAATTTATACCCAGAAAAGCAATTCCTTTTACTCTGATAACCAGTAAGCCAACAGCATCTGACTTGTGCTGAAGGGTGAACTTCAAAAAGCATCATAGATTCAGACTGGAGAAGCTGATCTGAATCTTATCCCTACTTCTTATGTTTGAAGAACTGAGGTGAAAATCTCAGTAGAGCTGATATTTCTTGACAACTTTTGGGCACAGGACAAATCTAGGGGAAAAAAATCAGTTTTTCTCACAGTATCGTACTTCTGCTCTCTTCCTGGATGAATGAGTGCAGAAGCTCATCAAACTGAAAATCCCTCTGGAAGAAAAGCAGTTAGAATAACCTTTGGAACCTCAAAAACACTGTTTAGGTTTGGTTTGAACTCTGGAAGGCATTATTTTATTTATATTGATTGTTCATCATCAGCTGAATGAGGAAAGTAAGTTTTACTTTTTGGGAATACAGAAGTAAATAAGAGAAGTGTTACAACATCAAGAAGGAAAGCACACGCATACCCCAAGCTTACATGTTGGACATTGCATCTAATGCCAACTGAGCATGGCAAAATAATGAGGCATCATTTTTATGATCTCTCTCTCTCTCTCTCTCTCTCTCTCTCTCTCTCTCTCTCTCTCTCTCTCTCTCACACACACACACACACACACACACACACACACACACACACACAGAGTGAGCTATTTCTTCTTTCTCAGTTTAAATGTAGGACTCAGGCATGCACACATCTTCATTCAACACTTCATTAAGTTACTGTATTTGCTGCCACAGGATGTGCCTATAAGTTAGTGGCTTTAAAGGAGAGTCAGATAAATTCATGGACCCACTAGGTGCGGTGCCCTGATGATGCATGGCTCTCACACCAACATCTGTGCATTAGATATGGATGTGTGCAGGGACAGATATAAAAGAGGGCAGAGATCTATATGAATAGATCTTATGCATATAGGCTCCCCTAGGAACTATGGATGGATGAATAAATCTATTTCTGGTATATGTCTGGTTCATTATTCCAGGCTATCCCATCCCATTTCTGCTTTAATATGCAGTTTAGAAATAGAAACACAAATGGCATGAAAATTCATATTTTAATACATAGATTGCTCACATGAGACATATTTCTAAATCTTTTTTCTCTGAGAGGTATGCATTTCTGAAGGTATTTTATCCTAAATTACTCATATTTACTGTATATACACAATGGGAATTTTCTGAGCATTGTATTGAGCATTGCAAAATTTGAAGTAACGAGAAATTCAAAAAAAAAAAAAAAAACATGTTCTGATCCACAGATTAGCCTTGGAAGGGCAGATCAGGTTGGATTGCTTTGAAGTACAGGCCAGGCTTCTGCATTCCTTGGTTTTTTATTTTTTCCTAATCATAAGTTTGGCTCAACTCTTAATTTGAGAAGATCTCCTCAATTAAGTTCAGGTTGTTCCAGACTTGGTGAATTTTATTATTTTTTGTACAAAAAGACACAAGCATTTTGAGCATATTCTTTTCATAGATGCATTTTGGCTGATACAGAATTTTCATGGAAGCAAATCTAATAGTTTAACTTTTGTGTTATCATGAGTTCACCTAATAGACAACTTTTGATACATAGCTTTTGATTGGAGAGCTCCATTTCAAAATTGGCAGGAAGGCAAATTAGGAGGAGGCTAGAGATTGGGTATACATTTGAAAGGCCAAATTTCTCCCCAGTTACCATATTTTTTGCTCTATAAGATGCACTTCCCCCCCCCTCAAAAGTAAGGGGAAATGTCTGTGCGTCTTATAGAGTGAATGTGTGTGTGCCCGACGCCCAGGACGTTGCCGGCCCGCCTGCACCACGTGGCACCACCTGGCCGGCACACGCTTGGCTTGCCCTGCTCCGCCCCCCCCCTCCAGCGCAGATGAGAGCTGTGCCACTCAGGGGGAGAGGTGCAGAGGAGGAGGAGCCACGGGCTTTAACCCTCCGGCCGCACGGAGAGATGGACTGCTTACCCCCACCACCCAGGAACTGCTCACCCCCACTGCCTGGGAAGACCTGCCGCTGCTGCGCTGGCTGGAAGACCAGTGCCGGCATGCTGCTGACCCCATGTGGCACCACCTGGCCGGCACGCGCTCGGCGCGCCCCGCTCCACCCTGCTTCTCCGGCACAGATGAAAGCTGTTAATCACAGGTCGGTGTGTGTTTTCAAATAGCAACCCATCTTTTAATGAAGCCCATGGGGAAGTGATGGGGAATGTGCCTGTGATTATCAGGAAGCTTTCCATGGATCAGTTATCTGTTAGTTGATCAGACACATTTTTTTTAGGATCAGTGGATATTTGAACAGCATTATCTTCGTGTATGAAGTTTATTCTTCAAAGGCTACTTAGTCCGCTGTGTGTTTGATTTACCGTACAATATCTCATTTTTTGTCAGAAGTTTTTTTCTATTATTTACTAGTAGGGCAGCGTGGACATTACTGGCTTTTTTAGATTTGTTATTGAATTGTCTGCAGCAGCTCTTGTATAACTGGTGTAGATTGTAGATTCCTTCAGTAATTCCACTACTGACTAAGAAAGTGATGTCAGTGATTGTGAGCAACAGAGCTTCATAAATTGTGACTCTAGTGATGATGAGTTCTATGGGTTCAACGAAAATTAGAAGAGTACTCGAACTTTAAAGTCTCTCTTTTGTTAATGACAGTGATGATGGTTCTTAATGCCACTGTTGACTGCTGTTCACTTTACAAGGTTGAAATATGGTATTACTGTATTCTGTTATAGTTTATTAAATAGTTTAGTAAACCATTTGATTCAGAATATTTTTTTCTTGTTTTCCTCCTCTAAAAACTAGGTGCGTCTTATGGCCAGGTGCGTCTTATAGAGCGAAAAATACGGTACTATACTGAGGAAGTGTCCCCTTTGCTTCCTTCTAGATGCATTACACCACCATACAATCTGAAGGCTAGTTCTGTCCAAGGCTGCTAGTCATAGCTATATGGAAGCATGTGATCAGAGGCAGCGTTGCAGAAGAGAGGCAATGGGAGACAGCCATTGCCTTCAAGCCCTGCTTGTGGGTTACTGGAAGCAACGGCTGTCCAGTGCCGGACAGAATGCAGGATGAGATGCACTTTTGGGCTGATCCAGTCCTTAGGTCCTTATTCCCCGGCAGGGAACAGTAATTGAGGCCTATCAGGATTCTTTCTGTATGCTCATCCTGTGCTCATTAGTATTTGAATGTGGCATGATTCACACATGGAGAATAGCAGCTTGTGATGCAGTTCTCTAGAGAAGGAAAAAAGGAGTGGGGGGAAATCAAAACACTGAAAAATGCATTTGTAGGTCCAATATGTTTAGGGGCAATATACACAATACCATATAAAAATGAGATCAAAAATGAGCATGGAAGACAATCAAATAAAAAAGAAGTTCTTATTGTGCAATTTTGAGAAGGAGCCCTGCAAACCTTTTAATAAGTAATAAGGAGGCTGAGGGAGGGAGGGAGGGAGGGAGGGAGGGAGGGAGAGAGAGAAGGAAGGAAGGAAGGAAGGAAGGAAGGAAGGAAGGAAAGAAAAACATTTAAATCTGTAAGCCAAAAACCTTTTCATTGAGAATTAACAGTGTGAAATGTATACACAAAATGAACTTTATTTAAAGGAAAAAGCATCTAAGAATAAAGAGGAAGGCTTGGATGGTGAACACGAGGAGAAGAACCTTTTCAGTGGTGCCACCCCACACCCACAGTTATGAAATGAGCTCCCCACTGAGGCCCACCTGGCACCAACTTCACTATCCTTTTGGTGCCTGGTATAAACCATCCTCTACTGCACAGTATTTAATTAGTTACTGGAGCCTGTTGACTATTAGACAGGGTTTAACTGACTCTTTTAATGAATTATTTTTGTTTTTCTAGAAAACCTTCACAGTGAAGAATTAATGGTTCCTGCTGCTTCTCAACCCTCAACCCTCAAGTAGGGATGGGGAGCATTTGGTTTGGGGTTGATTATAAGGCCTACCAACATTCACAAATGTCCTCAGAAACTTTAGGGAAGAACTTGAGATTAACCAAATCAAACCCACTCTACCTAAAACAACCCTAACAAAATCCAAAACCAAAATGTGGGGAGAAACAGAAACTGATACATTTGTCAATAGCAAACAAGGGTTTTCAATGCTTACATGGCTTATGTTCTACCGGGTTTGCAGCTCTGTGTACTAAGTCATCTTTGTGGTGCTGCATTAGGCTTGTCAGCTTTGTTTTTCGGACGGGGTCCTTATTTTTAACAGGAGTCATTTCTAAGCTGGGGATAGCTGTATTTGGTAAGTGCAGATGAATAAATATTTAATTTTGATTTGTTTTTGAGAAGAATTTACCAAACTGTGCAACTTTCTTCAAATATGGAACAGAAAGAATTTGAAATTGAGAGCCAGTGTGGAGTAGTGGTTAAGAGCCTGGGACTGGGACTCAGAGGATCTGGGTTCTAGTCCCTGCTTGGCCATGGAGCCAACCGGGTGACTTTGGGCCAGTCACAGACTCTCAGCCCAACCTACCTCACAGGGTTGTTGTTGTGGGGATAAGACGGAGGAGGAGAGATGATGTAAGCTGCCTTGAGCCCTTTGTAGGAAAAAGGCAGGATATGAATTGAAAAAAAAAAAATTGAGCATTCTGTGCAGGAGAAGGTGAAACTGACAGATCTGTGCATTTGTGGTCTCTAGTTCAGACTCTCCCATACAGTTGTGGAGGATGTGGATAAGAAAGGAGTAAATACATCTCTTACACATTGTACTTCATTTTATAGATTTTATGATTTCTCCTTTACTTGCATTTTCCTAAACTAATAAGCTCTGATCACTTGTGCCTTTCCTCATAGGGATGTTTCTCAGTTGTACTTGCTAATTATTTTGGTTGTCTTTTCTGAGCCTTTCTAGTCTTGCAATATTATTTCTGAGATGCTGAGATCTCAAATGTATTCCAAATGTAGCCACATCACAGGGTTGTATTAAAGCATGAAGGTATTACTGGTTTTATTTTCAGTTTCTTTCCTGACCAGCTCAAGTGTGGGCTTTTCTGTCCACCACACACCAGGATGACATTTTCATTGGCCCATTAACAACTATGCCAAAACCTTGTTTGTTAGTAACCAGCAGTTCAATGCCAACAGTCTGCAAAAAAAAGTTGCATTTTTCCTTCTCGGGATATATCACCTTACAATTACCTGTATTAAGTTGCATGTGTCATTTTTGTCATCCATTCAATCAGTTTGCAGAAGTGTTTATGGAGCTGTATGAAGCCTACTTCAGTTTTCACAACCTGCATAATTTGGCCGTTAATCCAATCCAAGTCACCTATTTGCTCACAAATCTTATGTTGTTTAATTTCTACTATATAGCCTGCATTCTCCAAGCTAGTGCCTTCCAGATGTTTTAGGTGTTTCTCTCCTGGAATTCTTGATATTTGAAATGCTGGCTAGAGCAGAAGAAAGTTGGGGTCCAAAACACTGGTAGGCAGTATGTAGAAGAAAGCTGGCCTGCAAGATCTCCACATTCAGGATGTTTACTTGTAAGAGTCCATGAGGTGTTGGATCTATGTAAGCTGTCTTTCCCAACCGAGGACTCTTTAAGCTTCTTTGACTTGCCTAATGCACAAAAGGGTGTTGCTCATGACAATATTGGCATTAAGTGGAACACAGTGTGTTAATTTTGCCTTTAATGACAGTGTTATTTTGTAACTCTTTTCTCTTTTGTCAGCAGAGAACATCTTTCAGCTGTTGGAAAGGTGTTTCTAACCTGTTCCATAACTTTCTCACAATTGAGTTAAAGGAAAACTGAGATATTTTGTTTATGGTTAAACAGTTGCAATGTCTCATGAAAAGGGAACTGTATGGAGATGCTTTAATTTGAACAAAGCTCTGAAAACAAAGAGACTGGAATTTTTAAAACTTAATTATAGTGTGTTCCTACATGCCTAATATGCTATTAATTCCAAAATAACCCTCATAATCCTTAAAAAGGGAGAAGAATGGAGTAACTCTGTTTTTACCTGTATTCCCACCAGCAATTATGAAGGCTAGAATCTTTGAATCTTCCATTTGCCAATATTATTATATCTATTAATCACTTATTGCCAGTAGCAAGCCAGATCACAGTTGTGCCATGAAATGTAGTGATTTGAATAACCTCCCTCAAAAGAAAAATTCTTTATCTCTATACACAATGTTTGTTCAGGAGGAAAAAATGTGGCTAGCTATTCACAGGCTAGAAAACACTGTGACACACAGTCATGTACTAGGGGGCTTCCAGGTGTTTAACAATTCTAACCTCCAAATTCTTTAATCTTAGGTCATAGATACTGAAAATAGCACCTGTCTTTTTTCCCTGGCTAAGCAACCAGTATATACAGCTCGTGAACCATGTTGAACATGAAAGGGCACACACACATACATACATTTCAGACATTCATTTGGATATATGTATAAATATGAATAGGGATGTCTCTCTGTGTGTGTATATGTGCATGCAAGCAGCTTGGGTGAGAATTCTACTTCACTCAAGCTGGGAAAGAACTGAAAAAATTCACCATGTCCCCCATGTTTAGGACAAAAAGAACATGGTATTTAAATAATTTGAACGTGGAGAATACTAAAGCTTATACATCCATCCAATCCCAGATCTCTGAGTAATTTGCAACATGTGTCCAATCTTTTCCATGAACACCCTCGCTGACATAGGATACTACCCAATTTCCCACTAGCAAGTAATTCATTTCAGTTTCTTTAAACAAATTTGGATTCAAGGCTATGGCTTCTAGATACTGACTAGACAGCCAAAGGATAGGTCAGGATCCTATCTAATCTCAGAAATACCTTCTGACCCTGGAAATACTGACTGTAGCAGCAAAATCACAAGTGAGACTTCAGAGTTAATGCTGTGGGGAAGGCATTATAGAAGAGGGGAGTGAGGCTCTGTCGGAATATGATGTATCTCAGCCACTCCTCCTCACAAATGGGGGCACAAGAGATAGGTGCCCATAATCAACTTTCTTATATGCAACACAGAGACCTTAATTATTGGGAAGCCTATATATAAACAGTAATCAATGCTGCGTGTATCTTTAATCGGTATTGGCCAGGCAATAATGGGTCATGTTTCAGGGGTTACATAGTTACCTTCTGCCTTCTGTTTCCACTGCTTTACTTTACTGTGCTACAAAGTGGAGCTGCCTTATTCAAAGTGGCTGTGATTATCCAAAGTGCTTCTTCCGCAAAGTACTGAAGCACTAGAGAAAAGGCACTTTGTCCAACAGCTACCCATGGAATTTTGCCTGGTGGGAGCACCTGGAGAAAGGCCTCTGAAGAAAATCTTATGTGAGTCTGGTGCCAGGATGCAGAAACCTTGGGCAGTTACCACTATGCCATGATTCTGATAGCCTTGTCCCACTTATCCCTACTCTGGAGTCCTTTCTAACATTTCAACATGAAATGTTGCTGCACTTATATAGTCTTATTCACATATATGATGTAAAAAAATCTTCTCACTTCTCTTCCTCTTTCATGAGGATCTTGGGTTCTCAGTACCACCACTGTCAATATTTTTGGGTAAGAGGACTTTCCCCTAGAATACAGTACTGAGACATCTGTGAAGAATATCAAGGACATGAATCATAGAATCATAGAATAGTAGAGTTGGAAGGGGCCATGAAGGCCATTGATTCCAACCCCCTGTTTGTGCAGGACACCAGGTTATACCATCCCACTCAGATGGCTGTCCAGTTTCTTTTTGAATGTGTCTAGTGTGGGAGAGCCCACCACCTCTCTAGACAGCTGGTTCCACTGTTGTATTGCTCTGATAGTGGGGAAGCTTTTCCCGATGTCCAGCCTGAATCTGGGCTGTTGCAACTTGAACTGATTGTTCCGTGTCCTACACTCTGGCATTAGCAAGAAGAGATCTTGACCTTCCTTTTTGTGACAGCCTTTGAGGTTGATCATAAGATGATCAGAGAAGTTGATGGTTATCATTGTCTTTGATAAAACAAATGTGTTGCCTTACAGAAAATTAAGGGTTAATGCCTTTCCTCTGCATATATTTAGTTGCTTCAAAGAGCTCTTTACCAATTTGATAAAGTAAAATAATTATGAAGCTTGGGAGTTTTTCCTTTTTCTTCTTCTTTGCAAGTTAGAGCTCTGAGTTTCCCAAATGAGCACACCTTTGGAAGAGTACATGTTCTTGGTTTATTAGTCACACTAACAGATTTATGGTGATGATGCATTCTAGGAAGATTCCTGCCAATTTAAATTGTCTTTTTATTCAGGGCAGAAGATGTTCCAGCAACCCAAGCTTAAAACATGTCAATATGTTTTGAGGTCACAGTGACTTGGAAGTAACAACTCGCCTTACTAAAAATGTCACGGATACTAAATGAATATCTTGCAGGTTATTTACTGCTATATTTTGATGTCCATAGGTCTAGCTATTAGATATCTCTTTTTGGAGGTCCACCTTTGGAAGTATCCTCTGAGTCTGACATAATAACATAGTTATTGGCTTGGTTATTCTTGGGACATGTATATGGGATTTTTCTTTCTTTGTCCAGTATTTCATTATTATGATGGATCAGACACCAAAGAGATATTTTGCAATGTTTGTGTTTTAGATAAAAATAAATTACCACAAATAAATAAATAAATAAATAAATAAACTAATAGGAAGCTTTTATGGAGTAGTGTCGTCGTGTCCACAATAAAACGGCACTTATACTAGTGTTGGTGTTAATCTACTTTGCCCTTAGTGATGCATCTGCTGCTTTGTTTAGTGTCTACTTTGGTTGTGGTTTTTGTCCAGGAAGTACATAACCCTTTTTGAAATTTTGGAGCAGAATTTTCCCCTTCAAAAGCACAGAGTTCTCTATTTACATATCATGCCAAGTCTCTTCTCCCCACTTTTATATCAACAACCATTCTTGATGGAAAATGAATTACTAGAATTGAGATGCTTCTTGTTACTTGTCCATCCAGTACCTTTCCATAGCCATAGTATGATGCTGGCTGCACCATTGTGAGTATAAGCACTGCCTAAGACAGCAACACATTCCAAGAAGGAACCCAACAAAACAATGCAAATAGCATCACCCAAGTTGATCCTGCAATAGTTTCCACCAGTCTTCTAGACTTGCAGGGATCAGTGGAGGCTGAAGGACCCTACCCATGTTTACTGTGGGGATTGAATGCACTGAAACAGTACATCTGATCCCCTTTATTAGAGTGATGGATGAGTCCCAATAAGCTATCATTAAGCTGCATCATAGTAGAGGCAGCATTCCAATTTGCTAGCATGCCAGACCAAGGGCTTAGCTGGATTACCACTCTGCTGATTATGCTATTCCTTCCCACCAAAGACATGTTTAACTCATTGGGGAAATGGCAGACTTTCTATTTTCTCTCTTGGCTGTCAAGGGTAGGCTGCAAGTTGCTGGTTCAGTAGCTTAGGCAACAGAGTCCTGCAAAGGAGAGGCAGGCAAACAGAGCTCAAGCCTTCACATTGCTTCTTAGGAAGAATAATTAAAACAGCGTATGCACAATGTTCTTCTGTGGGCATACTCTGGCTCTTCATACAAGATATTCCTCAGAAAGGTATAGCAGTCCATTTTTTAACTTATTGATTATATTCATGTGAAATGACTAGGTAGGAATGCTTTCCAATGACCAACTTTGCATATTAACCGCCACTTAAAATTTTGATGTGCTTAATTGAAGTTTTATGTTTGACTTCCATTGTCTACACTGAAGTAAAATGTCGAGATTTCAACAAAGCAATGTACATGCTGACATTTCGATGAACATTTCCAGCACTTTTCTTCATTCTCAGCACTTCAAAGTTGGTCAGTAGAGAAACTTTCAGCTTCCCTTTTGGGATGGGGCTAAAGTGGAATTCAGTGTGGGACAAATGAAACATTCACCTAACCATGGATAGTATAACTCTACACAATAGTTTTGCTTACCTAGAAGCATGCATGGACAGCGTATGGATTGGGACTATGTTCCTCCAGGAAGGATGTACTGTATATTTTTTAAAACTCCTCCCCCTTTTCCCAAAATTCCACCCCAGCCCTACAGGTGGGTTAAAAAATAGTTTCCACTGGAGTTCTTGCATTGATAATAATAGGACTTTCTAAGCAGAAAGCACACGGTTGCTTGCACAACTACCATTAAATGCATCCTAAAAAGCCAATCAAGAAAATCATCTGACTATCTAGAGCCAAACTGGGCCACACACACACTTTACATATAAAATTACATCTTTGATAACATGCCAAGTGCTTCCTTTAAACAGCAGCAAAAACAAACACACCAACAAAAGCAATAGTTTCTGCCAGATGTGACACATCTGTATTACTATATCTTCAAACAACATTAGTGCTGTTTGTGAGCCCAGTCCTTTTTTCTCTAGACAGCCTCAGAGATCTTTGTTCTATGCATTATTCAGGACAGTACCATCTCTGATATGGCCTGCTCTCTTGGGAACTACTTCTGAATGTCATATTTACAGACTAGCGCTAAAGTATATTGAAATAGGTACCATGGCTGGGGAGGTAAATGCTGCAGTGGGTTAATGCATTAACCTTTCACACCTGAAGACCTGAGGTTCAAATGAGGTTTAGGTCGCACGCAAAATTATTGTGGTATCTCACTAACGTTCCCAGTGGATGTTTGCCTACCTTATGGTGAATTGCCAAATGATTTATCAGCTTCGGTGTGTATGACTGCAGTCTGGGCTGGTACCTAGATATGCTGGAAAAGTTTGAAAGCCATGCATGTGATTTTTTTTTAAACACGCTGAACAGTTACAAGTAAATTCAAGGTGAGCTTATTCATTTGAATAGGCTCCTGATGATCTGAGTTACTTTTACTGTTTGTTGTACTGATATAGCACAAGAATCAAGAATCATGATACCTTAGATATAGATCATGAACTATGGTGTGCACTGGGTCTGTGCAGCTCCTCCTCTCAATAGGCAATCTATGACTGGAGCAACTGGGGCTTGCACCATGTTACATGAACCTGGCCATTGCAGTTTACTCAAGATTTTGGCAAGTCTCTTATGATCCTTAATGGATAATTTGGTTGTGTGAAGGTTCTTTAACCCTTGAATAACCCATGATGGCTGGATTCTCATGATACAGCAAAACCCCTATTACCTTGATCGGGTCTGTGTATTCAAATGGCAGCTGCATGCTCCCAGCACATCCACAACTAATCCAGGTTAAATAAATCCATGATGACCTGGCTGTGTTGAAAGAAATGGTCCTTAGATTAGTGCTTCCAGATGGATGGTTATAGCAATAAAAATTCAAGGACAGATATCTTTTTCTCACAGATTTGTTGGTTGCAGAAAGAAAAAGAGATGGACAAATGGTAGTAAAACATGGTTTTGATACAAATTGAAGTTTATGTTACCTGGCTCTCCCACCTTTGTGAATTAAGTAGCAAGTTGCACAAAGCACCAGCCCATTTATCTGTTTGTTAAATTTATATCCCACCTTTCCTCCAAGAAGCCAAAGCAATCCTCTTATCCAATATATCCTCACGCTAATCATCTGAGATAGGTTAGGCTGAGAGGCAGTGACTGGCCCAGAGTTACCCACTGAGTTCCATGACAGGACTACAGCCCAGGTCTTCGGAGTCCTAGTTCAACACTCTGACTACTACAGTATGAGATGTCCAGCATTGCATCCAGTACTGTCTAGTCTAACCAGAAGCGGCTCTTCAAGGCCTCAGACAAGAGTTCTTTACAGACCTGTAATCTAAAATCCTTCCTAAGTGCAGATGTTAAGGACTGAACCTAAGTCCTTCTACAGGTGTAGTTTTCTCTGCTTCTGAATTTCTACACTGCATCCCATCCATTGAATGAGGCTGCCTTATTGCAATGTGTTTTGTTCATAATGCCCTCCAATATTTTGGTCAGAAATAGAAACATTACTGTATTCTGTTAATTTTCATACTAAGCATCACTTCCAGAGGTCTCTTGTTACTCTACCTTTAGTATGCTATACTTCAGTATGTTAAGTAGGTTTTACTCCAACTTTATTCCTTAACTAGGACTTATGACCAGTATCCAGTGGGGTGCCCATGAGCTTGTGGGAATGATCAATCATGCAATGAAATAAATAGAAACATTTGTGGAAATGTAGGAGTGTTTGTTATGGAAGCATTCAGTTCAGTGAAGCTTGGAAATGCCAAAGGTCCCACAGCTGCAAAGGTACCAGTGAAGATGGAACAGAATTTTTGGATACAGGTCATGGTTTATGGGTCCCATTCACAAGCAACAATTGCTATTCTCTGTAGACTGGACCTAGGTTAGAAGAGGCTTTGTGTAAAAACATCATAGAGAAAGGTAATCTTTTCCTTGGAATAATGACATTCCCTGGAAATATGGCAAGGTATGTGGATTGCATTGCTTTTAGTCTAGAAGGGAACAGCATGGATTGCAAAGCTAAACATGTCTTCATTGGCCAAGGCTGAAAGAACTGAAATTTCAAGACTGCCATGCACTTAGATCCGTCCGGATGCTGCCTTATCCAAAAAGTGTGTGTGTTTGTATTTCTGCACTGCCTTCTGCCTTTTCTCTGCCCTTCCACTCCCAACTCACTCTGAGTTAGCTAACACAATTGCCATACAAATACCATGGTTGTATTCCTCTCTTCACTCTACATGCAGGTGATTATTGGAGTTTTAAAAGGCTCCTCATTAGATTGAGAGCAAAGAACAAAAATATTCCACGCTTTTATTACTTTGGAGGTATTTGATCAAGGACGTTAAAACAAACTTAACATTGATACCCTCATTTGCCTAAAACTGCAGTAGATTTAGCTCAGAAAATAGTGAGTGTCACATGTCTGACTTTAAAGCTTGAATAATCTCTACAGAACATTAGGGGGGAAAAATGTTTGGGATCTTCTGTATTTAAGTAAATCATGACACCAATTGGTTGAGGAATGAGGAGCTGCATCCATAAAAATGTGCTTTGGCTTCATGATCATTCATGCAATCCTGACCGGGGCTGTCATGCAGAATGGTAGATCATATTAGGGATGAGTTGCTATCAGCAAAGGTGATACCACTTGGGTGTTGTCAGTGGTGGCTGCAGTGCATTGCCCACATTGTGGGCATTGCCTCCTATTGCATGAGATGCCAGTTGGTTTATGTTCAGAGCCAAAGGTTGCTCTTTCATTACAACAGAATGCTAGTTCAATAGCAGCTGCATCTCAGTGGTGTGTTTTTGTATGCATGTTACTCAAAATGAGGCACAGCGGATTCACGTGGGGATTACTTCAGACACTGTGCAATTCACATTTTTGCAGACTTTTGATGCAAGTGACTTTTGATTCAATCTGCATAATGATTCTCTGGTCTACTAACTTTAAATGAGCATTGGAAAGCTTTTGCTTAATAGATTTTAATTCTGCTTCCTGGAGGAAGGTGCTACGAGACCATAGGCCTACTTAACCTACAAAACAGAGTGTGATCCTGGGAGAGGTCAGTTACTTCAAGATGTGGGAGGAAGGTGACATGCCTCCTCTTCAGCCTTTTCTCAGTTTCCCTCCCCCAGCCTCAGTAAGGAAATAATTTTGATACTGATGCTGGTGTTGATAATGACAATACAGCAGGAAGCCCATCTCCATTGTCTCAGTTATCATGGTTTCATCTAAACATGGTTTCATGTAAACAAAGTTAACTGTCAGCCCTCCACATTCATGGGGGTTGGGGCACTGAGAAACGTGCAAATATCTCTAGGGAACTATGCCCTCTGTTTGGGTACTAGTCAGCCTCACTCACATGTTTTGTCTCTCAGAGGGCATGAAGATTGTAGAGATATTTACCATTTTCCCCTAGAGTTAATCATGTTTTTTCCATTTTGCAGGGTTCTTGCACGCCTAATCCTTGCAAATGAATTCCTTGTTTCCAGGCATCTCCAAGGGGGCTTGGAAACTGTCCCCTACAGATATGGGGATCCTGCTGTAATGCAATTTCTTAGAATGCAGTCATATGGCTGCTAGATAGCATTTGAATTTTCAGATAACAACCTACAAGGTTGGGAAATTGCTGTGACCTTTTAAGCTGAGGATTTGCACTCATCCAATGAGGAAAGAACTATTTTGGTCTCTGAGCCTGAGGTTCTGAACCCTGATCTTGTTCAAGTCCAATTTAAGTCCAATTCAAAGTTCACAGCCCAGAAGGTAGAAGACATCAGAAAAGAGTTCAGGGACACTGAAGCTGGCACCAACAGTTACCTCCTAGACCAGTGGTGGCGAACCTATGGCATGCGTGCCACAGTGTCCTCTCTGTTGGCAGAGTCCGCTCAGTTGGCACGTGAACCAAGTCGCCCCAGCATCGCCCATGCAGCCAAGCATTGGATAATAGCGCACATATGGGCCATGAGCATGTTCGGAAAGGAGTAGCGGCACCACACAATGATATCACAAGCCGCGACTCATTAGCCATGACTGATCCGAGCTTTCGCATGGTCAGTCAGTGTGCTGCCAAGGACATATATATATTTGCTTGGACTTTTTTCTAAACTAAAACTTCAGTTTTCAGGTTTTATTGTAGTGTTGGCACTTCGCGATAAATAAGTGGGTTTTGGGTTGCAGTTTGGGCACTCAGTCTCTAAAAAGTTCACCATCAATGGGTTAGGGTTAGAAAAGTGAGGTTTCCTGGTAAGATTTTATGGTTGGAATTTGTTTAGAATGGGCAGGAATGATGAGCACTGCAGAAAAAGCTACTCAAGGAAGGCTTTTTCAAAATCGCCCTCTTTTCTATGGAACTTTAGCCCTATATTAGGGTTAGGGGAGTGCACCAGGGTAGAGTTAGGGCAGTGGTAGTGAACCTATGACATGTGTGCCACAGCAGGCACTCAGAGCCCTCTCTGTCGGCACGTGAGCCAAGTCACCCCAGCATTGCCCCAGCAGCCGAGCATCGGATAACAGCGCACATAGGGGCCATGCACATGCTTGGAAAGGAGTAGTGGTGCCAGGTGATGACATCCAAGATTTTGCATGGCTGGTCAGTGCGCTGCCAAGGATATATAGATTATTTTCTTTGACTTATAGTGAGGTTTTTTTTCCCTAAACTAAATCCTCAATTTTCAGTTTTTATTGTAGTGTTGGAACTTTATGATACAGTAAATAAGTGGGTTTTGGGTTGCTCTTTGGGCACTTGGTTGCTGAAAGGTTCGCCATCACTGTCCTAGACTCATGGAGCCATACAGAACAGTTGGTCATTGTTTTCCATGCTATGGTGTGATATACAGTTCTTTTTCAGTAAATAAAATATTTTCCTAATTGTTAACTGGATCTATAAATTAGCATATGCAAATGTCATGCAAACCTTTTGTGTCCTTTTTGGATTTTGTCCTTCCTCTTTCTTTTTTTTCACTCCCTCTTCCTCTTCTTGCAATACATAAGTACCAATTAGGCCTACGAAACCCAAAGACTGTGGATGAAACTCTCTTCATTATTTCCCAGCTTTGCTATGTAAACAGTGCTTTGAGAACTTGTCATGGAAAGGCAGTTGACAAGTTTTCTAAATACATAAAATACCTAAACATATTTAGGTACAGTGAAGTGATAAATAGGCTTATTGGGATGGAAGATCCCCACATTGCAAGGGCCAGATCTGAATCTTTTGGTGCTGACATCAATTAGTCATTCTTAAAAAAAAAAAAAAAAAAAAGGCGGGGGAACCCTGTGGAACTGTGGAATGTTCCACTTGCATCAAATGTCTTTTCTGTCATTGTTCCCCTTCTGTGAAAACCTACCATTGCTAAATATGATCTAAGGCACTCCATCAGTTCTGACCGTTCAAGTAGTGCTTCTTTGACATATCCAGGAATAGATAATATGGAAAGCTTTCTCCTGCCCCCCTCACTCATACATATTATTAAGCATCTGGCAGCTGAACGTGACAGCTATCTGGCTGATATCTCTTTGGAACAACTTTAGGGTAAGTCTACAAAAGGATTAGTTAGGATAGAGTCTTCTTCTAACTGATGTGCCAAAGGTTTTCCATCCTTGTCTTAAGGGCATAAATCATTTTAAAAAAAAATCCTCTACTGGGTATCAATAACTTTACCATGACCCAGTCACAGTGCTGAAGGCTCTTCAGAAAGGTAAAACTAAAATTTGCCTCAGACATTTACCTTGATCTATGAATGTAGACTTGGAAATCAGTCTTTTTAAACAACATTTGTCTTCGGTGCAGCAAAGCAGTCTTCACAGCTACTTGGGCCAATGTTTGGCACCAAGAAAAAGAGGAAAGAGAGAAATATGCAAGACACAAGCCTGTCCAGGAAGCAGAAGCTGGCTGGGAATTAAAAGCAGCTGATCCTAGAGAAGCATGGAGGCTTCAAGAAGTTTAACAAGGGTATAGTAAATCAGAAGCATGCCTGTGCAATCAGGATTGGCTATACAAACAAATGAACACACACACATACACACCCCAAGTGTCACACAAGTGCTATCAGCCTTTGTACTAACTTTGGCAAATTCCAGTGACTGAGCAAGCATCATTCAAGCATGCTCAAGGAACATGGCATGGAAGAGCGGCTATGGACCCATGGGCCTCACTCCTGCAAGTGCATCATGGTCATTGCATCCTAGGGTAGGAGGAATAAAGGACTCACTTTACTCCCGCTGTTGTTAAAAAGCTGTGAGTTAGAAATCTTTGCTGACCTACTGCAGTTCACCTGAGACCTACCCGTAGATCCAGAGTCCCTAAAGCTTCAGGCTGAGTCAGTGGCATGGTCATACTTTCTTCCATAAATCAGATCACATGTCCATGACCTGGAACATAATCAAGGAGCTGATGAGCCCAAAGGGAATTGTTAACTCAGCAAATGCTCTGAAGAGATTGAAGGACTTTCTTGCATGTTTGTACCTCTTTCTCTTCCTTCTCTTCTGTGTGGTCTTTCCCTTCCTCCTGAAGTTCTTTCTTTCTGTGGAAAGTCTGGGGATAGAACCTTCTGGCAGTTAAACAGACAATTGTCCTGCTATTCTGAGTTTCTTATAGGATCTGCTTCCATCTTTGCTCTGGAGCCCCAGTCAATGATGGAGGATAGTCAGGGATCAAGGTGGGACTCAGAAGGGCTAGTGAGAAGGCTCCACTGAGGCATCCCTATGTTCTGAACTCTTCTGGCTCCCTTTCTTCTGTTGCATACATAATCTCAGCATTTGTATGAAGAGATCTTTTCCAGATCTGGGACACCAAAGTAACTCTGATATGGAAAAACTATTCTCCCAGTCCTCATGTAATGCATCATATGCAAGCAAGATGATAACTGATTTTTTTGAGCAAAGCAGATTGATACATTCATAATGTCCTATAGGCTCAGATGTGTGACCTGAAGCACCAACCGAATGCTAAGCCTCAAAGCATCAAGGTAAATTATACTTTCCATTAGGTCTATTCTGTTTGATTCCTGCAAATATGAGATACTGATTTTTGAAGAAATCTGTTTGAGGCCTATATTCATTAATCTTTTAGAAATGACCTAGCTGATTTTATAAAGATGGAGGGGAAAATGAATTGTATCTGTTTTTCGGCAGATTAGCAGTTTGTAAAGTCATAAAAGATGGCAAAGGAACTTCATGAATGATGGGTAAGCTGCTAGTCCTTGCAGTAAAGGAAGATCAATTCTTCTCAAAGAGTGCAGAAAGAGAAAATCAAATGTACTCTGTGCTTTGGGAAGTGGTAGAGCTGAGTGCTTACAGGGAGCTTCACCAGTGGGTGGTATAGAACTGTAATAAGTTTTTTTAAATATTTTGATTATTTACATTTATATCCTGCCTTTCTGCCAAAAAGGCACTCAAGACAGCTAACAGTGTTAGAATTCTAATAAAAACAGAAATACTGTTAAAACAGAAAAAGGATTAAAATGCCGTTAAAAGACATCAGTACAAAAAAAGAAATTATGACAGCCAGTTAGAAATCCCTTTGGCAGAAAATAACTTTAAATGCCAGAGGCATTATCTGAATAAAAGTCTCTTTACCTGGTGGTAGAAAGATAAGACAGCCTAGCCTGCTCTCCCTTGGCACAGAGTTTGAGAGCCTGCGAACAGCTTCATAGAAACCGGAATATACAGGAATTTCACTCATAATACAGTGGAGGGTGCCCCATTCTCAGCCTTGAGTGTGAGTAGGAGATTGTTTTCAAATTCTTAAACATTCATTTGCACTTATATTTGTGCACATTTCAGAGAAGAGTGGTCTGAAATAGTGAACTTTTTAAAAAGTGTACTTTGATCAGTCTCTGTGTGTTGGGTGGGGGGAGTTGTAAAAATATGCACAGTTCTTCACAATTTTCCAATTTGCTGGCATTCAGTTTGCACAATTTTCCTGTTTATGCAAATCAGACCATGACTGTGAGCCCCATGAGAGATTGAAGGGGAGATGAACAAGTTGATGTTCAAAGAATCTAGGTGAACACAAACACAGATATTGATAGGAAAGGTGTTTTCCTGAAAAATTTAACTTGCTGCATTATTTTTTTCTAGGCATATTTAGAGGAGCAGAGGGATAGGAGGGGCTGAGGAAGTGCATGAGCCCAGGATTTATATGAAGGGGGGGAGGGGTTGGGTTTTCTTTTTGTGTTTTGTTTTTGGCCTTTCCATGCATTTAGTTACATCTTGGTTGCCTGACCCTGGTTGCACAGTGATCGCTCCTTTCACTGTCTACTCTGCAGTAAACAAATCAGAGGGATACACTGTGGTAAATAACACTCTCCTTATTCTGACAAGTCCTTGCATGTTCCAGTTTGTTACTAACCAGTAAAATAATCACTCAGGGCACATTTCTGTTGATTGTGCCATTGATGCTCTGAAGCCATTGATACTCTGAAAACTTACAGGCTTCTAAGCAAGAAAGAGGAACAGCAGAGTCAAATGCCATTTTCCTACTCCCCTGCTCTGCTTTTGGCTGTCTAGCTGGGATACAATCTCCAAAATGACAGAATGATCTCAGTTCAGATCCAACCCTTTTTAACTTATATGCAGAGCTATGTAAGGGGCTAGATAAATCACAAGTTGGAATTAAGATTGCCAGGAGAAATATCAGCAACCTCAGATATATAGATGACACCACTCTAATGGAAGAAAGTGATGAGGAACAAAAGAGCCTCTTGATGCGAGTGAAAGAGGAGAGCACAAAAGTTGGCTTGAAACTCAACTAATTAAGAAAACTAAGATCATGGCATCTGGTCCTATCATTTCCTGGCAAATAGATGGGGAAGAAATGGAGGTAGTGACAGATTTTATTTTCCTGGGCTCCAAGATCACTGCAGACAGTGACTGCAGCCAAGAAATTAAAAGATGCTTGCTCCTGGGGAGGAGAGCTATGGCAAATCTAGACAGCATGCTAAAAAGCAGAGACATCACCCTGCCAACAAAGGTTTGTATAGCCAAGGTTAAGGTTTTCCCAGTTGCAATGCATGGCTGTGAAAGCTGGACCATAAGGAAGGCTGCGCACTGAAGAATTGAGGCCATTGAATTGTGGTGCTGGAGGAGACTCCCGTAAGTCCCTTGGACTGCAAGGCAATCAAACCGGTCAGTCCTAGAGGAGATCAACCTTGACTGCTCTTTGGAAGGCCAGATCCTGAAGATGAAACTCAAATACTTTGGCCACCTAATGAGAAGAAAGGACTCCCTGGAGAAGAGCCTAATGCTGGGAACTATAGATGGCAAAAGAAGAAGGGAACGGCAGAGGATGAGGTGGCTAGATGGAGTCACTGAAGCAGTTGGCGTGAGCTTGGGTGGACTCCGGAGGATGGTGGAGGACAGGAAGGCCTGGAAGAATGTTCTCCTTGGGGTTGCAATGGGTTGGACATGACTTTGCAACTAACATAACATAACAAACATAACAAAACATCATAACATAACAAAATAGGATATACTTCCCATTTGGACCACACTGTCAGCCAATAAAGAGCAAGAAATTATTCTGTATGTAATATTGATATGGGCTGTGCAATTTGCAGGCTCCCAGATGTTTTGGCCATTAATTCTTCAGCCCCATCTAACATTACTATTCATGAGGACTGGTGAGTGATCTAGGCCAAAACATTTCAAGGGCTGCAAGTTGTCCACTCCAATGTTATATGAGCCACATTCTAAAATTTAGAGGAAAATATATATTTTTCACACTCATGAGTTGTCCTGAGGAAAATGTGTATGTGTGCAAACCCATATCATGCACAAGCTTGACCAATGATTTATAAGATGTTGCATCACTTAATGTTATTGTTCAAAGGAAAATAGAGGTTTAAATCTTTCTAGGCTCAGTGCTGTGATTCCAAGATGAAAATAGTATAAAACGATGAAGTGAAACATGCTTAGCCTCCAACCCACAGCTTCTTTGGACTAAATATTGTATTACAAGTAACCAGTTACATTGATTTAAATACAATTTGTTGAAGGAACTGAGAACTCTGTCTCCCACAGGGACAGATACTGTATAATGCAATTCCAGCAGCGTGAATCTCATATTTCACTACCCAGGTTTCAAATATAAAGTGCCACAGGATTTTGCACTCTGTAGGCCACGTAGATGCTATACTGCTTCTTGTAAACCATACAATGCAGGCTTATGCATAATGACACAC
The DNA here is from genome assembly GCF_004798865.1 of Varanus komodoensis. Taxonomy (NCBI): domain Eukaryota; kingdom Metazoa; phylum Chordata; class Lepidosauria; order Squamata; family Varanidae; genus Varanus; species Varanus komodoensis. Next base: position 24,143,614 of record NW_025335568.1, on the reverse strand, counting down.
ATCAATTCTCTACAGGAAACTGGAAGCAGATACTGTGTTGGGGAGTACAGTCCATTGCAGTGTTATATGGTGTGATTTGAAGAGGTTACCTAAAATGGGAAATGTAGCACTTTTGCCCCAGTAAGATGACTGCCATAGTCATGATTTATATAAACATGTGGCACTCTACAATGCTCTCCCCTCTATAAAATCATCATTGGACAGCTGGGTGATGTTAACTCAGACCTAATCATAAACATCTGCTTAGTTTATGAAAAAATCTCGCCTTGATTCCCAGATTTGCCTCAAAGAAAATATACTGTGAAGTTCTATGCACAAATTATTTTAACCATCTTTTTTAGTATTTTGGTAGTTGTCATTTATATAGTCTAACTCCTAGTTTTTTTCCCACTGACACATGCACACTAACAAATCAGATATGTTTGGAGCTTGCTGACTGTTTTCTAACACTTAATAAAGAGATCAGATGCCTTGTAGTTAACTTATGGGTTGCCAGTACCTTTGGTATTGGATTGCATGGCCTCAGACAAAGTATCATTTTGTTTTAAATACAACTGACAACTTAAACCCACTCCATTTGTGAGTGTGTGTTTCTTTATTTTTCCCTTTAAAAAGTCTCAGTTTAATCAGTTGTGAATGCTAGGGAAAGTTACGTGGCTTGGCCCTTTTAAAGTTTATTTGCAAATAACGTGCAGCATAATCATTCAAAATTTGTTATCAGCTATAGACTTTAGTGCAGCTTCTGCTTTTCAGATTGCTGTGCTAATACAAGATTTGCCAATTTCACTGAGGTTTGTGAAGGGACAATGTGTTGGCAATCTGGCTGTAGGAAACACACTTACTTGCCAGTAGCAGGGGCTTGAATCTCAAATAATGGTATTTACAATGGTTTTCAACTGGATACTTAATTTCCAATTTATTCTAGCTATAAATCAGAACAACTAGATTCCATATTCTTATTCCCTCCCCCTCTTTTGGCCATGTGCGGGTTTGATGAGATTATCTGCATCATACTGTGGGTCTCTCCATTTCCATGAGCAAATATTGTGCTTTGTATATTTAGATGATTATTTATTCAGCCTTACAGAGAACATTACTTACTATTCATGCATCATTGTCAATTTTATGGCACTGTACCAAGTGTTATAAAGGACAAATCCCTGCAGCCGATATCTGCAGACTGAGATCAGAGATGTGAGAAAGATGGTGAAGGAAGAGATTGTGGTACAGCTTTGGTGAAACTACACATTATGTTAATCATGCTTTTTAAAAGGCGTGATTAATGGAGCTACTTTTATCTTGAAGGAAAAACAGCTGTGGGGCTCTCATCTGGCACAGTGCTCTGGATTTTGTTGGTTTCCCGCCAAAAAATGCCCCCTGTTATTTGCATCCACAGGTGCTATTTGGAGCAAAAACAGTCTTAGTAGTGAAGACAGATGGACATTTTAAGTATGGGAAGAGTGGTGCGTTTGGACACACATTCTTTCTTCCGAAATCAAATGCTTCAAAATACAACAGTCTTGCATTCAAACCATTTCCCCACATTTTAGAATGTCTTGTGAACTTGGTTTTGACACACAAGAGTACAGCGGAGATCACTCTTGATGCGCAAGATTGCAAGTTATAGGGTTGTGCTCATATCTTTCGCAGGATTTTGTAGAGGTGAGCTAATATGTCAAATATGAAAGGGGGATAAAGGAAAAATGGACAAGTTGGGCAAGGAAATGTTATACTTGGCAGGATGATGGTGACACAGAAGTGAAACTGAAGGTTTTCAATAATTTTGCAGACATATGCTGGACAAATAGAAGTCATTGAATGATATGAATTATGTTTGTCTAATGTGAAGTAGGAAGAGAAGCTTTGGAGCTTGCTACTGACATGGTGGCCATAACAATACATCAACCTTTGGTCCATGGGAGTTTTACAGATATTTACAAGTCCATTTCATTCAATCCCATTTCTTCATTAATCTCTGATATTTTAAAAAACTAATTAATATTTGAATATATATATTTGAACATATTTTCTCACTAAATATGCATTGCTAAATGTATTTCTCCTGAGCTAAGCATTTCTACATACAGTTTGTCCTAACACAAGCATTGTATACACATTTTTTGTGTCTGGTTTTCCTTCTGAAAACTGGATCACAAAGTTCAGAGATGAATGAAATCTGAAGCAAAACTGTGTTCTGATCTGCACAATTCTCTGCATCAAGTGGGGATCTGGTAGGTTCTCTGGGAAATGCAGAATCTAACACCTTTCTGGAGCATCTTAGATGTAAAGACCTTGTCTCCAGGGCAATTGCTTTATATGGTACTTTGTAAATACTAGGTCCATCTCAGTTTCAATCCCATCTAATTAAAAGGGTCACCCAAGAAATGTGCACAAAAACTTTTAAGACTTTCTAGTGGTTAGAATTGAGATGATCAGTTTGACTGAAATGCAACCTCATAAGGAGACAGGATAAAAGGATCTTGATGTCCTAAACCAGAGTAATCTCTGTCATACAGATGAAGAAGAATGCTTATAACCATGTTATTTTTTTGGTGATATCACCTTGTCACCTTTGTAATTACTGATTATCTTCTACTCTAATGCAGAGGCTGATGTCATTCCTCTTTTTATACAAGCTAACGCAGCCATGGGAGATATTCTTATGAATATTATTCTTCCATGAATCAGAGGAAAACATAATTTGAGTGCTAACCGCATGGACTAAAGATTGAACCTGGTAACTTTTCATGATTAAATGTTTTGCCAACTTACTTCACAGTCTAAGTTGATTAGTGTATGTTTACACAAATTAAATGCAGCATAAATAGTACAGATAATGGAATATAACTTTGGAAAATTGTGAGATTCATCTTAATTTTAATTCATAATATTTATAATAACTAGTTATGTAACACATACATCAATACACCCATTCCCCCTAGTTCTTTTATCTCTCTTTCCCTTAATAGTATGAACTACAAACTTGCTTTTTAAAAAATCAGTGATGTTCATGATCTTGGCCTGGCATGCATTTGAAATGATCTGCAACATACATCTATAACCAGCTGGATTTCCATAATTTCAGTAATTTTTGCATGACATTTTTGACAACATGGCTGGAAAGTAACTCAGCTGCATATTATTTTTAGTTGAAGTTTGCTTAGTCCATTTGCTTTGGTAAAATCAGTTAAGGACTTTGTACACATATGCCTAGGCAAAATATACAAGGAGGATTTATATACAGGGGTGTCATACTGTCAGAAACAGCCCTTCGTGAAATGAATGTTTGAGAACCTGTCCCTGTGTAGTTCTTAGAAACTGTAGTGTATAATGACGGTTCATAAACAACTGTGACTTAGCGCCTAAAGTTAAGAATTATGACAATCTTTTGGAGAAGTGTTACTAACTACATCATTTTCTTGGTCCAAAGATCACACATCCAGTCAAACAGCAAGAAAATTAATGATCTTGCATTTTTCCAGTTCTTTTCTTTTCTCTTTTCCTTATTTTTCTTTTCTTTCTGTGATCCTTATTGTCCATCTGTGCAATGTACTTTCTGATCCTGAGCATGATAATATGGAAGGTACCCAAACCAATGGCCTCAAATTACAGTAGGAAAAACTTCCAGGTTGCACAAGCTGTTTGACAGTGGATCAGAGAGATACCGTACATGGTGGACAGTCTTTCATCAAGGCTGAGTCTGGCTGGCTACATATCAGGGATGTTATACTAGTGGAGGCTTCAGCTGGAATAGATGACCTCTGGGTTTCCTTTTATTTCTATGATTCTAATTATTCTCTTGACTTCAATGGAACCTTTGGATTAGCAGTACTGTATTAGTGCTTTTGTTCTTTTCTGAAGGGCTATCTTGTGTCAGCTTCGTTGGTTATCATTTTAATGGAAAAGCAACCTATACATGTTTTAAACAAATAAATAAAAATGGTCATGAGTGATATCATGGTCTCCAGTGACTCCTTCTGAGCAATCATAAGTTAGCCTTCATGTTTCATGAGAGTACCCTGAATAAGAAGTTCATCTGCTTTGGAACCAAGTAGTGACTTATTTATTCATTCATTCATTTATTTATAAAATTATAAACACTACATAGATATGCAATACAATTTTTGGGGTTTTGATGCTATTATCTTCATATAAAATATGGACCATAGAAAATGTCCTATAAACATGTATAAACACATGTATTATCAGTGCATACTAACACTCTTAGCAGAGTAATGCTAACATATTCTTATTTTTTGATGATTGTACCTATTAAATTCTTTAGAAAATGGACATACTTTATTAAAGTATACTAATAATGGAAATAACTGATCTTTAAATTAAAACAATCATGAGCCATTCTAGAACTGAATAAATGAATTCATATACACTACAGTTATTTTGTTCTTTTATCAGTTTCAGATTGGAATTAAAAAAAATGACTTGTGCTACCCAAGAATAGAATATCTGAAGAAATACCTACACCTTGTCATCCTGACCATAGACTAGGAGATCCGGGGAAGGCCTTTCTCTGAGAAGTATCATTTGAAAATGTGCACTAGGCATGTACAGTATAAAAGGCATGGACTTTTCTGTAGTGGTTTGGTGTGCTCTCCCAAGAGAATTAAGATTAGCACCAAATCTGAATTCAACCTTGACAAGCTGCTGTACCAGTTGAACTCTATAATAAGATAGGAGTGGTGGTCCCACTCCTCTCTGGCTGACTGTGTCCAGAAGGTGGTGCTGGGGACCATTGTTCTGCCCCATGGCAGCTGTGCTATGGGTTTCCTCTCTGACAGTTATATTGTCCCTCATGCTGCTTAACATATACATGAAACAGCTGAAAGAAGTCATTCGGAGGTGGGGGCTGTGGTGTCATCAGTATGCTGATGACACCCACTTGTATATCTCATTTTCATCAAATCCAGGTGAGGCGGTTTCTGTCCTGAATCACTGCCTGAGCTCAGTAATGGATTGGATGACAGCCAATAAATTGAAGCTCAATCCAGATAAAATGGAGATGCTGTTGGTATATGGTCTGCCTGCCTGCCTGCCTGCCTGCGGGGGAGGGTTCAGCCTGTGCTGGAGGGCGCTGCACTTCCCCTGAAAAACAGAGTCAGTAGCTTGGGGGTGCTCCTGGACCTAAAACCATCACTTGAATTTCAGGTGGACTTAGTTGCCAGAGTGCTTCTTTCAGCTACTATTTATTTACCAACTTTGGCGCTACCCAGAAAGACAGAGTCTTGTCATATTCACTCACACTTTGGTAACTTCTCGACTGGACTATTGTAATATGCTTTACATGAGGCTGCCCTTGAAGACAGTCTGGAAACTTCAACTGATGCAAAATAGGGCAGAGCAACTGCTGCTGCAAGCAAGTCCACACACCACATCACACCAATATTATTTCAGCTTTATTGGTTGCCAGTTATGCTCTGGCCCCACTTGAAGGTGCTTGTTCGAACACAGAAAACCCTAAATGGCTTGGAACCAGGATACGTGAAGGACTGCCTGCTCCATCACAACCCTTAAGATTGGGGTGGGAGGCCCTTCTCCAAGGAGGTACAGAAGTGGCCTTCTCAGTGGTTTTGCCCTATTTATGCAATAGCCTCCCAATAGCAGCTTGCCTGGTGCCTTCTTTATAATCCTTTCGGCACCAGGCTAAATTATTAATTCCAGATATGTTAATTGATTTAATTCTGTATAATTTATTAATTTTAATTGGAATTAAATGTTGGCATATTTTAGACTTTAGCTTGTATTGTTTTTAACTATCAGGTTAAATTCTCAGCTGTATACTGGATATTATATATATTGTATGTATGTTAATTACATATTGTCATGGTTTGGGTTTATGATGGCATTTGCTTATCATTGGTTGTTACATTGTGCATATTGTTTTTATTGTCATTGCTTGTTTTGTTTCCATGTGCTTTGTAAATCTGCTTAGAGAGTCCTGCTAGACTATTGATTAAGCAGAGTATAAACTCAGTTATAAAGAATAAATAAAATAATGTGGCTACACTTTCTAGGTTTGATCCAGATTTAAGCTGCCATTGCAATGGTGGGACTCCTCGCTTTGTACAGCATGCCTGCCAACTTCCTAAATATGTTTTATGAAGTCAGGAGATTTGCTGAATAAAATAAGCCATGAGAGTGAGCGGCTAGGAGTATTTCCCCAAACCAGGTGGAGAAACATACCTCAAGTGGAACCTTTCTTTCTCAGGAAGGTTCTGTCTTCTCAAGGGAAGCAGGTATTGGATGCAAATACATATCACATTAGTTGCTACATGAAATGAAGAGAAAGATTCCCCTTTGATTCAATATGCCTTTATAAAGCTTTTCATTTATAAGATTTACTATTTTGTGAACATAGGCAACAGAGGAAAGGGCCATCTTGGTGATGGCCCCCAATCCCAGCATGAATGTCCCATTGAGGCCTGACAGGCACCAACTTTGTTAGATTTTTGTGGCATATTAACTGTCAGGCATTTGGCAGCATATAAGTTTGTTTGTTTAAATCAGAATCTAGGATATTGTTTGGATAGATGTGCATGAATGCATGTCTGCTCTGTATATACACAAATGGTTGTTATCATATGCATAATACTACATTTTTAAGATTTTCATCTTTGTAAACCACCCAGAGAACTTTGGCCATTCGGTGACATAAAATGTAATAAAAGAAATGAAATAAAACTGTGTATCTATTGTAATATGTAGGCTCAAATATGCAAATACTTCAAAGGACATTTGTGTAGCTATATTCTGCAACTAAATGTGAGGCCGCAGACCCTGTATGGAAACCAGAATAATAAGCATACAAGCCAGCTAACCTTGCAGTTCCCACCTCTTATTTCCTTAATTTGATTTTTGTCAAGCAGTTACCAACATTATAAATCTTTCAAGTAGGAAAATTTAATTTGCATGTGTTAACACCTTTGATTAAATGGGGGTGGGGAGAGAAAGGAAGAACATTCCCTTGCTTTGTGGTTTCTTAATCATAAAAAGCTGTTTCATCTCAACACAACTGCATTGCCTGTTTGTAATTATGAAGACATCTCTGTAGAATTTAAACACCAGTGTGTGTGAGAGAAAAGTTATAACAATGTGCTCACTTCAAGTAATACACAGCGCAAGAATTCCCCAAGCCTATGAGGAACCTATTTATTCTGGCTACCCTCTATGCTGTGGATAATTTGAGAAGGGATTTCTAGCTGTCTTGTGCACAGGTTAGGAAGGACATGTTTACTGACACCCTTTTGTTATTATTATACCAAAGAGCACTGATTTATAGGACTGATCAACTCAGCCTTATGATATACTACCTTGTACTACAACCATGCCATTAACATGTTTCCAATCCACATTTAGCTACAATTTCCCAAAGACAAGGCTGATGAGGTCTGCAAGGCGGCATGCAGGTGCAGGACAAACAATTCACATGTGGTTCATCATCAACTGGACCTGACCCCTAATGGCTGATGAAAAATCACTTTTCATTACTCGTGATTTGCAGATGGTGGAAACTCAGTGAAACTTTTTTTTTTCTTTTTTATGCAGCCTTCACCCCTCCAAGCCCTATGGGTGAATATGATTTAAATAGCTGAGGAAAACCTTCACTCTCCAAAGCATGTTCAGCTGCTCTGGATTTTGTATCCTTTATGAAGAATTTAATTGCGAACATCATACATTTGAAAATGGATCATAAGGGCTTGATATAGAGCAAGATAAAATCAGACAGATGTGCACCCTGGTTCCCAGATCTGTGTATCTCCCTTCCTTCCTTCCCCTGCTAACCAGATGTCTTGCAGGAAGAGACCCATGGACTTACTCTACCCCTTTTGGAATAAATAAGATAGAACAGGTTGAGGGCACAGTAGCTTTCCTTGGGTTTTGTTCCTGTAGAGAAAATCCCAATGAGATGGTGAGTCTTACATCATTATCAAGCTTATTCCTATAATAGCAACACTGTGACATAGGTTGGGCTGAGAGTGTGCGAGTAGCCCAAAGTCACCCAGTTGGTTCCAGTTGTCTGAGCAGGGATTAGAACCTGGATTGCCTGAGTCCCAGTCTCACTCTCTTAACCACTGCACCACTGGCTTCATTGTTGTCAGTTGCATACGGAATGATATGACAATGATGCTATATGAGCTTGGATCCAAGAGGCTGGTAAGGTATGCCCAGCTACCAAAACTAGAATCAGTGAAGTGAGGCAGAGGAGGCCATTTTTGGTAATTTTCCCTGCAGGCCCAGCACCTTTGTAAATGTCTTCCTGTGTGTTGGTGGATCCTACAGAACTGTTGGAGGTGGCACAAGAAGTTGTAGAGGGAAGGAGACTCAGTGCAAATGGACTCTTACCCTTTGTCATCTGCAAGTGTTCTGCTGGGCCAAAGCTCCTTTCATAAGTAGGACACGTGTGTGTGTGTGTGAAATGAAAGATTGTTTAGATTGTTTACAGGATGAGTGAAGTTAAAATGGGATCAGTGTTCAACAAGAGTCAGCACAGATTAAGTTTCATCCCCACATACACAAATTATGGAAAGTATATTTGTTTAATAATCCATTTAATTTCTATACTGCCCAGTCACTGAAGCTCTCTAGGTGCCCAACAACTATTGCTTCAAACCAATAACATGCAGCATACTAAACTATAAAATTAAAAGTTAAACTGAGATAAAACTTAGTCACAATACAAAGATTTAAAATATAGTATCAGATTATAAAAGGACAGAAACTGAAAGTCAAAAATGGCTAGGAAAAAGGTTTCTATGCTTCTCCATCCTGTGTAGTTATTCCCACAGATTCCACACGTTTTGGAATATCTGTGGCTGGACTGGAGAAGGGAAAGGGAGAGGGAAGGAGGGAGAGAGTTGGGGAGCTATTTTTTTAATGAGGATCCTATTTTGGACCATTCTGTTATTTTTCTCTGATTGACCTTGGAAAACGCTTCAGCGTTGCTTGGGAGTTACAGCAATGTAAGTATAGATCATTTAAAAAGTTTATTCATTCCATGAATTAAAATCAGATCCTTGGGTTCAGGACTGGCTAGGCATGATATGCCCGGGCCACTTGAAACAGAAAAGCAATCAAGCAATTAAAGTGCTCCAAGCAAGATTAGCTGAGCATACATGAGACTTCTGGGTGCAATGTCAAGATGTAAAATGAATAAGCATAAATTAAGTGTAGTCTTTATGTCTGACCACATCATGTCACAACAAATTATCATACAGGATTACTCAGTGGCAAAACTGACGCACTTTTGTTTCACTGGGTGTGCTTCAGTAGCAGCTACATAGATTTGCTTGTGAAGAATGAGGCAGTGTGTTTTCTTCCAGGACTCCAACCAGTGGGGGAGAGAGACAAGAAATCAGGGGAGAAAAAATACATGAAAGTATGCAAGGATAACAAAGGCATTTGACATGTGCGGAATTCTTTCCCAGTTTAAACATGTGCAAAGTTAGACATGGGGTATGATTGGTCTAAAACTTAGAACAGTAAGGCCTACAATGTTTTTCTTTTTGGGGAGAGAAGGGTCTGTGTATGAAAAAGTGTATGCATGGTAAATTGTGGGGAAGGGATCTGAAAGTGGTTTAACTTCAATCAGAAACAGACTTGGATGTGATACCCAAGAGAACAAGGTTGATTCTCTTGAGAAAAATAAGTAAGAACATATCTGAGCCAGCATTGTACCTTCTGTAGAATGATATTAAAGGAATATGTTTGATACAATTGAAGATGTTGAATACTGTTGTGCTAGCAATGTGGCTTGTTGCCAAAAATATATGATTCATCAGCCTCTAATCCCATTTGGAACCATTCTCATGGGTTGGATGGTCTCAGCCACACTGGGATCTCATTCTCTTTCTGGTCATGTTATTGGGATGATGATGATGATGACAACGATGACGACAACGACAACAGTGACAATGATATCCCAGCCCCTTTCCCTCTTGTGCAATACCCAAGGTGGCTTACATTGCTCCATTTTATTGTCACAACAACAACCCTGCAAGTTAGGTTGGGCTGAGAGCATGTGACTGACCCCAAGCCCTCCAGTGAGCTTCTTGGCCAAGTGGGGACTAGAACCCAGATCACCCAGGTCCCCTCTCCAACCGCCATACCACACTGACTTGCAGTGTGCTTAAGCTTGCCAGACCTCCCAGGAAGCCTTTCATACAAAGAAATATCAGCGGTGCTTCCCCACAGAAGCACCATTCCAGGGTTAGACAACTAAGAAGGACATTCTAATGTACTTCCTAACCAAAGGTCAAGTTTGCACTGCTGCAATGTCACTGTACTGGTGGTTCCCCTAGAAATCTGATGATAGAGCGGTATCAGTTGGGGCAATAATGCTGCACTCCTATGCTCAACCTTTGTATTTGGAGAAAAGGCAAATATTACACAATGCAAATAGGTCTCTTACGATCTCACTAGATTGCTGCTAATTAGTTTGTTGTATTATATATGTTGAAAACTTGTTGCACAGGACATTCTGCCTAATGAGCTTAAAATCATTTGTCAGCCATAAAAACTACCTGGCGTGGCTCACCTAGGACCAAATGCCTGGTTCTGGCACTGGGGCTGGGTGAACCATGTTAGCCTTCCTTAGAGCAACAGGGACAAAATTTTTGCCTGTGTCTAGGTAATGTAATTGAGGACTGTACCGTATCTCTTTTCATGTCAATGTTTAGGTCAAAAACAGGTACAAGGTAAATAATTCCTGTAAAACCTTGGAATTTGTGAGAAAATAGGCCTTTCTTATCTCGTTGCTGCCACTGTTTTCCTTTTCTGTTGTGTCTTCTATGCCATCATTCTTAAATCTCTGCTTCTTTCTGGATGACTTATGTAGATATGATATATTGCCAATCATATTTGGCCATGTGATGGCATCATTGGAGCTGACTAAAGCTGACTAATTGATGAAGAGCAATGCAAATAACAGCAAGAAGTCCAACAGAAGGAACCGTTCTGATATTGCTGATGAAAATCTGAAGATTTCAGAAAGAAGGTATATTCGACAATGGAAACATTGAGCTAGACTCACAAGCTAGACTCTACTAGTGATTCAGAGGCTTCTGGGGAGATACCAATGTCGCAGTCTGGTCCAAAATTAATGGATGCATTTCAGTTATTGCGGCCTGATGATGTGGACAATGTGCTTGGACGAGTACGTCCTATCACTTGCCTATTGGACCCTTGCCCATCTTGGTTAATAAACAACGCCAAGCATGGGATTGGGACCTGGATCTTGGAAGTGGTTAACGCTTCTCTGAGGGAGAGTCAGATACCTCTCCCTCTAAAGGAGGCAGTAGTCCGAATGGTCCTGAAGAAAGCATTACTGGATCCAGAGATGGCCACTAATTACAGACCAGTGGCCAACATCCCGTTTCTGGCCAAGGTGTTGGAGCGGGTGGTGGCGGGACAACTCCAAGCACTCTTGGATGAAACTGATTATCTGGACCCATTTCAGTCCGGCTTCAGACCCGGGTACGGTACTGAATCTGCCTTGGTCACCCTGTACGATGACCTGTGCAGGGAGAAGGACAGGGGGAGTGCGTCCCTGTTGGTTCTTCTGGACCTCTTAGTGGCTTTCGATACCATCAACCATGGTATTCTTCTGGATAGGCTAGTGGGATTGGGGGTTGGAGGCACTGCTTTGCAGTGGTTCCGCTCCTATCTCAATGGCCGATTCCAGAAGGTAGTGCTGGGGGACTATGGCTCTGCACCATGGCAGCTATGCCATGGAGTACTGCAGGGATCCATTTTGTCCCCTTTGCTGTTTAACGTCTACATGAAACCGCTGGGAGAGGTCATCAGGAGGTGAGGGCTGCGGAACCATCAGTACGCTGATGATACCCAGCTCTATCTCTCGTTTTCCACCAATCCAGGTGAGGCAGTGGCTGTGCTGAACCGCTGCCTGGCCGAGATAATGGGCTGGATGAGGGCCAATAAACTGAAGCTCAATCCAGACAAGACAGAGGTCCTGTTGGTTGGCGGATCGGGCTTCGGGGAAGGTGAATTGAACCTAGTCCTGAATGGGGTTGCACTCCCTCTTAGGGACAAGGTCCACAGCTTGGGAGTGCTCCTCGACCCAGAGCTTTCACTGTAAGCTCAGGTGACAGCGGTGGTGAGGAACGCTTTCTTTCAGCTTCGGCTGATCCATCAGCTGTGCCCCTACCTGGAGAACGACTGCCTGGCGACAGTGACACACGCGTTGGTGACTTCCCGACTTGACTTCTGTAAAGCGCTCTACGTGGGGCTGCCCTTGAAGACGGTCAGGATACTTCAATTGGTTCAAAATAGAGCTGCCAGGCTGCTGACGGGGACTGGGTGTTCTGTTCACATGACTCCAGTCCTCCGTCAGCTTCACTGGCTTCCCATTGAAGTCCGGGCCCAATTCAAGGTGTTGGTGATGACCTATAAAGCCCTTATCAGCTTGGGTCCTGGTTACCTGAAGGAGCGCTTACGTCCATATATGCCCGCTCGCCCCTTGAGATCAGCAGGAGAGGCCCTTCTCTGGGAACCCTCCGTGAAGGAAATTAGGAGGGAAAGTACTTGGTGGAGGGCTTTCTCTGCGGTGGCATCCAATCTATGGAATGTGCTCCCCAGAGAGGTCCGCCTGGCACCGTCGCTATTTGTTCTTCAGTGCCAGGTGAAGACCTTTTTATTCAAATGTTATTTTAATTGTTAATATTATATTATATTTAATATTATATTATATTAATATTAGGCTTCGACAAGGGGCGGCATAGAAATGTTCTAATAATAATAATAATAATAATAATAATTTATTTATTTATTTATTTATTTATTTTATTCTTTGGCCAGGGCGACTTAATTTATATTGTTTTATAGAATTCTATTTATTTATGGTTGTGAGCTGCCCCAAGGCTTTGGCGAATGGGGCGGCATAGAAGTTCCCCTAATAAACAAACAAACAAACATATACTTTGCTGGAGCCTGCTTTATTTTTGTGCATGCTAGCAAAGCAGTACTATCAAAAGCAACACTCCTTAATTAGTAGGAAGCATCAGAATGTTTAACTTGGATGGCTGAGCTTTTTGCAAGCCTCTTGAAGTGTCTTGGTAATCTCATTCTTGCAAGGAGGAGACATTGCACCAAGGCTCAGGGAAAGCTCATAACTACTGGTCTTGCCTGCTTTTTGCCATGTCCAAGATAAGCTACCAAGCCTTGAGGAAGGACTGTCTGAGAATGGCAGTGGTGAACTCACTACTGAAGTTTGCTGTTTGACCTGCTCGTGAGCATTCAAGCACACACGTGTGCTTCTTTGTTCTTTCAAAGAAGGTCATCCCTGTTTAAATGCTTGCAGCATCTCTCATCAGACATTATCTTATTCTTTTTAAGCAGCTCATGAAAGCCTGATGGCTGTTGAGTTCCATTTTCAGAGGAAAATACTCTAATTGTTTTAATGAAAGCTACATACTTCTCCTCACCTCCACATCTATAAAGCAAACCATTCAATCCCTCACCCGCTGCCCCAAGTTTAGCTATAAGAGTTCAATGCTGTGTAAAGTGAATCTTGAGCAACCTTATTAGATTCTATCAGCTTCTGAAAGTGTGTGTGACAAGATCTGATAATATGTTGAGGATCAATGCACTTTTCTTGCTTTTCTGCTCCCCTGAAGAAAAAGCAACTGTCAGACCTAGTGAAGAGATCATTGTTGCTGAGCAACAGGAGCAACACAAATATGCTCTTGCATCAACTTGGAGAAAGAAAAATATATGGTGTGGGTTTTTTCACCCTGTAGAAATGATACCCATTGATTGGGGGTGTGAGAAAGAAAATATTTGAACCTGAGCACTGTTAACACAAAGATATTAATGACACTTTTCTGCAGAAAAACAACATGTACTGTAGAGCTGTGCCATCTCTCCCAGGTCTCTGCTGTTTGTTGTGGCACAAAAAGTGGAGAAGAATGGCAGGAACAGTAGGCTCAGTCCTACTGTATTGGTGCAGAAAGACCTAAGGGCCAAAGCCAGAGTTCCTTTTTGTTAGTTGAGCTCCGTGGAGTGAAAATAAGGCAGGATGCCTTTTTCCCTGTGACATGGTTAGACTGATGAGAAACTGATCTGGCAATGCAATGGACACCTCACTTAGTAATGAACACTGGTTGCATATGCCAGAGTTCTGTAGCCAGCCTCCACCAACCTGGTATCCTCCAGATATTTTGGATGTTACATCTGTAAAGCCCCAGATGGCACAGACATTAGTCAGAAATCCTGACTTGTGGCCCAGGACGTCTCAAAGGCAGCAGATTGCAGGGGCTATCCAAATGGTTTTGAGAAGACAATCCGGAGAACAAGTGGAGGCTAGTGGCTCCAGTGTGCGTGCGGTGATGTGTCAACTCTCGACTGAACTATTCAGGAGCTATCCATGGTGCTGAATGTCATACCCAAAAATGGTTTGGCACAGCGGAGAGTTCCTCTAAGGTTTTGCCTGAGCAGAGTGGTTATACCTGGAGTGAATGCACTTCCCCACTGACACCGGAGCCACCAGTGAACTGGAGCTGCAGAGAACTTGCCTTTACCTTTCTTATTAAGAAGGATGGTACAGGAGACTGAACGTCATTATTATTATTATTCTTAATGACTAATTATTAATGTCATTCAGTCATTCAGTTCGGGGTAACCTACTAATCAAAAGAAATACAATAAAACTAAAGATAAAGAACATTATTCTTTTTGCTTTTCATAGTGGTGTCATCTCAATTCATAAAGACCTGATTCCTCATATGAACATTTCCAGTTCAGCTGCATTTGAATCAAGTCCCATTTCCTCCACAAGTCCATCTTTGGCTTGAAATCTGGCAGAATCAGAGCCTGATTCACTCTGAAAGTGCCTGCAGAAGCAGGAACACTCCTGAAGGTGCTTGCAGGGAATAGGTGTGTGGCAATTCTGCAGTGCAACTGAAAACCCCGGAGATGTGCATAAGAGGCTTCACTGCACTGTTGCTCTTTGTCTCCGTAACATGAAGTGTTTTGTTGGCCATTTCCTGCCCTGACTTCCATTTTTGCCTTGACCCAAGTTCTTGCTCCAAGCCATTGCTCCTTCCTGCCAGGGTTCTGGGCAGTTTCACTCTATTCCTGCTTCTATCCTTGTCTCCAGCCTGACTCTGCTCTACAAGGTACCAGCACCCACCCTCCCTGACCTTGCCTTGCTCCCAAATGGATTGCCTTACTGGTATCTGGCTCTTGGCTTCTCCTTGGACTGCATTTTTTGTGCATATTATTGTCTTACTGGTTCTGTGTCTCTTGAAATATGTGTCTCTGGTCTTCTAAATCTGGTGCAAGCCTCCATCCTTCATCTGCACCTTAGACCTGGCATCTTGATCATAGTTGTCTACTGCCCATGTCACAGACCTTACAAAGTCACATCTTGCAAGATTCTGGGCAAGAGGATCAGCATTAGCAAACTGCATTTGGAACTCTGAGGTCTGATCCTTTGCATGTACATGCACAAAAGTTCTGTAATGTTACTTTCATTGAAGTCTCTTTGGCTGTATAAGATTATGCAAACTAAAAAGCCAGATGACTTCTTGGACTAAATGTACTGAATGTTTACCTGTCTCAGTGAAACTTTCCTGGTTGCTGTGAACTCCATGGCCAAGTCTAAGCATCCTTTATGTTCCTGGGTCAATTTTCTTAACCTTTAACTTATTCTTAGAAATGTTTCATCTGGTTGTTCTTCCTCCTGTCCCATATCAAAATCCATCTGTCATACCCTAATGTATTTGTTTTGGAAGACAAGATAGTCAAATTTCTGAGTTTTTGGAATTTCCATATTTTATTTGAGATTGCTGCCTTCAGTCACATTTGCTGGTGACATGAAACAGGGCCTTTTCAATGGCTGTTTCCAAGCTGTGGAACTCACTCCCTAGGGAGAATTAGTTCATTTCTTCATTGCTGTCCTTTCACCAGCATTTCTTCAAAAATGCCTTTGCTCTGTAAGTAGGTCTGTTTGAGTGGATGTTGCATTTATTTTTCCCTATAATTATCTTTTTAAAACTATATTCTAACATATTGATTTATTGTATTACTCAACTTTAATCAAATCAGATCAATAAATCAGTGGCTATCTACAATGGCCATTGCTAGGAACTATAATGCCCAAGACGTGATATCAGAAGGTGTACACACATGGAACATGTGCAACAACATTATCAGCCAGAAGCAAATTATTAGGCTACTGTTAAGCTTTTTCTCATATTTCTTAGACAGAGCTCATAAATGTTCAATAATGTTTCTAACTGAGCTAAGGACAATTCATCCATCATTAGATGTATTAGAGAGAGATATGGATCAGACAGAGATATGGATGCCTATATCAGGATATGTTAGGGTCAAAGCTACATCTAAGAGCTACCTCCTCTCCTCCATCATCATCATCACCATCATCATCATCATCCCCTCCACCACAGTAGGTGCAGGGGCACTGATTCATATTGGGAACATAACATTGAGGTAGTACGGAGGAAGCTTTAACTCTTCTTCTCATTATGGTCCGATCCAGGTCTGCCACTCCCATGCATGAACATGAGATATGGATGTCAAGTAATATCCCTTAGGGACCACAGGTATACCACACACTACTATGTGCAAAGTACACATGTTATACTAGGCATGTGATATACAGAGGGTACAATCCTAGCACCCTCCTCACAGCAAATGCTCATAAGCCTTTGAATTTGGACACTTACAAACACCAGGGCAGGCAATGAGGTTCAGTGGTGGCAGTCAGATGTGTAGAGCAGCCTCCTCCACTGCAGCTGCACCTCCCACCCTGCATTTTCTCTAGGCAGCTGTTCTTGGTCAATCTAGCATCCAAGAGGGGGAAGGCATGCCTGTATTCTCAACCCCGCCTCTGAGGCTCAGTTGGGACTTCAGAGGGAGCTGGTGCAGGTCTTTCAGTAAGAGTTGCAAGAGAGCAGGGCAGGGCTTGGCCTTCAGAGTACCGGGCTCTTGGACCTGGAATTCCAAAGAATCCGAGGGCCTCCTGGATGATGTCAGGAGGCCATAAGAATGTCACCTGGATATGTAGTACAAACCTGGCACTTAGCTTGACAGCAGGCACCTACTCAATCGGTGAAAATTATCAGACATCTATGCCATCTCTTCAAACTATTGGAGATATTTCATTAGGCTGCTATGTTGAAGTCAATTAGAATGTCACTGGAAGCCTGAGAACCCACCAAGTTACCACTAAACTAACACAATTCATCTTGTTAGAAGTAACTAAATGCAGGGAAACAAAAGGGAAACTTCATGGAGAAATTTTAGTTAGATGTAATCAGAAAGCAAAGTGATTGATCTGCTTTATGTATGGAGATGAATTAAAAGCAAAGCCTGAAATTTAAATGAACTAATATTTCTTGTCCTGATTTCAGTGTACTGTAAACATCATAAACACAAGTCCTTTGTAGAAAAAGGGACCTGCAATTCTCAACACTCCCAAACCAGCAACATTCATTATTAAATGCATACAGTCTAAGGAAAGCTATATTCTAACATTTATATACTTCACCAGCCACTAAATACAATTCCTCGATTAAAGGGCCTAAAAGAAGTTCATATAGTTTGAAGACCCACCTTAAATGCTGGGTTAGTGGGAAGTTTTGTAATGAATCTTTAAAAGCACAAACAAAAAAGGGGGGTGGTGGAAAGGAGAAAAATCAAACAGCTCCATCTTGCACCTAATTCAATCCATTTAGAAGCTCTCTGCCTAAGCCAAGGATTACTGGTGATACCATCTACTTCAGGTTGCAGTGTCTAAAGAAAGCATCCCTCTTATTAAAAAATGGAAAAAGATGAAGTTTAAAGCCAAATAATTCAGGCTTGCATAAATCTTTAATAGGACCTGCCCTCCCAGGATTGGCTGCATGTTCTTTTCTCTGCCCAAGGGAAACACAATATGTCTTAGAAGAGAATAATAGTAACTCCACTTTGTGTGTTATACGATATCTTCAGGTAATCCAGAGGATTTTGCCTTTGTCTGTCATAAACAAAAGGCCACCCATACATACAGTGTCCGGGCTTTTCCAGGCTCCTCACCTTAGCAGGTGACACCCAGAAGATGGACGTGGAAGAGTTAGGCAAGTAGTTGCTAGAGGCAAGTTTGCTCTCAAGGCTTTGGGGAAATCTGAAACAAATAAGGCTAATGCTGTCTTCTTAAGAACAAAGTATGTGAGCAGCCGTTGCAGTGCTTTGCTTCAAAGTGCTGGTGGACATAATTCCACAAAATTGTTTAAAGTTTGTTAGCAGAATCCAATTAAATATGAAAAGTGGAAAGTATCAGAAAAAGAAGCACATTAAGGTTTGAAAGCTACATTGCATTGTACCTTTTTTTTTTTTTTTTTTGGTGGAAAATGTAATTAACAGTGCAATCCAATGAGGCTGTGCATCATCTTTCAAACTTGGAGGATTGCAGGGGTCCCATGGAAGGTGAAAGATGTGCGGAAGTGAGGATTGAATCCATGCTTCTCCTGTCTTGAAGAACACTCAGGTGACTGATTTTGGCTAAGTGTTTTGCTCCAGAATCTGAGGAGTGGAGGCTGAGGATGTGTCAGGATACCTCATATTGTGGCAGTACCTAACTCCTTCCCCTCTTTCTCCATACCCACAAAACCAGTGTGGTTCTTCCTGCACCAGCTGTAAGGATAAAAGGAGTCGCTCCAGGCTGAGTCTCAGTTCTGAACTCAGAGATAGTTTCCAAGATTAGAACTGGGACTCTAAATGATCCTTTGACCAGCTAGGCTGTCACTGGCACCTATACTATTTTGCCCTATTAATTTTATTCCAAGAAATCATAAAATATTTGATTAACTGCAAGTTTAGACTCATTGGTAAGGAAAGAAGGAGGTCTCCACTCAGCCATGAAGTTCTTAGGGTGACTTTGGGCCAGTTATAGCTTCTTAGATTCACTGCCCTTCCAGAATTATCCTGAGAATAACATGGGATAATTCATGCAAGTTTTCTAGATATCTTTGAAGGAATGCTGCCCTATGAAAGCAATAAAGCAAGGATGAGGTCACATGCAACCCTCTGGATGTTGCTAGAATGCAATTCCCTTCATCCCTCTCCAGTGGCCATATATTCCCCACCACAAATGCAAAAAATAAGTGAATACACACACACACACACATGTACGTACAGGAACTGTTTAAAAAGTGTGTTCGTACTGTAATTCAGTATAATGTTGAAATCAGAGAGTGTTGCAAAGTCCAAAAATGTTAAGTCTTCTCAGAATAATGGTCCCAAACCTAAATGTGCTTATTTATATGAAAAAATAGAATAGAAATTTCAAAATAGAAATGATCAAGTTGCTTGATAAACTTCCCTATAAAGAAATATTATGATGTTTGCAGTGGGGGACTAGCTTCAGAAAGAAGGTAAGTAATTGATAGGAAAGAGTGTGGTCAGTTAAGATATGCATGGTACAGAGGAAATGTAAAGACAGAATTGTTCCCTCTCTCACACAATACTGAAGGATTCTGGTCATCCTATGAAGTAGATGAGTGGAAAAACCTTTTATATTGTGCATAGTTACTCCTGGAATTACCTATAAAAAGACGTGCCAGTGCCTACCAATTTGGCTAAATTTTAAAGGAGATGAATTCATGGAAGAGTAGTCTATCAGGGGCTATCTTCTATAATGCCCATATGCTACCTTCAGGTTCAGGGGAAATGTTCCTGTGGATCACCAGCTGTGCCTATACGCTCGCTATCCTGTTTGCGGGCCTATCCTGTTAGACCATTGAGGGATGCTGATAAATAGACACCTTTGTTTAGGTCCAGCAGCATTCATCTTAGATCCTTATGCACAGGCTATTGGCTTACATGTATGTTATATTAAGTGTATTGAAAGGGTCATGTGCCTGTGGTGAATGGGAAATTATTATAGCTGAACCAAAAGACTATAGCAGGTTTGGTGAATTTATGGCAAAAGCAATGCTCAAAATGGGAAATCAAATGAAAGATATGTGGTTCTTTTCTTAGAAAAGTTGAATACAAAGAGGGCACTTGGGGCCAAGCTAGGCCTTCACTTAATGTACAGCATGCAGCTATGCATCCTCTTTCCTTAAGTAATTGCAGGATGCTTGTGGGCGAGGGGATGCCTCCCATCACATGGGAGGCCTCTTTCTTTCCTCTCCAGGACAACTAGAATGAATCACCAGCATCCCACATATGGTTAGACTCTTACAGTAAAAGCCCCCATTGGTACCATACAGAATTATACACAGCAGAGTTTAGTTTGAAGATGCTTAATGTTTGTTCCAAGACCAGTATGTAAAACTTCTGTATACTAGCAACCTATGGCATATAGAAGAGAGTAACACAGATATGCCAGCACTAAAGAGTGAACGCACACATTAGAACTCTTCATCTCTGCATAGGAAGGCTCACTGGGGACTATTCCAGGAATGGATGAATGTGTTCATCCCATCAGAGTTAATCAAAGAACTTGTAATGGTTTGTGTGAATCATTGCAATCATCAAGCTCATGGAATAGCCCATAAGTCGGGACTGGGCAGCTTTTTTGGCCTGATGGTTGAATAATGATCAAATGGATATAATATTACAAGAATGAGTCTAGGAATGCATTTTTAAAGGTAAACCAAAACCCTTTTTGGTGGAAATTGTGTGCCAGCATTTAACCTGACAATGCTTTTAATAACAGATTTCTTTATAATATGTTGTTGAGCTGCTTCAGAACTTTTAAAACGAAACGCGGTATATGCAAATTCTAAACTAACTTTAAATTTGTGTGGATTACCCGCTCACAGAAATGAAAAAAAACAAACAAACTTAGATTTGTGAATTCTGTTAGTGGCGATTTGTAATCTGTCTTTTAATTGTCTAAACAATAACTTGTTTACTGTATGTCCTTATTTACATGAGCACACAACTTGTATGTAATGGCTACTATGGGTCTGAAGGTGCTTTTAAAAACATGGGTGTGGAAGCATAAATTTATGCACTATGCTCTTACTAAAGCAGGGAATCACAACTTCTAACATGGGTAAATTATCTTAAACATTTATTAAATCCCAAAGCCTTTATTTTTGATAGCTTTTGTTCTTAACACATATGCACACACATTACAGAAGAGAAAACTGGTTTGGTTAATATATCCAGCCAGTTCATAGGTAAATGTCCATCTTCTAATAGGACTAATAAGGACTAGAATACAAAGACTGGGAAATTGACATTTGCCAAAGAAGGAGCAGGACATGACAGTCGTGGCTGGGCTTCAGGGGGCAATGCAACCGAAGGAACTTAGGTTCTGGTGACAGTGGTGTGCTGTGGGGAGAAAATAGAGAGGCAAAGGAAAAGAAGCAGAGAATGAACAGTCCTAATCCCTTGTTTCAGAGGAAGGAGGGGCAATGGATTTTACTTCCAGGTTGGAAATGCTGCTGTTGCCACAGTTTAGCCTTGAAGTTTTCAGCTTCAGTTCCAAATCCAAAAATGTTGGGTGAGTTTCAAGCCACTTCAGCACTCTTTAAACATAATGTTCTGCAGAAAAGGTCACTAGAGCTAGATGATAGATCTAGTGGTGGTTTTGACAGAAGAAGTACTCACAGTGATGACTGAAAGGAGCCTGAGCCATATTAGGCAAGCTGGAGCCACCACAATATGGGTAGAAAAAAAATTTGGATGAAGAGCTTTGGAAACAGAGCTTCGGTTTAGAATTCCCACTGAAATTCAGGCTTTGATGTGTGCAACTCACTTCTCAGTGCTCTGGGCTGCCTGCTTAACCATCCCCTTGGATTCAGAACCAACTCTTACAAGGAGTGCTACAGAATACTGTAAAAGACTGTATGATATAGCAACATTTTGCATGGGATGTTACTTGGAACTAGTCCATTAAAATATAATCTGAAGAACAGAGGCAATAGATATGCAGAAATTCAGGTGACCAGTTCAATGCACATTCTGATCGCAGGCCAGTGGGAGGTCAGTAGAACCTTGCCCAGTTGTGCTTCCCTGCAATAAAAATTAAGGTTGAATTCCTTGAAAGATGGATAAGCCATATGGAACTGTACCATGAATGACCTCCTGAAGCCAACTTGCAGTGGGGAAAAATAGCATGGGTTCAGCTTCTGCGCTCTCTTTTTCCAAAGTTGTTTCAGCTCAAGCACTGATCCGTGATTCTGAAAATTGTGTTGCCTGTGCAAGAATAACAATTGCTTAGATGGCTGTGGTTTTTCCCAGTGGAGTTCAGCCCAGAAAACATGAGGTCTTGTTCCATTTGCATCCATGTTGTGCATCCACTGGTGGTACACCTATGGAACAGCACTGTAGATTTAAGTTTGGGATTCTAGCTCTAACTCTCAAGTTGGTTCACAAAACTGCTTTAGATATTTTTTATCTTTCTGGCTGCTAGTAGCTGGTTTCTATAGCCTTCTGTCAAAGCTGAGCTGCAGACAGCTGTCAGAGACAAACTAGCAGCTGGGAACTAGGAGCTTGGAGGTCAGAGCTGAGGAGAAAGCCAGGAATCTGATCCAAAGAGTAAGCCAGAAGTTTGGGCTGAAAACCACAAAGCAGACAGCCAAATCAGGAAGACCTTGTTGTTTGGGGTAAATCTCAAGCAAGACAGGGAACCTCCTATAGCATTTCTTGTCCAGGGAAGCCTAATGTCCATGCTGCATGCGCAGGATCAGACCATGTGACTATGACCATGCCAGAAGAAGCCCTAAACTCCAGTAACAATAGCCTGCCACATGGGGCAGCCATACTCCAGTTCAAGTTCCACTGGTTCTGGAAATATCCCCGGTGTCTGAAGCTGTCTGTGTAGTGCCCAAGTTCCCATGTAGCTGCTATCACTCCTGATGTTTTTAATGTTCTTTCATTGAAAGATTATAAACAGGAATAAAAATGATGAGACGGTAGAAGACTCCTCAGCTCATATTGAGATACCATCCAGGTAAATATGACAGATGAAACTGTTCACTACAAGCCAGCATTTACAAATGACTGCCTCCTAGGCATCTGAAAAAGTATTCTTAGTGTTTTAGCTGAAATGTTGGGACATGCAGGACTTGTTTTACTTTCCCAAAGGCTTAATAAAGGAAATTTGTGAAAGGAGAGTTCCCATCTCCTCTCTGTGTCTTTCTAGGAAAGGGAGGATCAAGGGGCTAGTATGAGCGACTACCAGGGGAAGAAAGGGATGGGAAACTCCCCTTCTATTCTTTACACACCTAGCTAGTAGTGAATGACATTAAGATCAATGGAGGTTCCTGCTCAGTAAACCTACATGTTGCCATAAAAAGACAAAATACAAAAAAAGTAGCAAAGAGAGTTTAAAATTGCACAATATTTTCATGTGGAAATTTATATGTAAATGTGAACATTTGGAAATAAAATGATGATTTAAATAGATATAGAATCATACATTTCCCCACAAAAGAGAAGCTGTGTGATTGCTCCAGTAAGTGACCAGGTGTTGAGTGTTGGTGGGCAATGTGTGCAGCTATCCTTCCTTAGAGTTGTTTGTCTTTAAACCTGACTTGGATTGAACAGCCCATCAAAGAGAGGATGCCTTCCCATAGAGGACCACCATTGGTTGGGTGGAATGTTTGCCCTTCCACCCTCCAGTGTGAAATGCTCCTTTCTAAAGTAGTGCAAAATACTTGCAGTACAAAA
Organism: Varanus komodoensis; assembly: GCF_004798865.1. Classification (NCBI taxonomy): domain Eukaryota; kingdom Metazoa; phylum Chordata; class Lepidosauria; order Squamata; family Varanidae; genus Varanus; species Varanus komodoensis. The sequence goes on along the minus strand of NW_025335568.1, from coordinate 24,119,950 downwards.
TAGACAACATGTATTTAGAAAATGATATTCATCTATGCCACTCTGGGATCATCTCTTGGCAATGAAGAGGCAGTGCAGTGATTTTTTTAAATAAACAAATAAACCCATGATCATAATTGCATGACAACCAATTACTAAATGAGATGAGTGCTAGTAAGAGGAGCATTACTTTTTTAAAATGGCACAATTAAAACCCCCCAAAAGACAACCACTTTTAGGATATATGGATGTTATAATTCATTCCTTGACCGTTAGCAATTCATGGCAGTTAACAATCTTTCTAGTTCAGTTCATCTCCATCAGGCAAGCTGGGGAGAATGTGATCATGAGCCATGAAAGTGTTAACAGAGCTCATTATCTCTGAGAATATTCACCATTCTCTGCTTTGAAGCAGACAACTCTATCATTCATTTAATAGAACTCTGCTGGAAATCAAACACCATTTTTATTCAGGGGAATGATTACTGTGTCTTGTTTAATTCTCGCCTAACAAATGTCAGCACTAATGTATTACAGATTATTCAGTCAATTTGATGGTTCCAGGTGAAAGAAAGGAACACAAATCTCCTTTTTTAGTGTAAAAAGGGTCAGCTGGATGACTTTCCACTGCAGGAGCTGAGATGAGGCTTGACATGAATCAATCAATCAGGCTCAGTTTTACAGTTATAGTGCCTAATGCCTAAACATGAGCATATGGGTGGAAATTAGCACCCGATTATGAGCATACATGATCTTCCCCTGGAAGACAATAATATTGGCATTAAGCTCCTCAAGAGGGAAGATGCTGCTGGTTTTTAATATGTCTTAAATTATGTCAGGAAAAACACTGGAACATCACACAAAAGCCACAGTCGGTGTATATTGCTATCTCATAGAGCTGGAGATCTTTACAACAATATTGACACAAGAGCAGGCAAGCAAATGTCAGCCAATATAACATATGAAATACTTAACGTAACCAATTTTCAGCTGTCAATCAGCAGGGAATAATGACTGATGCAAGGAATCAATAGACCACAATTGAATTCCAGCTCACAAACTTGTTTCGTTCGGCGCTATAAAAGACTGTCAAATGTCACACCCCAAGAGATGCAACAGGATTCCAAAGATTTATTTATTTCAAGCTCTGAAGTCTATTAGCCATAGTGCTCCTTGTACGAGTGGAAAAGGGAGTTTGGATGGCATTACATTTTCAGCAATGACAATTTATTCTTTCTGGAACTAATAAATAATGATGACCAGCTAAGTCCAGTGTTCCTTAGCCATTCACTACATTCACACTTGAGAAATCTCATGCAATGTTTTCAGATTAAAGAAGAATTTTGAAACTGATCCTATCATTTACTCACCTTTAAGTAATTGTCTTGGATTGTTTAAAATGTAAACACTAGTCAAAATTTATGGTTCATGCAACTAAATGTCATTCATGAAATAACAGTGCTTCTTTAGCAACTGTATCTCAGTGCTGCTCCCATGCACATAGCATTAAGAAGCAGAGAAGAGAGAATAAAATGGAAAGGACAAAGTGACATGACAGTATTTCAAAAATAAATTCTAGGATTTTCCTAGTATTAAAGTTGTTTTCCAACCCAAATACTGACCATCAAAGTTATATCTGGAATATTCTTTTCCTAAATTCCATGTTTGCTAGAAGAAAACTGAATACTTTGTGTATTTTTGTGTGTGACTGTATTTGCTCAAAGTAACCTCAGAAGTTCTGCTTTTGTCCTGTGAAACCTCATCTGTGGCCTGTTACTAACATTTGCTACTTTGTCAGAGTTTCATTATATTGCATTGCTCCTGAGAGAATATTAATCTCACATGTAGATATTCTGCTACACATGTTTAGAATCAGGACATAAATGAACTTAAATTGAGTACTTCATGGAGCTGGGATGCATGCTCACTCGCCAATGCCATTTGTTCCCCACCTGTCTTGGCCCACTGAAAATGGCTGACTACATATCATGCGTTTTCCTCCCTTTCCTTACTCATGCAATAGATAATTCCATAAGCATTCCCATAAATACCGGCAGAATTTGGGCTAAAGGAACTTTTCACTTATGACACACCTGTGTCACAGAAGCATATTTAAATTGGCATAATTTCTTTAACTGTGATGGAAGTTAATTAAAACTTGAATGAGCAATGTAGACAGAAGACAAACATGGTTCTATTTCCTTGCCAAAAAATGGGTATAAAATAATTTAAGACAGACTTGTTCCTATTGTGGATTTTGCTTATTAAAAAGAGAGGAGGAGGAATGAGTAGAGACAGGTGTACCCTCCCCTTCATTGCTCCTTCATCCAACAGTGATATAGGCAAACTATAGAAGTTGATATTGAAAGACGATGAGCGTGCTGTCTAATTTCTCCCACTGAAATGGCTGTGCACTCTGAGACTTTATGAGGGAATAGGATTACAGGTCACAAGAGCTTATTTATTTCCCACCTGTAGCTTCTGACAACATTTTATTAAGGATTTTCCCATCTTCACTCTCTGACCTAAAAGAACAACATTCTAACAGCTGTTGCCAGACTCTTACCAAAAAGGCATTAACACAGATTAGCAGTTCTGAAAAGCAGTATCATTTTTTCAGGGCTATATGTATGACATCCTGGTAATATTTTTACTGGGTTTGTAAGATAAACACAGAAGATGGGTTTTTAAAGTAAAATAAACAAAAAAGCAAAACAAAAACTCACCATTCTTATTCCTGATTCTTTATTGTTCATCTACAAAATAAATATCCACACTGTCAAGAATGATCAATTAGGTGAATAAAACACTGATGTCATATGAATATAATAATGATCAAGAAAAAGTCCAGTTGAATATTTTAGGACATCATCCAGTGGAGGTTTCTGTGCATGCTGTGCAGGGTGGGAGAAGTGCCAGAGGGAATTTTTCCTTCCCCATTTCTCCCATTTCATAGTTCAGTTAGATGGCTGATTTTGGTGATGTTTGGGATGGGAAGGATGCTGGAACAGTATGAAGATACCTTTTATCCTGGTGTCCCTGATCTTCTCCCCTCCCTGCTCAGAATCTCATTGCTCCTTCTCCGAGGATGGTCTTCCGATTTTGGAGAGAAGAGCAAAGACATTCTTTGGAGAAGGCTGGGGCCAGCGATCCAAGCACATATCTCCAATTCCCAGGCTCTTTCTGTGCCTTTAGAATCTGAATAACTCTATAATCCCCTTCCTTAAGGATCACAGGATCACTCTGTTAATGTCTGCTAAAAAGGCATGCTGAATTCCCCACCTATAGCAGGGAGAAATGCTGAGAAAATTACATTAATGATGCGATTACAAAGGGGTGAGACAGTGGCCATTGTGCTCTTCCATTCATGGAGAGTTTTTTGATCCAATAAATATGGGTGCTAATGGAAGAGGACAGTAGGCACTTTTTTTAATAAACTCCCTCTTTTCTCTGAAGCTCCCAGAAGGTTGAGGAACTTCCAAATCAGGAAGGAAGATGGTGCTGCAAGGGATCCAGCCAATTGCCTCCCTCTTTTTCTATCAGTGGAGATTTCACCTACAGCAGAGAATCTTCCAGGATTAGAGGACTCCTTCTATTGGCAGAATGAGACCACTGAATACAGCCCAATGGCTGGTACTGAAATAGCCTTATGTACAGTTTATTTGTGCTACCTTGGAAATATAATGAACTGCAGCAAAGTACTAAGCCAGAGAAGGTTAAAAAGTCTCTAACACTGGGATTCTAGACCTGTGTATTCAACACTAAGTCACACTGACTTCAATGGGACTTACTTCCATGCAGTGTGTATAGGACTGCAATGCTAAATTATTTTTTATATACTCAATTTGGCCGTACTTCTCAGACTTTCTGTAAAAGCCTGGGCAGCCTTATACATGTTGCAGCTGCAGTCCTATACATGTTCAGACAGAAAAACAAGTCCTACAGTTCTCAGAACTTCTCAGCCAGCCATGCTAACTGGGGCATGCTGGGAACTGTAGGGTCTTTGTCTGGCTAAATGCACATTGGGTTGTGCTCCTAGCAACTTGGGGTGGGCGAAACTGGATCAGGCTCATAGAGGAAGAGTGAAGTAATAAATGCCTCCTTCCCTAAGGTTCATGGCTGCTGCCTGATGAACGGAAATGAAGTTGAAAGCTCTAAATGTGGAACTTTCATATCTTGCTTAATTGAACCCTTTTGTGGTAAAGGAAACCAAAGACCTCTTTTCTCACAATTAATCTGATTCTCATTTCTTTGCTTTCTGTGTATTCTTACCTGGAAAGAAAGAAAGAAAGAAAGAAAGAAAGAAAGAAAGAAAGAAAGAGAGAGAGAGAGAGAGAGAGAGAGAGAGAGAGAGAGAGAGAGAATGAATTGCTGTGATTCCAAAGTCCAGGTGGATTTAACTCCACCTAGTTTAATTCTACCATTCCTTGCATAGGTCACCACCATATGATCATTGTCATCATCATTATCCTCGATCCAGAGATTATGTGACATGCCTTTTATACAAGATGATAGATCACTGCCAAAAAGAAAAAGGAGAGAGAGGGAAGTTAATACAATAATTTTGTGCACTTAAGGTAGATGAATGCACCCACTATATCATATTATATGTCACTAGGGTCAGGGAGAATGAGGATGCATCTGCAAATCTGAAGCTGAGATGATCTGCTTTCTATTGTAGTTGTGGTTATCGGTATAATAAGAGGTCCTTGAAATTATGTCATCGTAATTGTAGCACAGCTTACACTGTTATGTCAACAACCTTAATCTTGTTCCATTCAGTTTAAAGCAATTACAACATTATTTTCCATGGAGAGGATGTGTGCTTTGGAACACTGTTCTCAGTGTTTCAGTGCAGTGTTATTTTGGGCTAAACACATTTAAAGGTACTTCTTATTAGGAAGAAAGGTAGGACACTCAATTATCCCATTGAATTCAGTTTTGCCTACACTGATTGGCAGTGGATTTCAAAGAAGTGTCTTTCTCAGCTTTACCAGGAGATGCTAAGGACTGAGTTTTTGATGCAAATGCACATTCAACCAATGAAGTGCATTATTGTGATTGAGAAACACTAAATAGCTGACATCACTTTTTAATAAAGTATATTTTTAATGTCCAGTGCATGGGCATTATTTTTCTTTCAATAAACATCTGAGCCATTGCAAATTCTAAATACTGATGAATCCAGACAGTTTTTAAAGAATTCGGGATTTTCTGGCTGCTCTGGCTGGTGGTCCTGTCAAATCCCTGGACAATCTCTGGAGCACAGAAATTGACCTAGGCAGTTGACACAATTGGTTTGGAGCACCCAGTCTGTAGCAGAGCTCATGCACCACTCTGGTATGCTCTGGAGCTGAGAGGGATGAAACAAGAAAGGAGCTGGCTTGAGTGCGGAGAGAGGAAAAACTCCTAGTGGATACAGTTGAACGCTGATATGGGCATATAGCCAGACATGCCAGGGGGCAGTGAGAGTGGAATAGAAACAATATCTCATCACCTCTGTTGTCTTCCTTTGCCTTCAGGGGATATTGCAAGCCAGCCCTAAGGGCATCTTAGACCCACCGGAGACCTGCTACAATATATTTGCTAGGCACTTCCAGGAAATTTAATATTGAACTTTATTATAGCATTTTATTAATTTGCAGCCAGAGTGGGTTGTCAATTTATTTATGCTGTTAGCTGTCCAGAGACCTTAGTAATTGGACAGCATACAAGTTGTATAAATAAATAAATAAATAATCACTTGAAGGTGCTAGGACTTAGACATCATTGTTATAGCAGCTGAATCAGGGGAGGTACCCAGAGTACAGCTTGGTCATGTTTTTTTGGATGAGTTCCAGTTGGTGCAGCTTGAAGATGCCGACAAAGTGCCCAGACAGTCCTTAAAACCACTGCTGTAGTGGATCTTTGCTGCTCTTGGCTTATAAAAGCTAGCAGGGAAGGAATGGCCAGCTGGACCTGGGAGGTGATGAATAGAACAGAATTAGAGTTGGAAGGGGCCTATAAGGCTATCAGGTCCAGTCCCTGCTCTGCTTCCAACTGGCTGCAGGTCTTTCCATCTTAAGAAATGTGATTTGACATGCTAGCTCAATGTACAGCTATGCAATGCTTCTTTACAAGAGTGGGTGGGACCATGCCACTGAAACAGGATGTGGTGATGCTTGGAGGAACTCTCCTGGGCCCAGAAGATCTCAATAATTTTAGGCCAATAGTAAATATCTTTTTCCTGGGCAAAGTTCTTGAGTGGGTGGCTCCTCACTATTGTTCCACATCCACTTTTTATGATTGCAATCGCTACTTGCTTGAGAAGCAGAAATCCAGTGAACAAAGACACTGTAGCATTTAGTGTGTCTCCTTTTTACCACATCTGTTGATTGGGCAAGAAGCAGGAGAATATGTAGTCTGCAGTGGTGAACAGGAACTCTGTGGAGCCTTGGAATCAGGTATCCAAGCATGTGCACATGCAAAGCTGGAGAAACAGAATGAAAATTCTCTCTGTGCCAGAGGGATAGCTAGAATTGTGGCTCATTTATGCACAAGTCCTTGGATGGTCTCAGCCATCAAAACTTTTCAGTTTCAGGAAACTGTTTAGGCACCTACATGACTGGTCAAATTAATTTAGCATGTTGTGCTTGGTTTTTGAAAAAAATGGGCACAATTAATAATGGCACTTCTAAGAATGTTTGAAAATCTGTCCCACTGTGTGTGCATTTTGAATATAAATGTCGAATGTAGCCAGATTCAACCAACAGAAATAGCATACTGAATTGAAACAGTATTACAAATAGGTTTTGCATGAAGTGATAAGAAGTTATTTGCTCTTAAATAATTAACCACACTTCTCTCTCCCTTTCCCTCCCTCTTTTTTCTTCTGTTCTCCAACTTTGAAGATCTGGGAGGCCAAGTTATTGCAAGAACATTCTTCACTAACAACATCTGGAAGTTTGGCAGATGCTTCAGCCAGTGCTGAGGGTTTCTTTGGATTCATTTCCACACATCTGTCAGTGGTCAGACAATTTTTGATAGACTGTCTGGTTTGGTTCATCCTTTTCAGCACAATCTCCCAGTCAGGCACCTATTATTCATGCTCTTCATTTCACTTTTAAAAATTGCTTGATGTCCTAGGTTTTCATGATGCATAGCTGCAGTAGCTAAGAACAACAATAACAGAAACAGCTTTTCCTCCTTAATAAATAGGAGGAAAAGCTATCCTTATATGCCCAGCCGCCCCCTGAGATCGGCGGGAGAGGCCCTTCTCCAGGAGCCCTCCATGGAAGAAGTTAGGAGGGTGGTTACTCGGAGGAGGGCTTTCTCAGCGGTGGCGCCTAAGTTATGGAATGCGCTCCCCAGAGAGGTCCGCCTGGCGCCGTCGTTATTTGTTTTTCGGCGCCAGGCAAAGACCTTTTTATTTAAGCAGTATTTTAAATGTTAATATTATTGAATTTTATTTGGCCAGGGCGGCTTGTTTTATAGTGTATATTTGTATTTTATTGTATATATTTTAAAATGTTATTTTAAATTTTTTGTTGTAAGCCGCCCCGAGGCTTCGGCGAATGGGGCGGCATAAAAATGTTTTAATAATAATAAATAAAATAAATAAATATCTATCCTGTCTTTAGGAAACAAACAAATCCCTAAATGCAAGCCTATACACACATCAATCATTTTAGCTACTCTGCCACTATGACTTGACCCATCATTAGGAACATTTGTGTGGTGCAGAGGCTGACTGTGAATATCCAAAACCAGGTTCAAATCTCTGTTCAGATATGAAGCTAATTGAGTGGACTTTGATGTGACTTACTATTAGCCATCCTAATCTGCTTCATGGGGTTTATCTGAGGGTAAAATTATGTTTTGTGTAACTTGGATAAAAATAGGATAAAAACATAATACAAGATATGCATTGTGAATCCTTGACCTACTCTCTATTCCTATCTATCCAAACTAGATACGGACAAAGATGTCTGAAGGAATAAGCTAAACCAAATGCAGCAATAGATTACTTGGATAAATATGTAGTTGTATCCAATGATGTTCCTTCCACTGACAGAAAGCTTTTCTTTGACTGAGTGGAGGTTTCTTCTGTGAAAGAAATGATGAAAGAAATGGGGATAAGGTGATTTTTGCCAATGCTGTTCCCCGTGGTGGTTAAGGGAACACATAGGAACAGCATGGGAAGTAGAAGTTGCTGAAGAAAGGGTTTTTCTCTGAAAATTATCACTTGCAAAAGTCACCACTGGATCAAATTGCCTGCTGTTAGTGGAAGGACACAGCTGAACAGAATCCAACTACTAATAGAGCAACCCTATGGCCTCTTCTAGGTGACATCTGAGGGGTTGTGGAATAGTTTAGATTCCCAGATCCAAGACCAGCTCTCCCTTTCCCATCTCCTCTCAAATGGCACAGGCAGAAGCACTGGCTACTCTCCAAGGCTGGGAAAGTGTCTTTGTGGGAAGGCAGAAGGGAACATTTCAGGAGAGGCACAGGGGCCCTGGGGCCTCTCCAGCTTCCTCCTTGCTCTCCAAAATGCTGCTGCTAGATGAGCCCAAATGTCCCTTTGGTGAAAAATGCAAGGTAGAAATGCAAGGACAGAAAGGCAGCTATTGTCCTGTTCCACTGCTCCTCATTCTGCATCAATTTACTGTAAGCATTTGAGTTCAGGGTCTTGCAGCCATCATGATAGGACTGCACCCGAATTCAGTCTTCCTTTACTTCAATTTGCTTTGGTAGTCTTTCAGCAGCATGGATGATTTCACACATGCATACTCCATTACAGCAATCTGGGTTTTGAAGCTGCAAGAACACATAAAAGTGAGATGCTTGTGAATTGGTTTCATTTGTGGAACACTGCATCATGGGCTTTTCACTCTTTGCATTAGAAGATAGTGTGGCATAGAAGATATTGAGAGCAGTTTTAAGAAAATAATTTCTGAATGATCATTCTTTTGAAGAAACACTTTCCTAATGCTCTTCACCAGTCAGTTTCATAGGTGTAAAATGACATGGAATGCATTTATGATTGATTATGCTTTCAAAGTAAGGCATTCAGACATTTTTTTCTAGTCACAGCAGGAGATTGTGAATTGGGTGATGCTCATGGAAACCAAATAGTGAAAGCTTTATGCAATACATGAGCAAGGTAAGAAACCTAACATCAAATTGCTAAACATCTGTTTAATTCATTCTTTCTACTATCCATTAAACCAAACTGTGAAAACAATCTGTTATTTTTGTCATATTTGGATTACTGTAATGTTCTTTTAGGATGCAATTCTGCATACACTTACCTAGGAGTAAGTGCATTGAACTTAGTGAGGCTCACTTCCAATTAGGCATAGACATAACTGGGTTGTATATAATGATGTCTTAACTCATGAGTAACCTATGATTAAGCAGTGGTAGTTTTAATTTTGTTATCCAACCTATGTCCTTCTCTTTTTTAATTATTGGAGGGGAAAAGGTTGCTTTTATTAGTCAGTAAACCTATAATGCCTAAATTTTACTTTTACTTTACTTTAGATGCTTTTATCATCTTCATCCTGGTTGTCATCCAATGAATCTTCATAGAGAAGGTATCTTCCACTCACAGAAAGACTGTTTATAGTGGCAGCAACCATTTATTTCTGATATAAAGGTTTTATTTACAAAGTGATAGCATCAGGTAATATGATACCCATTGGGACATCCTATGTGAAATTAAAAATGAGAAAGCAATGCTGTCGAGCTGTCTAGGAACCATTTCAAGCCCCGGCAAAATCTCTTTTCTGTTGTTTATTTATTTATTTGTCTTGTATACCACTCCTTTAGCCATAAAACACCAGCTCACAGCATGTGGCATAATTTGAACAGTACAATTCATAATACATACAGAAACTCACAATATTATATTTATAAAATATAAAAGCCAACAATAAGAATAAATGAAATAAAATGAGATAAATTAAGAGATGAGATGAAAGATGAAAGCAGGTCATAAAATTAAACATTCAATATATTAAATCATTTAAAACAACCTTGAATAAAGGTAAGGTAAAATGTAGATGCAGCAAAATAACAGCATAAAAACCACTTAAAAACACATAACTCACCCACCAAAGAATCGTGAATGAAAAATTTTTTCAATTGGCATCTAAAGGAATAAAGAAATGATGCCAGCTGGATCTCAGATGGACGTGGGATCTCAGATGGACTATGGAAAAGACCTTTCTTCCTGCTATCCCCCTTTCACTTCATTGTGGGGAGGGATATGGAGAAGAGCTTCAGATGATGATGGCCTCAGTGATTGGGTTGGTACATATGGAGATATTTGCTGCCACTTTGCTGTGAATGGTAAGCCAGTCTCCACACTGCTAAAATTATTAGAACTTATCTTACTCCCCAAAATTACTGTGTAACCCTCTACTTTCATGGGTGGGGGAATGGCTTCACCAAAGGGGCAAATATTAAATGTTGCACTATTTCAAGCACCATCCCACAATCAACATAATTACAAAATGACCACAGCACAGATTTAGACAAGTGTGTAGCATGATATGATGGACAGGATGCCTCTTCTCTTCTACCTGCTCCAGAAGATTTTGTGAAAACGGAAGAGTTTCCAAAATGGTTTTAGATATGATCCACAGGAATTCCTATGGAGAAAATAGTGTAAATGTATTTATATATGGAAGAGATGTACTAGTTTAGGACCTACTTATGCTAGGGAAGTCCTTTGGACCATTCAACCTTTACACACACACACACACACACACACACACACACACACACACACATATTGCTGGTTCTGGAATCATTTTATACCCCCCCCCCCCCCAAAAAAAAAAGCCTCTGGCAAGGTAAAGTTCCATCTCCCAACACGTTACCCATCGGCATAACAGTGGATTTCAGGTTTCAGCTAGTTCGAACTGATTCTTCCCTACATCAGTGTGCAATCACAGTGCTTTCTCACAAGGGATTTCAATTGCTTGCTCCTTTACCTGACACACCAAACACACTAAGATGCCCTGTATTTAACCTTATTTTGTGCCCCTTTTTGGTTACATTGTTTTGAGTAATAAACCCTCCCCAATGGACTATGTATGTGTGTATTTAAAGCATTTTATATCATTTGATTTGCATAATGTTTTCAAAATCATTTACATAATGTAATTAAGATATACAACTACAACAGCTGGAAACAAAATTCACCTGCATTAAAGCATTTCTATACAAAAAATGTTCAGGCATATACAGCAACAATAACAAATATAGTACAAAAATGACTATTCCATGTGTATTAGACAATTTAAGAGCCAAGATAAAACCCATAAATCAACAATTAAAATGGAAGGGGAAAAAACAAAAACCTTGCACCAGAATATATATCGTGTTGGTCTACATTTCCGTGGAGAGCTAATTCCACGAGCAGGGTACCACAGCCAAGCAAGCCCTTCCCCTCCTAGCCATCCTCTTTGCTTTCTTCAGGAGAGGCTCACAGAGAAGGACCTCTGCAGATGATCTAAGTGTCCAGATAGGTATATATGGGAAATGATGCTTTTTTAGATATCCAGACCCTAAGCCATTCAAGGGTTTATATGTTAGGGTTTATATATTAGCATAAGCATGTACAAAGCAGGCTTTATTTCAGTTGTCAACCAGTGCAGGTGATACAGCACTGGACTAATATGTTCACTTATATTCATTTGTTTCAGGACATGAGCTGCCACATTCTGTGCCAACTGAGGTTTCTGGATTGTTTTCAAAGGCAGCCCCACTTAGAATCACCCAGGATGCAGGATGAAGTTATATTAGCATAACTTTCATATTTTTCCATGACTAAACTTGTACTCTGTTCAAGTAGGTTTAAAAAATGGTCCACAAGCCTGCAGAACTCACATGACTCAGAAAATACCATTCCACTGTGGAATCTGCAGATCATAGAAACACAAAGTCATTTGAATACATTTCACATTTCTCCAACATTCCTAGATGGAATGCATGAAGCAACCATAATCTCTAAGTCTAATCTTGTGATTCCAGATACATCAGTACTGAATTTGTTTAATAAAGTGTATTGGAATAATGTGCATTAAATAATGTGTACTATTTATGAAAATACACACAAGAAGAAACTAGATCTTCATTTTCATATAATTATCTGGAGATGCAGGGTAAGTTGTGTTTTCTTTTTCCACTCTCTCAACCCAAATTCTTTTCTACACTCTGCCCCAATATTATTTTTCATAAGTCAGGAAACGTGCTCCATATGTTTTACCACACCATCCAAAAAGAGCTCTGCAGCTGCACTTTTTGTAGTTTATCATGCTCAGACTGACTGCAGCACAGGCCCCCAGCTCGTGACAGTGCCCGTGCAAAAGATCATAGCAACACATTTTTTTTGGCATGTTTATTCTTCCCCCATTGTGACAAGGCTCCCCCATTCACGAGATTGAAAAATAAATAAATAAAGCCTGTTTCACAGGTTTTGAATGCAATTTTACTATAAACGAACAGCTGAAGAAATATACAAAACGTTCTGTCTGTACCTTATTTAGTGTCATCACAAAAGTGAACAAAGGTGCAGGGCAATTGTAACACAACCCACCAGCTGAGAGTAATGTATAGAAATAAGCAAAGTTGTTAGGGAGGTCAAGGGGAACTGCATTTCAGTGCATGCAGTTAGCTTAAATGGCAAAAATTGAGACTGAGAAGAAAGGCTAACGCTGCAATCCGAGGCACACATATTTGTCTGCCAGTAGGCACAGATGAAATCAGTGGTGTTGTCTTCAGGATCAATGAATGAGCATAGGAATGTACTGCATAGGCATAAAGCATGAGCATAAAGAGACAGCTAAGACTGGCATGGGGACAATTCATCTGAAGCATCTTAGTGATGGAGATGATCCTTAAACTGGGCGGTTCACAATATGTGGGACAAGGGATTGAAGAAAAGACAGAAGGAGGTCTTGATGTTACCTGTGACTGCCCTGCTGCCAGAGATTTAAGAAAAAATAAAGCAAAAAGGAATGCATCACCAAAAGAGAGGGCCAAATGGGACACAAATTTACATAAAAATTTTGTGTGCTAACTTATATGTATAGATACATATTGATACAGATACCTATTTATTGCAAAAGCAGAGACAGAAAGCATCTCAGTGTAGTGTTGCTACTCAGACTGTCAAGTGGACAGCAGACAGCTCACTGCCAAGGCCCCTTGCCCCATTCCTGTGGTGTCTTGCCTTTGAACCAGATGTGGGCTAGGGAACTTTTCTCTGTAAAGCAGGGCATATGGCTATCCTTCCACCAGGTTCAGGGAAGAGAAAGGAAGGTAAAAATGGACAAAAGTTAGAGGGTAGCTTATTCCAAGCTGGTACCTTCCAGATCTATTGTACTTCAATCTCCATAAATCCCTCCCACGATGGCCCAATGGGCCCAATGGGCTGTTTCTAAAGTGCTTGCAACTGAATCAAGTGGCCACCCCCAAAATGCTTTGCACAGAAGTGCGCTCTCTGCAGCGTACATGCATATCTTACTTCTCCTTTCAGAATTTCATGGTGATATGCACAAAGATTGCCCCATTTTATCATCACCCGAATCCTTTGTGGTAGCCTGGACGAAAAGAGTGTGATTGAGAGCTTTTTCATTGAGTAGATTTTGAGTTCAGATGATTGGCTTACTCAGTATATCATGCAGCTTTCTCTGCTTGGTTTTATGATGATTTCATTGCTTGGTTTAGTCCATTGCACTCACAACATAAGTGCACCTGAGTCATTCTGTTTTCGTTTTTGTTTTCATTTTTGTTGTTTTGCGCCACTTGCTATACATTTCTGATCTCTCCCTTGCTTCCACTGGGTAAACACTTTTTCTTTGTCTGCTGTGCTTATTGATTGTACAATGAGCTAAGAAAAATGTGGAAAATGTTACATGCCACTGAAACTTATGTAAATTGCAGCAGACTTCTTGGAAGGGTAAAATAAGCAATCTGATTCTTTCAAATGAGTGGATGACAGAATGAAAAATACCTGACAATCTGCAAAACTTAAACAGAATGCATTTTTAAAAACTTTACTTCCCATGTTCCATTTCTGTTGGATTGCATCATATCTGCACTTCTGAAGGAGGAGGACGGAGGAAGGTAGTCTTACTTGGAAGGAGGAGGAAGGTAGTCTTACTTCACAGCTAAAAAGAAACCCTTAAACAAATTGCACTGGGTCCTGGATGCCAGTTCTAGAGGATTCCTCTGGGAACCATGTCCTCTTCTCCCCAACCCTCCAGGGTAGATTTGAAAGTACACCGGGGCTATAAGGGGGAGAAGAGGAAGTGGAAGTCCCATTCTTCCAGAGGTACACTTCTACTGACAGAATGATAATGCTTTATCCAAGCCATAATTAACTGTAACCAGTTCCATGAATGAATGCTATTACTTTACTAGATTGGTAAACTGTAGACTTGGTATTAGGCCTTGTGATGTTCTCAGTAAAGTGGTACCAGAGGAAATTGTCCTCTAAAAGAAAGACATTGTAAATAAATACATATTCCAGAAGATCACAAGAGGGCATAGGTAGGGGTGGAATGTTGGGCCTTTATTACACTGGTGATGTCAGAGGCATTATAAAATGTTCCACACTGTTATATTTGACATCAATATGCACATTGCACCTGTGAAATTATCTGGTGCAAGTATATTTTTTTCTAGCTTTAAAATGTAGAGGAAGCATTGATATATCTGCAAAAGAAGTGTTACATTTGGAAATCATGTGTGCACCTAGAGATAATCTGTATTGGTACTAAGGATTTGAAGAGCTAGTTCAGACAAGGAAGGAAGGAAGGAAGGAAGGAAGGAAGGGAATGCTATATACTATACTCAACTTAAAACAAAAACCAAAAAAGCACCAGTTTAAATGATACTATATTCTGTTTTACAAGGGCGTGTCCTTTCATTCCAATAATTGAACTATTGTAGTAACCTAAATGTTAAGTGTTAGGTGTCACCAGTTTTGACACTGTATAATTAGATGTGGAAAACAGTGATTGATTCAACTTGCTAATTTAGTGACTCAAACAAAATAAGCTGCAACTTTTTAGAAGTTAATCTTTGTGATGTAGTTACTAATGGCACCACCTAATTTCTGGCTACGCAGGTGAATCTGCTAGACTATTCATCAGGTATTTGCCAGAACAACCACTTTTTGTTAAAGCATAAGCTGTTATTTCCTGTGGAAGAAAGTTTCAGTGGTGTTGCTGCCCCCCCCATATATTTAATGGCATGACTGTGATACGTTAAAATGCTATTGGTCAATCTTGGCAACCATGTTTCATTTGATAGAACTTGCCCTGTTCTTCACAAGAAGTGAATAATGGAGTGACAGTGCCATAGCAATCATAATACAAAGTTCAGCACATTGACTGTGACTCAGGGCTTTGCACATACACAGGGTCCTTGTTGCTGGATGTGCTAAATGAAATTCAGTGAACACAAAGGACATCCACGGTCAAGTTTCCCATGTCTGGAAAAATGAAGGCAATGCTTGAGATGGCACAGGATTTGACTCATCTTCAGTTTGCTAAATGCCCAGTCCATACCAGTTGGACACTAGGAGGCTATTATTACTTTGAACCATGCATATGCAATGTTCGTTTATTATAAAGGTCTTGTTTGCAGTCATCCAGCTTAGGAAAACTAAGATAAGATTATGGAAATCTAGAATCAGATGTTCCAGACTGGAATGGTCATGGTCATGCTTTGCCAGAAAGGAGGAGAGGAGAGGAGAGTGAAAAAAGAGGACAAAGATTTGCCCAATATTAGCACATGCTCATTTTTATTTATAAGTAGAAACATGGAAATAATTTAAAGATAAGTGCATTACTTCTCACCATAGTGTGGAAGACTATGCCCAGATAACTCTACTGGCCCCGGATCTCCTTTCTCATGGGTCCATATTTATTATCTGTGCTGTATTCATGACCTTATGTTCCTCACTCATATCTTCCTTTCTTTGATATTTTTCCAAGCTCCAAATACTGTAACCTTTCCTCATATGGAAGTTGTTCCTGATCTGTAGGTTACAAATGTGGCACGAACATCACTTTACCATGCCTGGAACTCATGCTGGGCAAATCTACTCTCTGGTTCAGATGGGTTAGGGTTGCTTGCATGATGGGGCCCAGCAGCACTGGCATGGAATCCACCCAACACATGTGAACTGGCAAGCCTTGCGTACCAGTAGTACAGAGCAGCCTTGGCTTTGGAATGTCAGCTCTTTTCACTTTTGCGGCAACTGCCACTGAACTCAGTGGGACATGTAGACATGCAAGTGGTTGTCTTTTCAGCTGGCAGTTACCACTTTTATGTCAGAAGGCCAACACCTGCACACTGCCACATGTCCACAATCAAAATGGAAGGAATCACATTTAAAATTAGAACTGAGCAGTTTCTGCTCCACATGTTAGGTAACCTAATATATAGAGAGAGCTGCATTTATTGGATTAAAATTGTGAAAACCCTCAGTTAGGAATGAAATTATAATTTTCTGCTGATAGCCATGATGAGATGGATTAATGTTCCTCTGGCCTGACAATAATTTATTAATTCAGCATCGCTTGTATATTGCATGGTGTCAAGTATGTGGCTGCGCATTTGGAATATGTGCACTCTAGCCACTGAACAGCTGGCTCCCTGCTTTCATCACTGAAGCCACGCACACGGGCTGTAATGACAGCTTGTTCTGTGATACCTGTATTGCGCAAAGTTTGGAGAAGGACCAGCTGTTTGTCCACAAACCAAATGCATTTGGGGCATTGTTAGCATGGCAACACACTTGGCTCTTTATCAAAAGGAATTTTGTCTTGTTAATAATATGCCGGCTGCAAAGCTGACAACTAAACCATTGTTAGTGAATCCAATACATCTTTCTTAAGTAGAAAAGGAAAGATTGTATTAAAAGGTTTTGGAAGCTGATGGGAGGAGAAGAGGAACTATCTAGTGCGCATACAAGCTGTACAATAAGTTAAATGGGAAACCAGTTTGAGTGAGTTTTATTATTGTAATAATTGTGTGTGTGTGTGGAAAATGGCACTTCAATTGAGGACTGTAATGTCAGTATGCATATATGTATATTATGTATATGTGTTTATGTATCTATATGTATATGAGAGAGAGAGAGATTAAGATTTCTGTTTCTGGCCAATTAATGTAATGGGGAAAATATGGCACAGTAACTCAGTGAAGGAATTATGGAGTAACAGCAACATCTGTGAAAAATTGTAAGGCAAGTCTAGATAAAGGGATGGGAGAGAAGGAAAGGAAACGGAACTGCTTTGCTGAATCAACCAACTGGAGGCATATGCATTTTTCCCTGCTAATTTGCCTCTGTGTTCATGTGTGTGGTATCCATCAAAGCAGCAAGAAACACATACAGTGCAATTGAGTGAGGCTTCCTATAACCTCCCAGACTCAGAGGATTATGGCTATCCTATGCAGGGCAGGAGGTTCCTGGAGAAAAGGTTATTCCCAAGCTCCTCGCAAGAGACATCTGAGTTTGGCTCACTGTTGCACTTTGGAGCAGGAGGGAGTGAGGCTGAAGCACTGCCAGGACTCCTCACATCTTGGCAGTACCAGTTTCTGCTCCTTGCAACCCCGCAGACAACCCTTAAATCACGGTCCTGTGGTTGCTGATCAGTTATTTCAAAGTAATTGCACACATTACTTTGTCCAACACAATAGGAAAATGTATGAGTTTTGAAGAGTTCAGTGCCTGTGAATTTTGAATTCAATGCCTAACCTTCATCTTCCAGACTTATGTGCAGATTGGAACATAATTATTTGCCAGATTTTCAAATTTGTTGGATGGTATTTTCATCTCAAAAATGTACCAAAATATAATGAAAAAACCATGCATTTACAAATGTGTACATTTAGAACACATATACATATTTATAGGGAGATGTGTACTGTGGGAGGAAAAATAAAGCATTTATACACAAGCACACACTAATATTATATACCTATATGAGATAGAAGAAAATCATGAATAAACATGGAATATTGTCACACACAGAAAATGGACTCATATAATATCTATTACATAGAAATGTGTGGTTAATAAAGTGAGTATCTCCCTAGCCTCAAGGATGGGCAGCAGATAGTATTCTACAGGCCCCAAATCTACTCATCCTGATATATATATGCACACTGAAAATATGATCTGAATAACCCTCAGATGATTTATTTATTCATGTTGTTTCTATGCTGCTTAACATTTCAGGATCTTCAAGCAGTTTACAGAGAAACACAAACATATAAATACCAATATAATAGCAGTCTAAAACAATACATATACTAAAAATCTTGCAACAAAAGCAATAAAACAGTGTCACAGCTGATTATATGTCCATGAAAGCCTAAGAAAAATGCATTCTTAAAAGGTGTTTGAAGCTCACCACATGGGAAAATGTTCCAGGGAACAGGTGCCACCACCGACAAGACCTGCTTACATGGTTTTACCTGGCAACACGCTATTGGTCATAACAAACAAGGCCTTCCTGGAAGATATCACGGATTGATTTGGTGTACATAGCAGAAGAAAGAAGTTAAGCACTTTTTAGCGGAATTGATATCAATTGCTGAGCTTTGCACATGTACTTAATTCTTCCTTTAACATCAGTGGAACTTCCAAAAAACAAAACAAAAACTCACTGGATCATGTCCTTTATATTTTCATGTGTCCACTAGATCATGAATCCCCTTAATATTTCTGTTTAGGTTTCCCTGTGCTGAAAGAGCAAGCCTGCATTTTAACAATGCTAATGCAGGAAAGAGAGAGGGAGGAAGGGAGAAACGCCTCCCTCAGCTCTGCTTGTGCTTGCATCCACCCACAGATGCATATTGTCCACTGGATTGTCACAGAAAAAGTCCACCTAAAACCCATCTTGCCAATGTGCTCATTCAGTGATTGCCACCACAGGTGAAGTTTGACTTAACACAGTGCCTTCCATCAAACAAATGTTCCTTCCTACATTCTAGACATGGATTGGCTTTCACAAAGGAAGTGTGAGCAAGGCTGCTGTAAAACATTTCTATTGAACAATGTCTAAACCCTTTCGAAACAACACACTCTCCATAAATGATCGCTGCACCAGCTACATGCTCTTCATTGTTCTATTCCTGCTTGTATTTCAAGTTAAGAAAATTCAGAGACCAATGCAACAGCTGCTGCAACTGCTAGAAACTAAGCCTTTTTTTCATATATATGTATTTTTTTTAAATTCCACTCCCCCCAGCCATCCATATGCACTCTCCTACAGTTACAACCCGTTCCGAGAACACTGAGTTCAAAGGCATACTGAAAGGTCCAACATTAGGGAGAGGATATTTGAGTCCTTATGGCCAGACTTCGTGCCTTTACAGAACTCAGGTCAACTGTACGCTTCAAATAACAATTAAAAATAGCACCTAAAAGCATTCTTTAGGTGCTTTCTCTTTCCTTGTTCTTCGCCTTTTCTTCAGTGTTGCACACCTGCCATGGAAAATGTCAGTTATGAACTCTGCATTGCGTTCTAACACATGATTTCCCACAGAGTAAAATGGCACATTTGGTTAACTCTAGGAAAAAGAGTGGAAGCCAGCATTTTAGCTATGTTCCTTTGGGTTCCTTATTTACTTGTATGAAGTGATAGCTCAAAAATACCTTGAAGTAATAATACAAAAATTCCATAGGAAAAGTTGAATTGCTCAAGTAATAATGCATTAATCTGAGTTTTGCCTGCCCCCCCCCTCTCTCTCTCTCCAGACAGGACTATAATGTTGGTCAAGATTCAATTTTTAAAGGTCGGTCTGGGCTGAAGGCTGGATTAATTTTTCTATCTTATATGTTCCACAGCCATATGTTATTACATTGCACATGCAATTTATATATGCATTTATGCTGTTCAAAATAAATAAATAAATGAGAGTGTTATTTTTTTTTCTTCCAGGTCCATACTTTTCTCAGAAACCAATATGGGAGGGACATCAGTCTCTTAGTGCTACTGCATTATGATCTAGTGACCCTGAAAATAGGGTCAGAAGGAGGTCTACCTGCTAACTGGAAAACTAATCAATATAATTCCACCATGGAGTTTGCACTTGCTAAATTACATAAATGCTCTCACTACCCACCCCATCTCCCAGTTTGGGTCTTGTTTTTCTGGCTAGACATGTTAAATTTCAGCATTCGAAGTAAAATATTAACCTGCTTTTTTTTGGTACAATGAGCTGACATCAAGCCATAGTATAATTTTTAATATCTCTGTATGATAATGTCCCTTCTAATGATAGAAGATTTTAATTTGATATGGTTTAGTCAAGAACTGGGACTTGACTTATGTTTGAAAAAGCTACAGAAACAAATAGCATCTCCTGTTGTAATGCTGAAAATCCAAAGCACAATAGTTGTATGTTTAACTGCATAAACTAGAGAATCTCCATCAAATAAACCTGGAGTTTCATTTGATTCAGATCAGGTGCTTTTACTGTGGAGGAGAGCAAGACAAAGGGTAAAAGGTCACTGGTGACTAATTTTCTGAAAACTAGCAGCTTGTGTAAGTAATAGAACATTTATTGCATTTCTCTGTCATCCCAGCAATGAGCTAGAAAATCCATAAGAATTCCCAGCTCTAGCCTTTATGAAGGTATAGCCCTGGATTAGTTTAATGTCCAATTTAAAGTCACTACTTGCTCCTACTTTGCTTACTTTTCTATAAATGAATCATTTTCTCATCATATTATTTCCCTCAGTATGTTACCCCAAAATAAAGGGTTTTTTTTAATTAAAACGACAGTGAGTCTTAGTTATTTTAGAAGAGCCATAATAACAGGAGGTGAATAATAGAAAGGTGTATTATAACAGAGATTGCCTGTGCTGAGATGCAACAACACTGCATAAATATATCTTATATATATATATATATATATATATATATATATATATATAAAAACTCTTGTGTTTAACACCTTTTGTTGGGCTGTGGGTAATACTATAACTTGAATATTCTTTTACTCCCAGAGGCCTGGTTCAGCCAAGGCATTTAACTTCAAATTTGAGAATATTTAGGAACAAACAAACCACTTGTGTCAAAGGTGATGTACAGTTTATTGAATACCATGATGAAATATGTATGCAGAATTTCAACAAGCAAAAGAAAGCTTATAGTGCCCTTATCCATGGCTGCAAGGGTTCCTTGAATAGGACAGGATGCTCTCCAAAGTTGTGTGGGTGAACAGTGCATTAATTTATTTCCCCAAGATAGGAACAAATGACAATGCCCTCTGCCCTGAATTTTTCCAAGTTATTGCCTCCTGCTTTTTTGGAGGAGTCTGCCAGTATGCACCCTGGCATTAACCACCACCACCCTTCCAGAGATAGCAAAGCTACTTCAGTAAGTCAAACAGATTTGTTCTCACAGCAAAAGCAGCTCTTATCTACAGAATGATTGAACAAGGCAACTTCAAGGCAATTATCTCTGGTGCTCTTCCTAACAAACTGAAGGTCCCAGAATGCTTCAAACAAAACTATTCTGGCTTTTGAATGCTGGGAAAGTTCATTACACTACTTGTTGAACCATAATAATATCCTCTTCAGTAAAGTCCATATAATACCATGGCCATGAGCCAACTGGGTGACTTTGGGCCAGTCACAGAATCTCAGCCCAGCCTAACTCACTGGATTGTTGCCATAGGCATAAGACTGGGAGCAGCAGAAAGACGATGATGTAAGCCACTTTAATTTCACTCAAATAAATCAAATTTCTTTAGTGACCAACATGCAGAAGTATAACACAAAACTCTCTGGCCTATCGGTGAGTGAAAAGTATCTGAAATTCAGATACTTGGTATTAGGAGAAAAATCATGTCAGCCATCACAACCTGTACTATGAGAATGCTGAGAAGGGAAAATTAGGAGCGCAGCCTGATTTATATAAAGTACTAACATACCTCTCCTCCTGTTAGATCTCAAACTTAACAGTCTATCTAGAATGCCACATGGTATGTTTAACTTAGGAATGATAATTTCATTTTGGTTTGTTTTGCAACCAGAATTTACCTCATTCCCATCATCAAAGTGAACATGAATGTGAGCACATTTTGCTTGTGGTGCTAGCTGAAAAAGTGCAAAGTTTGGAAATGTGCATACTTTAAAACATGTGCTTTGATGGCTTGGTCAACTTTAAAAATGCAGGCACAGATGTGTACTTTTCCCATTCAAGCAGGGAAAGAGTAAAGCTTTGCTTGCCCTTTCTTCATCCCCATGAATGGGCCACCAACTCAGAAATTTAGCCCAGCATGTTGTGGCTCCTCATGAGGCATTGCTCACTGTTAAACTTACTGGCCAAGAGGCACATGCACACATGTGACACACACACAGACAAAAATTCTGAGGCACTTCAGAACCTGCTATAGTCTACTTAATAGATGAGTTTGTGCACTTGGGTCTGTTTGTGTATAATATATTTTGTTTAACAGTCGACCAATATTTAATTTTCTAAATACGTTGTATATTTTCCTGTTAATACATGTAAATGTTAAATACCAAAACCCTCAGAGTAGCAATGGCTCACCCTTTAAAATTGGCTGGACCTGCTGATTTCACCAACACAGCTTGTCCCGACTCTCTCATAGACTTCTACTGGGGTCTTTCTTCTCCCCAGCTGAGAACACTGTTTCCTATGTTCCTTGGATCCTTGGGCCTCTCAGGAAAGGTCTCTGGCCACCAGGATTCTAAGGTTCTGCTGCTCTTGCTTCAAAACTAAACCAGACCTGTTGGTGTTCTTGTGACACCTCCCCATATTCTCCTTATGAATCATACAAATTGTTTTGAATATTTCCTAAAGACTTTAATGGAGCTGAGCATTGCTCAGCTACTCCTTTTTTAATGTCTTACACAGAAAGAAAAGATATACAAAGACAATAAACTTGTGAGAAAATCAATTTATCCTATTAATATTCTCCAAACACTTCAAGCTGCACCATCTAGGCTATCCCCCAGGAGAAACTCATCCATGGAACATAGCTCCATCTGGCTTCTCCTGCATTACCATCCTCCGCCCCAGTTTTAGCTTTTCTATTTCATGTTTCCTTCTTCTGTTTCAAAGAATCTCATCGCTCACCTGCTACAAATGACTTCAGCACCAAGAATCAAACACTTTGTTCTCTGAAAGCATTAAGCAGCATGTGAGAATACGAGAAATACTTTTCCTGAATTTCTGGTAAGTTAATTGCATAGAAAACATGAATTAAAGTGATTAACCATACTGAAAATAAGCAAGGTTTGTTTTAAAGAATGCATTCTAATTCATTAGCTCCTAGTGAAATTGTGTGACTGCTGAAAATCTGAAATTTCTTCTGTCCATGAAACCATTTACGCTCTGCTCTCTCTCCTTGCCCCTGCCCCGATCCCTCCCTCTCCCCCTTCCTCTCTCCACCCATGTGTGTGCACATACCATGTACAAAGATCTCCATTAGACTGGGCCCATCCATGCCATTCTGGTGTTTCTTTTCAAAGTGACCAGAATCAATGCTGCATGCTTCGTGAAGCATCATTTACAGTTTAGCTACAGAAAGAGAGAGCGTGTGTGTGTCTCCAAAAGCAACACTGCTTGCTTGCTTTCCATAAATGTTGGTGAGGGGGCAGGGGATGGCAGGTGGAGGGAATGGCACTGAGTCGCTTCTAACCATAAAGCACTTTTTACCAGGGAATTTTCAATCACTGTGCTTTTGGGGGGGGGGGGAGGCAAGGATAAGACAATAAGATGAACACCCCTGCAATGCCACCTGACTTTAACACACACACACACACACACAAAACTGGGGTTCAATCATCATAAATCTTTAGCTCACACCCCTATCATCCTGCAACTACAGATTTCTTGTCTGCAAACTCTTCAATGATGCACCATTTTCATACAAGTTTCTCCCAGAAAAAAAAATGGTGGTGGGAGAGGAAAGGAAGGGGAAATTGATCATTCATTGCATCCTTCCCCAACCTTGTGCCTTCCAGACATGTTTGTACTGCAACACCCAGAATTCCCAGTCAATGGTTGTAGTCCAAATGCCTCTAAAGGCCTCCAGGTTGGGGGAGGCTCATTTATTGTCTCTCCAATCTGAGAGTTTTTCTTCCATACAACCTCTTGCACCTAAAGCTTTCCAGTTTGTTATTTTATATTATTTAGGGAAACTTCTAAGTTGTCTATCATTTTCAAAAACTGGAACACAGTAAAATAGGCACATCCTTTTTAAAATATTCTCTAAGGGAGTCAGTGTGGTGTGTGGCTGGACTGGGGCTTAGGAGATTCAGGTTCTAGTCCCATATCGGACATAAAGCTCACTGGGTTACTTTGGGCTAGTCACTCACTCCCAGCCTAACCTACTTCACAGGCTTGCTGTGAGTTCAGAGAAACTTGTAGGCTGACTTGGGTTCCTCACAAGATGAAGAAAGGAGGAGTCTAGGTGCAATGCAAAAATAATAACAAACGTAAAGTTTCTACTCTTGCATAAAAAATTCTGTACCTAATTTTCTAATATTTGTTAGGTGTAATATCCTTCCAAAGGGCTAACTTCAAAGCCCTTCAAAGAGGCCATCCTTTTTCTGTCAAAGATGGGGAAAACATTATAGCTCTTAATTAAAAAAATATCCAGGATAATCAGTAGGAAGCATGAAACTTGGGTTCAATATTTTTAAATGGCCTCTGAACTGGTCTGAGCTAAATCAGTCTATTTTCTAAAGAACCAAATTAGGGTCAGAATCAAGTCTTGTGGTATTGTTAGATGTCACAGATGAGGAAAAGATGGAGTTTGAGTTTTTAATACCATTTGATTGGCCTTTGGATAGATATCTAGCATTATATTCAGCATTAGAGTAAATGCTGAAGAGAGTTCCTGGTTTTGGTGCATTCATGTCCCACAATTCTGATTTATTATTGGTGTTGGTAGATGATGGCACCTATGCAATCCATAAAGCTTGAAATAAAAGCTTTATGCTAATAGTTCCAGTGCCACAATTTGTGTCACAATTTGGGACTAGACATGGTTCAAGCTAGGGCAGAACAGGGGAATTTTCTGAAATATCATCTATCAGGACTGATGAACAATTTGCTCTTTGCCTGGCACAAATGTACAACACACCTGCACATTACTTTTCTGTGAATTCTATATGTGCCTGTGCATTGACTAAAAGAAACTTAACTCAGAGACTTATGTTGTCTTTTGCTGGACTCCAGCAAATGTACTCACATATTCTGGAAAGAAAAATGTTGAAGTTGGCTGGCATACCTACATCTGATTATTTTTTAATTTCTGCAGCATTCCGAGCATTCCAAACAGCAGCATTCCAAGCATTGTCAAACAGCTATGGGAGAAAAGAAAACTCAAAATGCAGTTTGCAAAATGCAGCATCTAAAGAACAAATAGGTTTTGCTAATGTATTAATTTGCAGCAGAAAGAGAAACATGTCAGTTTAGTGTGCCCCTAATGGCCTAACCATGCGAAAGAAAGAAGGAAGGTGTGTTCTAATTTCTAGGGGGCTATTTATAACTTTACTTCAGAGGCATCTTTATGAAAACTTCTCTCAATGCCATTGAAGAGCTAAGCAACAACATCACTGCAGAGAAATACAGCTTATTTCAACAAGGTGGTGGTGGGAGACAGCACACGTCATCCAGAACGCTGGACCTTTCTGCCAGGCAAATGAAAGGAAGTAGTCTCAGATTAAGAGCTTCAGTGCAAACACCTTCATCTGAACTAAATTGAGCAGCTACATTTGCCCAACATCTCTGAAAACTAAACCAATCTTATTTAAAACAACCATTGATTTTGGATGGCCTTCTTAAAATGCTGCTATAGACCCTTTTCTCAGATTGTAAGCACTCAGCAGTTTTTGAAAGACAGACCCTGATTCAGTGTCTCATGTTTGGCAATCAGGAACAAAGTAGTTACTTTCTCTATGTTAAGCCATCCACCAATTATAATGTTTGGGCTGGCATTTTACTGTCTGTTTCAATTTCATTTTGTTTTACGGCCTATGTGAATTTAGCATTTTGCTTCTTTTCCAAATCTGTGCTTAGCCCCTTGTCTCATAATCGTGTTTGTACCTCCCATAGGGTTTGAAAAGGCAAAGTGAGTACCAATCCAAATAGCTCTAGAGCCACTAATTTGCCCCGCAGGTGCTTGTAAGTTCTGTCCCAGCAGGGTCAGCTTCCCAGGTGATCACACCCAGGTGAGAACTGTTTGGGTGGGAGGCTGGGTTCACACACCGTGACAAACAACATGGTTTCCATGGTGCATGGTTTTTTGTGTTTGTTTGTTTTTGCATTTAAAACACCCAGCTTGTCATATGATTGAGTGCCGTCTATGCCAAATTGTCACTCTTGTCAGGGGACCCTGTAGTAACTGCCTGCCAGTAGAGTGCAAACCATGGTTCAGGGTTCAGATCTTCAGAGAAACTCTGGTGAAGGGTAGAAACCATAGACATTGTTCATTACCATGGCTTCTGAAAACCAAATGTACTGTGCTGAAATACCACAACAGGGTGTGGATGAGATAACAGCCCATTCTGAGTAAGAAACCACTGTGGCTTGTCACATCATAGGAAGACTGTTGACATGGAGAAGCACTCCTTCAAGGTCTCAAGCTAGTTAGGATTTAAAGGTAATCACCAGCACCTTGAATTGGGCTTTGAAGTGAATAGATGGCCAATGCAATTATTACAGAATTGTTATTATAGGATCTGGCCGTGCTGCTTTAAGTTTCTTGCAGCAGTGATCTGCATTGATGGATCTTTCCAAATTGTCTTCAACAGCATGTAAAGTGTTTCTATGTGCTATAGAAAGGGAGGGAAGAAAACAAGAAAAGGATGCCTATTTTTGTGGGCCAAATGACATGTATAGAGGTCCATACATTTTTGCTAGCCTTGTGTGACACTATTGTTCAGAAAGCACTTCCCGTATTTCAGACATGGAGGGGCTGTCTATGCCATGCTGCACTTAAGACATGCTTTCACTCCCTCTGGAGGTATATGGAAGAGTTCTTTGGCTTCTTCTGAATTTGGAGATGGAGAAAGCATCCCAACTTAAATTCAGAGCCCATTCCATTGGTGGAACTCAGAATATGGAGCTATTTCTTAATTTTACTTCACATTTCAAGCATACATTGAAACATAGAAACATAGAAAACAGAGCGAGTCAGAAGGGGAATTCTGGGCCATCTAGTCTGACCTCTGGCACCAGCCAGCTCCGCTCACGACATGCCCACCATGTGGACGTCCAGCCTATCCTTGAACACCCACACCGATATTCTCCTTTCTATAGGCAAGAGAATAAAGAACTGATTTTGCAAAAGCCATCTAATGAATCTAGTAGATTTTTACAATGGGGAGCCTTTTCTAATATTAGTTAGGGCTGTATTTATTTGTTACATTTGTGTCTTGCCTTTTCCTCAAAGGAGCCCAAGTTGCCATACATTAACTTCTTCCATCTCCCCATTCCATCTTCACAGTAACCTGCTAATAAAATTTGCAGATGATACAAAATGAGGTGGGATGAATAATTAATATCTGGAAGACAGAAAGATTCAAAGTGATCTTTATAGGTTTGGAGTGCTGGACTGAAAGCAGCAGAATGAAATTAGGAGCCAAATGCACAGTTACAAGATTAGGGATACTTGTTTAAACATTACCAAAAGTTAAAAGGATCTTGGAACTGTGGTAGATCAAAGCTGAATGTGAGCCAACTATGGAATGTGGCTGCAAAAAAGACAAATGCTATTTTAAGCTGCAGTAAGAGCAGTACAGTTTCCAAATGTGAGGTACTGGTTCCCCTCTATTTAGGCTCCCTCCTTAGTATTGTGTCCATTGGGCTTCACAGTTTCAAAGAGTTGCAAAAGGATTCAGAGGAAGGCAACAAAGATGATCAGTGGACTGAAAACAAAGCCTTATGAGTAGGGATCGAAAGATCGAAAGAACTTGGCATGCTTAGCCTGTAGACTGACAAGAGATATTATAGCACTTATCAAATACTTGAAAGGCTGTCGCACAATGCAGGGCCAAGATTTCTTCTCACCTATGCCAGAGCACAGGTTACAGAAGAATGGTGTCTAGTTATGGGAAATCAGATTCTGGATGGGCATCAGGAAAAACTTCCTGATTATTAGACCATTATGGCCATGGGGCCGATTACACATGGAGACATTCAAGAGATAGTTGGACAATATACTTTGACTTGGAGTCCTGCATTGAGCAGCAGGTGGTACTCAATAGCCTTATAGGAACCTATGAACTCTAGTATTCTATGGTTCTTTGTGTAAATAAGGGATAAGAATAGCACTTTGGACAACTGTTTCCGTGTAATTATTCCACAGATTTAATCCAAGCACTGAAATTGAAATCCAGTGTACTGCGGTGGATGGAGTTCTCTTTGGCCCAGAATCACCTGGATTTAAATCTTCCTTCAGTGACAGAGGCCCTTAGATCACCTTGGACAAATTTCAGTCCCTCCACCTAATCTCCCTAGGATTGCTTGAGAATAAAATGAGATAGCCCCTGAATGTCCTCAGCTCACAGAAAGAAGGGCAGGATACATATGGAATTGAAACATAAAAAAATGGTCTATCTTACATATGAATGAAAATGAGTATATTTTAATTAGCACCATTGCATAAATCAATATTACTTTGACAAAGCATTATTTTAATTTTGAATAGAGAAAGTACCACCAGCATGCATGCACAAACACACATACACCCACACACTAAGAGGGAGAGCGAGAGCGAGAGTGAGAGCGAGAGGGAGAGGGAGCAACGCAAGGCAACGCAACGCAACACAATGCAATCTATTCATTTCAGATTCCAGCCTGCCAGAAATGCCATTGCCTGGCACACTCGTTTCCATTGCCCAAGTTTCCATTGCACTCCAGTATCCTGTGACTATTACACTTGTTGAGTCCTTACTGGGCCGTTTGGTGCGTTCACCTTAAGTTTCTCCCTAAAAGCTATTTTTTTAGTCCTTCAAACCATGAGGCTTCCCAAGCCACCCAAAAGCCCTAAAGGGTGTGTGGGTTGCACTGTTTCAGCCACGTAAGATAATTTGCTATCTGTATACATCAGCTTTCCTCAACCTTATGCCGTCTGGATGTTGTGGACTTCAGATCCCATCATCAACCCTATGCTCATAGGATGATGGGCGTGGTTGTCCATCTGGAGGGCACAGGGTTGGAGGAGGCTGTTATACAATGGCCAGGATTGCTGAAAGACATCCTAATTTGGAGGGTTTGGATGCCTTCCGAATGGTTCATGATTGCTTTGCCCAATATTTATTGTTAAAAATGCCTTTGTGCTGAAATCCCCCAGGATGTCATTACAAAGCGGCAGCATTATGAACTCCTGACCATAAGAACAAAGGCAAGCACTCAGTGGCTGTGTATTTATGATCTGTTTTCACAGCATGGAACTTATTTCGAGCCACCTCGCTCATTCAGTTTTTTAGCAAAGTTTCCCTTCCCCTGGGCACAAGCCTACTGTCTCACTGGCTTCCATAAGTAACTTTTTACTGTGCCTAATCATGTGCAAATGTGTTAAAATTGGTAGTTTTTAGCAAACAGTTATGGAACATATTACCGTAAGGCATTTGTTCATGGCGTGACAATTATTGGCTGTTGGCCATTTAAATGTTTTATTTAATAATGTGGGAATTTCAGTGTGTTTTCCTTTCATTATTTTTAACTTGAAAACAGAAACAGAAAGCTCTGTCTTTAAAGTTAAAACTTTACCGCCGAGGATCTGTCAAAAGCAATATAAGCATCTGGATTTTAAAAAGCGAGCTTTTGCAGGATGTTAATTTAATATACTGGCATATTTCATGCATACTTTTTATATTTTATATGCTTGAAGTTACCTCAATAGTGACCACCCAGGAATAAGAAACTTCTTTTCAAGATCCCAAAGTTGGGAGCAAAAAAGCTGTCCATGAAATGCTGCGACTCTAATCTAAGGTGATACTTGCCAGCATAAGGTACTGAATTACAGTGTAACGTTTCAACTGACTCCACAATGTATGTATGTAGGCCATAAAATGGGGGTGGAGGGGAAGAGGGCTGACATGACAAGCACTCTAAGCTTGGATTTCCTACCAAACAGGCTTCTGTGACAATCCCCTTTTCAATAAGCAACTTGGTCAGCTATCTTAAATTGCATGCAACATCTGCACTTTTTCTTCCATGAACCATACTGGCACGAAGGCTCAGAGTTGGACAAAATGCAGCCCCTGCTACCCTGATGAATTTTGGGTGCACAACAAATAAATAGATGAAAAAACACTGGGGAAATGGCATCTGTGGCTGCTACAGGGTGTCTAAAGTGTCAGCTTTAGCTTATTTTTATTTAGGTAGGGGTCACCCTACAGACTGGGGTCCCCAGTCAAAAATGGTCCCCAGCACTTGGTGAATTTGCCCATCTAAGGAATGCTCCACATATTACTTATTTTGCTCAACAGTTTCCTCATTGAGATTTCTATTTCTCTCCTGTTGTACCAGCTAGAGAGAAAAGATACACTGATAGAAAGAAGGTCCTTTGATACATTGCTGTTCCACTTCAATTTCATTTGAAGATTCTCCAAATGTGTACCTGAAAACATGGAGCAGGAGGCAGGACTGCACCTCCCAGTGTCCACGCATCAAGTCTGGATGTTTGGAAGAGGATACCTACTTGCGTTCCACTGATCAGTGCTCCCGACTGTGTGGCATGCCTGCACCTAGTCAGATGAATGCACGTTCTACTATTATTATTTATTGCATTTCTAAACTGCTCAAAAGGAGAAGCTTTCTAGATGCCCCTCTGTGCATACCTGCACTCAAGGTAGGGTTATCAGGACAGGGCTGGCAGTATGTAGGGCAACAGGAAAGAGGCCAGGAGGCAGTACTGTTGGCCTATCGTTCCAGTGGGTTCTCAGCATCAGGAGGCAGCCGTGCCGCTTCTCAGCTGTTTCTGGGGCTGCTTGTTCATGCCTGAGGATCCCCATGTCCATTGTCAGTGCAGTTCTCCAACATGGTGCTGCATCTCTTTGGGCCCCTGTAGAATTTGCTGCTGCCCTCCTCTTCTTACACCAATAAGCCATCAACCCACTCATGGATGTGCTCGAAATAAATAAAGGGGGAAGGAAGGGGAGTGCGTTGCCCACCTGCTAAATGTCTTCTCAGACCTAAGACAATTGATAAACTTTGTTAGAAAATAGGAAACACAGTTTTTGTTGTTTAACTTTAAAGCAGGGACGATGCCCCCAATTCCACCACATTCATATTTATTTATTGAATTGATTTTTATACAGCCCAACAGGTGATTTACAACAGCACATGCAATATAAATGAAAATGCAGTATAAAATGCAGATAATAAAAATATCATAGCATTTACAGCAACATTTAAAAGTCAAATTTAAAACTGAAGAGCTGTTCAACAGCCTAATGTAATATTTAGAGCTGTTTTGATGCCTTGTAATAGAGGACAAATGCTTGTTGCTAACATTTGTGCTGGCCTTAATGGTGGTAGTCAGGGGCAGGCCCCAGATATTCATTGTAGCATCCAGGTGGATTGTGGTTGGGAGAAGTGTTCCATCAGGTATTACACAGTTCCAAACTATACACTGGTTAAACCCAGCCCCTTGAATTTGGCTTGGAATCATATAGATAGCCAATGAAAAAGGGCCAGAATTAGTGCTACATGTTCAAGCCTTCTGGTTCTGGTAATTAATTGGGATGCCACGTTTTGTACAAGCTTCCAAACTGTCCTCAAAGGTGGCTTCACATAGACTGGACTGCAGTAATATAATTTAGAGATCACTAGAGTGTGGATTACCATAACTAGGCTATTTCTGTCCAGATAGGGCATAGCTGGCCACCAGCTGAAGCTGGTAGGAATTTTTCTTTGCCACTGGCAAAGGAGACTCAAGGAGGACTGCCAGACTATGAAACTGGTCCTTTAAGGCAAATACAACCCCATCCAGAACAGGTGGAACTCTGTCCATGTGATCAGAAGAACTACCTACTAACAGCATCTCAGTTTTGTCTGGATTGAAATTCAGTTTGTTAGCCCTCATCCAGTCCATCTTCACAGCCAGACACCAGTTTAGCATATCTAGAGCCTTATCTGCTGAAGGTGGAAAGGAGAAATGGAGCTGTGTGTGGTCAGTGTTTTGATGGCAGACACTCCAAATCTCCAGATTACCTGACTCAGTTTCATGTAGATGTTAGGGGACAAGACTGACCCCTGAGGAACTCATACTGCTTACACAGCAGAGAGGTTAAGGTGGGTTGGCATGATACAAGAAACCATGACAACTTCTCATACTATGCAAATAGACCCAATGAGATGTCTCCATTGTTAGTCCCAAGTAAAGTACACTCACTGAGATACAAAGAGTGGTGGCAAGAATACAGTATGCAGAAATGTAAAGAAGGCAAAGCAAACCATGGGATGAATGGCTGGAAAAAAATATGGGATTTTGTTATCATGTGTTCACTTCTTACACAGCACAGAAGGGAAGTTGGACTCTTTTACTTACAATTTCTATCTGAGCACAAAACTAATCATTAAACACCTTAACATTTCCTAGAGCCAAAATGTTTTATCCTTGAAGATACATTCTTCAGAGAGTTACCATGACCTTGCTCGTTTCTACTTCTCCCTGCAACAAATCTGTCTCCTCCACAGCACAACCATTTCATAGCTCGCTAACATGCACATTTCAAACAAGGGCTGTTCCAAAGTGGACAATCCGGCAGTAAGCCAAACACAGAGAAAAGGGATGAATAGGACATATTCAATAGTTCATCTTACTAAAGGCTCACCAATGGCTGGAGAAGAACCCTTGGTTTATGTTTGCTTTAAATAAACAAAGATATAACTAAATATATATTGGCAGCAGTATTCATAGAGTGAGGATATCCAATTTTTCTGGAGGAACTACTTGCCAGGAGTGCAACAGCTGCATCTAATTTCCATAAAATGGAGCAGATTGTTTCAGCTGCCCTTTCATATGAAGGCAAGGCCCACTTAGTGTATCCAGTATTTGATGGTCTCTTCTGATTCAACTATTTTTCTCTGTTCAAGGAAACTGGCTCCTAGCTTTTGATGGCCCATGCTCTTTAATGCATTAATGCTATCATTCTGTCTCACTCACTTTGGAACCATAATTGATGCAGTTTGGAAAAGTACATACCTGGGTGTCAGTTGTTCATATAGAATGGACTTTCTAAAGACTCTTTTTGTTGCACGCACATCATTCATGATAGATTAACATCTATTGCTCAGATCATGTTATCCATAAAGGCAGAACATGTAAGGAGGAAAAGCTTCGGACCATGTCTCTGGCGATGATGTGCATTCCACTGGATCCCATTATCCATGAATCAGTGTAGATGTCTTGGGAAAGGAAGCCTCTGTCTGTAGACTTCTATGTGCATATCTATGTTGGGTTTTGGAGTCGCACATTATCACAGTTACTAGATCCAGAAAAGAATGCACACATAAGCATTTCTGCTTTAAGCATCCCAATTCAAGATGGCAGGATCAAGACTGGAAGGAGCCATGCATTGCTAAAGGTGGGTCAGAAGGGCAGTTCCATAGCCCCTTTGTCAGGGCCGACCAAGGCATTTTTCTGCCTGATACAAAGGATAAAATGCTTTATCTCCCAGTCCACATGCCCACTAAAGTAATTCTTGGATCTTGCTCCAACACTGTCAGTGAGGCAATGTTCTCCAGCACATCTGAGGACAGCAAGCTAACTTGGGGTCTATTAGTCACTCTGACTAACAGAAGGGCAGACTCTAACCTTTCTATATGCTTTGCCTCTTCATTCATATATATATATATATATATATATATAAATAAATAAATAAATGAATGCAGGAAGGGAGCTATTACTGGAGGTCTTGCTGTGTTGGTCTGCTGTGCAAAGGTGTTGATTTTCTAAAGATGCAAATAAGAAAAATGCCTGAATAATAGCAAAAGCCACACTATTGATGTAGAAAAGCAATGCATGCATTTATTATACATGCATGCATGCATTGGAGCAAGAATCATGAACTCAGCAGAAAGTTGTTTAGGAATCATACTAAAATTATTTTGTTTCCACATGTCTTTTCTGCATAAATATATTGTCTAATGAATTGATTTTTCAAATGTACTCAGTCAAGAGTACTTGGAAGCATATCCATGTCTAGTATAATTTTAAAGAAAAAGAATGTGCTTAACAGAGACAAAGGATGCTTCAGGAGGCCTCCCAAAACTTGGAATGGTGAGATTTTTTTCATTTACATTTTAATATGGCCAAAACTAATCTACACAGCCTAAACTAATACATAAGCTAGAAGGTGATTAACCTTTAGTTAAGCAAACCAACATAAACTGACACAGAAACTGCACAGTTTCAACTTGTACTTGAAAGAATTTGAAGTTGTAGAAAGCAAAACAGCAGATTCATTCATTTTTTCCCTGAATATCCCTCTTCTAAATCCAACTTAGACATGAAGGCATAATATCTTGTCCTCCTACCTCATAACTAAGAGTGGGTTTATGCAACTGAAATCAGGTGCATTTTCTCCTCCTCTGCTACTGCCTAAACCCACATCTCCATCTCTTTCTTTTGTTCTTCTGCCTTCCCTGTGTTACACTGCATTAGACTATCGATTCCTCATGGCAGGAATCTTTCCCCATACAATGAACTCTGTAAAGGCTTATCCCCAAAGACATTGGTGGCACTACATCAGTCAAGATCTATACATGTGTACATACAAGGACGAGGTTCCCTATGGAGATTGCAAGGACTCCTTGAATTGCTCCAAAGGGAGGGGCTTTGCCTCCAAGTCCTGTTCCATGGAGGAACTCCTCATCCCCTCAGAGGAAGCATTGTTTCTGCCTGCTGATTAGAGATCCTACTGGGGTTGCAAAGGGCAGGGCCTTGGCAGCTGCTGGGAGAAATAGCTCCTCACAGCACCGGCTGACTCATTTTGCTCACTGCCCAAAGCTGGAGCTTGAGCGCACTGCACAGAGGAGGGCAGAAGGTGGGCGAATCATCCCTGGCCAAGGAAGCAATGCCAAGTGGCAGGAATACTGCATTCTTTGCTAGCACATCATCCCATTGGAAAAGGCTCTGAGCAGGAGAAGCAGCTATGGCACAGCTGGAGCACTCCAGTCACTGGCTGGTCTGGGATACTTTGCTGCTTCGCTGATGTTGCACTTCCCCAACCTCAGTCAGTGGCGCTTTGCCAGGATGCGCCTTGCTGCACTGGAGAGGACAAATGCTAGCAAAATAACACCAGCTGAGCTGGCAGCTGGAGAAATTCTCCAGTTGCCAACTAAGTTGGGGAGTTGGGGTGACTTCACTGTGTGTGAGCATTCCACACTTGGCACGGGACTTGATGACATCAGGGGACTGTGCACACACCTGACTTTTATATGTGTCCACGTGAGCCTCTGTGTGCACTGCAGTGTAGCCCATGTGGACAGTTCCTTCTATACAATTCAATCTGGCGATCATGCAAGGCACCATGAGTTTGGGGGCTAGACACCCTCCCTTTGCACATTCAAAGCCGCAGGCTGTTCTTGCAAAAGGTTCTTATTGACCAAAGTCTTTCCCAGAAGGCCAATCACTCAGAATTCATTCATTCATTCATTCATTCATTCATTCATTCATTCATTCCAGAATTATTTTGTGAGCACGCACACAAAACAAACAAGTGGTTTGTTTAACTCAATCTAATGCTTCTTTTTATTAATTCTCCTTTTGGGGCCCATCCTTTTTGGAGGGGCCTTTTGGGCTTTTTGACTCCACTTTTCACACCGATCCTCTAACTGGACTGCCCTCCCCTGCCAACGTTGTGTCACAGGCTTGAGAGCTGCTCCATCTGTCTATAAGAAACTCCCCTGTTCCAAGCCCCCTCTTGGTAGCTGCACATCTTGGCTATTCTCAGAGGCTGCCTGAGCACCTGGGGAGTCTGGCCTTGAGACAAGCACCTCTGCTTCTCTCATCTCAACATCTGGAATAGGCCCACATTCCAAGGCCTGCATTCCTCCGCTGCTCCTGCTACTCCTCCTCCGAGTCCAGATCAGCATGTCCTGAGTATGTGTGCCAAGAGCAACTGTCCTTCTCAATCCCAACACATGGGTAAAGGGAATGAACACAGGCCAGTCTTTTTCTTTTGCTTTCCCTCCCTCTGTTGCCTGTTTTATTCTGAACAGCACCCCAAACATTAATAAATGCTAATTCTAGGACATTTCATTTAAATATCATTTGACGTCAAAGCAAGTCTTGGACATGGTTCCTAATGCAGCCAAGAGCCACCTTCCAGGCACTGAACAACCATATTCCTTAATATTCGACAGAGCAGAATATCTGATATTTAATATTGTAGATTGCATAACAGGTCAAATGTGCAGATCAGAGGAATTATGGAGCACATCTTATCTGGGATTCGCTTTTACAAGCCTACAAAGTATTATTTATTGTTCCATGACTGCTACCAGTTGGCTGATGATGTCACACTTGGCTTTTTCCAGCTCCTTTTCTGTCACCCTGATTTCAACCAAGGGAAACTCTACACTGCAGCAAAAGCAAGAAGATGTCGAAAAGCATGTGCTCTGATTTATCACACCCCCAGCATTCTGAGAACACAGACACTATGTCATGTCTTTGCATACACACATCAGCAGCTCTCCCTCCCTTTGTCAGTAGTAATAGATAAACGGGAGAGTTCCTGTTCTCTGGTGTCTCACTCAGGAGACCTGTCAGCAGCTCCGTGATGACCATCTGGGTGAAACAAACTCTTGGCCAGAAGTGAGATGACGTAACATTCAAGGAGCTTTGGCAAGGACATGGCGGATTAGGGTTAAAAACCTATCATATTTGTTAGCTAACTGTGGATGACAGCGCTGGAGTGCACAATAAAATGCTTTCATTGATGCTGAGCAAATCCCTTGAGTTTGCCACACTTGCATGCATGTTGAGCTCATCTATTAGGCTGGAATGAAGCACAGAAAAAGTCACTCCTCTTTTGTTCCAAGAATAAAATATTTGTCTGCCCCAGCTATCGGTCTATTTATCTGAAAATGGAACATGAGCCAGCCAGAGTTAAGTACTTTCTGGTCCATCAGTTTCAATGGGCAAGTTGCACATATAATCGTTCATATTATAAGAAGTAAGTCTTATAATATGCAACTTTGGCCTGCATAGTGACTTTGAAAAGAAGCTCATGCTAGAATAGACTTTCTGGACTTTAAAATATGCATTGGAATATATGATTCATCTTGCTAATATATTTTAGCAGCAAAATGTACACGTTAGTTTTTTGTTTTTTTGTTCCCTTACCCTTTACTTTTGATGTACAATACAAAAACCAAAGTGGCACTTGGGTATTAATTCTTGGAACAAACAAGGACTTTCTGAAGTTCTGAAGAGTTCTTGGAAATGTTTTCTATGCAATTGTTACAGTTTTCTTCATGATACCACACACACACCTTTACAGATTTTCTTCTGTTGGTCTTTGAACGTATAGCAAAGACCAACAAAAATGGCAAGGAGATGGAGAAACTCCTCTATGTGAAAGATATTTCTTTGAGGGCAATCTGTACTTTTCTTTTGCAGTGCAACATGATGGTTAAAGTACTGTAATGGGATTTGTGATATCTAGGTTCTAGTTTGTACTCTGCCATGAAACTACTGGATGAGTTTTGGTTAAACAGCCTCACCTGCCTCACAGGGTTGTTCTGAGGATACGATGGAGATGACAGTTATATAAGCTGGCTTGAGTTCTTTGTCGAAAAAGTAGGATATGAATAAATAATTATATCTCTAACCATAAAAACAGAGCCTTTTTATCATGAAAGCTGAATGATAAGGAACGAGTCTTCAAGATTTATTTATGTATTAATTTTCAATATTACAACTATAACCCACTATTTCTTCCCTTTTACAGAGATGCCAGATCACTAACATATTCCCTCTTCCTTATAACAAACTTTCAATGAAGTTTAGGCCAGACCAAGAAATTATGATGGACCCAAAGCCATTCAGTGAATGTCATATGCAAGTTGGAGCTGGAACCTAGATTTCCCAGGTCCCAGTCCAACCCTAACTAAAACTGGCTGTCAGGAATCAGTTCCCCACAGCTCCCAGCACCTCCCATAGCTATGCATTTACACTCTTTTGCCAATGTATGTAGTCTAGTTAGAATCTGATATCTGACAGAATATCTCATCCCATATATGGCTCCTTGACATTAAGGTCATTGTCAGAGATCCTTCTTTAGGAAACATCTGAAAAAGATATAAGGATGGTGGCTACTTGGAAAAGGGCCTTTTTAGTGTTGGTACCTGATTATGGAACCAGCTCCGCAGGGAGCTGTGCCTAGAACCAATGCTGTATACCAGTGGTGGCGAACCTATGGCACACATGCCAAAGCAAGCATGCAGAGCCTTCACAGCCGGCCCACGAGCAAAGTCACCCCAGCATCGCCCCAGCAGCTGAGCATTGGATAGCAGCAGACATAGGGAACAAGCAGATACTTGGAAAGGAGCGAGGTGATGATGTCACAAGCCGCAACACATTAGCCACAATTCATGCAAGCTTTTGAATGGTTACTCAGTGCGCTGCCAAGGATATAGATATATTTGATTGTACTTGCTGTTTTCAGGTTTTATTGAAGTGTTAGCACTTTGTGAAAAATAAGTGGGTTTTGGGTTGCAGTTTGAGCACTCGGTCTCTAAAAGGTTCAGAATCAACAGGTTAGGATTAAAAAAATGAGGTGTCCTGGCATGATTTTGCTGGTTGGAATGAGTTTAGAATGGGCAGAAATTTGAGCTCTGCAGAAAAAGCTACTTGAGGAAGGCTTTTTCAAAATCGCATTATGTTCAAAGGAACGCTAGCTCTATACTAGGGTTAGGGGTGTGCACCAAGGTGGGGTTAGGGTTAGGAAAACGAGGTGCCTTGCCATGGTTCTGATGGTTGGAAAGTGTTCAGAATGGGCAGAAACGTTGAGCTGTGCAGAAAAAATTACTCAAAGAAGGCTTTTAAAAAATTGTCCTATTTGCGATGGAACTATAACCCGAAATCAATAGTAGGGGTTTGCACAAGTGTAGGGTTAAGGTTAGGAAAACGAGGTGTCCCGCCATGGTTCTGATGGTTGGAATGTGTTCAGAATGGGCAGAAATGTTTAGCTGTGAAGAAAAAGCTACTCACAGAAGGCTTTTTAAAAATTGTCCTACTTGCAATGGAAGTATACCGGTATATTAGGGTTAGGGGTGTACACTAGGGTAGGGTTAGAGTTAGGAAAACGAGGTGACCAGCCATGTTTCTGATGGTTGGAATGTGTTCAGAATGGGCAGAAACGTTGAGCTGTGCAGCAAAAGCTACTCAACGATGGCTTTTTCAAAATCGTCCCATTTGCTATGGTACTATACCCACAAATCAAGGTTAGGG
This sequence comes from Varanus komodoensis, assembly GCF_004798865.1. Lineage (NCBI taxonomy): Eukaryota > Metazoa > Chordata > Lepidosauria > Squamata > Varanidae > Varanus > Varanus komodoensis. The sequence goes on along the minus strand of NW_025335568.1, from coordinate 24,080,500 downwards.
TTGTGTACCAGGGTTGGGTTAGCGTTAGGAAACCGAGTTGTCCTACCAAGGTTTTATTCGTTGAAATGTGTTCAGAATGGGGAGAAACGTTGATGTGCGCAGCAAAAGCTACTCAAGGATGGCTTTTCAAAATAGTCAAATTTGCAATGGGACTATACTCCAATATGCCATGGTTTCAATGGTTGCAATGTGCTCAGAATGGTCAGAAAGGGTGAGCTGTGCAGAAAAAGCAACTCAAAGAAGCCTTTTTCAAAATTGTCCCATTGGCAATGGAACTATACCCCTATATTAGGGTTAGCGTTGTGCACCAGGGTAGGGTTAGAGTGGGGAAAACGAGGTGTCGTGGCATGGTTTAGATGATTGGAATGTGATCAGAATGGGCAGAAACGTTGAGCTGTGCAGAAAAAGCTACTCAAAGGAGGCTTTTTCAAAATGGTCCTATTTACACTGGAACTATACCCCTAAATCAAGTTTAGGGGTATGTACCAGGGGAGGCTTAAGGTTAGGAAAACGAGGTATCCTGCCATGGTTCTGATGATTGGAATGTGTTCAGAATGGGCAGAAACATTGAGGTTTGCAGAAAAAGCTGCTCAAAGATGGCTTTTTCAAAATCATCCCATTTGCAATGTTACTATACCCCTAAATCAAGGTTAGGAGTGTGTACCAGGGATGGGGTAGGGACAGGAAACCGGGTTGTCCTGCCAAGGTTTTAATGCTTGGAATCTGTTCAGAATGGGTAGAAACGTTAATTTGTGAAGCTAAAGCAACTCAAGGATGGCTTTTTCAAAATTGTTCTGTTCGTTATGGAAGTATACCCTTATTTTAGGGTTATCAGTGTGCACCAGGGTAGGGTTCGGGTTAGGAAAACGAGGTGTCCTGCCCTGGTTTCAATAGTTGTAATGTGCTCAGAATGGTCAGAAAGGGTGAGCTGTGCAGAAAAAGCAACTCAAAGGAGGCTTTTTCTAAATTGTCCCATTTGCAATGGAACTATACCCCTATATTAGGGTTAGGGTTGTGCACCAGGGTACAGTTAGGGTTAGGAAAACTAAGTGTCGTGTCATGGTTTAGATGACTGGAATGTGTTCAGAATGGGCAGAAATGTTGAGCTGCGTAGAAAAAGCTACTCAAGGAAGGCTATTTCAAAATTGTCCTATCTGCAATGGAACTATACCGCAATATTATGGTTAGGGGTGAGCACCGGTGTCCGGTTAGGGTTAGGAAAACGAGGTTTCCTGCCATGGTTCTGATGGTTCAAATGTGTTCAGAATTGGCCGAAACATTGAGCTTTGCAGAAAAAGCTACTCAAAAAGGCTTTTTCAAAATTGTCGTATTTGCAATGGAACTATACCCCTGTATTAGGATTAGGGGAGTGCGCCAGGGTAGGGTTAGGTTTGGGAAAATGATGTGTCCTGCCATGGTTTTGATGGTTGGATTGTGTTCATAACTTTAAGCCGTGCGGAAAAAGCTACTCCAGGAAGACTTTTTCCAAATCGCATTATTTTTAATGGAAATTGATTCCTATATTAGGGTTAGGGATGTGCACCAGGGTAGGGTTCGGGTTTGAAAAACAAGGTGTCCTGGCTTGACTTTGCTGGTTGGAGTTTTTTTAGAATGGGCAGAAATGATGAGCAGTGTAGAAAAAACTACTCAAGGAAGGTCTTTTCAACGTTGCTCTTTTTTCAATGGAACTGTAGCCTTATACTAGGGTTAGGGGTTTAAACCAGGGTAGGGTTAGGCTTGGAAGATCGAGGAGTCCTGCCATGATTTTGATGATTGGAATGTGTTTAGAATTGGCAGAAATTTTGAGCAGTGCAGAAAAAGCTTCTCAAGTGACTGTTTTTCAAAATTGCATTATTTTCAATGGAACTTTATCCCTGAATTAGGGTTATGGGTATGTCCCAGGGTATGTCTATTCCATTGTTGGTGAATATATGGCATGCATGCCACAGTGCGCACGCAGCGTTCTCTTGTTTGTCACTTGAGCCAAGTCAGCCAAGCCTCACCACAGCAGCCGAGCATTGGATAACCGCGCATAAAGTGGCCATGCGCATGCTCGGAAAGGAGTCGTGATGCCAGGTGATGCCGTCAAATTCCGCAACTAATTAGCCACAACTCATCCAATCTTTCACAGGACTGATCAGTGCTCTCCCAAAGATATATATATATATTTGCTTGGTCTGGCTGTGAGTTATTCATTCTCAATAAATCCTCAATTTTCAGGTTTATTGCAGTGCTGGCACTTTGCAATAAATAAGTGGGTTTTGGGTTGTAGTTTGGGCACTCAGTCACTAAAAGTTTTGCCATCACTGCTCTATACCAATGCCAGGCATAAACATTTTAATTTTATCTGTTGGAATTTTATATCTTACTTCACCTCACCTCACCTCACCTCACCTCACCTCACTGTATTCTGACATTACAGATGGAGTTTTAAATTTGATTTTGGATTAATTAATTTCATTATTGTTGTTCGATTTAGATGGTTGGTTTTAAATTTGACTTCTCTTGTTATTGTGGGGAATTTTCTCTTTTTACCTGTTATAAATTGGGAATTGTTATTGTTTATCTTATTTTGTTGACATTTAATATTGTAAAGTGTTATTAACGTAATGTAAACTATTCCAAGAGTCATTTGACTAAAAGAAGAGCATAAAATGCTTTAAATAAATCCATAATATATATTAGCTGCAGCAGAGAAAGTTGCTCGGGAGCACACATGGGAGGGAATTTTTGCACACTGTCTGCTCCTTTTGTGCATGTGCAATGGCTAAGGATCTTGATCTCCGCACACAGTTCCATCTCATCCCATCAGCTGTTTCCGAGACTTTAGCTGTTTCCTCTGTGGCATGGCAATAGGTAGAGCTGCTGTTTGAAAACTGCAAGACCAAAGCCCCCTTGGTATCTTGGCCTGTGTTTGCTTCTGTATTTGTTTTTAAGACTCATGCCAATTTGTCACAAGCAGGCAATTCTCCCAGCTAAAGCCAGGTTGCTCTCTGCCAGCCCTCCCAAAACTGACAAACATCTGGCCCTCTGGCGTGTGCCTTTCAGCGGAGTTCCACCTTCCAAAGCACTCAGGCTGCCAGAGATCTGAGCGGCGGAGAGTATGGCTTCACTTTCAAAGTCTTCAGTGCTATCTTTTGAGGGGCCTTGGAGATCCTCACCAGGAAATGGAACAACTCAAGCCTGGCACCAAATAACAGGCAAATGTTCAAGCATCTGTCACCTAAAATGTTGTATTAAGAAGACAGAGAACTCTCAAAACAAAAATCAGAGGTAGATCTGTGGTTGTCCTCAGGAATAGACTCAAATGGGCAGGAAAGCTGTAAGAGGGGATATATGAATCTGCAACGTTAAAGTTCATCAAGGTTCTCTGAATTTTATTATTATTCTTTTCTCATAAAAATTAGAGTGCATTTCCATGTGTATCGCCCATCTCTGCATCAATTGTGCACATTTTTGAAATCTTTGAAAAATGTTGGCATTCTTCTCTCATTGATTAAAACTTGTGTGTGCACATTTTTCAAAAGGACACATTTCTGAAGATATTTTTTGCTGTTTCACAAATAATATTTCAGGCTTGGGAAGATAAGGACCACATTTGCATTTTATTTTATCAATATTTAGGTCTGGGAAGGCAAATTGGATAAATTCTGATCAAAAAAGTAAAAAAAAAAAACCAAAACAAAACAAAACAAAAAAAAAACCCAGAAATGAATTTCGCATTCATCCCTAGCTCCGAGTCTTAAAAGGCTTCATGATGGGAGTGATGACCAGAATGAGCTGCTGTTGGGTCAACCTTCTGGAGTATCTCCTAAGTTCCATGCTCTGATGGAGGGCCCTTCTCCAGACTCTGGAGATCTCTGGTCCCACTGCTTCTCCTACTTGTTCTGGTTGTGCATGAATGAGCCATGGCAGATGTGTGAAGAGGAACAAGAGCTTCCACTGTGACATGGGCCCAAAGGAAAAGGGAGCTCCACTGATGCACTGTGTCCTTAATTAAAATGAATGGGGAAGGCTTTCACACAAAAACATTGTGTGCACATTGGCTGCATGACTTTCCAGAATGGGACATTATCTGTGGTTCATTAATGGATTTGTATCCTGCCTGGTAGTCAATTTCGACTCTCAAAACAGCTTATACTTAATGACCACACCAAAAGTAGCATGGAAAATGTTATGATGCACAACAAAAATGAAACAATCAGAACTACACAACAGTCACTCTAATGTTCTAATAATAGCCATGTAACTTGAGGTACCTCCCTTGGGCAAGGGGTTCCAAAAGGACCGAGGCTGTAATTGAAAAAGTCCTGCTGCTTGCAGACACCAGCCAAGCCACTGATGACTGAAACTCAGTGCAGAATCACAAGCTGCAATCTGGCTACCCTCTTCTTTGGATAACTGAGTCACAGAGGTTCATCAGCACTAAGCAGGCCACTAAAAGAGAATCGGATTTAGTTACCTTTTTGTCATTAGAAAGCTGAACTCTTAAACCACATTCTGAAAAGTTAATTAGAGGCCTTATTTGTTCCACATGGTTGTTAGGTTGTTATTGAAACAGATTTTCTTTTATTTGAAGATTTGGGTAAGTATAATTGACTTTAAAAGCAGTCCTGCTGAGCTGCATTTGCATAGCCTAATTAGTTAAACATGTTCAATTTTCACTAATACATTTTTCAAATACATCCTTGAAAAAAAATCTGGAAAAATCTGCCATCTGTGGCTTTAAGGTCACAAAAAAGTGTTTTATGCATGCTGACTAAGGGGAAAAACACAATTTCAGGGTGTGGTAAGGAATGCATATCTGGGTCTTTCTGCACAACAGAGAGAGAGAATCAATGTACAAGGTATTAGGCAGCTTTAGGGTCAGATTGAAAAAAATCCATAACCCGAATAATTTGAAAGGGAGGGTGGAAGAAGAAGAAAAAGTTCTAAAAAGTCAATAACACTACATTAATTCATTAGATCAAATGCTGTGGGCGGGGGAAAGATGTTGAGGAATAAGGGGGAATACTTCTAGGAAAACTAGGGAAAATGCATGAATAGACAACATTTGCTACAAATCCAGAGACAAATTTTAAAAGGTAGGTAGACTTGCATTCAGTCAGATCACATAGTTCAATGTAAAATATTTCATATTTAGGGCTGAACTAAGTTGTTTTCAATTTTTGGCATTTTTGCAGGAGCAGAGAGAATGGACAGACCCAAAAGAAGTGGAATGGGAAAGTACCTGTGGAATAGGTGACGCATAGCGATAGTTCCAGGGGGAGCTGTCCACGTGACCACCGCCAACCCTTTCCATCCCCGTGTTCTTTGCTTCTGGGGAAACTGCTGTCCGCCACATAATGGCTGTAAAAACGGTATTTGTTTGTCTGTGCCTACTGCAAAACAGGCAAGAAAGCGGAAACTCCCTTAAGTCAAACGTTCTAGTCTGGGAACCCTTAGCACAACAGCACTTAAAGTAAGAGATAACATGTTTAAAACATCTTAGCTTTTCCCAACTCTGCTCTTCCACTTGCTGAGGATGTGTGGGCAGTGCGGCACAGGGCTTTGGGTATGTGGTCATGGGGTCAGGCTGGATCAGGCTGTATGTACCCTCAGCAAGAGGAAACAGTGTAACCACAGCTATCAGTGGAGGCTACACTGCCCCAGGCAACAGCCCTTGGCAGATGCTTCAACTGAGCAATCCAAGTTTTTAATCTGTTGGGCATACTGTCTGTGACTCTGAGATGTTTTCGTCTATTATGCACTGTCTTGAATGGCTTATCTAACCCAGCCTCTTATCCAGTACATTTTGAAGGGATGTGGGACAGTGAGCCCTTTGGGCATGGATGGGTTTCTTGACTCCTCATCACAGAGCAAACCAAAAAGGGGAGCAACAAGAGAGCTACTCACTGAGTGCAGTGGAAGCTGGCAGCTAAACTGCAGACTAGCCATTAAAAAGGCTGGACATTCGTTGATATTCAGTCTTTGCTAGTTTTACACGTATTCATTCATAAATCTGTTCCTTCCTATTTCTTCATTAGTCTGTTTTTTTTTAAAAATCTGAGTAAAAATATGTTTTAAACATATTTCTTGTGTTAGTATTTCTGAATGTATTTAACCTTAAAATATGCAGTTTTAGATTCATTTTGGGTCGTTGCTTTTTTGAGCTGAGCACTGTATTGCAGAATACAATGAGGTATAAAATTCTATTGGTAGCTGTCTTCCAATGTGCACATTAGTTTGGGAAAACAGATCAAGTTGTGCAGCTGAAATGGTGGATTGTGCAAAATATCAAAACATCTTTACTTGAGATTAATAAACCTATGTTCCTAGTTCAGTCCAAATGTTGTATTGTGCCTTTAATCCAGGGTTTCCTGGGCAATAAATTTTCACCACAAAAATACCTATTGATAAAGCCTCTGAATGCACTTGCCAGGCTTGAATCCCACACCACACCAGAACATAAACTTTTGTGAAACCAGATCTTTTAAGTATGTATAGCATAATGCAAATTTGTCACAGTTTTTATCCAAACAGTGGATATACCCAGAAACTACCCTTGGCACGTAGGCCAATTCAAAGGCAAATGGTATATATGGACACAAATGTTAAAAGGTCTCTATAGATTCTTGTGGCATCCATCCAAATAACCCCTAAGTAGGATGGGTAGGAGAACTGACATTTCTGTAGAAAATATTTGGCTAGTCACTGCACATGGATTGCCCAAGAATAAGCACCAATAAATACCCTTAATGTGGAGAATTCACTGTAGGCCTATAAATAATCACACAAAAGGCATGCAGAGTCTACATAAGGCCCTCTGTTATTTACTTAGGGGGTCATCTTACTTGGGAAAGGAAAGGGCCTTTGCTTAAAAGCAAACACGCAAACAAACCCACCAATTCCTGGGGCTGTCAAATAAAATGAAATGGAAGAAAGTGAAAGTGCAGAAGTCCTTCAGCATTGTAATATGATGACTGTCTAAAGCATTGTCCCTGTCTCACCAGGAATTTTGATGCCTGCATTGGGATGACATTTCCATCACTTATAAATGTCCTTAATAACAACAGCATTGCAAAAATACTAATCAGTCAATATCAGAATCAGAGTTTAGTCCAAAATTTTGTATTGCTTCAGTGGAGCCCGAGATGCTTTCATAGGACTCCTTCTGAAACTTATTGGCAATGACTTTACATAGGAGGAGTTGATGAAGTGTCTCTTCCACTCTAGCAGTGGCCCTTTTGGAAGGGCTGAGCTTTCTGAGAGAACAATATCATTTCATTACCAATGCAGTGGGCAAAGGAATAGGAATGGCTAAATCAGTCTGTTTTGCTTTCCCTTGCATTTCAGATCTCAAGTTCTCTCTTTCCCAAACTTTAAGAAGTTTGTGAATTTTGGTACATTCGTATTAAAAAAAAAAAAAAGAAGAACAGAAACAACATTCTGAAAGACCAAGACCTTAGAGAATATATCAGTTTGTTTAAATCTCAAGTTATTTGTGCCCGTATATGGGGAATTTTGTGAACTGGGGCTTGTTCCTATCTAATCCAAATTGCCATGAAAGCTTCCCCCACCTCTAAGAAGTAACCACACTATAGCTGCTTTGGTCCAAAACAGACACAACATGGTGCATGTTTGTTATTGTTTTTAAAAAAGCAAATGACCATTGGGGTGGGTGAGCAAGCTAAGGCATGTGGAGGCAGTTCACTATACCCTGTCTGACATGATGTGGGTGAACTCCTCCAACATACTCCCCCCTCCCGCCAAATTGCTATTTTTCATTGGACGGAACAATCCTATTTGTGCCAAAGGGAGCTTCCCTCTAATATAAATACGGCATTGAACATGGGACACATTTTAATCCTCATTGTGGCAGGGATAAGACTGTCCTCCACATGCATAAAGGGACTGATCCTGTTCTTCCCTCTGCAATGTCCACTTGCCTTTAAATATAAAAAAAACACATTAATGCAAAGAGGTGTTCACAAACTGAGGTAATGACAGAATTGGAGCTCAGAACAACCATCTACTGAAGCCAGAGGAAGTAACACGCAATACAGTTTTCATGACTTGTTTATGGCAGAAAGAAGATAGGAAACACGATGATATTAATTTTTTTTTTAAAAAATGACACTCAATGCTGTTATTTCCCTGGTCATCTATTGTGAAGCCATGCTTTTTTGTTTTTCTTTTAACCCTTTACCAAGCAGGATGCTCATACTGGTAGCTAAATTTCAAACTTTTCATCAATTACCATATTTTGAGATTTCCTGGTCAAAATGTTTTCCAGTAAAAGCTGCTTAAGAGTTTCCACCCTGGAAATAAAAATGTTTCCTCAGAGTGGTACTTCTGAGACCGTGCATTTTAATACTTTCTATCAAGGCAAGATATCAGAAACTTACTCTGCATGGCTTACTTTCCATTCAAGCACTTTGCACACCAAAACCAAGTCCAGCAAATAACATTTGAATAATTGAAGGGTAAGCTTAGTTTTAGAACAAGTTAATTAATCATGCTACTCCACTTGTTCATTAAACTATTATTATTATTATTATTATTATTATTATTATAACATTTCTATGCCGCCCCTTGCCGAAACCTCGGGGCGGCTTACAACATGATAAAATACATTGAAATACAATAGTACATAATAAATTACCATTAAATATAAAAATACAAAAAATACATTGATTTACAAATACAAAATTAAAATTATCAGTATAAAATAAAAATATAGGATGAGAAAGAGAAGGAAGAAGAAGTTGCCCAGGCCAGATCATCCAGTCTAAGTTTTAAAAAATCCACATATGAGCTAGGCTCTCCAGCTTTTTCAAATCATCAAATCTCCAGGTGTCCTTGCGTATGCTCGCAAAATAAATGATCTCTGCATAAAAACGGTTTGGGAATCCTCCGTACATGCAGACAAAGGGTTCTTGCACCTACATTTGAGCAGTCTCACTGGTGAATATGGGATCATTCTAGGATAACTAGATGTTTGAGGATTGCAAGCCAGAGGTGTCTTGTTACTGTTTCCCAACATCTGCACTTGAAAGCTTACACAAACTGCTCTGTTCAGAAATAATAAATGATAACAAACTTGCATGGGAAAATTAATCCATGAACATCATTTCAAGAAAACCATTTACAATGTCCACAAATGGCTAGCTAAAATTAAAATCTGGTCAATTTTATATACACCAGAGACTTGATAAGAAACATCAATCCAAAATATGTACTGTGAATTCTATGACATTGGAAAGACAGTCCTTCTGAGGTCTTATATCAAAAAGGCAGAGATCTCATTAAAAAACATTGCATCTGTTCAGTGTAACTTCTTGATACCAGTTCTATGGTACCAGAAAATTGCATTTTAACATAACAACTATTTGTTTCATAAATTATGGTAGTAGGAATTTTTTACATGATAACAACATAAAACAGCCAGACTTTTTAATAAGGATATGAATTTCATTACTGGTTTCTTTACCTGTGTCAGTTTTTTATATGCTTGTTTTACCTAACTATATAGCTACAATCTGAATTGAAATTTGATTCCTTCTTTCTAATCTCTTTGGTCTCTCTGCAGAGGAAACTAGATATTTCAGATTTTGAACAGATGTAAAGTGAACACGTAAAAACTGTGTCATTTCCATGTGTCAAAATTTCTGCAGAACTAAGAAGTGTAGTCCCTAAATGAAACTGAGGTTTATCCAGATAATTATTCAACAGCCAGCCTTGGTCCTGTGACTAAAAACACTCAGGGCTTAAAATTAATTTAGCCAGCGCACAGACCACTTAGTTAAAATAATTACTCATCGAGACTAATTGAACACCTGATTCTAAAATAAACCTCACAGCTTAAAACATTAAGTAAAGGCTAGAAAGTTAAGACATTGATGGTAAGTACAATGAGAAAGATACAATTATTTGTTCACCATAGACTTGATAGGAATGCTTATAACAACTAGGCCTGGTCTCCAGTGGTTTTGGAATCTGCTGCCATTCACTGCAACTGTGCCGGGGGACACTGAGAGTCACCAATGCCTGTCTAGCAGTCAATGAGCAAAGCATCATTGTGGACATGGGGAACTGAGGTCCATTGAACTGCATTCCAGCATGTGCTGAGATGGAAGTTCTTCCCTTAATCTGCAGAAGTGTGAATTTAGAACATGGCTGAGAGCCTATTGCTACTCTCCAACCTGGACCTTTCCCTGTTTGTGAAAGAATTTGATGCAGGCACCATTTCCTTTTTCACTGGTCATTTATATTCACAAGTGCTATTTCCTTTCTGCACATCTGGATTGGGTTGTCTACTGTGCTGAAATCTGCCGTAATGCATTATCTGCGTGCTGCTCACTTAACTCAGAGCTGCATAACATTTTCAGGCCTGAGGGCCACAATGGGTGTCTGCTCTGGGTTCTGGGGCTTAAGCAATACATGGGTAAAATAGCCCTTGAGAAATTTCAGGCCCTGCATATGTATGAGTGACAGGTTGAAATTGCATTAATTTAGTACTTGAAACTACATTAAAAAAACAACAACCCTTAGGTATGCAATCCAGGAGGAAGAATCAACACTTCCTAGAAAATCTGGAAAGATTATTTCTGGCATAGTGCTGGATAAAGTGAACTGAATGAAAGGAGAACAGTGTTATTACAGACACACCCTACGTTGTCCTCCAAATCCTGCGTCAGTGGAACGAATCTAGTCACTTTGTACATTGTAAGGGTCATGGCTCTGTTCCTTGTCATGTGATCATGACACTGTGTAAATGCTTTTCCATATATAATTCGTTTGTGATTCCTTGGTCAGGCATAGATCTGTCGCCATATTATATTGTCCATGTGCCAGGATCTCAACATTGACTCTTTGTGGTTCATCTTGTATTTATTGTAGGAGCTGATTTTGCCTGTAATGTTAGCTTTCCAGGCAAAAAGCAGGCAGAGCAAAGTGTTTATCTATATTTGTTGCCCGTAATGATTTCAACTCATTGGGACTTCATTGTGTCTGGATAATACTTGTTGCCTACTTTTGAGGGAACATCTGGAATGATCTGCAGTTCTACATTTCAAAATGGTGGAACACTGTGGTATTTTTCTCTAAAGCTTCCAAAGGAGGGGTGGCCAACTTCCAGAGGTCTGGGAACCATTTTTACCTGATGGACTTATCTTGTAGGCTGCAGAGTATTAAAGGGTATCCCCCATAAAGGTCAGAATTACTGAAATTCTGCAGCAAGGCATTCTGAAGCATATCAGAGTCCTATAATAATTACCTTTGGCTTGTTTGCAAACCATTGTGCCCAGTTGTGTAACCATAGAGAGAAAAAGAAATAACACAGGCCCATCTGTCCAGATGGGAGCAGGTTGTTATACCTGCTGCTTTAAGTGAACCTTTCCCCTTTGAATAAATGATAAGTGTAGTCTGTTCTGTCAGGGATGGCAAAAGGTTGGTTATAGATGCAACTCACCAGCTGATAAGAAAAAAAAATCACAAGAAGAGCTCTGCCAGATGAGACCAGGCATTCTTCTAGCCCAGCATTCTGTTCACACAGTAGCCAAACAACTGCTCATGAGAATCCATAAGTAGGCATGAGTACAAAAGTACCCTCATATCCATGTTTCTCAGCAACTGTTATACATAGGGATTCTGCCAGTGATACTGGAGGTGGAATAGCACTATCAGGACCAGTAGCCATTGATAATCTTTACCTCCATGAATTTAAACTTCATTCCTTATTCCTTTAAATAAAGCCATTTAAATTTCTGTCCATCACTATACTTCATGCAAGTAAATTCTGTACACTTTACAAAGAAGTACTTCCTTTTATCTGTCCTGAATCTCCCATCACGAGCTTCATGGGATGACCTCATGTTCTGGTTTTATGTGAGAGAGGGAGAAAAAGGTCTCCTCATCTTCTTTCTGCACATCATGCACAATTTTCTATACCTCTATCGTATCTCCCTTTACTCACTGCTTTTTCTAAGCAAAACAATCCCAGATGTTGTAGCTTTTCCTCATAGGGAGGTTTCTCCATCCTCTTGATCATTTATTGGCCTCTTCAACCCTAAAATATACTTAGCAGATTGACCAGAACTGTATAGAGTATTCTAAATGTGATCACACATTTGTGTAGGGGCAGGATGATACTGACAGTTTTATTTTCAGTTCCTTTCCTAGTTATCCTCAACATGGAGTTTTCCCTTTTCACTGCAACTGCACTCTGGCTTTTCATTTCCACGGCTCTTTCACCTCAATCCTGAGATCTCTTGCTTAGTCAGTCAATGCTAGTGGTCTTCCCACTGCCACACAGATAGAATTGGAACCAGGAGATGAGAGAATCTATGCACAGATATTCTGAGTCGATCTGAACATCTACCTCCAGAGTTGATAATGTGCATGTAACATCCTGAGGGCACAGCTAACAGTCTGGCTTACATGCAGCCCTCACCAATGGCTTGTACAGAGCCCCAAAGACAAATCTTACATATCAAGCAAATCTCTGGTTTATAATTCAGCCGAACAAAAATAAATTATAACTTTATTCCAGCATTAAAGCTGCTAACTTATTTGGGACTTAACCCTTTCAACACTCAGTCCCCATGAAATTGTCAATGCCCTATTACCTTGCTCAAAGCATTTGTCTCTCCATTACTCATAATTATTCCAGTATGCTCCTTTCATGCCCTCTTATTTCTACTAAGTCAGCTATAATTATTAAGCAGTTCTTCTATTAGACATCACTGCATCTCTAAGAGCAATAGACGATCATCAGGCTGTATCGTTAATCTTACCATAATGACAGAACTTATAATATTCTAACATCAAATCCATTTTACAGCTCATTTTACAGCTCCGGGGTTAGTTGTAACACTGACAGCTCCTGTGAGATGAGATTAATATATCTTTAACGAAATATGTAAAACACTTGTTCCACTAAGTTTTACAAGCGATTTAAATATCACATGGTACTTCAGCCACTGTTTTGCCTCTGCTAAGGAATATGGTGTTAATAAAGGAATGATTAACTCTTTCTATTGATGTAGTCCAGGCTATGCTATACACCTAAATAAACAAACAAACAGCCAAATGAACAGGTAAATAAATAATAAAGCAGTACATACTGGCTGTTGGGAGATTTAAAAAGTCATTATGCAGGTTTCAGTTTTAATTCTTCCTAAATCTGATCTACAAAAGAAGAGAATCCTTATTGATTACCCAACAACCTAATGGTTAGTTGTGTTTAAAATGATTTCTCTTTATTAGCCAGGCAGAGATGGAAACAGTAACATCACACATGCAGCCAGAACTGGAACAGTGAATACACATTATTCTACCATTTATGTATAACCCCATTTCATTCCATAGAACATTACACATAATAAATGAAATCAACAAAGGGATTTTCACAATCCTCCTATCTCCCTGTCCTTTGTGACCAAAAGTCAAATGAAAATATGACACTTCTCCAGAACCTTATTGGGCTTGGATATGGGTAAGTCTGCAAAGGAATGGAGTCCCAGAAAGGGGCAAGAGTGGACAATAGTAGGGTTATTTTTTGTGGTTGCATGGAGTCCTAATGGAGCAGAAAAATGCTGAAAAGAGCACTGCTAATATAGCTGTACCTTTAAAAACTCATTTATTACGCTGAGGTACATATTTTTGGTTAGTTTGTTTCAAGAGCAAGCAACTTCACTCATACCTAGCAATCTCTTGTTCTCTGAATCAAACTTATCCTTGGCATCCAAAAGCCTGGAATCATGTTACAGTTCAGGCTGGTTAAAACACATATGGCCTTCAGATACAATTGGTTTCACTCAAAGTACAACCAAGGTGGATTGATTTAAATCAAGTCAATTTACATTGCAAGTTTCCCCACCTAAGCAGAAGCAGAATAAACTGTTTTATTTCTACACAAGTAGGACTCGCATCCCTTTGCCAGTTTATATGCATTTCACATGTTTTCTGTTTTCACCTATAGAGAAGGAATTTCTCATGGCAAGTGTGGTTTGGTGGTTAGAGTTCTGGACTGGGCACCCTGGAGATGTGGGTTCTAGTCTTCACTCCATCATGAAGCTCACGATGTGTCCTTGAGACAGTTGCTCACTCTCAGCCTTACCAACCTCACAGGGTTGTTGTTGTGAGGATAAAAATGGAGCCATGTAAAGCAGCCTTGGGTTCCTCAAGGGATGAAAAACACAGAATGTAAATGAAATGTCGTGATGTTATGACAGTTATAGGAGACTGCACGCTGGACAAGTTTAACTTGTCCTTCTGTCCAGGTTTGATCTTTCTGGAGTAAGTTTGTCTTGGGGTAGCTGCACCCAACATAAAATGCAGAAGCAAACAAAACTGAAATGCAATGGTCAGTAGACTAAAGCAAAGTGTTGTAATTATTGGGCAGGTGAAAGCGATTTATTTTCATAAGGTGACAATGAAATGCAATGTTTGGCAGGGATAATGTACATATTCATATCTGAGAAATGATCAAATAAAAAATCTTTGATTTGTATCCATATGTAATGCAGTTGTTGGCTCCAAATGTGTAACTTTGCTGTCTAGGAATGGGTGGTAGGATTGTTTGTTTGCTTGCTTGTTCTAAAGGCACAGTTTACCTTCTGAAAAGATTAAAAGATCACTGACTTGAATCTGAGATACCTTTTTTTTTTTTTTTTTATAGCAGGGGTAGCTAAGCTGAAGCAGTAAACCAAACAAACATATTATAAATACAAGTATCCCAGAGAATTGAAAGTTACTTAGAGAGTGATCCTTTGACCCCTAGGCAACATCTGGAGAACTTTTCAGAGTCCCAACTAGGAGGTCAGAAAAGAGCACCAATGTTGGAACTGGGGGTCCAGACTTGGGCACCTTCCCCTTTGTCTCAGCCAGTGCAAAAAAAGCTTTGCTGCCTGCTTTTCTAAGGTTGTGAACAAGATCTCAGAGAAAGGAAGGAGGGGCATTACATGGGAAGGACAGGAGAGGGAGGAAATCAGCACCATCAAGATTCAAGGTATCCTGGTGGTGCCTCAGCCCCATCGTTCCCACTGTGCAGTGCAACATTTGAAATTGTTCATCTAGCTGCTTTGTATGCTGAGATGGAAGAAGCACTAAGTTGAGCATCACATCTCTGCTTCTCCTACCCTGAATAGGCCGCCAATAATCCTCTGAGTCTGGAGGATCATAAGAATCTGATAGGACCATGCCCCTAGTTGTGTCAGTCCTTATATTTTCACAAGTACATAAGATGAAGCCCTTTGAAATAAATAAAATAAAATAAAATAATAAATAATAAAATAGAATAATAAAATAAAAAATAATAGAATAGAATAGAATATGGAAACCTGGACATTCTGGGGGTGGTGGAATATTTTGATGAGAACTCTACCCCTTCCTAGCTTCATATCACTTAGGTCTGGAATAGTGGTGTACCTAGCACATTATACCAATTCTCATCAAAATGCCTTATTTTCTCTCCAAAAATTGCTCAGTTCTGTCTGAAAATATTTCAAAGAATTATCAAAGCCTAACAAATCATCTTGTCAAGCTTGGAATATTATCATATAGCAAAGTTGCAATCCCTGCCCTAATATCAAAACTTCACTGAAATCGAAATTCAATTGAATTTCTATTTTAGAGATATTTGCATTTTATATATAAGTATGTGAATCCAGAATCAAAGAATATGAGAAGTCCTAAAGGCCTGTTTAAAATTTGTATGATAATCCCCCATCTCACACACTAAAATGGATTTTATTAATTAATTTAGAATGGCTAGTCTTTCAAGCCTTAAAACTTGGGCATTATTTTGTGGGGATATTTTATTGTTTAATCCAAGCAGAAAATAACTTCATAATTACAGGCAAGCCATCTTAAAAACCCAAACCCAAAAGATAATTTATTTTAAAAGCTAACTGCTAACAAGCAAATTAGCTACAGGACTGAATGACAGCAGATCGATACTGACAGTAAAACTACAGAGATCTTGCTGATTGCATATTGTCTGTAAATGCAAACTGTAAAAGAGGCCCCAACAGGCCTCACAACAATAACCTGAAGAAGAATGAGACACAAAGGGTTTTGAGCTTAAAGATGCTTCAATTTCCCTAGACAGTTAGCTCTTGTCACATCAAACCACCTATTAGTCACAAACTCGTACAACTAAGAATTTTCAGGCCTCTTGAGGTCTCCTGTCATCTTGAAAGAGGCTATACCAATGAAAGGCACTGGCTCCTCTTGTAACATGTTCAGTTTATTGTTTTTCAATGGCTTGAGCAATTTATGATGTCGTGTCAGACTCACCATGACAGATAAATATGTTTGGATGGTCCTTTCCCTAGGAATGGATTAATGCATCCGTTGATGATTTTGGAATGCTGAGAGTAAATGCAAGATAAGAGACACAATAGAATGAAACACACCAACTGATAGGTAAAAATCATTGATGCGTTTTCTTCCAACATCATTTGATTGTTGGGGGCATAAAAGCACTGATGAGAATGTTGCTAATTTCTGTGATAAGTAATATAGATATATTTCTGTCATACATAATTTTAACCCACCTAAAGTAGTCAAGAAATGCAAGAGAAATGGTTCAATTGGCATATCTTGTCCTTGTAGGACAATCTACCAGGTGTTCCAAGGAGTTTTGTAGAAACTGAAGAAGCAGTGATCACCCACTGCTTACTCCTGACTTCTGAATTGCAAAACACAGGGACTTTTTAAAAAGGGCAAGTATTAGGACTCAGGAGCAAAATACTAAAATAAGAGTAAAAAAACAACAACAACCATAAATAACAAGTCCCAAATGGTGCACAACACCTAGTCCTAGTCCAATCTGGTTTACATCCAGAAAAAACATGGGAGAAAAAAATATACTTTACAAAGTAGGTCTTAATATTAATGCATGCCTCATAGCCCCTTCTGTATTACACACAGTGAATGGACATTGGGCATTGGGAAACAGGGCATTAGGAAAGGTAATTGAAGGGACAGAACAGGACAGGACAGAGTAATTAGGCTAACACTTTCACTGCTAATCACTTTCTCTCTAAAACTTCCTCTCCATTTCCTTTTATGCCCATCAAGGGGCAGACCCATGTGACCCTAAATGCAGGTCAAGCATGCCTGACCACTACCCCATGAGGCAAGCCACATCACTGCAGTTTCTCAGTAAGGTGTTGGGATGGCCACTGCCCCAAGTGGTAAGCTGCAGTTCCTCAGTGAAAATCTGATGGACTGAGCCCAGTCAGGCTCGCCATTGAGCAGAAGGGTGTATAAGAGGGCTTCCTGACACAGGCAGTGGAGCTCTGTTTCAGCAGCAAGTTCATCTGAGTTCTAACCATGCTGTCTCTGTCAGCTGGTTTGTCCACTGATCATGGGAAGTTTAAGCAATCCCTTCCTCCCATATATTACTGAATTCAAGTTAGTTTTCAATGCATCATCGGGGATTTGATACATGGAGCTGTTATATAATTAGAGTTAATTGCTTATGCACATTTGCTTCATAACTAGAATAAATAGGCACTGTGGTGGAACTGCTGTCTTCATTCGGTTCCCTCACACTATACTTCCTCAAAGTTCATGTCACTTTCAGCAGCACTGATCATGTCTTAGATGGGAAGGAAGCCAAACTTAGTTCAGGAACCCTCCTCACTCCTGCCTACACTATCCATACCAACAAGACCGATCCAACCTGATCTGGTGTTTCTAATTTTGGCACCGGACTCACAATTGCTCCTGCACCTGCTGTCTCTGAAGCAATGCAACCATGCTTATTTAAATTAGGAAAAGATCTGCCCAGCATATATAGTTCCTTGTATACTTAAGCACCACATATTTCTTACCACCCTTACCAAATATAATTTAGGAGAGTTTACTTATATTTTATATCTTACCTCTTTTTCTTCCGAGGAGCACACAGTAGCCTACATAATCCAGATCTTCTCCATTTTATCTTCAGAACAAGCCTGTGCGTAGGTGAGGCTGAGACAGTGACTGGTACCAAGTCATCCAGTGAGCTTCTGGGACAGGTGGGGATTTGAACTTTGATCTCCTGCGTCATAGTCCAACACTCTAACCACTATACCAAACTGACTCCCTTTCAGTTTCCACTGTTCTATTAACTATTCCAAGATAACCTCTAGAAGATGGTACTACTTATCCCTTTTTATTGATAATGTAAAAGATAAGCTCATGCACTACAGTAATATGTACAAGATAAATTGACAGATTGCTATACTTGTTTCAATCATACTGTTGTACACAGGAAGCAGCTATATTTTCCACAAGGCTACCCTGTAATTAATATTGTTGGGTGGGGTGGCATTGATTCTTGAGCTAGGTTGCTAAAAATGCTGGCTGCTCCACTCCATCTCCATCTTTTAATTGCAATCTCCTGCTGTTTCTAAAAAGTTTACACAAATTTTCAGACAGAATGTTCATCTGTTTACTGAAAAATCAAATGGCAAACATCTTAGTGGAGCTTCTAATTTATGCTGTGGAATGTGGTTTATAAGCCATTCTCCAGATTTGTGATATAGCTGATGTATACCCGCCCTTTCATCCAAACTTCTGTCACCTATGTTTCCTAAACAATAAATTCACCAACAGTGTGCTTTCTCTGTGTGCTAAAATATGTCTGGTTGGGAAGAAAAATAGCTTTGCTTTTGTCTGACCCTGTTATGATTGATCAGATCAGTGCCTGTGATGCTTTGCTACATGTCATCTTGATTTAAACCTTCAGACCTCTATTAAAGAGATAAGTACATTTAACCAGAAAGAATGCATGGAATACCCTGTACATGTTATGCCATTATCCTTTCTGATACTCAGCATGGCACGGATGCCATAGCAATGCAAACATTACCTGGAGAAGAGAGAAGTTCTCTCTGCTAACATTTGGGCACAGCTAACTCAGGAAATGCATACCATTCCTCCCATAGCTCCTCTCTTTCTCATCTTCCGCCTACTTCTTCATGATATTTTTATTAGAAGCTGTCCCTTGCAGTGGACAGGTTAGAAAAGCTTTTTTTCTAAATAATAAATAATACGTAATAATGAATGAATGAATGAATGAATGAATAAATAAATATGAAGGTGTTCCTTTTTATATATGTGTAGAGAAAGTAACTTACTCTTCCATTATTAATGACTCCTGTAGCTTGTTTGGGGTGATGACCTCAGTAAGAAATGAGGCAAATGAGATTTGGTTACACACAGGTACACACTTGCCATTGAACACTTTCCCTACTCTTATGCTACCTCCACAGCAAAAGGGAGGCTGTTGCCCCTTGTTGTCACAGTATATGTGCTGAAGGCTGTTGGATGGATATTACACAAATATAAACTAAGCACTGCTTTATGCAGATTTAGAGCACTGGCACATCACATACCCCTGCTGAGCACATGCTTTGCATGTAGAGGGTCTTACAGTCAATCTCTAGCATTTCCATTTAAAACAGAAATGGGCAACCTGTGGACTAAGGGACTCATGAAGCCCTTGACCCAATTTTGAACGCCCTCTGAATTGCATCAGAGTAAGCAGTCCCTTTTGGGCAGCCTTTTGTATGGGAAGGAGAGAAAAAAAGAGGTTACCCTCTGATTTGTATCCTCATAAAGTTTATCCACAAGGGAATGCATCCCTCAAAAGTAACAAGTTTCCTATCTGAATTACAAGTAGATAACAGGTCATAGAAAAGATGCTGGAGACCTGTTGCAGCCAGAGGGGGCAATACCAGGCAAGATGGTTTCCAGCATAGTAGAGGGGAATTTCCAATGTTCACTCCAGAGATGTCTTTCTAGAGCTGTCCCTAAAGGTCTTTAACCACTGAACCAGTGACTGCATATACACACATGTGTTCTTCTACCCATATCAATATATTCCTTGTCTAATATAAGGCAGATGATTTGAACAGTGTTTATTTTGTCAAAAACAAAGTTTCAAGCCTGAAGCATAACTTAAAATCTGTACTTGCCTGGCCGGAAATCCTGTCTTTGATTCTTTGATAGCCATGGGCTCAGATTTTACATTTATACATATCTAAAAACTTACAGGCAGGTGGAGAAAGTCTTACACACTTCCATCTCCTGCCACTACTGTACTCTCAATTCATCAGAAGCAGCTTTTCCAGATGGGTCATCAGGATATCATTACAAATATTTGAACATAAGGTGTGGTTTGAGTCTCAGTACAGCCAACACAGTAATGAAACTCTCCATCTGGTGAAAGGGCTAATGCTGCAGGAATGCATATATGTCATGAATGACATGGGAGATTTAGGATGTTACACCATTTGCAATAATCTAATCTGAGAGTATTGGGATGCAGGTGGCACAGTGGTTTAAACTGCTGTGCTGCTGGGCTGGTTGATCGAAAGGTTGCACAATGGGGTGAGTTCCCGTTGATCTGTCCCAGCTCCTGCCAACCTTGCAATTCGAAAGCATGCAAATGCAAGTAGATAAAAAGGTACCACTTCGGTGGGCAGGTAACAGCGTTCCGTGCATCTCGGTGTTTAGTCATCTCTGACATAGGGCAACCCTATGAATGAACACCTTCCAAAATGTCTGGTCCTTGACAGTCCTTCCCTGCTCTTGTAAACTCAAGGCTGTGGCTTCCTTTATGGAATCAGTCCATCTCATATTGGGTCTTCCCCTTCTTCTGCCTTCAACTTTCCCTAGCATGTTGGTCCTCTTGATGAATCTAACCTTCTCCAGTTGTGTCTGAGGCATGACAGATACTTCTTTTTATAGCATCATATTCTTCACTCATTTATTTAAAAAACTTATACTTTCTGCCTGCCTTTTAAAATATGTCATACTATATCATGACAGATCTTAATAATCACAAGTGGAAAGACCTTCTTTCCAATGAAAAGGATATGTGCAATATAAGTTTCCCACAGTGGATGCTTGGCTTATCCTGGTTCTGGTCCTTGGCAGGAAGGGATACAACTCTCAGGCTGGGACCTCTGCTTTTGCTTCACCTGCCCCAAAGTAAGTTTCTTTACCTTCAGGCAGAAGACAGAGGAAGCTAGTAGCAGTGGTAATGAATCAGCAAATTGTGTCCTCATTAAAGTACACCATGAAGCTAGTTCTGATTGTGAGCTTTGTTCTTTTTGCCTGAAAATATGCATATTTTGAAAATGTATACATCAACTGAGTGCATCATAGAAGTGAAGACATTCTTCTCCAATGGATTAAAGCATATTTGTGGGCAGTTTTCAAAAATGTTCATTTTTCATGCACATATTTCAAATATACTCATGCTGTCATATGCATTTCTTTTGTTCTACAAATCACATTGTGAGCCTGGACATGTGAAAGACTTCAGCTACAGATTAAGTCCAAGTCTATGTCAGTCTGAAGGGTGCAAACTAGGTAAAGCCGGATTTTAACAAACAAGTCCATTAATAAATAAATAAAATGAATTTCTCATGCATTGCTAGCCAGTACTCAGGTGTCTTCAGGGATTTTGTGTACCTTTCTTAGAAACACAGAAACCCACAGCTCTTGTCTGGGCAAACACAGGGATACTCATGAATATCTAGATATGGCCTGAAGCATTTCAGATTTAGGAACACAAGAAGTTGCCTTCTTCATGTATCCACTACTTTTTGCTTTGACTGGCAGCAGTCAGGCAAAGGTCTTTCCCATCAGCTGCTTCTCATCCTTTAGACTGGAAATTTCAGGGATCGTGCTACAAAGAAAAATAAATTTAGAACACATTGTATGAGGGCAGTACTATGGATGTTAAATAACAGCTTTTAAAAAGTGAAATATGTCTGTACACAATCAAATCAAAAACAATTAGCAACTGAATGACTATTTCTAACCAATTACATTTGGTTAGAAACAGGAACCATCAGAAGTGCTTGTAGTTCCCAGGTATTTTGGCCCTTCAGCATTTACCATTTGTTGTGCTGGATGGGGCTGATGGGAGTTGTAGGCCAAAACATCTGGAGCACTCAAGTTCCACCCCTATTGAAGCTGCAAAGCTAGAATTATTAGATTGCAACCAAATAGCATGCCTAAAATAGAAGTGGGAGAAGATAGTTGAAGCCCAGTTTTGCATTCATTTGGGTTTCTGCCCTTGCTTCATTCTTAATAGATTTCTCATGACATCAGTGAAAAAGGAGAGTCTTGCAGCTTGAAAAATAATAGCTATTTCATCATTCATGATTATTGTGGAACTAAAATAAACATACTATATTACATGTAGAAATGCAACGTAATAATAATAATGATGCTACAGCAGCAGCCCAGAACAATTCTAGTATTTTATCTGCCTGAATTTACTTCTTCTTAAGTCATTTAATAGCCCAGATTCTCTGCAGATCCCCCCGCCCCTGCTTTGCACAGAAGACATTACAACACTGGGTTTTGGTCTGTCTGCTGCTGCTGTCTTTTTGACCCCCCAGACAGAAATATGCATTGGTTCCTGCAATGAAGTACATTTCATCATTTGGCCTGGAATCCCCAAAAAGGCAGCATTTTAAAAATTCACAAGGAGCAAAAGGTGAAGCTTAACTGGTAAAAGCACAAGCAGAGATTAATTTTATGGTGGAATGTCACCACAATAAATGAGCAGCAAGTTCCTGTGGCTTAAATTAAATTATACTGAGGCTGCCTTATAAATGACATTTTAATTGAGTGGTGGAAAGTGGTGGGGGAGAAAATAGAAAGAAACCTTAAGCTATTAAACCTTCCCAGTAAGGGAAATGTGTTTCACAAGGAATCAAATTTACTTATTTTTAGCATTTTAAAAAAATGTGTCATAGATACTCAGGATCTGAATCAACACCCATTGCACTGGATGGACAATATTACTCCACATTTGGTCCCAGTTACCATCCTAAATTGATGCTGATCAAAATGCCCTTTTCATGTTGGAAAAGGAGGAGAGTTGTCAAAAAAGCATCATGACGAGCCACCGTGGGGAGACATCCTCACAATAATCAATCGTCAATCAGTCATGGAAACTGCTTATTCTGCTTTTATACAGGGCTCTTCATTACTCCCTTCATATAGTTCTCAAGAGAGTAGAGATAAAGGTTTCTTTCAGTGAATACAGCAATAATTTCCTTGCTGTACAAAGCAAAACAAAACACCGCCCAAACATCTTATTCTAGCCAGGGAAATATCTCATATAACACAGACCGAAGTAAATATTTGTTGAGAACCACCCCACGCCCCCACCACCTCAGAAAAAAGAAAGGGAATCGATCTTATTCTTCAACAGTCTGCAAAATGAATTGGGGCTGGGTATTTGGATGAGATAACAGTCCTAAGCACCGCAAAAGGTAGTCAGTTGATGAGCATGACAGATTAATATTTCTTTCCCCAGGTTTAGCATCACTAATTCAGATTCCAAATGTAGATGTGACCCAGTGAAAGCTACAACATTTTAAAATCTGCAAAGGATGCTATTTTTAATTATGTGAAGGAAATATACATTAAAAGGATTGATTAAAAAGTTAATAATAACATTTGTTTAAGGTAAAGGTTAGGTAACTAAATTAAAAATGTTTGATTCAGAAATGTAAATGCAACTGCAGAATACACAAATGGTTTGAATTTACAGATTTTTAAAACATACTTTAATTCATTCCTCTTGGGGAGCTGAACAGACTAATATTAGGCATTGCCAGAAGAGAAGAAAAAGCCATTTCTTCTCTCCTTTGCTGCTTATTTTTAAATCATATGCATTTTCTTTCCTTTAAGTGAGCCGACCACCAATTTGGCACCCAATCGACACCACTAACTAACAACTGGATGTTGCTGCTCTGTAAGGGAAGGGAAGCAATTTTAAATTTATTTTCATAGTGGAAAATAGGTTTGCCAAAATAGCTTCAGTTTATGGAAAGGGAGGAACAGCTGTATTTGGTTTATAATAAATCTTTGACAAATCAGTAAAAGCAAATAGACAGCACAACTGTAACCCATAAAAGTGGAAAATATTAAACAACAGGCAGTGAAGTTGTTAAACTTTCCCACAGATGCTGCTGGTAAAAGCCTTCACAAAACATATATGTGAAATGTTCATGAGGAGAGGAATCTGGGAGCAAAGGGGCATGAGAAGAAGATGAAATTACTTCTTATTAGAGGAATATCCCATTAATGTGACAATTCTAGGTATGCGGATGAAGCTATCTCTGCCCGTTTTCCACCCCCTATTACTGAATGTTGGTGCAGAATAATTACTTGCTTGCCAAAAAAAATGACAGGGCATTGACATTGCAGACTTATTGAATTTGTATTGCGTGCCTGCAGGCCATATCGGGGGTTATTCAATTTTGCCTGAGGAGGACAACCTATTATGAGAGATGAGTCAAGAAGGCATCTTCTCTGATTGCCCACCAAAACCATTATCGCAGAACTGAGAGGGCATCAGCAGCGAGTGGACAGACAAGACAACACTGATCTCAGTTACCTAGGGACAAGATACAATTTACATTACTTGAAGCAATAGGACAGAGGGCAATCAGTGCAGGGAATAGGGGCTACAGACCTGGAGTGCGCAGGTATTAACAGTACTGGAAAAACTCAACTAATTGCTTATGCTGGGCCTGATGACCTCTAGCCTTACAAGATATTAACTGATTGGCCTGATCTGTAATTAGAGGAACAGGTTTTGCATTTCCAGGAGCTGATGTTTTCACTGAAAACACTGAGAAGGAAAATAATTCCTTTTGAACAGAGATGTGTTTTTCCTCCAAGCTCATATTTTGTATCATTATATGTTGTTACTGTTAAACTCACTGACATTTACTACTTGTTTTAGATGCAGAAGGCAAGCCAAGGTTAGTCTTGTGTCTCAATTTTGTACAGTTATAATTCTGTCACAAGAGCTGTCACAATATTAAATATGATTCTCCACCAAGTTTTTTATAAATTAAATGCAGATCAATGCCTTTAAAAATAGGCTTCCTGATAGCTTCAAGAGTTTCTAGTTTGTTTCTTTCAGTTTGGGATGGGGATCTAGGACTGAAATCCAAGATTCTGCAAACACATGCAACATTGAGATCACTTCAACATCGTACTCCAAACAAAACCATTTTTCTTCTTTAATTCTGTTGCATAAATTCCAGGCTACTTGTGATATATTTGAATGATGTAAGACTAGGAATGTACAAGCATTGTAAATCCATTCCGTTTATATTTCATGGACTGCGAAACACCTTTTGCTCTGTCATCCACTTATTGATGGAAATGGATTTTGCACAAATTTGCAGTTGCACAAATTTGCACTCTTGAAAATGCCCTGATTCCCCCAAACTGCACATTCCCTAAAAATGTGTACCTTCAGGCTTTAGTTATAAGGAGAAATGTACATTTTTGGTTGGTGCTTTTCTATGACTAAATTTGCATACAATGACAGAAAGTTTTAAATAATGGTCTGCAAGGCAACAGAATCTATACAACTTGGGAAAAGCTGGTCTACTACAGAAACCATGGGTCAGAATCTATAAATTCAAATCAATTGACCCTACTGAGGATTTACCTGCATAAGATCAGTTCTTCATATTGCCCTCTATTCTCTTGCAAAATAATGATGAAGATAATAATTAAAAAAGATTGATTGCATGCATAGATGTAGGGTGTTAAGTTTTGGGACTGGGAAGGTCTACAGTGGATCAAACTCTTTTCCATTGTCTCTACACATTACAGCATCTCCTCCGCATTGATGACCTTGGAGTCTTTAGTACCTAGGAGTGACTATGCCAGTAACATCCCTTCTCCTGTTGACCACAATAGGAGGGAAATAACTACATTGGTACCAGGGCTAGCAGGGTTCCAAGGCTTGTTTCTGGGGAACATCATGTCAGAGGAGTGAGTGGGCAACTAACATGACTGAGGGATTAGAGAAGCACCTGTATGAAGAAAGGATACAGTATGTGGGACTGTTTACCTTTGGAAAATGGGAATAAGAGAAACATGATAAAGGTGCTTAAAAATTGTACATGGTGTGGAGAAAGTGGAAAGGGAGAGATTTTTCTCCCACTTGTATAGTACTGGAATCTGGGGTTGCTGCATGAAACTGATTGGTGGGAAACTCAGTACGAATACAATGCAGTACTTATTCACACAACAGTTAGTTAAACTATAGACTTCACTTCTATGAGTGCAGTGATGGCCACCAATTTGGATGGCTTTATTTTCCTGGGATCCAAGATCACAGCAGACGGGGACTGCAGCCAAGAAATTAAAAGACGCTTGCTCCTGGGCAGGTAAGCTATGGCAAATCTAGACAGCATACTAAAATGCAGAGACATCACCCTGCCAGCAAAAGTGCATATAGTCAAGGCTATGGTTTTCCCAGTTGCAATGTATGACTGTGAAAGTTGGACCATAAGGAAGGCTGAGCACCAAAGGATTGAGACCTTTGAAATGCGGTGCTGGAGGAGACTCCTGCGAGTCCCTTGGACTGCAAGGCGATCAAACCAGTCAGTGCTAGAGGAGATCAACCCTGACTGCTCTTTAGAAGGCCAGAAACTGAAGATGAAACTCAAATACTTTGGCCACCTAATGAAAAGGAAGGACTCCCTGGAGAAGAGCCTAATGCTGGGAACAATAGATGGCAAAAGAAAAAGGGGACAGCAGAGGATGAGGTGGCTGGATGGAGTCACTGAAGCAGTCGGCGTGAGCTTAGGTGGACTCTGGGGGCTGGTGGAGGACAGGAAGGCCTGGAGGAAGGTTGTCCATGGGGTCCCCATGGGTTGGATATGACTTTGCGACTAACAACAGGAAGAATGAGATTGGACAAATTCATGGAAGATAATGCTATCAGTAGCTGCTAGACCTGATAGGTATATGCTACCTCCAGTACTGGAGGTAGTAAATTTCTGTACATCAGTTTCTTGGGAAATAATAATAATAATAATAATAATAATAATAATAATAATAATAGTGCTGTTGCACTCATGTCCTGCTTGTGGATTCCTGTGGACACCTGATTGGCCACCAAGTGAAAAGAATGATAGACTAGATGGACCCTTGGTCTGATTCACTGTGGCTCATCTGATGTTCTTAGGACTGTAAAGATAACTGGGCTCCCCAACATGCTCCAGAACAGTTTATTGTGGAGAACCAGTAGATCATGGCTGGTGGGACAGCAATGACAGCAGTCAGTAGTCCCAGCTCCACCTAGCAGTGAATGTGCCATCCCACCAGTGGGCAAATATCTCTTACAGAAGAATAGCACTTCTGCTGTATTGTCACCTTCCTGAGGTCCATCAAGAGAGCTCCACTCCAAGCACATCTATGAAAAGAAAATAATTTAGCCATGATTTAGAGAAAGGATTTTGGCATGCCTTTCAAAATAGCAGTTCTGATGTTTTTATTACTGCAACAGGCATGTTCTCAGGGAAGACCCTGACAAATATATTTTATAACAACCCAACTTTTTAAAAAAGATCTTAAAATTGGAACATGTGGCAGAAAGCATCCAAAAAGGCTGTTGACAGATTATCTGAGAAATTGTGATGTTAGCATACACTAATTATTTACAAATGTATGGTCTGGGCAGAATTCCAGGGAAATTATAGAAAGGGCCAAGCTGAGTTCCTTAACTAATTGAATAAATATGCATATTTGAATAAATACATTCAAATCATTTAATTAAATATATCTTTGATTACATGTGAAATATATAATTTATCAAATGTATATTACACCAATAGTTGTAGGAATACAGAGCTATAAAAATGAAGGACATAGGCTTCTAGATGAGTTGTACTCTGGCTGACATTCTAAACATACTATCAGTTGATTGAGCCATTGCTTCATTCATTTGTTCATTATTACCACACAGTAACCAATGGTATTATTGTGCAAACTCAAATACAGGTAGTCCTCAGGTTATGGGTGAGTTCTGTTCCTGAGAACATCCTTAAGTTGAATTTGTATTTAAGTCAGATCACATGAGTAAGCCAAATGTTTGTCTTTATATATGTATATATTTTACTTTTATATACATATAAAACACTTCCATAGCCACTAAAATATCTTAAACACAATACAGCATTGTAATAATGATTATTATACAGTAATAATAAAGCAAATACAGGTATTGAGAGAGAGAATCTGAATGTATATGAGCAGGTATCCAGTACTGTAAAATGGGTTGTTGATGGGTTGCTATTAGAACAGTGCAATAGGGTTGGTGCAAGGATTCCCACTAGCCCTGATGGCATTTCTGGAAGAGCAAGTGGAAAAAGTGTAGAAGTTTTCTCTCTGTTTCCTAGACTCTGCTGCTTCTTGGAGAAGGATCTTGCCAACCACATGCAACTATTGTGCCTTCTTATATATACTGGTTCAGGTCAGATGACTCTCACCTTTGCTAAAGGCTAAGCATTCTCATTGCTCCACTCAACATGTAAAACAGTATCCTGTCTATAGGAATGATGGGAGTTTTGGTGCATCCTACCTGCATGGCATGAGGTCAGCAAGTCATAGTTGTTTTTACTTTAATTTGGCACAATTGAATGCATCCCTTCCTGTTGCTGGAAAGCAATGGATCTCAGTCAGCACATTTGGAAGAATTGACTTGTAAGATTGATTCTCAGGGTGTTGGCTTCAGTTAGGAAATTGATCCCATTTGTAGAATAGTGTAGCTGCTGCTGCTGCTGCTGTTCCTTCACATGAACATTTTAAAATGAATACTTTTGGGACATTTCCAAGTGTCAATCAGTGAAGTCATTCTAAAATTTTAGACACAAATTACAGTCAGATAGTGGACACACATACTGGTATTTAGAGCTGCAGTTCTAAAAGTGTTCACTAAGGACTAAATGCCCTACTGAATACAGTGGAAGTTATTTCTGAGAAAAAAATGCACAGGACTATACTGGGCATTGTTGTGTATTCTTTACAATAATGTGAAAAAGACCTTTAAAACCTGGTGCCCTCCAGATGTGTTGGACCACAGCCCTCTGTGGATGGTAGCTGGAAGCCTCCAAATATTCAGAAACAAGTCCCACTGTGTTCAGTGAGGCATTTCTCCTAGGAAAATGTGCACAGGATTTCAGCTGCAGAGATTATATTTTTCAGATATAGGGAACAAAAGGCAAGAAACATTGATCTCCCCGTTATGTGCAACAGTTCCAGCTTCCTCTCATCCACTTCTCCTAATGCCCCTTGGCTCTCATTCAGTAGCGGATGGGAGGAGAAACAGAATTCTTATTTAGCTGAGAACGGTCATCCATTTGGCTTATCTGCCTGATCTGATTTAGTCTTCCCTTTCTCCAACATCTGTTACCAGCAATGTCCTTTGATGGCAGCTTCCTTCAGAAATAAGTCAAGGCTCATCTGTTTCCCCTTCTTTCCTGCTCATGGTAGGCATGCCGTGAGTGGAGGCGGCTAGAGCCGGGGGTCAGGCTAGATTGCCTGGGAGTCCCCTTCTGACTCGCTCTGTTTCTATGTTTCTATCCTGTCCTCCACAATCATACTGCAGTGGTTAGCACCGAAACAAACAAACAAACAAACCAGATTTTTCTTTTTATAAGGTCACAGCGGTTCTTTTTTCCGGAGTGCTAAATGTCAGATGCAAAATACAGCTTGTTTTCTTAAAAGGGAAGACAAAAATGCCCCTTCCTTTTTTTGCTCCTGTGCTCCCACAGCAGGGGAGTGCATGCAGCCCAGGGGCCATGTGTTAGCCACCCCTGTTGTAGGGCCATAATTTAGGGAGAGACAACTGCCATCACTCAATTCCAAACAAGAAATTTCTCAGGAATACCTGTAGTTCTGATTACTATGAGTCAGATAAAAAGTAAATTCATAAGAGACACCTTTAAAATGTAATGCTTTTTCTGCCATTTAATCTTGGGTACATGTATAAGAACAGACCCTTGAACTTTCCTGCCTGCTCCCCTGAGCTCTCTTGACACAACTCTCCTCATCCCCTCTCTGAAATGGCGGACCTATTTTTTAGGACAGACCCCAATAAAATGCAAGATGGCAGCTTCCCAGAGCAACTTGTGCTGAACTATGTAACTGACTCTTCTTTCCTTACACATCGTGTGCCAGCACAGTCACTCTAAAACTGCTTGGTGACCAGACAGTGCAAGGTAACTTTCTCCAGACTTTAACCTAGGATGATTTTCCTGTGTTCTCATTGGGCAGACTACCTTAAGGATGCTTTTATACACCACCTGTGGGAGCAGGGTCCTTCATAGGTTCCACCATTTATTAGCCTTCAAAAATAACTCTTCAACCATGTGTTACATCCCCCTTTATGCTAGTATTATTATTAATAATAATACATATAACAATAATTTTGTTTTGATTGTAACTCTGCAGCTTCTGGAATTTCCAAGCGCAAATAGGTAACAAATGACACCAATGACCGCTTTGCCCAAGAATTGTCTGCTTTAGCTGTTGAGGAAGTATCAATGCAAATGCTACATTAGCTCCTTTTGTTAAACTGGCTAGAGACACATGGAGACTATTTGGGACCCTTGATTCCTTTCCCTCGCAAAAGCCCACAGAATAATCCACAGCTCTGCTCAGAAGCTGGCCAATGGCAGAGCTGTGGAGGAACGTGCTCCTCCATGATGAATAAAGATCTTTCTGTGACTTGCTGGACTGTGCATTCTGGCTGCAGTGCTGAGCTTTTCCACTTGGCTGCTCTCATTAACAGGCCTGACATGACTAATGTGACTAAACATGATCTCATTCAGTGGCTGGCAGATAAACCTGTTAAATACTGGCAAGAACCTCATTTCAAGGATAGAATCATCATCTTTCTGCCTAGGGAGGATGACTTATTTAGAGAAAGACTTGGGATTTCAACTCTCCTCCCCCTTCTTGCACACAAGTTGGCAGTTATGGTCTGTACAATGCTGAGGATTTAAAATGAAAACCCTCATCATGGCAGGGTCTGGAAGGGCTGCCATAAACAGTCTTAACAAGACCTGCGACACAATCTGAAGATCTGGAATCCCTGCCATTAACACCATGCCTTTCCTAGTGCTGCAAACTATTTCAGGCACTTCAGTAGGAGTCTTCTTTTTTCTCTAAATAACAAATGGTGTTTACAGAGTTTATGTGCCAACTCAGAATTAAGGTCTGTTAGGTTCAATAGGTAAGAGGGACCATATTTCATTGGTAGAACAAGTGTTTTGCATACAAAACCACCCTGGTTTGATTCTCAGCTTCTCCAAAGAGAGTAGGAGAAATCCCCACCTGTATCCCCAGAAAGCTGCTGCCAGTCAGTGTGGACAATGCTGGGCTGCAAGGACAAGTGGTCTGAGTCAGTGTAAGGCACCCTCCTGTTTCTCAC
Organism: Varanus komodoensis; assembly: GCF_004798865.1. NCBI lineage: Eukaryota > Metazoa > Chordata > Lepidosauria > Squamata > Varanidae > Varanus > Varanus komodoensis. The sequence goes on along the minus strand of NW_025335568.1, from coordinate 24,049,242 downwards.
CATTCTTAGGTGGGAATTGGGCTGCAGTCCAAATCAGCAGTCAAGATATAGAAAAGGAAACTGAGTCAAGGCCAGAGGGAGGATTAAACTCTTTGTGTCCTAATCTTATAGGGTGGCTATAGCCCTCTCTTTGAAGGGCTGCCTAAGGACCATGCTCTGCTTATCGGAAGGGTGTCCTGGCCAATTCCAGTAAAAGATAAAAATCATAAAAGCTGTTAGCACCCAGGCAGCAGCCTGAGCAGGGAGGCACATAGGTCATCTAGTCATCGTCTTTGCCTCTGCCATACTCCTCTTCCAGTTATCACAATCGTTTTAAAATGCGAATATATGCACTTTCATGCAAATGTGTCATCTTCTGTCCCCTTCTTTGGTGATGCATTTCCTGTTTGTTGATTGGTTTATCTGTTTGTTTTTGCTTTTGTCCATTCATATGGCCACCTTAATCTCCCTTCAAAAGTTGACTAGTATAGGCTCCTCTTTGGCCTGATGGGATGTGAGCCCTTAAGAGGCCTGGCATAACTTGTATAGCTTGTCATTCTGAAAGTCAGGAATGGAAGAATGTACCTCCTGGTACATAAATGAATGAAGCATCTGGTGAGGCACCAGAATCTCATGCCAACTCCTAGTTGTGCCCTTCTACCAAGGACTGATATATTTCCACTTGGGAAAAAAAAGTTTTTTGGCCTTAGGCCCTTGACCTTTCACTGAAAGACAGATGCTTCTGTATATTTGTCATGCCTTATTATGAGTATTACATGCAGGCAAATGATGCCTGGGTATTACATGCTTTCCTGCCCCTCTCGCTTTCATCTCTGCTTATCAAAATCCCTCTCTCACTTTTATGAACATTCTTGGCCTGCTCCTCCTCCAGCTCACACACATTTTCTGAACTCAGGAAGTCTGCTAGGTCTTCTTTTCTTTTTTTAAACAGGATTTGCTGTTATGCTTTTAACGAGAAAGGTGTGTGCCAATATATGTTTTTTGAGTTTGGAAGTAACCTAATGTCAAAAGGCTCCTCTGTGATGCAGGTGATGAAAAATGGCCATCCTTTTCTTTGGAGAAGGCAGCCATTCACAGATTGTGAAAAAGAGGACATGCCTTGCCAAAGAACAAGATACAGAAGGTTGTGGGGAGAGGGTTGCAGAAAGAGTTCATGTGCTAATGTACAGCTATAGATACAGATTCATAAATAATTACTATAATTTAAATAAAAATATGGCACTTGTCATCAGCATGGAGGTTGACCTCTATGGCTGCTCAGACTGCTGACCACATGGCAGCTGTCCATGAGCAGCCTCAAGGTTCTTCCTTACACTCTTTGAAACAGAGGACAATCCTCTTTACAGACTTCCAAATAGAGGACTGTTCTGCATAAAATAGGACACTTCACCACCTTGCTTTGGAGAGATTTTTTTTTAAGTCAAGCAAGAAAACTCATCTCTTTGTTTTTAGTTTTCTCTAATATTAGGCAGTTGTTCTGTAAACAGCATGTATAAATGCATATCTAATAAAGTCATGCATATGAGGTATTTGGGTAACATTTGGCTTTTGATTGAAAAGTAGAGTTGTAGTTTTAACAGCCCGTATTTGCAGATAACATACATAGTGATCACGGGTATAGTCAACTGATATATTTAGAAATATCATTTGAAGGAAGGTCTCAGCCTACTGAGCTTGAAACTGTTTCAGACATTCAGTCGTCCCCCCCCCCCCCCGCCCCACCTCGCTGCCTGCAGCTGAACTCTCCAAGGTAAATGGCCTAAAATATTTTGCTGGAGGGGATACTTTACTTTCAAGATTCATTCCTTTGCATAAGAAATATATGAAAAGAGAAGGAAGGAATCAAAGAAGACACAGAAATATAAGTCAAATGTTGTTAAGGGTGGTAAGTGGGAGAGATAGAGAGAAAAAGAATGTGTAATTTTTTTAGTATTAGGCTCATGTGAGTGGTATAAAAGTATTCCCATTTTATACCTTAATATTCAGATTTTCCACTTGTGTCATATCAGCTGAAGGAAAAGCTCTTTGCTACACATCTCAGACATCTGCTACACACTAGTCATCTGCTAATTATCCTGACAGACACCCAAATGAGCTTGTTTGGATGTTCTGCTATCAAAGAACTGGATTTGGAGAAAGAGATAAATAACAGAGACTTAAATATATGTCTATTCTGTGCTTGAACATGTTTCGTATTTCAGTGATATACCCTTTGCTAACAGTGCCTTGTATCACTCAAACAAGGATGAATACCAATATTTGCAATAGTTGTGTGCAGGACTGAGGGCTAGGTAATCACCCTATGCAGGGGGCCACTCTAGAACAGATTTTCCTGACCGTTTTACTTTCTCCATTTCATTTTCTTCACTGCCCCTGTCTGTATCTCTCTTTGCCCTTAACAATTATATTGAAAAGCAAGCAATGCATACTATTATTAAAAGAGATTCTTGCCAGGAGGTAAAACAAGCAAATAAAATTGGGAAATTTGTTCCTAGAAGGTTTGCTTACATATTCTATGGACTAGAGATAGTATAGCTTTACTCTTATTGGAATTGTCTTTTCTTTCCCTGGGTTCTAAGAAAATGTGCCTAAAGCTATTATCGTATCTATCGACTCTGTGGGATTTAACGGACGTGGCTCCTTTCCCCATGTGGCAAGGAAATGACCTCTGTGAGGCAAAGTTCAAGCTGAGCAAAAGCTCTGAGACCGTCATGAGAGACCTGTCAGTTGCTGGGTAGGATAAAAGTGTAAAATTATATGTGACGCACAGTTCAGTCACATCAAACAGCAAAGAAATGTTTACAGAATGAACTACACACTTGCTAATTACACTTTCCCCTTAAGTATGCACATTATGATAGGCAACAAATACCAAGAGATTTCAGTTAGGGAAAGCTTCTAATAAGTATGCAAAAATTACATCAGGCATGTTTTTGCACCTTAATTTATTATGATACTTATTTAGACTGCAGAGACAAATTTGGCTTGTCATATGTACACTATGTTTATTTGTTGGCTTCCCATGCAATATGCATTATTTTTCTTTACTTTAAATGAAGAACCCCATTCATTTTTCAGGCTGATGAGCAAACAATGGAAAAAATAAAGATTTTACTCCTCTTCCATGTTCAGTGTATACTGAACCTTTCAATAATTCAGGGTGCAACCCCATACATGCTTAGACAGAAAAAAGCCTACAACTCACAGCTGACTGGGGAATGATGGGAATTGTAGGTCTTTTTTCAGTCTAAACTTGCAGAAGATTGTGCCTTCAGTGATCTTCTAGTAGTCAAGCTACTTAAGCAGTGATCCCTGTCTAGAAAGCTCACAGCTGTACAGATGTGTGAATAGATGGCTAAGGTGTCACTGTAGGGAATGATTTTGCCCAGTGCACTTTTACTGCCTCTGTAGTTAGATCTGCCCTCCTCCTGCTTTCTTCATTATCATTGTTATGCTTAGTAATGACATAGTTTGTGAATATTACTGCACAGTACTAGCATTGGTGGAAGTAAGAAGACAATCAGAACTGGTCCTTCTATTCGGCAGAATAATGTGGCCACTTCAGCCAGGGCATGCTGGGGTGTTTGGATGGAAGATGGCCCTGCAGCCCTTTCCAGAGAGCTGTGCGATCCACAGGGGAGAGCTGTGTATCCATTGACGGAACAATTGAATGCATCAGTTCCCATTTGGAAACAAAACCCAGTAATTCAGAACTTTGGATAAATTTGGATGTGAAAAGAAATTCAGAAGTGTCTGCCCTTTGCTGTTTTAAGAAACAATCAGCAGAAGGATCCAAGCACAGCAGAAAATCATACCTTGTGCAGTTCACTGGCTGGGATTCAGAGAGCTTCTTAAATATGTCCAGTGGGGAGTGAATACCAGCTGGCATTTTCTTTTTTCATGATCTGTAAACTACATTGCCATGTCCAGCACTTTTGAAACTTCCCATAGACAGTAGAGGTTGATGAAGTGCTTCATTGTCTATCAGCTGCCAGTATATGGTGATCAAGGAAATCATTACCCATGGCTGCCAGGAGGCAGCACCAATGGCAAGGCATGGTACCACCCATCTCATGGACATGTACAGTTGTCGGTCCAAGACATGGTTATCCAATTCTCAGACCAAATATATCCACATCTATGAATTAGTGAGTCACAAGGCAGATACACAACTTTTAGGGCACAATACTATCCGTGTTTAGGCAGGCAAAAAACCCTACAACTCACAGTGTTTCCCAATATTCACTGACAAGTTCTGCAAGCTTACCATATGACAACCATAATAGCTATGGCATTTGTTACTTCACTGCATGACCAGGTAAAATTTCAGCACATTTATATGCCAGTCTACACAGTTTCTCTGAAAATGGATGAGCAGGAGAAGGCATTTTCACTGTGGCACCTGGGATGCAGAACTTCTTGCAGTGGGTGGTTGAGTTTTCCCCTACGTTGCCAACGTTCCATTGCATTCTGAAGATGTTCTCTTTGAGAAAGCCTTTAAGGAACCAATACTATGCATGTAAAAAGACCTACAGTTCCTAGCATGGATGGCTGGGGAATGGTGAGAGTTGTAGGACTTCTGTCTAAACATGCACAAGTTGCTCCCTTAATTACTTAAGCACTTCCATCAATGCTTAATTGTTTTATTTATATTTATGTGGTTCAGGCTAGCTTACAGGCTAGAGCATTGAGCAGCTGCAGAATATTTACTGGTTCTGAACCTCAAGCAACATATTATGACAATGACACACCATGTCAAGGCATTCAGGTTCTGAGAAATTGTTTGATTAGTTTGTGTATTGTAAAACATCTTTCTTTTGGCATGTATGTAAGCCGATAAGAGCTGCCACGTTCAAGCCACTATGGCTCATGCCATAAGTCTTCCTGTAGTCCTCTGGGCCACTCTGTAACAATAGCTACCATTTTGCTGTCACTGTCACTTCACATATTCAGTCTCTAAAGCTCTGTTTGTTGTTTCATTCGGTTCTATGTCTCCCTTAGGAACTTCTTCATTTTAATATAAATAGAGCGCTTTATCATGCAGTGGCAAAGAGTCATGGAAGACACAACTCTCAATATTACTGGAGATGATGCATACAGATGAATTTGGCAGCAGGTCACAAACAAAGGAACATAATGAAAGAGAACTCTTCTCTAGTGAAAGAAAGAGATGGCTAAATGTGATATATGGTTATAAGTCACTAAATATAGCTATATTTTATATGAATAGATGTTTTATGATTCATATTTATCATTTAGGGAAAGTTTATAAAAATAAAAGAAGGGGATATAAAGTATCTCGGTCATGCCAATCACTCTATATTTTAATGGCATTTACAAAGATCAGTGATATGGGCACATTTAGTGTAGGTTTTCTGACAAGGGCCTGCAAGGCAGAAGAGCTATTCTCCCTATAAACTAGGGCATAGGTCTTCTCTATAATTCAAAGGTAGGAAACCTCTGGCCATCCAGATATTTATGGAGTCCAGCTCCCAGAGAGAGCTATCTAGAGAGCTCAGTCACCATGACCGATGGCAAAGGAGTTGTAGTTCAACAATGACTGGATAGCCACAGGTTGTTCACCTTTTCTTTAAGCAATGAGTGGGAAATTTTTGACAAGGGGATAGTTTCCAACCCATGAATCCCATAAATAAAGAAGATGAAATTTGTTAAGCCAGGGTTAGATACTCAAATTAATCTAACTTATAATATTCAGCTTTGCTATGAATCAAGTGTCATTTTCCAATAATTTATTTTCCAGCATGGAATGTCCAATGGGATTCTTTGGTGTGCAGTCAGGATTCAGCTTACCAGGAACCTATCATTATAGAAACATAAGCAGAATCTTTTTTTTTTATAAACTGTCATTACTTATTGAACCAGAAAGGCAGCGTCAATGTAGTAGAAGGATGTGGAAACATCCTTTCAGGTGAGCTTACTGCAGCTTCCAGGGGACTCTATGTTAAATGGATATGGACATGGAATAGGCAGCACATGTGTAGCATTTGAACCAAAATGAGACACATTCTTTACTGAATGAATTTGTGAATAATGGGACACTGCCAAAGCAAAGTTTGACCCGTCCATCTTTCTGGTTGTTGTGTATGCTCATGTAAACTTGCTTTGATCCAAGTTTAAGAAAGTTTCCTACTCTCTTAACCTGGATATTTTATTTCCTCAGTTACATTGGGACCCTCCTTCAGGAGAAAGCACATGTCATCTCCTTTTACAGTTCTTCTCAATCTGCAGTCGCTTTCCAGTTCCCTTCATAAGCAATGGTAACTACTCTAAGTATCCTGATGAATAAATTTGTCTGTTACCCTCCTAGTCCCTCTCTCTGCATTGCCTTCATCATCTTCCCAAATCTGAACAGGGAAGCTCTCTGCCAATTAAACAGATCATCATCACTGGACTGATGATGTACTTCATAACTTTGCACATGAGCAACTATCAGATGCTGTGTTAATGCTTCATAGCAGGGGTCATCTTTGAACAGGTATTCTCACACAGTAGGAAATTCTAAGATACTCTTGTCATTTGCAGTTTAAGTAATTATACTGAAAATATTTAAAAAATTGCTAATTAATTAATTGGATAAAAATAAGTAAGAAAGGTATTATAACATTACCAAGTATTAGGAATAGCGTTGGGATGTCATATCGTACTGGAAATTGTAATAAGCTTGCCATGCTATGGGTCCAGTATTACACATTTAGATGACTTACCTCAGTAATTCAAGAGCTAAAAGAAAGTGGATTCTCAAACATGCATGTCATTAACAGACATCTTGGAAATGTAGCATGTATAATATGCCATTCCAACAACATGTGTCTCTGCCTATCCTTCTCCACTTCATTGCTTTCATACATGTTGAGTTCACTATAGTTGAATGACACAGAAACTCTAGTGGGGACGGAGGTAACACCTATGATGCAAGAGGGAAAAGGAGACAGTGTACAAGTACAGCAATTCCGCATACATGTGCTTTGTAAACAGGATGTTCACATTCCCTAAAGAGTTGCAGAAACTAACATAACAACCTGTATAAATGGTTCATGCTCCAACTGGGCAGATAGAGAGCCTATAAATTAAATCGTAATCTATCTTGGTTTTAATTGAAAAATAATAAAGATTGTTAGTCTGGGCTTCTTATGCATCACAAACTTAATAGATTCAACCAAAAACCAACCTACTCCATTGTTGGGTTTTTTTGGTTGCTGTTAATATCTCAGTAGTGGATTTCCCATATTCAGGGTGCTCTATCTCTTTCCAGGAGGTTTCAGTGATAAATAGACTTTTCATGGTTAACCATGATCTGGTAACCTTTAAATTAGACAGCTTTAATACATGGTACACTGAGGTTGCTTTTGAAAACTGCAAACTTACTGGCTCTTTGCTCTGGAAGCACATGCCACCAGTTCTTAAACAGTTACACTAGCTCCCAGTCCATTTCTGGGTAAAATCCAAAGTGTTCGTGCCAGGGCTGGCCCACCTATGAGGCAGGATGAGGCAGCTACATTGGTGGTTGCGTAAGAAGAGCAGCTCCTCTACACAGCTCCTCTACTCGGCTCCTCCACCCTCACCAGAAGGGTCAACCACAAAAATCTGCAGCAAATGCTCAGGAGAATCCTGCCAGTCATTCTTCAATTATAGCATTTGCTGCAGCGAGAGAGTGGCTGGGGTATCTACAGCATCCAGCCTCTCCCTGTTTCATCATTCACAGTTGTGGGGTTCTTGTGAGAACTTATCCAGTTCTTACCCTGGTCTTACAAGACCCAAGAGAGTCCCAAAGGGTCTTGCAAAACCTCCAAGAACCTGCAGGGTGGCTTGCAAGGGTGCAGTGGAGGGAAAGTCTCCTCTCTTGCTTCAGATGGGGAGAAACTTTGTTCTGGGCAAGTGGATACTGACATTTAAAACCTTGCATGGCTCAAGACCAGGTATCTGAGGGATCCTTTTCTTTCACAGCAGTTGCCTATTTACTGGATCCAACTTTAAGTGTTTTTCTTCAAATTGCTCTGCCAAGGGAGGTACAGAGGGCAGCCATGAGTGAGAATGAGATTTCTGTGGTGGCAACCCACCTGTGGAATGCTCTGCCCAGGAATATTGAAGTGGCACTTACATTTTTAAGTTTTCTGCACCAAAGACCCTTTAAGCTTTCAAGGCTTCCAAAGAGAATGAAGTTTACAGTTCACAGAATCTGAACTGGCTTTATGCTGCTTCCACTACATGTCATGGTGATACTGTATTTTGTCATTTTTTACAGTTGAGACTGTGCAAATGACATTGCTTTATGAAATTTCATTTGGAAGTTTGGAATCGCCATCTGTTAATGAATAAGCTGGTAAATGAGATACAAAAAGACCAACAAAAGCCCTTTTCTAAAGGCTGGTAGTTTAAGCAACTTACTATCCCCTTGCAACAACTTGGGAACTGGGACTGTGAGAAAAGTGGCTGTGTATGGCTCCTAATTAGTTAATGACACAAGAGTTCTTTTGTACAGGGTTTCTTTCTTTGCTTTGTAAACTGCCAGTGCACTTAGGAAGCAGCATAACAGATCAGCAATCATTAGACTTCTGTGCTCATGAATATTTGTTATCTTCTGATATTTTAAGCAGACATGATGCTTATATTTATATAAACTGACACATAATATCATTAAATGATACTGTATACTCATTTTTTAAAGGACCAATATTTAAAAATGCACAACTGGTTAAAGCAAATGCAAACTAATTTGTGCTAATTTAAAAACACAAGATAAAGTTACACCCTTCACCCTGCATATAGTGTGTGTACACAAATGTTTCAAATATTTGGAAAATGTTAAGATCCAGTTACAAATTCAAAAGTAGAAAATATGAGACCATGAAATTCAGTCTTTAGAATGCAGAACATTTGTACATTGTAAATACCAGAAGACTTCTTATATTGCATGAATAGAATTGGCAAGTGGCTATTTTTCTAGTTTTATGTTGCTTAAATCTCTGTGTTTATTTATTTAATGATTTATACCCCACCGTTCCTAAGGTCAGGGTGCCTAGTAACCACATGGACACATTTAAAATAGAAAAAACTTAAACCCAATAAAATACAATTCAAAGAAGAATTTAATCACCCAAATGGTGGCTGGGAGGAGGGAGATAATAAACCCAAATGTTATAAGACAGTAGTGACAATTAAAACTTCAGTATCCAATAACCTTCTGAAAGAACCAGATATCACAGTGCCTCTGAAAAATAAGAGTACTGCCTCATACCTCTAGGCAAATGGTCAAATATCCCCATAATGTACATTATTTTATGTGTTGATCATAAGCAAAAATAAATCAAGTTATTTGCGTAAACCAAAAGACTATTACCGTTAGTAGATTGTACATGAAATTGCCTTTGTCCTTTCTTGCACTATTTATGGTCATTTCTGATGACTGATCCTGTGGCAGAAAAAATAGAAGAATGTATGGACATGATAAAGGTCATATTTGGTCAAACCAAGGGTCCATCTAATCCCACATTCTGTTAAAATCATTGCCTATGGGAAACCCACAAGTAAGACATGAGTGTAATAGCATCTTCCTGAGTGCATTCCCCAGAAACTGGTATAGGCCTATAAACTTCTTGGAGGTATCTGGTTGACCACTATAAATAGGAAGATACTGAACTAGACTGCAGAGTTCTGCTTGTACACTAAAATTCCCACTATCATGTAGCGTTAATTACCTACATAAAGTTTGGTGTAGTAAGGGAGGCTTATGAGGAGGGAGATAAAGAGATGAACTGTGTGGTCTACTATGATGCTCACCATTAATTCACCGTGAAGCAGGCTGAGAATGAAAGAACCTGGCTGTTGACCCAAATGGAATAAACATACACCTCTGAAAATTCATCTGGTGATTGTAACAGATTCAAAGTAAAAGTTAACAAAGCTCAAGACAAAATTAACAATAATGTAGCAAAAGCAGGAAAAAAAGAACACATAAAATCAATAGCAACAAGAAGATTAAGAATATCAGCAACATATTGACCAGTAGCCAAGTATCTGATTACCACAGGCCTTCTTTTTCTTAAGAGGGTTTACCATACAGTAGAAGCTATACAAGATGGGGCTTCCCTGACATGTGCTTTCTAGAGGACATGTGCCACAATGAAAGAAGCCCCATTTGATGTGCTCCCCCGCTGAATTTCACGCAATGAAAGGCTATGAAGCAGGACCTCTAATGTTGATCTGTTGCATGCCAAGAATGGAAGAAAGCAATCATGTAGCACCTTCAACCTCCAATGATGCTCAGCCCAAAGCATCATTTTCTACTGAGTACATTGGTCTTGAAGTACTCTGATTCCAGCTTGAGCAGAAGGGAAAGATCCGTGCAGGACAGGATGTTTGCACTGGATCTCTTAAGGCACCACAGGTAGTCAAGGTGGCCAGAAGTTGGTGTTGTTCCTAATTCAGAGGAAAACTGATGATTCACATATCCGGGCATGCTCACAATCATCACCCGATGCAGAGATCATGACCTTGGGCAAAATTTTTATGAAATTTCTCTTCGCGGCCCAATTTGGTTGTGAACTGAGGTGTTTGTGAGCCAAGGTACTACTGTACTAATTCTGGCCAATGCAGATGGGGTGAGAATTTCATTTGATTCATTCCATTTCTTATAAGAATTTATCAATTTTCCCAATTTCTTGATGGAAAGAATTTGATTTTTTAAAATGTAGGATCCTTACCACTTAACTAGACTTAGTTCTTTACACTACAACCAGTGCCTTGTTGCTCCAATAACTTTAATACTTTATGAATAAATACAGCACAAATCTATTTTCCAGTGTTTATTAATCAAATAAAAACTTAGATCTTGGTTATTTTCATATGTATGGCCTCATCCTCTCAGGCTTAGAAGTGCTGTAGGATCAGATAGAATTGCTCCAATTCTTTGGATCCATAATGTACATAATGTTTGTGTACTAATAACTGCTTTTTAGGAAAGCGTTCAGTAACCTTCTGCTTGCTTTGTGCTCTAAGGTTTTTCTTCACCTGTGTAAAAACATCATCATCACACAGCTGTTAACTATAGCACACTGGCGCCCTGAGCTATTTCTGTGGTCAGCTTGAGATGACATCTGACATTGTATGGTACAATTTTCATTTACTGGAGCCATGTCTATCCTGAAAGTTTACATAAATATCTCCTCCTGTTGCTTTAATCTTAAGACACAAACATTTATATATAAATCAACCGCATGTAGTACTTGATCGCAACAGTGCTGTTGACAATATTAGGGGACCTTTGCGTAGCTAAAATCAGATAATCGTTGGCCTAATAGGAAACTGATTTTATGATGGGTTTGTTTAGTTGACTTAAAACATAGAATACAGGCATCATACATACAGCAATACATACAGCAATATGGCAACCAAACATTGGGCAATGCATGGCTGCCAAAGCAATTGTTGCAAAGCCCTTCATTGCGAACTACATTATTTAACAAACTGCATAACAGGTTGATTATGAAAATTGCTGTTCATAATGCATCATTCCTACAGAGAATAATTCAAAAGCACATCTTCCCTGCTCTCTGATTATTGCTATTGGCCTCAGTAGAACTAATAATGCTACATTAAGGAAATATGTAAGGGTCATTTTGCATATATGGCTTATATGGTTTGAAGAAAACATGTAACCCTGTAATATTCTGCATTTTGTGACCATTCAGACCCTTTTCTTTCTCTGGTGTATATGGAGATACAGATAATGTAGATATATATAATCACAGAATAGTAGAATTGGAAGAGGCCAGAGGGCCCAATGTACTGCTCAGCGCAGGACACCAAGTTAAACCGCCCCTCTCAGATGGCTGTCCAGTTGCATCTTGAATGCTTCCAACATGGGAAAGCCCAGAAACCCACTAGGTCATTGGTTCTATTGTTATACTGATCTAACAGGACATTTTCCCTGATATTTAAATTGTTATATTGTTATTGTTTATGTATGTTTTTCTGTATTTTTTGTGAGCCGCCCCAAGGCTTTGTTGCGATGGGGGCAGCATAGAAATGTTTTAAATAAATAAATAAATAAATAAATATTTAGACATAATTTGGCTTCCTGTAACTCGAGCCTGCACTCTGTGATGCTTGAGAAGAGATCCTGGTCTTCCTCTTTGTGACAACCTTTTAGGTACTTCAGGTTCCTGATATAGATCAGGAAATTATTTTTCATTCATACCTTAGAAATAAAGATATGTGAAACAGAATTAAAGCTTCCTGTGAAGTTCTTACCCTGTAAAATAAGTTATCGTTCCTGGTGAACATATTGCTAAGCAAAGAATAAGACAAATTGCAGGTCTAGCCACATTTGTGGCTACAGCAAGGAACAAGACTGCTGGGCAGAAGCAGAGGGTGGCTACTGCAGACTTTAAAAAATGGAAACATGGCATCCAAAAGAAGTCAAAGAAAAGCTATATGTCTAGATGAAAATGAGAAAGAATCACTCTAATTTAAATAGTAGGCCAAGACTGTGACCATGTCTCATGTGTGCTTGCCCATTGTTCAGCTTCAAGTCCCTCCCCACCCCCCAAAAGCAGTGCACATTGACAGCCTGTGGAAAAGACAACACACAAACAAGCAGGTAATACAAAACTAGCCACAGCTAGGGCTTCCAGAAAGTATTAATGTATTCACAATTCACAAGACAACCAGCTCACCAGATGGGGCAAATACCGGGAGGAGAACAGCACAGGCCACCAGCAACTGAAGTTGCCCAAATTACTTGACTATGGAAGCTCAGGAGATGGCCATATGTTAAGTCCTTAAATTTCCCAAAGGTATTTCTTCCCGAAGGAATGGCTTTAGTATTTTGCAGCACTAGAAGAATAGGCATTTGTAACTTGCTGAGTTATTTGAAAACCCTTCCTTTTGGACTGCAGTATGACTACCAGACTCTTCCAACTAATATTAGCAGTGAAGCACCTAAAATGAGGCCAATTAGTTATTTGCTGTACTTGACAGACAAAAGGTGTATGCAAGCACAGGACAAAGACTGCAAATATATATATATCCCTGATTATGTTATTGTCCAACATTTTAATTAATTTCTTATACTATCTGTGTATAATTTAAAGGGTTACTTTAAAGATGTAATAATAATAGGACCATAGTGTTACTTTAACTAATCACTGACACTGCAGGGTGCTGAAAAATTATGCAGCACTTCTTAACTCAAACCATCTAAGGAGAAATTACTTTTGCTGTTACTGGCTTTAATTTCTCCTTTATTTGCAGAGCTGCTCTGAAAAAAATGTATGTGATTTAGCTAATGCAGTTCTCTGAAGGGCCATCATTTTGGAATATGACTTAGGATGGGGTGCCAGGGAGGTTGGTTAGAGTATAAAAGACACCCCAAATCTCTACATCTCAGGCAAGAAATTAACACATATCCCTGCCAGAGTACCAAATCTGGTACTCTGTGTGGTTTGTAATCCACTCAGAGAACATTAGCTTTTGGGTGGTCTAGGAATGTAATGGATAAAGTTTACCTGATATATTGGAATGCACTATTAGAGGGGAGAAACATGTTTATCTGGAACTTAGAAGAATGTGCTGTAAGAAACAGAGGGAAACCATTAACAGTCCCATCGTGTGGCATATTGTTACTGGACTGTGTCATACAAATAGGGGAATGCATGTTGAAATGCTTTTCTGCACAAAGAACACTTGATACCCTAACATACAGACATAGCCCAAGATCACTCTTTTCAGAATAGCAGAGTACTATAATTCCAAAATTTTAATGCAGGGGTGGGGAACTTGTGGCCTTCCAAATGCTTTTGGACTGTAATGCCCATCCCTCACTAGAGTTTATGCTGGCTGAAACTGATGGGAATTGCAGTCCAGCAACATCTGGAGGGCCACACATTTCTTACCTCTGTCTTAACAAGAGCTGAAGCAAACAAAGCACTCCCTCATCGTATTAAGGTATTGTTTGAAGAGTCAGTGTGTGTGCTGACATACTACAGATTTTTGAAGCTTAATATAGGCTCAAAGTCTTCCTACAACTAAACTGAAAGAATAAACCATGTAAATCCCCCATGAAGCCTAAACTGCCAAGATTTCATCTCAAAGTGTTATTGTTTCACTTGGAAATAGAACTTGCACACATGTTTATCAGTAGCCTGCAGTCACAATACGATCACATATTGGATGATGATGATGATGATGATGTGCAATCTCTAGTCAAGATCAGTCCACTCTTTCCTGCCTTATTGTTAGCCTGTTAACCTATTCATCAGCTAAAAAGAAATAAAAAACAAAACCTTTCTGATAGTTTCATTGCAACATTTGACAGACTGTCTCCGAATCCTAAGAACAGCTAAGTGGCCATTCATATTACTCATAGGATACTAAACTGCAGTTAAAAACACACATCTTAACATATGACTTGGGCACAGAGTAATTCCCCCATAATCATCTAAACGTCCCAAAATGATGAATATGCAGTAGGTTTTGATGAAATGCTCAGTGTAGCAGTCCTCCTCCTACTCTTGAAAGTGAACTAGGAAGAGTCATTAAAGGCCTTATGAATTACCCATTAAGGTTCTTGCCTTACACTGTCTTTTAGTTCTTCTATAGTGTTGTAGCATCTAGTACTGACCAAGCATTGGAGAGTAAACTGACTGAAATAGAGGAGGCATTGATCCGCCCCAAGTTAACAGGTCTCATACAATGCCAGTCCAACAAAATAAGGACACCTTTCCAATGCTTGCTTTGGAAGCACAATGTATAAGGAAATGCCCGAATTTACGTATATAGAACTGAATTGAAATGCATACAGAATAATGTTATGTGCAGTACTCTACCTGCAAATAGCAAAAACTGGGTGCTGTATAACTGTTGAAAATTTGTCTGATTACAGATAGATAAATGATGGGCTGGTGACAGCCTCATTGTCAGAAAACTGCTGTTATAGTCTCTGCCTGTGACTTTAAAACTTCACTAGGGGAAAAATTACATCCAGGCAAACAGCAGCAGGGCATAGCCTAAGGCACAATCTGCCAATAACAAAGTCCCCAGGAAAACTGATTTGTGGCTTCTGATCGCCTGCTCCTAAGAGCCTTTGCTATTGACTAATTTTGGTTCATCTGGATGTAGATCTATCTTGGCTAACAAGAAAGCAGTCACAGTCTTCATTTAGCCATTGAGCTGGCTCTCTTGGGAGGTGTGTGCAGCTGTCTTTACCTTCTTCCCAATCGACACATCAAAAGCTGTGGAATATATTTTCATTTTCAAAAATGCAAACGGCAAGCAAGATAAACTTGCCAAACTAGTCTCAAAAAGGAGTTATTCATTATAGGTCTGTGCCAGATGCAAATGATAAATCAGTTGTGACCATGTAGAATTTGGTGCTCTATATAAATTCAGGACATTTTCAAGGAATCCATTTATTCCTTGGACATAAAAATCATATCATTGTAGCAATGACTGAAACAGTTTTTACTGAAAGGGGAACAAGAAGAAAATGACAACTAATATGATATTCTTTCTGAGGTTATGCTTAGGGGATCCAAGACTTCCTTCCTTTCCAAGACTACTCTGCTCTATGATTCCCCATCTTGATGCTTTCCTCATATTTTGGAGTATCTCTCCCATCATTTCTGATCATTGGCCATGTTAGTTGAGGCTCATGGGATTGGTAAGGAAAACCATTTTCCTGCAGCATTCATGTCAAAGAAACCCTATGTATCTGTCTATGCATCACCAGTGATGACCTTAGTATCAGAAGAGTCATTATCTATTATCTTTAACTTTGTTGTTGCTAGAGGTGCTCTCACGTTCATGGTATGAAAAGCAGATACATGAGGCCTCCACATGCAGACCTGTACTTGAAGCACACTGATTACACAATCTCTCTTCTCTCTATATCAAAGGTTATACATACAAGCTGGTCATATCCTGCAGGATATTTTTTGTATACAGTGGAGGGAAAGGTCTTTTACTTGGTTTCCAAAAGAACAACAGAATTGCAGCAACCTCTAGAGCTAGAGCCTGGTTGTCTAACTTTGTCAGTTTCCTTTGCTGTTATGGTTAACATTGTTATAACTATTCAACACTGCGAGGAATTGTGACTTTGTCCACAGTCCAACCTTTGTTCATGTGGAACATCTTAATCTACATGCTGTGCTGTTTCTCTGAACTAAAGGTCTCAAATTCAGATTTGCACCATAGTGTATCAGAACCATGAAGAGAACACTGTATGAAAAATTAAATCTTTTACAAATCAGAGACACATGGGGAAAATGAAATAGTTGGAAACTTTGTGTGCCAATGTACTATTCGCCAAACTAAAAGTTGTGGTTGTGTAGCTTGGTTTATAGCTTAGTTAAAGCTCAAATTTGGGTAAGGGTGTGCTGCTAGGCAGGTTGAAAGCAGAAAAAATCAGAGAATGAGCCCTTTCCCAGTTAGGCTCAGGACAAAGGAGCTTAACATGAGAACAGACTTCACATTTTGAGTTCTCTGTTTTGAAGCCTTTAGCATACCTCACAAAGGTCATCCATGTGTAGAAACTTATGTATTCATTTTATTTATAGCATTCTTTTATTATCCAGAGTCCAATGCAGTGTATATAATCCTTCTTCTCTCCACTGGTGGTAGGTTAGACTAAGAGTCAGTGATGAGGTCTGAAGTCACCAAGTGAACTTCACAGCCGAGAGGAAATTTGAACTTGAGTCTTTCCAGTGTCTGTTTAATGTGCTACCCAGTGTACCACATCTACTATGAAAGTGCAATCAATGTATTTCTCCATCTAAAATGTAGTGCTGCTACACTGAACCAAACTGACATGCATGTATGCATTTGCAGTCAAATGAGAGCCACTAGTTATTGAGGGTAGTTGCATACAAACCAATATGGACAGAAACAATCTTCTGTTTGTTCTGATTTTGGTTCTTGAAAAGGCCTCATATTTGCTGATGCTTTACACAGTTGAGGTTTTTTTCAGTCTTAATTTTCCAGGGCCCTTATGTCTGTATATTATCATCTTGCGAAGGTAAGTGACATATTTGTGGTTTTGTCATCATCATTCCTCTAATAATTTTATTTCTTTGTGGTTCAGATACAGCTACTTTCTTAGAGTTGTCATTGTGATCTGTCTAGAGTTCAAGTTGCCTTTTCTAATATGCATTGCAAAAGCAGTTTTCCCAAGGAATTACAATGTGTAATGCTGTTGGGTGCACCATACCAAGAGGGAGAATTTTGTTTATTTATGAGGATCCTTACACAATTGATAGAAAGGAGACTGATTTCAGCCATTCAACAAGTAATTTCTGTCTCTTTCCATCCCTTCCTTAGCCCAGAAAAAAGCTTTTCTTCCCATTCTTACCTTCATAAATTGGAGGTTCCGCTAGTACTTTCATTGAGATATAAGAACCATAAAGGTTACTGGTACTTTAATAAGTTCCATAGTTGATGAAATCTGAAAGTGTTACCTCATGTATTGTTTCTGAAAAATGAGCAGCCATGAATAATAGTAACTCAAAACAAAATCCCATTAATCAAGATTGCCCTACTGCTCTGCGGTAGGGCACTTACCTCACACTTCTGTGGTCAAAGGCATTAAAGGTCGTTGATTCAACCTTCTCCATGTGTGTGACATATTGCCACTGTTTTCCAGACAGCTCTTTCAATCCAGTTCCCCTTGAAGAATGTGCCCAAATCACACAGAGAGATTATTGGTACAACTGATTATAATTTACTGTGGAAAGGCTTGGGTGATACCGCAAGGACAGAATGTTCGAACAGGTAGAATGGTCTCTGGAAACAAGGGAGAGATACCAAGTAACTCAGAATTCTTTGTAAACATCATCCCCTTCTTCTCTACAGATACACACGTAAACTCAATTTTCCCCACTCCCCCACCATTCTAAGGATGATTTCAGTGCACAAGTCATCAGGGATTTCCCCATTATTTTCCACTTTGAAGATGAAAAGGTAAACGATGACAAAAGAGAAGACATTACTTTGTTTGGTGTAGGAGCCCCATCTTACACTTTGCTAACATTATAGCCAGATTTCACGGTCACAGGAAAACAAAACACCCAAAATGGAGCAGTTATTAATTCAATAAATCCAGCTGCTCTCAAGTGCCCCTGGGCGAAGGCAAAAGTTAAAAGCAGCTGCTCATTGACGACATCTGTGACATGACCAGGGTAAGGGTAGCTGCCTTAGCACATCATTCACCACTTTTAAGGCTGACTGCACTCAATTTCTTAGACAATCTACACACCATTTTCAGTTCTGTACCTCTATAATTTATCACAACAATACCTCAAGCATACAGATTGGGGGTGCGGTGAGTTGGGGGGGAATGAAAGCAATTTACAGTATCAAGATGAAAGAAACTGGATAGAGGGAGAAGACCTACTATGTAAATCATATCCACAACTTCAAGGAATGTTGACATAATATTCTGGAATTAATTTTTCCAACATTCCTATGCAGGTCATACAAAGGTAAATCTAGTGTCCCTCTCCCCCCACACCCTTGGCTGCAGACCCTATATCTGGAGTTGTTTATCAATATGTTAAAGAGGAAATTGATTCTGCCTCCTCTTTTTCTTGCATGGACAATGGAAACCGTATGTACCAATCTTCCTGTTAAAAATAGCAGCCTGCTTGGGGGAGTAAACATTGTTAAACAATTTGTGTGGAGGCTATTGAGTGAAGTGTTTGGACTAGTGTGTTGGTAGCTTATTATCAGCAGTATCTGAATTGCAGTGAAATAAGCACAGCAAGCTAATACAAAGAACAAATGAGATCTTATAGGATAATCGTAGCAGACTAATGATAGTCAATTCTACCCTCCTCCACCCACCCCTATCTGCACTTGAACTCATAACTGCTCTTTCAAGGGCAACAGAGAACCTACCTAAGAACAATAGCCAATGGAAATAGAAATGTATTTCCACCTTATAGCTTGTCTTCTGAACTTTTCATCTTGGTTTGATGCAGACAGATACGTTTCCAAGCCTTGCTGACTAGCCAATTGCCATTTGGTGACGACAGGCATAATCATAAAAAAGCAAACAAGACAAAACGAGTGATGGCGGAGTCAGTGCTCAAGCTTATTGTAGCAAGCACGCCTTTCCCAGCCCTGCTATGAGGTGACTGTAGAGATGGGGACGGGGACATCGAGAAAAGGTTTTCTAAGGGTGAAGGCTGCACCTCAGACTATATACCCTAGCTGGCTAGAAAACCAGACATAAGCCTATCTGTGGGAAATGTCTTGTAGGAGAAGGATATGCGTGACAAAAGAAAAAGCTGAGAGGAAGGCATAAGAATAGGGTTGGACCACTTGTGGCTCTCCAGATGTTTTAGCCTACAACTCTGGTCAGCACAGCACAGCAATCGTATCATGGACATGTGAGCCGACACATCAGGATGGCCACAAGTTGTTCTGGTTGGGAACCACCCACCTTCCTAAGAAAATCTCCCTTGAGATACCTACCAAGCACCCACATTTGCCTGGCAAAGGAAATTCAAGCTGAGGAACCTCAATTTTCTCTTGCAACATGCAATTCTAATACATACAGATGGGGAAGATTCATTGCAGAAGATTATATCATACCTAATGGTTAAAACAAAACCACGGTGTAAAATTGCACTTTATTGTTCATGTAATTCTTGTTTTAAAAGACCCTCTTCCTTCCTTATAGATTGGATTAAGATGGATCATAACATACAGATATAAGATAAATCAATAATATGGACAATTGCTGTCTATTTCCATAATGTATTAGACACTGATAGACCTGTCACATATAATCAAGAAAATGCAGCTCCAAAATTCTTCTATCTCTGCTTTGCTTCAAACATGTCATTGGACAATGACAATCTGACTAGGACTGCATATGAAACCTTGACTCATGGATTGCACTCTTTAGTCCAGAGAAATACACCCACAGGCAGCTATTGGAGTTCATGTCTACAGTGGAATTATAGAACAGCATAACCTCACTTGTTCCAGTTCAGGCAATATAGGCTGGTATATCCTGCACTGTTTTCAAGGGCAGCTCATGCAGGGCAGATCATAGCAGATGATTGATTGTTGTGGTTACAGAAGTATGTCTGGAGAAAGTTCTTCTTTTCCTTTTTCTCACCCCTTTTCCTTTAATCCTTTGAAATACAAACTAAAGAAAGGGATTTAGGATCCTACTAAATTCCTCATCACCCCATAGTAGCTCTGTGTGAACTACTGAAACAAGATAATGGGCCAAATTCAATGGGGCACTTATGCCCCTGATGAATGCTGTCCACCTAACCAATTCTCTTCTGCAAATGGTGAACCCTCCAATTTTACTGTATGAGCAGAATGCACAGCATATGAAAAAGACATTTAATACTCCCCAGGGAAAGTCCCAAAATGACACACCAAAAGGTGTGTTGGCAGAGCTTTATGGATTGCTTCAGAAACGCCAAGTACTAGTAGTTGCTTGTGCAATAGAATTAGTAGGCCATAAGACAACCAGTGGGGGCAGGCAGTGGAAAGGGCTAGAAGACCATCATGATCATGAAGAAATAATGGCATATGACCATTCTTTCTTTGTATCTCAGCCTTCTCTGTATAGTCATTCTTGTTCTTCATTCGTCTTCATTGGGGTCTGAGTTTGCTGTGCATTAGTGTTTCTTACTGTCTTGTGTGTAGTACCAGTGATGCTTAGAGTTTCCCGTGAGAAGCTAGTATACCACTTTTGTTTTTGGATAGTCTTGGGTGTAATCTAAATATCAGCTGAGATATGGGAAGGTCTGTTATCTATCTGTTGATTATACTTCAGTTGTTCAGATGGTTGTGACCTGTCTATAATCTTGTATAAGGTTAGGGACTGTCCCTAAGAGCAGAACCTGGATACAAAGCTAGCTGAATGAAGTGCTATGTGCCAGCTAGGAGAACATTTTGTGTCATTTCTTTGAGGGGTTCCAATAGCAGAAGAGAATAAAGCATTGTACTCTGCACCGACCTAGTCTTTATGAGCCTTTTGAAAATGAATTTTAGTCTGCTCCTAAAGCTTTTTAATAATTAACCACAAGGGTGCTTATTGTCTCTGGATCCAAAACAAGACTGTCTGCCCCTGCCAAACAGAGCTTAAGCATTATGTTCGATTCTGCCCAATGTTGCCTTGCTTCCATGTGATAACTTGAAAAGTCAGGAGTAGGTTGCAGCAAAGCTGTAATGTAAGTACTTGCCTATCACACCTGGGTGCTACACAGAGGTTTGTCTGCTGGTAGACATTGTAATGATGGGCTTATCCCATCACCATTCAGAGTCAGAACAAGAGTTGGGAAACAAGCATTTAATCCTATCTCCTGCCCTTAGTTTGACCTAGGCAAACACCATGCTTGGACAGAACTTCCAAAGGGATATGGGTTGTTTGCTGTGTGTCTTGGCACTGTGATTGCTGGTTTCATGGTGCTTCTTGGGTGAAAAATTCGTAAATTTCTTCTATAGCTATCAGCATTTTTTGCGTTCCATGTTAGTGGTACATCCCACTGTACCTTATGCTGCAGTATATGTCCAGCTGTATTGTCATTTACTAAGGGTCATTAAAGAAATTTTTTTTTGTGAATTCAGAGCGTAGGTTGCTGGGAAAGGATGGAGTACAACTCTGCTTAAAGGGCTTGAGCAATTTAAGAGACCCAAACTTGAAAGAAATTGGAATTGGCTGTCTGCTTAGACTACCTTCATAGGGTAGAAGGTGGAGGCACAGTTTTGTTGCATTCCCCTCTCAGATAATGTGTGGATTTTAATCGCTTTGGCTAGACTTTGTTTATAGGATCACCTTGGCTACATTAGGATGGTTGAAGGTAGTTCTGGATCCCTCTATGCAACAGCACAGGAAAGAACCAGAGCTGTGGTGGGTATGATGTTTCTTGGTCGGACCTCTTTGGAGTTGTACTTATTCTAGGCTTGCACATGTTGTGGGGTACTTTTGTAAAAGTTTAGCATCTAAGAAGATAAAAAACATATGAAAAGTCAAGGTGGATCAGACTAATTCAGTGTAACACTCCATTCACACAGTGGCAAACCAGCTGTCCACAGGATCCCTTAATTAGGTGGATTCAAGAGTTTTGCTTGCCTAAGCTCCTTGGCAAGAGGTGTAGCAGCCATTCATAGCTTTCTCCTCCATGATTTTGTGTCCAGTCTGCTTTTAAAACCATCCAAATTGGTGGCCATCACTACTTACTGTGGCAGTGAATTCCATAGTTTATGCGCTGTGTGAACAAATACTTCCTTTTATTTGTCTGGAATCTACCACCAGTCAGCTCCATGAGGAGATTCCAAGTACTTATATTAAGGAAGATAGAGAAAATGGTTCTGTTTCCTCTTCTGCTGTACAATTTTAAATGTGTCTGTAATTTTTACTCACCCCTTTTCTAAGGTAAATAATCCTGGTTGTTGTAACAATCGCTCATACAGGAGTTGCTCCAACCATTTCATCATTTTAGTTGCCCTTCTCTGAACATTCTCCAACTGAGTAATGTCCTTCTTCAGTGACCCAAACTGTATGCAATATTCTAAGCACAGTCATACCAAAGATTTGTATGAAGGGAGTAACATCTTGGCAGTTTTATTTTCAATTCCTTTTCTAATTATGTCTAACATGAGTTGTCACAGCAGCTGCACAATGGGTTGACATTTTCATCAACCCAACAACGCCGAAGTCCTTGTCTTCATCAGTCACAGCTAGCTCTGTTTGCATGAACTTATACTTGAAGTTGAGATTACAACATGCATTACCTACACATTTACCATTTTCATACCCTTTTTCCCAGCTCGGAGAGATCCCTTTGAAGCTCCTCACATTTCTTTTGGTTTTAACCATCCTAAATAGTTTGGTCCTATCTGCAAACCTGGCCACTTCATTACTTACTCCTAATTCCAGATCATTTATGAATAGGCTGAAAGGCATTGGTCCTAAACTAATTGGATCCCACTTGTTACATCCCTTCACTGTAAAAAAATACCATTAATTTCACTGGTTAAAAAATTAATTACCATTAATTTCCATTCTCTGTTCTTTTTAAAATTTTAGAGAAAGATTAGTATTGTTTTATCACTTTGTAGACTTGGTAGGCACCTGAAAATCTAGCTTCTGTTTAGTGGAGAATATGGAATCCATGTTGCACCTGAAGTGCATATTACAACTCCACAGGTGATGCACCATGACAATTATGTACATCTGGATGTGCTGATACATATCCCTTTTATTTTCTGTTTTAGCCTTATTATACAAATAATATGAAGGAATATGAAGCATCCTACAACATTAATGCTAAATAGACAACCATAATGCTAAATGTTAACATTATGGAAAACTGAGTGTCCAGCAATGTGATGATGAACTGGTGCTCCTTAAAATTAACTTTAAATAAGCTGGTTCTGCATGCATGTCATCCAATGAGGGATAGTAACTATGGTGAAGGCTTAAATACTCTGAGATGATCAGAAGAAGCTATAACATTTTTACTGAAAAGGCATTTAAGTAACAGAGCATTGATTTCTCCCTATGTGATAAGCCTGACTCCAGTAACAATATATTTCACTGCATGTGTGTACATAGAGTAGGTGAGATTAAAACAACACATGGGCAGTACTAAATTTCCAATGGAGGAGATATGTCGAGTTCAGATTGCAAGGAAATAATCTTCTCTATCCTAAAAGTACCTGTCCCTAACTTTAACTGTGTACTGAATGATGAAGAGCCCCTGTAATTCACTGGTAGCGTACGAGTATATTCTTTGCAAGCAGACGGTCCCAAAAGCAATCTCAGCATCTCAAGCTTATTAAAAGTCTAGATAGCAGGTGATGTGAAAGACCTGAGATTTTGGAGAGCCACTGCTGGTCAGAATAGACAATTCGAGCCAGGTAAACCACCAGGTCATCCATGAAGGTTTTTCTTGTGCAACCAATGGGAACTTATGATAAAGGCTGCCATCTTGGCTGGTTCATACATTCCAGAGATGGGTTTTTGATGTTGAAATAATTTCCACTGTGTCCCAGGGTTAATCCATGTTTAGTTTCAGCTGAAATTAAACTCTTCAGGTCAGCGCTGAACAAAGGCCATTCTTTTGGTGACTCAAGTGAAATAGGTCTGGGAATCAGCTTTGAGGCTCTCTCACACACTTTATAATTCTATCTAATATAACTATTTATGTCCCTATGCACAGAAATATCTATCGTGATTTTGCAGAGTGCTTCTAGATTATGTGTTACTGATATTTACAGTCAATAACTAACACCTGCCTTACTGGTGCCAACAGTAGCGTTCTCAGACTTTGCTGCCCCATGATAGGAAAGTGATATTAAAATGAAAAGTTTAGCTGGGCTTTCCCCCTGTAACTTACACTGGTTGGTAGGCCAGAAGGGTCATTTGAAAACCATGCTCTTAATTTGATAAATTGCCATAAAGCTTAGTGTGAAATACAGTAAAGCATTTGTCTCTCACATGCATTCTTTCTTTGTGAATGATCAAACTATTTAATGAATTTTGGAAATTCAAGTTGTCCAAACTCATGAAGAGTACCTTTGTACTCAATTTGTGTCTCTGAATCTTTTCAGCGTTAGTGAGATTGATTGATTGATTGATTGATTTTAATCTGGATGTCGCCTTGTTGATTGTAAGACTTTTGTCATCTTGCATCCAGGAGAAGATTGGTCAATATTCAAAATATAGATATATAGCAAGTAGCAGTGCTGGCACATTATGGAAAAAGAGTAAGTATATACTTTGGTAAGAACCAACATTGCACACTCTGGTTCCCATCTGTACCTGGAGAGTGCTTTGAAACTCACCGTATTAGAACTTAGCCCCCTGGCTTAAAGGGCTGACCAGAAATGTTCCATTTTTCACAGCCTCATTTAAATGTCACAAAAATGTGCAGACATCTTCTGGCTATTTGAATGCAATACATTTCAACTATGGGTATCAGACTGTTATTTATAATTTTCCAATACTACCCTGAAACAATGCTACACCATGACACAGCACGTTTCCAAGTATCATTCTAGGATGAATAATGGTGGTAGCCACCATCTGAGTGCTTTTCCAAGGAGTGTTGGGAAATGTAGGTCATCCCCCCCCCCCCGCCACAGTCCTTGAGAATGGGACTGCCTTTTCTAATCTGCTAACAGTTCTTGTAGTCGGCATATGTGAGTCAGTGAAGACACAAAGAAGCTCAAAGTGAGTAATCCATGTAATATTTTCAATGACAAATTCATTTCATATGGCAAATTTTTAGAAAAGGCATTACTATTGCTATGTTTGTTTCTTCCACTAGAATTTTGGCATAAATTCCTTGCTGTTGCCTTGCTGGATTAAGGGACTCCCATTCTAACACTAAGCTTCCTACCACAGCTAGCCATGGGAATCATTGACAACTGGTTGTCTGGTCCAGGGCATGACTCAGAGGCACATGGTGGAAGCTGGGTACCTTCGCACCTGGAGGGAAGACATGAGAACCTGTGTGGTTTTAGTTCTGCTATGGGCGAGGGTAAGATATACAAAGGGGGATCTCCTCAAAAAAAACCAGGGTGCCCCCCTTGTAGTACAGGCTTCATTGCTAGGTTAGTGTACCCAGTGATGCAGGATACTGTACACATCTGCACCAGTGTTCCTAGCCGGGTTGTTGTGAGAGATTATTCAGCTTCAGTGAGGGTTTTGTTTTGGGTTATGGGTTTTTTGTTTTTGTTTTTTTGTGGGGGCAGTGGGGGGACTCTTTCAACATGTTTGCCCATTTCGTGGTGGCTGATTTGCACGGACAATGAGCAGCAGTGCAATTTTCTTGAGCAGAGTGTTCGGCAGTCATTGACCAAAAGCGGCATGACCGGGGTGCCCCACCCTCCCTGTTTACCTGATCTCACCCTGTGCGAGTTCTTTTTTTCCCTAGATGAAAAAAAAATCCTCAAAGGGATACATTTGGCTGATGTGGAGGAGATGAAACAAAAAACGGCAGGTATAAAAAGCATAAAAACTGAAAAGTTCAAAACCTGTTTTGAGCAGTGGAAAAAACGTCTCTCAATTGGAGAGTACTTTGAAGGTGACTGAAGTTTGAACATGTACAAATACACAATATTTTAATAAATAAATTCCTGTGGGGGGTTTTTTGGGGGGGGCCCTTCTTGTAAATGGGTGGCCATATGTCCTATGTTAGAGAGAGTACTCTATTTGAATGTGTCAAAGAACAGACTTCTATTTGTAGGTATATTCTATTGGAAAATTGTACAGCTCACATCCAGTTTAAAGAAAAATATGAAAGAGGAGAACACAGGGCTTTCCCACCAATAATTAATACATGCACCACAGACTGAACAGGTTTTCTTCACTATGATGAAATGGACTTTTTTCTTTTATAATTATACTTATTTTGAAAGAGTCATCTCTCTGTATATAAATTAGCATGGCGAAGGGGCTTGTGTAGCTCAATGAAGCTGTGAGTTATGCTGTGCAGGGCCACCCAAGACAGACAGATCATAGCAGAGGGCTCTGACAAAACATGATCCACTGGAGAAGGAAGTGGCAACCCACTCTAATGGGTTGCGAATGTTGTCTATGGGGTCACGATGGGTCAGACATGACTTCACGAGTAACAACAACAATGTGTACTATTTATGGTGATGCATTTTCTCAGTCTGATGATGCATATGTAGCTACCCTACATATATATGCAATAAGATTTTTTTTAAAATATACTAGAAGATAAACCCTAATGAAAATAGGAGGATTTACTTCCAACTTAAAATAATTAAGATTGTGCTGAAGGACTGTTGGATGGGGTAAAATTGTGTGGGCATTTCAAAGTTTGAGGCTGATTATATTTAGGCTGATTACCATTTTTCTTTTGCTCTTTTCTTTTCAGGCAGAAAGAAAGAAAGAGGAACCAAAAAGACCACAAAATTGAGTGTGCTGTGCCTGGCAACTTTTGGGACTACTCTGTCATCACTCCTGTAACGTGACAACCCCATAAATCTTTCCTTTCTCCAACTAAAATCTTGATTATCCTATTAGAAAAAAGTTACTTCAACCAAAAGAGGTTCATATGGTTTGAACATTAGCAAAAGAAGTAAGAAAAATGAACAAGGGAGAATGAGATGGTGTGGCACAAGCAGAGCAGCAATTTGACAAAACCATTCATCTGATTCTTCATTTTTTGCCAAGCAACTTGCTGTCAACAATTGGCAACATAAGTTCTTCCAGCTAAAATCTGCATTAGGTTATATTTCACTCATACTGGCCAATATTCCGCACTATTCCAGCATTATTCCTTTCAATCAATCTTTCTTAATGTAGCCAAATTATGATGAAAGACCATTAGTTCAAAATTTGGAAAGGAGGTAGAACAAGAATAAAGATCTGGGTGCATGTCTTTTCATCTTGTTTGCTTTGTTAAAATTACCTCCTGTCCATTGAAAAAGTATTTCCCACATCCAGTCCCTTGAGAGTTCATGGAAGTAGTTTCAAAGTGACTAATGTAAGAATACACATGGCATGGATTTGCCTATATCATCATCATCATCATCATCAAAAAGGATGCTGAACAATCTCATGTGGTGAAGGTTTTTGGAGGGATATTAAATATAGCATGTAAAAATACTACAAAACATGATGTTTATATGTGGGGAGTGCTAACAGTTGCAAATGTACTATCTAAAAACGTATGCAAAGATCATGATAAAAGGTTTAAACATCAATTTGGCACTGCAAAAAGCAGCCCTATTCAGGTATCACTCAATTCAAACATTAGATCTGAATCCAAATACTAATTAGAAAACACAAATCTTCATGCTTTCCATTTACTACCATTGGAATGCAATGCACAAGTATAACTTGATGGGCCTGCACCTTCTGAAGACATTCTTGTCTTCTGAAGACAAGAAGCCTGCCAATTATTAGATTAATAACTACAGCAGGTTTTGTGCAAGAGTATCCTTTACAATTTGGGGAGTTGCAAAAAGTCTAATTCTCCTAGGTTTGTTTGTTTGTTTGTTTTGTGGCCAATTATTATGAAAATGATATCCAGCATAGTGCTGTCCTTAGTTAAGAAACTTCAAAAGTTTCAGACAGATAGATGTAACTTTTTGTTTATTTTTGTGGGAATGTTTAAATTTGGGGTAGGGTTGGGAAGTAAATTGTCTTTTTAAAATGAAATTTATATGAAATTGAGATTGCCTAGAATAGGCAAGAACCCTGACAGATTTCAGAAGAATCAGTGATGAAAACAGGAAGTTATGACAAATAAAAAATAGTTTAACATACTTTAGTTTTCTAGTCAGTTGGCACCGAAGTCACAGAAAGCAGAATAAGAGAAGGGCACATGATGCATGTGGAATGTACTGTGGTCAAGCCAGAAGGACTTGAACATTAAGAAACTTCCAAGCAGGCACCCAGTGTTAAACTCTTCCATGTCCCATAGATCCTGCATTTAACATTTCTTAATACAACATCAATATTTTCCTCCTAAAGCTTTGGGATTGGAGACCTCTGGTAAAAATTTCACTGTGTTTAGAAACCAGAACTTCCAGTCATAAATCCGCACCCCTTACTTTCCTTTTCCCTTTTCCCCACCATGTGGGGAGAACTATTCATTCATGAAGACATGCACTCCCTGACTATGTGTCTCCAAATCCCAGAGCACTTGAAGTGTTGAGAGTTGGTCTGCCTTGCAGGAGTCCCACTTTGATTTGGACATCTTCTGAGTCTATCCAGTTTAGTCTGAATCAGTTCTGGATTCGATGGTTGGCTAAATCTAATGCATCCTCCTAATGTGTGTGGCTTTCCTCATTGGGAACCCACCATCAGCGACCTTCAGCAATTATTTGTTTACCTCACCACACAGATAATGCTCATTTTCCCAGCTATGGAAGATATGGTGTTTGCTTTGGTTTCCAACAACCTTTCAGGCACAATGGAAACTTCTGGTATTATGGCATTGCATTTCTGAACTGAGATCATGTGAAGACATGCTCTCTTTAGGCACAGTAGGTATGAATTAAGTGGTCATTTCCCTTACTCAGCATAAAAGCTGCTAGTTTTGATAAGCATGAAAGATAAGGATATACCTCTTATGTTTATTTTCCAGTGTTCATATATGATCAATAAAAAAGCTTCAGAAAAATGAAGTATAATACAAGATCAGATCTGTCCTGTCTGAAACAGAAAGTAAATATCTGAGACACCTGATAGATTGAACTATGACTAATCTGTACAAATTTTCATGGTTGTCTTAGGTATTTACTTCTTTCCTAGCTGTCCATGGGTATTAAATGATTATTTTGTCTGGCTAGCAATAGGATTTCTCACAGCAAGTTTATATTTTATTTCATACTGTTACTGGACCCCTCAAACATTAATGTAGCATGTTTGGCGAATGTCTAGAGGAGGCTGAAATTATCAGGGGATTGAATTCCCTTTATTGACCCACCTTCTGTGTCCCACATACTGGGCTTGCTACTAGAAACAGTATCAGCCTAGGTATTAAGTTACTAACAAATGGCTTTTTGAAGCTAAAACTAAAACCAAAAAAAAACCCTAGCCATTTTTACATTTTTTGTGTTAGTGATACAAATTTAGAATATAAAGTTAATACCAGATCATTTATTTATTTTATTTGTTTAAAATTTTCTATACTGTCTATATTTCCATAGAAAATCCATATATTTTCATAGAAAATCTCTAGATGGTTTACATGAATAAAAATCAAACCAATTCCCAAACAATTTACAGTACTTGATGTAATGTTCCATTCTGTATTGCGCTGTTGAGAATTTCAAAGCAATTCATGCATGATCTCTCAGGAATCCATACAGCAATCTCATATGATAGGCTCAGTATTATTCTCATCAAATTGCACATGGGCAGGGGTGAAAGAAGGCAATGCAGCTGAGACTGCACAGGGCCAGAGCAGTGGTGATAGCTGAAGATGGATCTTCTTGATTCATGATTCCTTTTCTTACCCTCTGCAGTACACTGTCCCCCAGTGCCCCTCGGATGTCACAGATTACCAGAATAGCAAACTTATTTATATAAATTGCAGAAATCTACTCTCTAATTAGTGGTAAACATTTGTACATATGAAGTTACCTATAGTAATGGTGGCCATTGGCCCAGTGCTGTTTATTTTGATCAGCAACAGCTTGCCAGAATCAAAGTCAGAGTTGGTCCTCTGCACTTGTGCCTGTGGAGCCGGGAATTAAACTTGGGAATGTCTATATGCAGAGCTTGTGCTTTATCACAAAGAGGAAGCTTTCGCTTTAAATGCCTACACTACCAGGTAGGAAGGGACAGACTTGAGGTGCACACAGAGATTTAAGTGATAGCAGAATGCCAGTACATTCAGTGGTTGTACATCAGCAGTTCAATGCATAACACTTCTGCTCCTCTAGAAGGATGACTGTAGAAATATTGGACCACTTAACTCTGAGATGCAATGTAACTCCACTGATATCACTGAGAATTTTTCCAGTAGTGGCCTCCACTAATCACTTATACCAATACAATTTGTATGCCATGGTTTGATTATCTACAATCAGTAATACATAGTAGAATCCACACATTACTAATAAACAAGTATTGGAAATGTGGAATGAATATGTACATACATACATCTAATTTTAAGTGATTAACTATAGTTCTGTGATTGTGGCTATAAGTGGGTGATTATAAGGTGCTAAAGAAGAACTGATCCAGGTTAAGCAATTCTCAATATGTATTCTTAGTTATTTACTACATCTGTGGAAAAAAAGGAAAGAAGCCATCTATGTAGTACTGAATATTTAATATACCTTTAGCTCAAATAGGAAAATCTTTAGTGACTTGTGTGGTGACTTATCAAGAAATAATTTAGAGCAGCACACTCCACTGAAGTCAATAGTTCATTCCCCCATGCCTGTTAGATATGCTTGAAAATCATAAATATTAACAAAACAAAACAAATCACATTCACACTACAAATTGCATTTATTCCTGTGAAAATCAACACCAAAGGTCAAATTTCTATCACACATGCCCTAATTTTCATCAAGCATTCTGCATAATGGTCTCTGTCCAGTTTTCCATGCCACCAACATCAAGGCATCCTAATTCAAAATGAGGACTTTGCTATGCAGTGTAATATCACCAAGTGCAGTAAATGAGGCCAGTAGGGCTGGCTGCCTCTCAGCTGTGACAGTCTGCAGCCGTGCAGAAGTGCTTACAGCTGCAGTGACATGGTACTAAGCATGTTTTAAGATGAGTCCCAGTTGAGCAGCATCTTATCCAACCAGAAACAATCCCACAATCCAGCTCTTTTTAACTGATCATCCTTGTATCATAACAGATTAAGGTTGCAGCTACTTTGGATTATGGTTAATCTAACCTTTATCCATTCACATCTTCACCTGAAACTTACAAGGACCAAGAGTCAATTGCCAGGGCATAATTCACAATGACACTGATCTTTCCTTCCTCACTCTAATTATCTGGATTAAGAATAACACTTTTGAGTAATTATTTTCACATTGGATAAACATTAAGCTTTCCTGGATTTATCCGAGCTTTTTCTTAACATGAAATAGATCCAACCAGGCTTATAAGAGCATAACTGACAGCAGTGACAGCTTAATCAGGGAAAGCCTAAACAACTAAAACAATAGGAAATGTTTGTTTCACATTGTTTGGTGGGGGATAAAGAAAGAAAAAATAAAAGTCAGGGGCTCAAAATTTGATAACCCAAAAGGCAGAAGAAAGAGACTAGAGAGACTAATTCAGCTAAGCCTGAAGTACTGTGAATAAAAATGCACAATCTTCCCATGTGCAAAGGAAGGGCCGACTTTCATGAGCAAATGGGATACAGGGTGTGTTTGTGAGAATTCTAAACAGAAGCAGCATCTTAATTTACAAAGACAGACCTTCTTGGAAAACAGAACACCATCTCCAATAGATTCTGCTTGCACAATTTATAATTAAAATGAAACAAGTCATGGCCTTATGATTTGAAATATCTTCCCCCTCCCCCAAAGTATCTGAATTGTCCATCAGAGCTTTTCATAGACTGCCCAATATTGCTATCGCAAACCAGCTAGAAAAATCTTCCAAGCTTGTCTTTGAAACTAGCCAAGATCATATACAATTACACACTAAAATCACATCACAGAACCCAATTACACTTTGGCTTTGCAGATCCACAGATAACCTCTTAAAGAGCAAACTCCCTTACTGTGTCGACCCTTGACCTGAAAGCTCTTTTTCCAATCTTCAGCAACACTGTGTGTTTCTCTTCCAAAGTGAACGGCCAAGACTTGGAAAAGGCATGGAAGGAATAAGGTTTGGAAGGACAGCAAACATTCTAGTTACCACTACTTGCAGCTTTAAAGAAGACATACTGGTAAAATTGTATGCTTGATTTTTAATGCATCCCATACACTACTGTTTAATTTAATCTCAACATTATTTATGAAAGATTTTTTCATAAGTAGTTTTCCATTCAGGAATAGTCTTAATAATATATAACCAATAATTTTATTTAGCTTTTTTAAAAAGCTGCAATTGTGAGGAAACTGGAGCTTTGACTCAACTAAACACTTTAACAGGTGTTAAAAATAGAATAAGGCATTAAAATGTACTTTATCCATACTCTGTAATGGTTTCTCCTAGTGATAGCACTTTCTCAACTCTATACTAATATACTAATCTTATAGAACAAGATAGCATTAAAATCTTCAAAACAATATAATAAAGCCCATTAGGTGGGAAAGTGCCTTGACTATATAGTGAGAATGGTGTACATTTTAAAAAAATTAAGGGCACATCCCTGTGCATGTTCAGATAAAAAAAAAAGTCAAAAATTCCTAGCATGAAGCACACGTTCATGATGGTTGGCTGGGACAGTCTGGGACTTGTAAGACATTTCTAATGTACACAACATTGTACCACAAGTTAGTGTCTTAATTGCAAAAAAGCAAAGAAATGAAAAAGAGACGAACTGATTGCAAAGAAAAGTAATCCTTTCAGAGGAATGCTGAGACAGTGCTCTGAAACTGCTGGAACCAATCCATCCAAATGCTCTTTTTTAGTATACGCCTGATGTCTGTGATTGGTGATAGCAGTTAATTTCAGAATTGGGGGAGTACAAGATTGCTGCATCTGCTAAGAAATAAAGCTAGCTCCACGTGCAAAGGTTTGGCCTGGATCATGAAGATCTTGACCTCAGTGGTTATAAGATCTTGGCCAACATCTTTGCAGCTTTTCTACTTCCCTTTTCTACTCAAAGTTAACTGCCAGTGGTTATAGCAATGAATACAAAAGTTTCTTCCAGGCCTTTGTTATTCTCTAGAATGCTAACACAACCTTACCTGAAAGTAGCTAACAGAAGCTTAATTGTATTTTTTCTGGGCCTACCTGAATCTAGGCACTTCCTATAATGAGCACCATGACACAATGCCAATGTCACCTTCACATAAGTCTTGGTGTAGAGGGAAGAACATGGGTGCTTGGGGGCTCGTGCAGGAAGGAAAAATTTCTCAATTTCAGTTGCTAATTTTTCTAAAATTAAGTTTGCTTTAAGATTTCAAAATCTTAAAAACAAGTTCACATGAAATTTGTAAGCACTCTTGTGGACATTTTTCCCAATTCATTAATTTTTATATAAATTGTTGCCTAACATGCTTAGTTTTGCAAGACGCTTTCCAGGTACAATGCATTGTTGAACATTAATTCCCAATATGTACATTTTGTGTTGAAATAATGGGTAAGTCCGTTGCGACATTTTAAGAACTGTGCATTTTGGCACGTAGTTGCGTAGTTGTTTGGGTACACATAGACATCTGAAAGCAAAGAATTGGATAAATTCAGATCAGAATGCAAGCTGAATTATTTTTCTCCCCATCCCAAGGATCAACAGGAGATTTGAAGAATGTTTATGAAAACAACAGTGATCTGAACTTTTGTTACTGTTGCACCTGAATGCCAGGTATTATATCACCTAAATGTGTGTTGTGGTCTTGATGGGTTTCTGTTAGGATTCACTTCTATGCCTTTTGACAGGCATTTGAACACATTGGCAATCCCCTGAAATTTTGGTAAAAGGGGGTTCATTCCTCAGGAGAACAAAAAATGTTCATAAAGCATATGTCCATTTTCATGCAGGCCTCTTGTCCATAATGTCAACATAAACCTGCACCAACCCATCACAGCAGAACACCACTCACCATGCAGGAGCCATCCAAGCTGAGATCAAGACAACGCTTTTTTTTTTTTTCCAGCTCAAAATTGCAGGCTGGTGATCCAATCCTCCCAAAGCTTCACGGAGGCTACCAGAGTGAGAATTTCTGAGATGATTTGTATAAGTGATGCATATTGATGGGAGTGGAAGTAATCTTTTATTTCCTTTTAACTTAAGTACTACTAGTAGTAGTAGTAGTAGTAATAATAATAATAATAATAATAATAATAATAATAATAATGCTGAGCTCCTTTGAGGGACTAGATCTGGTGCCTACTATCCCAATCCAGTGCACTGGATACAGTAGTTTCTAGAGAATTTATTGGGGGGTGAAATCTGCCCCCACTATATAAGCCATTAAAAAAATATTTTGTGGCAGTTTCTCCCCACCCACTCAAAAACAAACAAACAAACAAGCTGCCTCAAGGAAGGAATGATGATGGCCTCAAAAGCCTTCCACCAGTGTTGCCTGAGACAGCGAGCATGTAAAAATGTTTTTAAAAACATTTAAAATGGAGAAGGGGTGATGGGAAGTTGGCTCCACCTACAGCAAAGCCCATCGCCTGAACTATAGAATAACTTTTCCTTAAAAATAACCAAAATGAGGCCTCCGAATCCAGTTCCTGTGAACGGAACAGCAAATTTGAGTGGGGCTCTTTTGACTGAGCCCTAGAAACTAGGACCAAATCACAGGTTCATCTCTTTTACATGCAGACTTCTACATTAATCCATTCAAGCCTTCATTCTGTGTAATACGTGGATTGCTTTTCATTCTCTAATGCAGAAATAGCCTAATTTTGGTTCTTGCTCCTGCTCTGCCATGCAATTCACTGGGTGTTTTTACGCATTACTGATTCTTACTGTAACCTACCTTACATGTTTTTGTAAAGATAAAATGAAAAGAAAGTGGGGTATTAATGTAATAATATAATAGATAACAATAAAAACAAGTACATTAAAGCCACAACTATAAAAGAAATAAACATCATCAAGCCAGACTCAGAAAGAGACCAGAAATGATGAATCAATACTGGAATGGTCCTTCTGCTGTTCCACTTATTCTCCTAACATTTGATCCCAGCTTTGGAGTTCTTCAGTGTTGTCTTGACAGAGCACCCATTAGTAACCACAAACTACAAGTCCAAATTAGAACAGGTTGTCCTTCCAGTGAAGCAACCATCTATATGGTGAGATATTTTTGTGTTCAGCCTCCCTTATACATGCTCATTTGAACACTGAGTTGAGACTAATATGGGCATTTTAACAAGTGTATGCCATGGAAAATTGTCTTGAGATGACAGCTCAATATGCTCACTGTGGGAGTTTACACAAGTTGGCACATATCAGTATCGGTTCACAGTCTGCTAAAGGCAACAATAGCAAGTGAGGATGAATAGGGCAGTGAGCTGTTGTTACCTGTCCCTAATGACAGGGTGAGCTACATTTAAGGAAAATAATAAATCCAGTAAAGTAATTGAGATTCCAGTGGGATTTAGTGAAATAAAATGAGCTTCAAAGCAAATGCCCAATAAATCAAAAGCCAAGGGATATACAAGCAGCAGCTGAAAAGCTGACTTAATATCTATTTGGCAAGAGATTCCCTTTTGCACAAGATTACACCATCTTCAAAGCTGCAAAGGAGAAATGCACACATATGATCTGTTGCAGGCCTTTGCCTTGGCTGTGAGGACACCTTAAGTCAAGAGCAGGCAGAAAGTAGCTGTCCAGATGTTTTAGTCTTCAACACCAGTATTCCTGACCAGTGGCCATATACTTTTGGGAGTTCAAGCATCTAGAGATCCATCTATTGTCCATTCCTTCCATAAATGATTACAGCATATTTCTCTAGTATCCTTATAATGATGTTGCACTGGGAAGGTGGAAACCAACCTGGCCCTGTGTATTACTTGGAGGAACAACAGCTGCTGGGAACTTACTTACCTGCCAGAATGAACACTCATAACTGTAACTGACAATTGCCCTGTTTTGGAGAGCTGAAGTCCTCGTATTTGTATCAAGGCTGGTTCCATACATTACTGGACTGCTGGAAAAGCAAGGACTGCTGGTTCCATACATTACTAAAGAAACAAGAGCTACAGGTAGTTTGCTTCACTTTTCAGGCCATAAAAACTCTGAGACTAAGAACTAGTGCTTGAGTGTGCTTTTTTCTTCTTTTCCATATCCCATTTCCTTTATTTTAAGCCTGAGTATGGGAACTGTCTTATTACTCATATTTATGGCAAACCTTTTAGAGACCGAGTGCCCAAACTGCGACCCAAAACCCACTTATTTATCGCAAAGTGCCAACACTACAATAAAATGTTGTGTTGGCACTTGAGGTTTTAGTTTATTAAAAACAACTCACAGCCAGTCCAAGCGAATAGATCCTTGGCAGCGCACTGACCGGCCATGCGAAAGCTGGGACGAGTCGCAGCTAATGAGTCGCGGCACGTGACATCATGGCCTGGCACTGCTACTCCTTTCCGAGCATGGGCATGGCCCCTGTGTGCGCTGTTATCCGATGCTCGGCTGCTGGGGCGATGCTGGGGTGACCTGGCTCGGATGCAGTCAGAGAGGGCTCTGCGTGGCCACTGTAGCACGCATGCCATAGGTTCGCCATCACTGTTATAGGCGAACCTGATCTGGGAATGTTTTTCAGCTGAACAGTGAGTAAATATGCTTTACATACATACATAAAGAAGAGAATTTTCAGGAGTGAAAAGGAAAACTGATAACAATAGTAGAGAAGTTTATGAATTCTGTACTGCAAAATTATCAACTGTGCGACCTGATGTAAATTAAGAATTAAGGTACAATCCTATGCATGCTTTAGAATGTATTTTTAATGGACCATTGTAAAGTGCCCAGAAAGCTTCAGCTATTGGTCAGTACAGAAGTTAAATAAATAATATTTAGAAAGAAATATGTCCTGCAAAATTTAGCATTTCTGAAACAACCATCCTGTAGAACTTTTTCTGTCTAAATTGCACAGGATTGTGCCCTTAAGCAGATACTCTTATGCTAATTTTATATAAAACTGCCTGCCTTCATTATTCAATGTGATTGTGTAAATTGACTTGGAATTGTATAAAGCAAAACACAAGGTAGGATTAGAAAATGGAAAGGGCATTAAGAAAAAGTACAACTGGGCATTAAATGGTAGCTTGTATTAGCTACCTATTAGTATAAACGTATTAGTTTCATGTGTTTTGCAAACTGCCCCCCTTCCCTTCAAGTTCTGAAAGCTCCACAAAGCTCTTTTTGGTTTCCAAAGCTCATATGATTTATTCATTTATGCTTTATATAAATTATTTACAATATTTTAGGCAATTTTAGGGTAAAAGTCCTCTAAAGCAACATCTAACATTGCAATATACAATATAAAATATATAAATTCCATAAAACCATAATACTAAATTAATAATGATAAAACCAGCATCAAAAACAGCCAACACATTTTTGGATCCTTCCTGGTATCTACAAGGACTAAGAACTCTTACTTAAAAATGAAAGCTGTTTGAGTTTCACAGGATATCACATTTTGAGTCTGTGCAGTAATTTCTGGACCCACAGAATATGCCTATCCTCAAATGGTAAGACAATTTCTGAAGGCTGGCAGTTTATCCAACTCACTCATGACTGCAATTTATGAAAGCTTGACAATTGCTAAAACCTTCAACAAGTCCACAAATATGTTCCACCCTCTTTAGGAAGCTTTATAACTGAGGAGTAGAAGTTGTGTGTATGTGGAAGAGAGAGACTTGCAACTTTTATGAGCAGAATTCCCATACAGAATTTGAGGATTCCCAGCTCTCTGCCCATTACAGATGTTGTCAATTGAGTCTATGAATGTAGGATGAATATGTGTAACATTTCTCTATTTAAGGCTGTCAGGATAGTCCTTGTTTTACAAATATCCTCTGTTTGAAGGGTCCTTGTCCAGTCCAAGGCAAGTTAAAAATAAAGAACTACTTGTAAGTAGGTGTAAGAAAGGAGAATAGGGATCTTGAAGCTAACCTTCAACACCTATCATCTGGGTCTAACTAGGACATTAAAAATGTCCCTCTGAGATGTATTCT
The DNA here is from genome assembly GCF_004798865.1 of Varanus komodoensis. Lineage (NCBI taxonomy): Eukaryota > Metazoa > Chordata > Lepidosauria > Squamata > Varanidae > Varanus > Varanus komodoensis. The sequence goes on along the minus strand of NW_025335568.1, from coordinate 24,010,931 downwards.
TAGCAGGGGTAGGCATACCACTAGGCAGAGTCAAGCAGCCACCTCAGGCAGATGCTAGGAAAATTATCATGAGAAGGTCAGAGCTGTGTGTGCCACTTCCTGTCCTAAACGCTGTATCTCCAAGCTAGCCATCAAATGCAACCCCTCATCAGTGTTGGGTTTGTACATGGTAGTAAACGGGGGCTGAGTTGCTCACCTTGAGCAGTAATATGCTTTGAGTCAGTCCTGATTTCCAGTTCCAACCTCTGTGTACTACCATTGAAAAGAGAGAACTTAGCCACTACTGGTAAGCCACTACTGGTAAGTGGCTGTAATGGCCAATGTCTAAAAGCTGCGAATATTCTTACTATACTGCACATGCAAAAAATAATGATACCGTGTTGTAGCATTTTTCAGGCTAACTTTAACTTATTTTTTAAATTTATTTGGGGAGGTTAGTTTTGCAATGCAAGCTTTTGTGAGAATCAGCAGCTTCATGAAAATGAAAACTGGAAGTTGGTGGATCTATTTAACAGATGGCAAAGTCCTTAAAATCAGAATGACTTAGCGTGACCAACAAAATCAGCCATATTTAAAACACTGTTTAATTAAAGCATGTTCCAGGTTTATTCCTAATATAGGCATTCATTTAGCTAGGTTAGTTTCTGTTTAATATATATTAAAGGAGAAAGAATAATGGAATGATTTGCCCTTTACATGTGGTTTGCTTTTAAAACAGCTTTCCCAAAACATTGCTCACTCTTGGCTCTTACATTTTGTCCTACCATTGGTTTATTATATCAACATGACCTAGTCTCTCTCAAAGTCTATCTCAGGAAGTTGTAAAACCATGATCTTGTTTCAGTTATTAGGAATTCCAAATTGAAAATTAATCTTCCCCCTGGACTTTTAAGAAGTTCCTGCTATCATGAAAATAAATTTTGAAATCAAGCTTTTTCATGTCCACCTGCCATCTTTATAAAAGTCAAAACCATATGTGCTTCTTCTTTGAAGTTCAGTTTTGTCCTAGAATGATTGCCTTCACATAACAATCTTTCCCGTTAGTACCAACTTTTCTTTCATGGAATGAAACTCCCCAAAATAAAAGAGAAAACATCAGCCTGACAAATGCTTGTAGAAATGTGTGATACTGATGTAAAAAATGATTCTAGTCCATGGACTTACAATTACAAAATCATGTCAGTAAGTTGCAATGTGGGAAAAATTCACATGCGTACTGCTAGCATATGAAAGGGTCCAATATATGTTCAACATCCGGAGCAATTTCTGGTTTGCATTATCAAATCAATTCTTTAATGGACTGAAATTACTCTTGCTACAGAAGAGCCATTGTTTATTTCTTTTCAAATGGATGTCATGGCCTCTGAATTAATAATTATGATTAATGTGTACAGATTCACTTACTTCATACAATGGACAAGTTAGACTTCATGTTTAATATGGGAAATGCAAGTGTTAGGGAGTTTTAGAACCTATAGTCTCATTCATGTTGAATGGAGTTATCATGGTTTAAAGGTGTATGTTAAATCACCTTTTAACCTTGGTGTTTTAACCATCATGCAGGTCTTCTGAAATGAAAAATAAAAAAGGAACTTTGATTAGGGCTCCCTCGAACTGGGCATCTACTAAAGTGATTCCAAGTGTGCTATTTTGCAGAGCGCTTTACAGAAGACAGTGTTCTATTTGAAAGGTTGTTAGGGGGCAATTTTCTATTTGATGCTGGTGTTGTTTTTTTTGGTTTTTTTGTTTTTGTTTTTTGAAAGCTAGTTCATACTTAAGAGTCTAATATTTTGTTTTTAAGCACTGAGGTAGTTTCTTGGGAGTATAAAAGAGTCTATCCCTTTTTATGCATTGCATCTGACACAATTATGTCCATGTGTTAAAGGGAGGAAGGTCTACAATGAACGGCTAGCCTACAAACATAGGTTCCTTGTACAATTTATAACCCTAATTACAAAGACTATACTTTGCACAAGGATCATATGAACTCTGAGCAAGTGCTGCTCCTCAGGCCTTCCCTAGTACATAACACAGTGAGGTATGGAAAACTAGTAGAAAACACATCAGTGGGGGCAAAACAGGCTTCTCACTGCACTGGAGTCTGAGATGGAGACAAGTCCGAGAGCTGCTTTTTCAAAGCTGTGCATTAGCACTTGAGCGGACAGGTGGGATATAACAAATTAGATGCACATTCACGATGCTTTATCAGAGTTATAATAGGCCACATTAATGTTTTCACTGTAACTGATCACTTGAAGCCAGTGATTTATGTTTAAGACATAGCAGGCAGACTATACAGTTATGGTAGAGACCTTGATTCCACCAGATGATCAGTAGGAATAGCAAGAGGGAGTATTGTGAGAAGGAAGCGCACGCAGATTTCTTCAGCACACTTGGATGAGTGTTGTGTATGAGCAGAGCTGTCAGGAGATCGAGGAGATGCTTTCACCCCCCAGGACACTCACTCCAGGGGCCACACCATGCCAAAACCAGGGTGGATATAAATAAATAGTAACTAGTATCCATTCCTGCCACAGAGTGCCTGGAGGCTTGCAATTAGCGTCCAGACAAGCTAATTATGACCCTTCTGCTGCCCTGTAGTAGCTATGGATTTCATTTTGTTTACATTTTTAAAAATAAGTTTAAGTTATGGGAATTAATTAGAAGTTGAACACAGTGGAGGGCTCTAGAGGTCACATGAAGCATGGGGACCATGTTCCCTGCCCCTGATGTAGGCTAATGTAAAATGGGCAGACATTAAAAGGAATGCTGTTTTCTTAGTGTTCTATTCTCCTATTTATTGCATTCTTAAGGTAAGAACTTTCTCTTAATCTAGAACATATGATACTATCTTGTGAGTCAGAGAACTAAGAAGATAGCTTGTTGAAATTTAACAAAAATGACTTAGATTCCAGTCCAGTTCTAAAAGCTCGCTGGGTGATCTTAGATAGCTCATAATACTCAGCTTAACTGCACTTCATGGAGTTGTGACAGGCAAAGAAGGAGTACTCTTTCTAATGCTCCAAGTCCCTTCCTTTCTTTGAGGGGAGGTGAGATAGTGGTGTAATAAATAAACAATAACAGCTCTTGTTGAACGAATAAATAACTAATAGAGTTGTTGAATAACCTGCTTTGACTTGAGGAAAGCAATGAATAGTAAGGGATATGGAAAGCATGTCCTATGAGACAACAGTGAGGGAACTGGGTGTGTTTAACCTGGTGATCCGAAATCTGAAGGAGGACCTGATAGCATTCTTCAAATAGCCGAAGTGCTGTCAGACAGAGGAGGGCAATGATTTGTGTTAAGAGGCAGGACAAGACTTAGATCTATGGGAGGAGAGATTTGGGTTAATGATTAGGAGAAACTTTGATAGTAGCAACAGCTACAAAGGAACCATTTACTAATTGGTGGTGTCCTCTTTCCTGGAGTTCTTCAGGCAGAAGTTGGATAATTCACCTGGTGTTCCATTGTGATTTTAATATGTTTTCCTTAAGCATGTGATTCTACGTATGCTTATGGCTGGGGAATGCTGGGATTTGGAGAACTTTTTCTTCCTGTTGAAACAGTCCTTAGTTCTGTCTCTTTATGCTGTAGGTTTCGTTTCATTTGATCACTTCTGTTTGCACTTGACTATTTGTTGCAGCTTGTTTCTGTTTGGGCACCTCCATTTTGGAGTAGAGAATGTGGGATAAAAGCCCTCATATGAATAAATACATACATAAATAAATTGACCATGGCGATAGGTCTCTGTTTGCTATTGGCTATTGGACACAATTGATCTGTATGTAAAACATATCATAAGGAAAGCTGGATCAGAGGAAGGAAGAGTGTAAATTGGTGGAGCATACATCAATAATTTAGGACATGCTAGATGATACCATATTACTGGCAAAAAGCAGCAATGAATTGAAAGGACTCCTAATGAAAGTGAAAGAAGAGAGTGCACAAGCAGGCCTGCAACTGAACATTAAGAAAACAGAAATCATGCCGACAAAAGAATTAAACAACTTGTATGTCAACAATGAAGAAATTGAAGTTGCAAAACATTTTACATACCTTGGTGCAGCCATCAATTCAAATAGAGACTGCAGCTAAGAAATACAAGAAAGGCTTGGAAGGGCAGCAGTGAAGGGATTAGGAAAGATTGACAAGTATAAGAGTATTTCACTGGAGACCAAGGGTGAAGGCCAAGGCCAAGATCATCCATGCCATTACATGCCCAATCACTGTGTATGGGTGTGGAAGCTGGACAGTGAAGAAAACTCACAGGAAAAAAATTGATGCATTTAAAACTTGGTGCTGGAAGAGAGCTATGTGAATACCTTGGACCAACAGAAAGATAATGAAGTGTGTCCTAGATCAAATCAAGCCAGAAATCTCCCTTGAAGCAACAATTATAAACCTAAAGCTGCCCTACTTTGGGCACATCATGAAAGGGGAGATTCACTGCAGAAGACAATCATGCTAGTTAAAGTTGAAGGCACAAGAAAAAGAGGAAGGCCAATTATGAGCTGGATTATTTCCATACAGGAAGCCACAACATTGAATTTACAATGAAGAGCTGAGCAGAACTGAGCTGAGCAGGACCTTCAAGAACAGGACATTTTGGAGGGTGTCCTGTAACAACCACCACCACTACAACTACAAACTATGGCGATCCCTGTTACTACCGCCAGTCCAAACAGATTAGCAGCATAAGGATGCATGGTACAAGTATATCTTACTTACCACATCACTTACAAATCAGTGATGGTGGCTCCAATCCTTATGCAATTTAGTACCTGTTCTGTAAGGCACTTTCACCTCCCACCTTGAGCTCAATGGTACCATTGCTGAAGACAGCTGCCCTCTGAACAAAGCCTTTGAAAAGCAGACCCAGTATGTAGAGGTCCATCATGTCATGTTTCTTTCTTAAAAAGTAGTTTCCTGTATCACTGACTTCCTTTACATGGGGGTATGAGATCATTACTGTCATAGATAACTAATGAGTGATTTCATCCCTTTGCTGTAACACCTTGCACTCTCTCTTAAGATGGCCCATCTAGGCACTGACTGTGCTTGACCTTATTTGCTTTATATGTTCTGACAAGATCAGTGCCCAAGGTGCTATGACTGTTCAAACATCTTTAGCAGAGCATTAACTCATCACTGTGGCAATAGAAAGCTTCTCCTTGTGTGACACTTCCATTATGACGTAGGGGTATATTCAGTGGTTTCTTTCATGATTAAACGAGTCACTTTTTAGAAGTAGGAAAATGTAAACAGACATGATGTTGAAGAAATGTCTTTGGCATTTCCTCTCCCATATACAAGCCTGTGGCTGCACCTAAATATGCCAAACACAAACTGGCCCCAACAAAGTACCTGAGCAAATGCTCAGGATAGACTGTCAACAAAGGCATTGTCTTTAAGAAAGTGTTCAAGAAAAAGAGATGACATTTGATACAAAGTAAGCTCAACAAAGGATTTTGGAGATTATACTTGCCTTCTGTTATAATCCCCTAACTTCTTGTTGCTAGTTTCTAATCCACTATCATGTCTAGACTGTTTCTTCTCTACCTCCAACAATGCCTTGGGAGTAGCTAAATCTGAGCTTCACATGTGGCCTTTCAAAACATCAATAGCCAGAGTAAAAATGGAACATTCTGTTTATGATGTCTAAGTCCTTCATATGAGCCTGCATGGCTTGCTATCAAATGGGTTTCATACCCTCCAGGTAGGGCACACTTATTATAGGGCATCTCTTCCACCCCAGACCCTTAGGCTACAAGCCACCATAAGTGCTTATGCTGTTTCCTTTGTCTTTTGACATCTGCACAAAGCCACTGAGGAAAGTTATCCAGGCTTTCTGCGTAAGTGCCACCAAAATGCTGATGATGCAGAGATTTCCCATGCATGTCCCTTTCCTTGCATTTGCACTATACTTGGAAGGTGGTGGAACACCTGTCTACTTGCCATTTTGGGATGGAAGAAGATAAATTTAATCCCAAGAAGGCAAAAGCACTATATGTAGGAAAGCAGGCAAATTTGGATGGCAGGGCTAAAGTGATTCTAGGAGTGATGTACTAACTCAAAAAGACCCAGTTCACAGTGTGGGAGTCCTCTTGAATCTGGAGGTGTCTGTGGAAGTGCAGAAGTGCCTTTGGTAGCTAGGAGCAACTTGATCAGCTGAGGCTGTGTACCAGCTGTTACTGAATGCAGCAGATCTTGGCTCAGTTATTCATAATCTAGTTACATTCAGGATGGACAACTGTAGTGCGATGTACATGAGATTTCCTTTGAAGACAGCTCTGAATTTTCAGCTACTGCAGAATGTGCTGGTGGGAACAAGGCATTCAGAACATGTTGCTTCTATTTAGTCTGATAGCATCTTCATTTTCAGACCCACTTCTGAGTGCTTGCTTTGGCCTTAACCCAAATCAAGGGCTTGAACCTCAGGTCTGCAAGCCAAATCCAGATCACCTAAAGTCAGAAACTGAACCCACCCCCATCCCTTCCCTACCCCTACCTTCTTTACCTTGACCCCCAATTGTTCAATGACTTACTCACTTTTGTGCATTTTTTCTCATTCTTAAAGGTTGAACTGCCCCTCATAAGGATTAGTTACTGGCAGTAAGTGCTTTCAAGTGCAGTTCTATGCATATTTAGACAGCAAAAAATCCTTTTTCTGTCTAAGCATGCTTAGCATTCCACATAAAAGCTACACTATGCTAGTATATTGGCCCAGTTGCCTTCTGTTCAAATCACCACTGGAATATGGCCCTCAGCAGTTCTAAAACTGAATTTGGCCCCCCGGCAGAAATAGGTTTGACAGTGACACCCTTATCCTAAATGATTTGTAATCAAGTTACTTGAAGAACCTCCTGCAACCTGTCTGGGAGTCATCTGTGTTCCAAGACTTTCAGGTGACAATGAAATTGTTGCACAGATATTTTTGGCAGCTACCTATAACAAAGCAATGCTTCACAGACGTTTAACCATTGCAATTTTCCTTTCCTTTCCTTTCTTACATTCTGAGACTTGCCTAGCTTGCTCCTCTAGGTCCCCCAGTCCAATAATGAATGCCATCAAGCACCACCAACTTGAATTCATTCAGTGTGTCCAAATATTCCTTGACATGTTCTTTCATTATATAGAACGGTGACCTTTTCCTATCTTTGTTTTTGCCTGTATTCTGTCAGTCTCATCACATGCTTACCTCTGTGCAGGGGAATGGCATTAAGTAGTTCAGCTTATCTTTAATGCTCCGCTATATCTTTCCTTCCAGATTGACCCAATAGATCCTTTAGCTTCCTTTTGCTAATAACATATTTTCCAAAGCATGGCCTGTGTTCTCCTTTTACCATCTTCTTCAGTAAGAGTGCTCAAGGGTTTTGTCTGGTCTGCATTGTTAAGGAAAGTGACCTGTTATTTAATTCCTGGACTAATATGCAGATCAAATTTCTTTGGCTTTTACATTGCTCCAAATGTTGCAGTACATTTCTTGATTTAAAAACAAATTGTACTTAATATGCATGTATTTTGGGTAAAACACACACACACACATTCTCATTTTATGGGACAATGTAAACAAAACTTCATATTTTGGAAAAAATATTTTAAAATAGTGTAATTTCTATGTATTTTTCAAAACTTGCAGATTGGTGCAGAAAAGAGATGGAACATTCATATAAATGAATACATGGGAAATTGACCTGGATAAAATAAGTACTTTTCCATTTAGTCCTAGTTTTCAGATAATAAAAAGATGCCTATATAGCCCAACTGGCATTTTCCTTTGTTCAATATCCTTTCTGCCCAGTTAAGTTTTAACAACTGTTGTGATGGTCATAAGATTTCTTACATAAAGAGCAAACTCTGTTGGTAACTTTCTCCAGTCTGCAATATTTCTCATAGGGGATACTGAATTTATGTAGTATTCAACAGGTGTCATTAGGCTTCCAAAATGCTTTCATCAGCAATGGCTCCCATGAGTGGAACAAGGAGGGATGCAATTTCCCTCAATCACCCCGGCAACTACAGTTCTGAATTGCTCTGGAGGGGTGGAAGAATTTTCAGAGCAGTATGGGAGGTGGAAGGGAATATCACAGAAAGCACTTTCCTCCTGGTTCTGCCAACAGAAGCCTCTTCTGGCTCCAGTGATGGGCTCTGTTAGTGAGAGATGTAACTCTCCATCTAGACGTTACTCTTTAAATGGTGGAAGGCTAGCTAATAACTGGTATGCATGTGTGCACACACACAGTGTGAACAAGCTAATAACTTGTGGGCTTTCTCACTTCCATACCCCACTCTGTCTCAATCTCCCAGCTCCAGGGTTAGGGGTAGGGTTAGGCCAAAGTTTATACATAATGGTACAATCCTATGTCTGAAAAGACAGGAAGAGGCCCTACAACTCCCAACATTCTCCCAATATTCTCCCATCAGCCATGATTGTTTGAAGAATGTTGGGAGTTGTAGATCTAAAAGGCAAAGGATTGTGCCTTAAGTGATGTAACACTGTTATTGTTGGGGTTATGAAGCTAGCAACCATGTCACGCATCTGTGTGTGCCCAGATAAAATGGCAGATAAAATAAACACTTTAATGGGGCTAGAGTGCAGCTTTTTTCATTATGTCTTTCCTTTGCCTTCCCTTTCTATTTCATTTTCCTCCCTGTGTTTCAAAGAGATGTGAACAAGCAAGTTTTATTGCAATATTTTATATAAAGCACACTCCAAATATTGCTTGGCAAGAAGCTGCTTGATATATAAATGAACTTGTGGCCATTATTCATCATACAGTGTCCTTACCACTCCAAAATATCATGTGTTTACCTATTTCTTTATTATCCATAGCACTCTGTTAAATATATATTGTTCATAGTTGGGCCTTTTGTTCATAAGAATCTCACACTTCTGTTCTGCAGGCAACCTGGCTTTGATATTGCTTAGAGGGAATTCCCCATTTCCCTGTGGCTGGAGAAGTGCCTTTTCTTTGCCCGGTATAATTCCTTCCAGATTTAGCTGAGTTATAAAGGTGTTAAATGTTTCGCTGCATAAGGCTTGGCAGCATGCCGATGTTTCTCAACCTCTAAGGCCTGTTCAAGCTGCCTCTGCACATATGCAACATTTGCTGCCCATTGTACTACTGTATTCTTTCGTCTAAAGCAGTAACAGGGACTGCTAGAAATTACCTGTAAGTGCAGTCCGTGTGGGAATGGATCTCATGCAAGACTGACTGAATGAATGGCATAAATCAGCACAAAGCTCCTGTTCATTTCCCTGCAATATTCTACTTCCCACCTAAAACAAACAAAATTCAAAAATGAAAAAGAGAAGTGGTTGCATTGTAGCCTTCTTAAAATGTACTGCATTGATGCGACAAAGTTTAGACTTTTTTAGTCTTAGTTGCAATAAGAGAATTGAGTGTATACTAAACTTCCCATAGACTTCATTAGTGTTAGTTACCAGGAGTGTGCCTACACTCTTCATTTTGTATTATCCAATTTTTAAACAAACATTTTATGTCAAAACCCAGTTCAATCCAATTAATAGAACTCTGGAGGTTTTTTATCTATACCATGGTAAGTGCAAGAGCATAGGCTTTATATAAACTCATTTTGGGGTTTTTAATCCATTATTACTATTAATATTATTATTCATGTTTTTACTGTATTCAGTCTACCATAAGAAGGCTTTGTGTAGCAAATGTAACATGCATACATTCGTTAAGGTGGCAGAAACTATCTAGCTCTAACTGAGTGATTTTCAAGTTCAGATTTTGCTGTCTATTGACTTTGATGAGACAAACAACCTGTAAGTCTATCTTCCACTGGTAATTTAATGCATCCAAAGATTTTTAAATTAAAAAAGGCAAAGACACCTCCCCCCCCCAAAAAAAAAAAAAGATTCCAGTGTTTCATAAACCTTCCAAAACAGGTAGGGATGGGGAAGAAGAAAAATATAAAATAATGAATAGAAATGTGTTGGGACAGCCTTTGACTAATATGTAGTACCAAATTACTAATATATCTTTCTTTCATGGGACTGCTAAAACTGCAGGTTAAAACTTTTATTGTGGAAGATGCTATTAAATTCAGGATTAATTTTCAGGTCCTAATTCTTAAATTATTTTGTTGAAAATTTCCCCTGAGGCATGTTGAAGCCACTTCAGAGATTCCAATCACTGCATGGAGTGGCATCCACATGGTTTATGGAAAATGGCAGTACCAGTTTTATGGGCACAAAATTCAAGGGACATGGACCTTGTACAGTTAGAGCTATACAGTTGCCATTCAGTGCTTTAAAAAATACTCAAAACATCAAAGAGCTACTTTCAGCCAAGTTGCACTTTACACACCATAGTGAGCAAATAACTTATCTTACTGGTTGTTCAGAAAGAACCACTATCGTCCTACATCTTCTAGGCATTCATTTTGTTCAGACATAGCTGGATTTTCTTGTGTTCAGATTTCTAGGGAATAAGTCTTCCTGTTTTCCCTTTCCCAGTCCAGTTGAAACTCCATGAAGAGCTGCAGTGCCCTGTGCTTCAGAGGTGTCAAACATCTAACCCTCTTACTGATGTCAACAGCAGCTGTAGCTGCTTGGCATTTTTGAATATCATATTTTAATTGGCATAGTTCAGTCATTAGACAATTGGTCTTTATATTGCATCCCTTTGTAGCTAAGAGTTTTTGTTCAGACAAGAAGCTCTAATGTGTCATTTACAGACCTCTGAAATAGGTTGGGGAGAATGGAAAATCTGATGCCTGATTGCATTGATAAAATAAACATTTTTGCTCAGGTGTTGTTGTTTTTAAAGAACTCTATTGATTAAAAATACCCTCCTCCTGATAATTGTTTAAAGCTTGGCCTTTTCCTGTGGGCAAACCCCTTAATTAATGTAATTGATTGCTAATTGCTTTTTCTGAGAAGGGCTCAAACATAGCTGGAACTTCTGAAAAGACTTAAGCATACTCAGTGTGAAGACAGAATGGTGCAAACAGGAGTAAACAGGAGTAAAACTGGTGAGGAAGGGAGAAGAAGGATGGGGAAAAAGCCATTCCAAGTCTTTTTTCTTGATGATCAAATCAGCTCAGACAAAAATGAAAAATAAAGTACAATACATATTTTTATTGTGGTGCGAAGCACAGAACAATCTAAATAGCTGACAGATGCCAGCTAAAGACTTTTTAATATATTTGAAGGGTAATTTGTTGAGTTTGTTTTTAGATTTGCTGTTGCTACCATTTTAACTGTAAAGTAGTGCATTTTAATGATATTGTTTTATTATATTATTGTTTATATCCCCTCTGTTTATTAACTTATGTTAATTATTTATTTTATATATTCAAATTATGCTTTATTATTAACAGTTGTTTCATAATTATTAAGTTTATTTATATTTTTGTCTTATTTTATTCTTTGTATATAAGCTGTCCAGAGAACCTATGACTAATTGGGTACCATATAAATTAAATTAAATTATTAAAATATTTTTCCCATACTAGCAGCTTTCAGGACTCCAACATTTCCACAAATCAGTTTGATGGGATAGGAAATATAGCCAAGCTAAAAGTTACTGCTGGAATCAGACCATTTACTGATGTTCAGGTTGTAGCACTGTTAAAGGAACTGGCGGCTTTTTCTCTCTCATGCTGGTGGCAGAAGACAAAACACAGATTGTGAACCCTGTGTGTGTTTAGTCCTGGCCTTGTCCATACTGTGCCTGAGAATATGGCGACAATGACTGAGCTGAGATCCTCCTTGTCTTTTTGTCTTCTCTACCATCAAGATATGTGTGGGGAATAGATCTCCTTTACACAGGATGGATGCCATTGCTAAATCAGTTTCCCCATTCTAAGTCCCAAGGAAGATGAGAGAAAATCTTTTCCATTTAATAGAGGCTTAGCTAAACAGAGATAAATGACTTGTAGCCCTCCAGATGCAAATCTCCTCACCCCTCATGCCTGGCTTTGCTGCCCAGGCCTCATGGGAGCTTCAGTTGAACAACAGCAGGAGACCACACAAAAGAAGTATTGTTTACCTGCTTTTGCTTACTCTACCAGGATGGGAGCTCAGTTTCTGCTCTACTTCTCTCTTCCCCAGCGTAGATGCATTCCCTTGACTGATTCCTGCTACCCATTGCCCAACTTTAATTTAAACAATTTTTCTGGGCAGCAGGTGATATATGGCATCTACTTTACACTTCCAATGTAATGGATTATTAGGATTCTGAGGAGTCAAAGCTTCCAAAAAGAACACAGAAAAGGAGATGCTCTCTAATTGAGGCTATGCTGTACCCTCCCCAGTTTCACATCGTCCAGATGTTTTAGACTCCCACCATTCCCAGCCAGTATGGCCATTGAAAAGCACCAGGTTGCGAAAGGCGGCTGGGCTGTATTCATTTTGTAGATACTGAACTTTACAGCTGTTGTGGAGTAATGATTTGAATGCTCAGATGATACATTTGTTAGCCTTGACTGGCTTTAAATGAACATGAATGGAAAACTTAACAATTTCAGGATGTACTTTCCCCTTGATGTGTAACTGTGATTTCCTTAGTTTAAAAGAGAGTAAGAAGAAGAACCAGTGCTTTATGTGTAACATTTTTATATACTCCCAGTTGGTAAAAGATGGATTGACAGTAGCAGCTGCTAACAATGTCAACAATCAAGTGGGATGAAGTGTGGCAAGCCCCCAACTGTTTCCCATTCATATGAGTTATGAGTTCTCACTGTTCAGAGACATTCTGATAAAAGACCATATGAGCAGAGTTGTGAGAATTTGGGAATACCCACCTGGCCAGAAAATCTTGCCCTTCAAAAGAAAAGACAGTGGAAAATGTCTAAGTGAGAAAAAGGAAAGCAGAAAGAAAGAATTAAAAATGCTCACTCCATCAAAACCCAGAAATATGTGACCTCTGGGCATTTCTAGGTTCAAGAAATAGGATGATGCGTTAGGGATTGGGAATGCTAGAAAGGAAATGTACTGACATAACTTGCAATGGCAGGGGGCCCAACCACCATTGAACATCAAAGTTTGACTGCCAAGAATGCTTGGTCACTTGCTGCCTAATATTACGTTCTCCATTTTGAAGAGGGAGAGGGGAAGCTGGCCTGCCTTGGAAATGCTTCTTATAATACTTCATTGTATTCTCTTTTTTCCTTCATTAATCCAGGTTTGACTGCTGATCCAAAATATGGTGCTGAGGAATGCCTGTTCAGCATTTTGGTCATTGGTTTCCACTCAGTCCCTCATGCTATTTAACATATTCATGAAACTGCAGGAGTGTGTGCTCAAATTAATTTTTCTGTTACAGTCCAAGGAAGTTGTTGAGGCTATATATTGATGCATGGCATTGGTAACAGAATAAATAAACCGAGGCTGAACAAATTGAAAATTGACCCAGACAGGAAGAAGGGTTTCTGGTTAGTTGATCAGGGAAATGGAGCTAATCCTGTCTTGGATGGGATAGTACTCCCTTGAAAATTTAGGCTCATTGTTTTGGGTGTGCCTATGTACCTGGTTTTCACTTGGATGAAAATGCATCTTTTTATTCTGGAATGCCAAATACCTTGAAATATCAGATCTGGCCATATCCCTTAGTGGAATATTGATTGGTTTACTGTAGCATACTCTAAATGCCTCAAACCAGCCCCTTTAATGCCTTGAAAATGCTAGAAGGTTGGGATACCTTAGCTGGGATACCTATTGGTTAGGTTGTGGTGGTGGTGGTGGTGCTGGTGCTGGTGGTAGTGGTGATGGGGACAGATTCCTCCCTCAAATGGGGGACTCACTCTTTTTATGAATGAAGTTCTTTCTTCAATAGAAAAAAAATGTTCGATCGAATCCTGGATTATGGCCTTTGCCATCTGTATGGGAACCGAGACTAGATGTGATCTATAGATATGTCTTCTGAAAAACCAGTATAGAAAAAGCTATGTTAGACATGCTCAAGGGCTTGAGTATGTTCAATGATTCTTGCTGAATATTCCCTGTGCCTTGAATTGTTGGCCATGCCATATTGTAAGCTAAAGATGTGAACCTCAAAAAAATGTTAGCACATCGAGCTTCACCAGTCTCTGTCTTAAAACTTATTTTTACAATATCTTATTGCAAATTGTGTGTGTCTTGTGTTTGTGCATGGAATAGCAGTTTGGCATGAACAATTTTGAATAATTTAATGAATATTTCTTCCAAAGTACTCATCAGTTGTGTACTTGCTTTAAATGTTTATTTTTCTGCAACTGACTAAAATGAGTTTGCATAGTTTTTCAACTTGACCTATTCTTTCATGTACACTTTACAAACACACTCATTTGTCTAAGTGTATACGCTGTTACATGAATCACAGAACAATCTCAGAAATGTACAGGCTTTGGGCAGCAGGTGCTGTCTAGGTACATGTTTCTTTCCATGAGGTACAATTTGCCCAAAAACAAACAAACAAACAAACAAACTTCTTCCCCATCTCCATGATAACTGTATTTTGAAAGTCTCCCCAGTTACTAAGAGGTTCGCCATATAGAACGGTTGATAGAATACATCAAATCCATTGTGCGGCAAAAAGGAGTCACATGGTTCTTTAGAGCCAGATTATAATTTAGCAGCAAAGATGGAAGCTCAGTTAATAATATAATGAGCAGCCAAATGGAAGTTATTTGCATTAAACATTTCTAGCTGTGCTAATTAATCATGTTACGTTTCCTGCACCTGGAAGGAAGCACTCAGATATACTCCTCATTATCTGGTCTCCCCTAGTGTGATAGTTAAATCGTTGGGACTACTTGTGTGAGTAAGCTTGAGCAGAAGACTATAGCATTTTTCTTCATTTTAAGTGGATATATTATCCATTAAGCTACTCAATGTTTGGTTACAACCAAAGGAATTTATTGGATTTGCATTAGCCATGGGAGGGCTCTCTTCTAAAGTCTCTCAATGAAATAGAAACATATTGGAAATTACAAGAAAAACAATTAATCAAATAATCAAACAAAAGGGTGATAGTTCAAACATAATCTTATTCATGTTTTATGCCATGATTGACATGCAACTCTGATATACTCTGGATTCCCCCCCCCCCACACACACCCTTAAGCAGTATTCTGAATAATTGTATTTGTTGTTAACTGAAAGAATGAGGTTTTGATTCTTCAGTAATTTCTTCCTACTTTTAATCAAAATGTAACTGTTACAGCTAATTTAAAACAGTGAGATCCTCATTATGAACAAACATAATACTGTGCTTACAGCTTGAGCTTGAATCAGTTTGTGGCATTCAGTACAATTCTAGAGGTAAAGGACTGAGGATGAAGAGATTAATCATCCTCCATTCCAAAGCAGGGGATGTTGGGGAAGATTGTAGGGTAGGTTTCCCTTGTGTCCTAAACAGTTCCAGTGTTTCTGCATGTATGTGCATGCATATGTGTTTAATTTTAGACCTACTCTGATAAAGCATGGGGTTTCATATCTAGTGAATCCAAGGCCATTCTCTCTTCCTGTGGCCCTACTGTAGGGCCTTACACCAGGTATCAATTCCTCCCCATACTAACTCTTCCAGCCTGAAGATCCCAGGGTTTGGATTACTCATTTACAAAATTTTTATTTTGATTCTTGTTAGATTGCTTTGCATTAATAGGCTGCCATTCTTCCTCTTGCAAGAAACACACAGTGGCTTACATTCTTCCTCCTCTCTAGTTGATCCTCACAACTGCAGCCCTGTGATATAGGTCAGGCTAAGAGTCTATGATGAGCTAAAAGTCACCCAGTGAACCTCATGGCTGAGTGAGGACTAGTACTCGGCTCTCCCAAGTCCCAGTCCCAGCCCTCTAACCACATGGGACTATATATAGTCTGAATCACATCTATTCAGAAATAAGTCCTATTCAATAGGGAAAAATGTGTTTTTCTGGGAAACGTTGGGTTTAAGAATTTGACTCCTTCAAACTTCATCCCTTCCCTTATGGCAAAGGTAGCTACAGAAGCTTATGGACACATGGGGAAATACCAGTGGAAAACTGGGATGTTCCCAGAAACTGGGTCATTGCTGTCCTGGAGAGGGACCGAGTTTTGCACTACTCACAGAGGTGCACTACCTGTTCTGCTCTTCATAGTGCAGTAGGGGAGTTATGCTGAAGCAGTTTCCATACAGAAAACTAGTAACAAAACCAGTAGCTAACACCCTGGGCCAAATCAAAGTACCAGTGCTACTCTTTAAAGGGACAAGTGCTTTGGGTCAATCTACCTGAAGTAGTATCTTCTCCATCATAAGGCCCTGCCTAATTGCTAAGGCTATTTTAGAGGGCTTTTCTCTGGGTGTTGCCGATCACAATGGTGACATGGGTGGTTGCTCTATAGCACTCCCTGTCCTTTGTTCTGTTGCCAAGTTAAGACTTTCTTCTTTACACCGCTAGCCTTTTATGTGTTGATTGAGCATTAATTTGGTTGTTGGCTCCCCTAGATTTTAAATATTTTAAAATTATTTTATTTCAATAATTACTCTTGTATTTTTGTTGACTTCTTCTTGTATTTGTATTCAACTGCAATTGTAAACTGCCCTGAAGGCATTCCTCAGTGGGGCAGAATATAAATCTGATATATCTATGTTGTTGTTGTTAGTCACGAAGTCGTGTCTGACCCATCGCAACCCCATGGACAACGTTCCTCCAGGCCCTCCTGTCCTCCACCGTCCCCCAGAGTCCACTTAAGCTCACACCAACTGCTTCAGTGACTCCATCTAGCCACCTCATCCTCTGCCATTCCCTTCTTTTGCCTTCAATTGTTCCCAGCATTAGGTTCTTCTCCAGGGAGTCTTTCCTTCTCATTAGGTGGCCAAAGTATTTGAGTTTCATCTTCAGGATCTGGCCTTCTAAAGAGCAGTCAGGGTTGATCTCCTCTAGGACTGACCAGTTTGATTGCCTTGCAGTCCAAGGGACTCGCAGGAGTCTCCTCCAGCACCACAATTCAAAGGCCTCAGTCCTTTAGCGCTCAGCCTTCCTTATGGTCCAGCTTTCATTGCAACTGGGAAAACCATAGCCTTGACTATACACACTTTTGTTGGCAGGGTGATGTCTCTGCTTTTTAGTATGCTGTCTAGATGTGCCATGGCTTTCCTCCCCAGGAGCAAGCGTCTTTTAATTTCTTGGCTGCAGTCCCCATCTGTGGTGGTCTTGGAGCCCAGGAAAATAAAATCTGTCACTACTTCCATTTCTTCCCCATCTATTTGCCAGGAAGTGAGAGAACCGGATGCCATTATCTTAGTTTTCTTCATGTTGAGTTTCAATAGAGATATTCAATTAAGGGACTTTCTAATGCCATTTAAATATATGAAAAGTATAAAATGTTTTTATTAACTTTGTCTCAGTTAATTTTCCAGCCTTTTCTCATAACCTAAATATTTATTTTCTTTTCATATTCACACTGAATCTTTTCTAATTTGTCAAAGGATTTCTTTAACTGGAGTGGCAGAGCACATGGCATGTGTAGAATTGAGCAAACCATTTCTATTGTACCTTAAGTGAATGAGATATGTAGCAACACATAATTAAAGCTGCAATCCTATACAGCTGGGAGCGATCTTCGGTGAATTCAGGGGATCTGTTTCTGAGAAGACATGTATAGAATTGTTGTGTGAAATATTTAAATAGCCAGACCAGATTACTATATTCCAATTCCAATTATCAAACAATAAAATTAAATATTAAAAACATTAAACTGAAAATGAAATTTAACACACAATACTGTTTATATTATTTTCCTAAAATGGTTAATGACTGTGAGTTTTGAATAGGACACTTATAGCTAGCATTTATGGCAAATCTAGGAAATTACAACAGTACTTTTTTTTTTAGTATGCATTCAAAGAATAGCATCATTATTTGACCATTTTTTTCTCCCAGTGGGAAAAACAACTAGTTGACTAGTTGAATGAATTGTAAAGTTAATTAAGTAAATTATTAGTTATGCTGGGTGTGTTAGATTGAGAATTGTTATACATATAACTTAAAGATGGTGAGGATATTTATTGGTGTCTGAGTAAAACAAAATCTAAAAATAGTTTGTAACAGAGTTTTTTTAAGCTGTTACTGTGGAGAAAAGAAACACTTCTTAGTGAATGTATATGAAAAATTATCAGTCAAAAGAGTTTGAATAATGGCTCTCAAGACCTATTAAGGAAGAATGTGTTTATTAAATAAACAAAGCAATAGATTTTATTTCCTTTCTTTTCATTTTGCTGTTCTATCAGGTGACAATCATATATGTCTGTCTAGCTGTGTCTGGATAGTTTTTGCCTAAGTGCTCTGTCAATTAGAATTAGAAGTGTTAATATGACAGTCAAAGGTCTTTGATTGCTAGTAGCTTGTAGACTCTGCTTGTCTCAAACAATGGTCACCAGGAAATTGCCCTGTCAGTTACAATTAGACATGTTAATGTGGTGGTTAAGGGTCACTAACTGTTGCCTGAATGAACTAAGTTGTAGACAACATTTGGTTTACATCAACAAGGTCAACAAGGCTTCATTAAAATGGGATGGTCTTTGAAGGTACACAATGTGACAAAATTGCAGTGGGTTGTCTTAAATCTTAAACCAGTGCATCTTTGACTTTGTAATTTGCCATCTTTTGAAATGTTAAGGAAGGCTTATGTTAGCCTTGATTAAACTGAATTAGGGGTGAAGAAAAGCACTGAAATTCATAGAACCAGTATGCAGTTTAGGGTGTAAGAGAACTTTATTTCAGTTTGTTAAAAATAACTTTAATTGAGTATATGGTTCATATGCTTAGAATAACAGTTATCATTGCATTTATATTATTTAAAATATTCATCCAAGTTTAAAAGAATGTTTTTAAGCTTGACAGAGATATAAAATAAGCATTAACCAAGCACACACAATTTACACATTTTCTTGAGGAATGTTACTTTTTTAAAGTAATGATATTAGGCATATGACTCATTTTAGTAATTAACAGCACACAAACATTTCACATGTAGTGAGTTGATAGAATAACTTGATTCTTGAGAAAGAGGGACTATAAATATATCTTTCTAATTAATTTGGTTTGAAATATGATACAGTAAAGAAATACATCTCCACTGCACAAGTTCATCAGATATCAAATAACTTTCTGCAAATAAGGTCAAAACAAAAGATACACATTCCCACCCACTTTGCTTCTTTACTGCCCTTCTAATTGGAGTTATACCATTTGGCAAATGGAATGAAGTTTCTAGCCTCCTATATTTACTTAGAAATTGCTCTTTAAAATGCTGTCAGTTTACATTGATATAAATATTCTTTGTCATTGTTAAAAAGTAGGCTTGCTTTAAACAGTCCATAGAGTTGCTGGAGATTGCTCTGGAATTCATAGTTAGTAGATTGTAGAAAGAAAGTTTAAAAGGAAAGGTATATGTCTGAAGGTTATGGCACAGATAAATCATGCTTGTTCTTTCATCACCAGATACTTCCACTGAGAAACACTGTGGAAGAAGAGAGACTCTTAGCAGACTTCACATTAGTCCTGGAGGACTTAAGAATTCTAAATAAACAGGTATCTTTCATTCCGTCCAGCCACAAAAAAGCAGCAAGCCCCTTCCAGCCCACAAACAGATGCTACCTCCCACCAGCAGCCCACACTCATCAATACACAGAAGCCCAAATATCACACGCCAGGCCCTGCTGTGCTGAACAAACACCCATCAACAGTCCTATTAGCCTCCAGAGGTCTGCTCAGTTTGTTTACAGTAAATACGTAAGCACAGCCAGTACAGGGATGGGGAGAAGGTTCTGAAAAGAATTCCCACTTCATATGTGCTGCCTTCTTTGTTTAAGCAGGAACAGCCAGATTTACCTCTTAGTATAGTTTTACTTTATTTATTTATTTGGAGATTTTGGTGAAGAGTGTTGGAAGCTGTTCAAGTACACTGTTTAATTTGCTGCAGCCCTGCCTTTTGCATCTCTCTCCAGCTAAGTAATGGTTCAACATACCATGCCAAAATGCCTTGCTCTGCTCACAGCCTGAAATGAAACTGCTGTTTTTATATACTACGCTTGATTGGTTGTTGTTCGTTTATTGCGTTACATTGTCACTGTATGTTAATTCCTTTTTTCTCTTGTGAAGTGGTTCATCATTTCTGGAGTTTTCAGAAGTGGTTTCTCCAAACATGTATCACCTTGAATTCATATTAAATATACATATGCATATACATATAGTTAGTGGCAGAGCAATCCTATGCTCCCTAGACTTTGGTGGATGTGTGAGGAGTCTGATAGGAGAGGGGGGAAAAATGACAGATGTGCAAAATTTGCACACCACCCCCTCCCTGCCCCCAGATTCTGCTTCATCAGTCCTGTGCAGGTATCAGCTAACTGTGGTGTAAGTTAAGTCGGATCAAGGGTATCCATTTCTGGTAAGTACTGTAGTTTACACATTTATTTCAACTACTATTGATTTTTTATGAATAAACACCAAAAAACATGTGACTCTAAGGTGATATGTGCGGAACAAGTAGATTTGTGCAAAGCATAATTGGCACAAATTCTAATTTGGACAAATTAGGACTTTATATAAATGGGCCAATTTTGCACAAGTCATGCTGGGACCAGGTGGGGTTTCGGGTGCATATGTGCGCAAATTTCATTAGCAGTTAACAATATGCCTGCATATCACAATCTGTCAGATTTTCACAATTTTTCTGTGGAAACGCTCCCTATACCCAGTTTAGTCTGCTTTGAATAACTTGATCAAAAGGAAGAAGGAAATGGATCAGGGTCACATGCACCCTAACAACCAGGTATAATCCATATACATTTAGAAAAAAATACATAAAGCTAGCATTCAGGAGGTTCTTGCTGATCTCTCATTTTGCTTGGCCACTTAAGGATAATTGAAAGCTCCTCCATACACACAGGGGCCCAACCTTTCTGAATCTGAGCCCATACCTTAACCAAAATCATACCAGCCAGGTTAGTCCATAAACATTCTGATAACAAGAACAAAGAAAGCACTCAGAGGGTTGTTGACTGCTCGTTCCTTTTGCTCCATCTATCCAATTTTGAGACCTCAGAACATACCCAGGAACCCAGGTTCCTGGATCAGGAATCCAACCATGATGCAAAACTCAAGATTAATAATGAGCCTAGCACCCAGATATAACTCCTATATATTCAGGCACTTTACACAAAGAAAAACTCAGAGTCTTCCTGTTGACCTTCAATCATTCTGCCTAATCAAGGCTATTCCTAGACTGTTGGACCATAACCTGAAACCAAATCCCAAAACTAACTCCCAGGTCTAATCTCCATACAGTCAGAGAGCATACACAAAGCCAGTACTCATGGGGTTCTTGTTCATTCACTTTGTTTTAATGGTCTAGCATATTTCATGGCCCTGGACATGCAGAAGGATCTAGGTCTTCCAAATGCTAACTGAAGATTTACCTTCACCCAAACACCCACTACATTAAAAAAATAAGATCACTCAGAGAGTGTTAATGTTCATCACTCACTTTGCTTGCTCAGTTCTGGCTACTTTCAGATCCCTGGACATTCACAGGAAATGAGGTATTTTCAACCTGAACTCTAACCTGAAGGTAAACACCACCTGTTACTCCAAACTATCATCTCTATAATACTCTATGTATTCAGACCACAGGCAAAAGGACACCAGTCAAGGGGATCATGTTGACCACCTACTTATTCTGTCCACTAGAATGAGTAAGTGGCTCTTTCCTGTCCCGAGGCATGCACAGGGCCTTGATTTCCCCAACCCTAATACTAACCTGGAGCTTGACGCCAACACTAGCATGCAGTTGTAATCCACATGCTTTTAGATAATATGCACAAAGACAGTACATTGTTACTGGAATTATGCTTTATTGTTCACTTTGCTTGAATTGGCTAGAGTATTTCCAAGTGCTTAGACATGCAGAAGACTCCAAGTTTTCCCAACTGTATCCTGAAGCCTAACCTGCATGTGTACAGGGATGCCAATTTTCCTGATGCTGACCTGAATCTTAACCTCAGCACCATCACCCAGACACAATCCCTTATATTCAGATGACATGCACATGGGCAAAACTCAGAATATCCATGTCCACTGCTCTGTCCTTATGTCCAATTCAAGCTAGTTTCATGCTCATGGGATACAGGCTCTCCCAACCCCAATCCAACGTAAAGCTTGACCTCAACACTAACATGAGGGTTTAAGCCATATATTTTTAAATAATAGGAACAAAGACAGCACTCAGTGTGTTCCTGTTGACCACACACTTCGCTTTCCCAATTGGATCTAGTTCTGGGACCTTGCACAGGTTGCCGAATTTTACTAACCCTAATTCAACGCTTAACCCCAGTACTAA
Source organism: Varanus komodoensis (assembly GCF_004798865.1). Lineage (NCBI taxonomy): Eukaryota > Metazoa > Chordata > Lepidosauria > Squamata > Varanidae > Varanus > Varanus komodoensis. Next base: position 23,988,594 of record NW_025335568.1, on the reverse strand, counting down.
TATATGGGCAGAATTCCAGTATATTCAGACAGCATGCACAAACTCAACACTGGGAGTGTTCTTGTTTAGTCCCCACTTTTTTACCTAATCAAAACTTGTTTCATATTCATTGACATGCATAGAGTTTCTCTAAGAAGAAATTAAACCGCAACACTTACATGCAGATATAATTCCCGTGAATGTAGAAAGTCAGCAGTCAGGAAGTTCTTGCAGATCACTTGCTTTGTATATCCAATCAACAATATTTCCATGCCCCTGTATGTACATGGGTACCTTGGTTTTCCTAATCCTTACCTGAACTTCAATGCCAACATTAACACCCAGGTATAATTCTTACACTTTCAGACAATGTGTAGAAAACAGCATTCAGGGTTCTTTTGTTGAGTAACCCATTTGTTTACCTAATCTGTACCCTGAACATGTATCACATCCAACTCTAGCCAGGAGCTTAGCTAGAACCATAAGAAGCAGGTATACTCTCTATATATTCAGAAAACATGTAGAAAAGGCAGTTTTCTGGGTGCTCTTTTGTCCCAACTCTTACACTTTTGCAATCACTGAGTTGATGTGGCTCACATTGAGGCAGCTTGTGGGCCTCTGTCGGCTAATGAAGTTTGCTCATTGTAGCACCGGAAACCTAATGTGTCTAGTGTGATTTGTGCAAAATCATCCATTTGTACAAATCACAAATTGAACAAATTTTGCTTTTACTCAAATTGACCCATTCTGCACAGATCAAACCATAGCCACATGGTTTCTGGATATTTGTATAAATTTTATTAATGGTTAAAAGAAAGGGGCACTAACTGTGACCTGTCATAGAGATGAAAGTCTAGAACATTCATTTTTCAAGCAGTTCTGTAGCAGGGCACATCAGAATTTAGTTAGTATTTTAATAGATTGGGGCAAACTATGGGATATAGTTTCTTCCACAATGGGGCACTATGGTGAGAAAGCAGCAGCTACATTTTAGTTTAATGAAGGAAATTTCAAGGCACACCAAGCAAGATTCAAGAATTAAGAGCCAATGGCACACTGATAATCATCAACACCATGTTTTTCAGCATAATTTTCAACATCCTCCAAGAATGTCTATCTTTCAGCATGTTGAGGTGTGGTGAGAGGTAGCAGAGAATTATAAACTAATGGTTGTTGCTTTCTTTTCTGTCCATTATTTCCCCAGTGTACAACTAAAATCACTTGGGTTCTGCCTGCTGTTTGAGTTATTCCAAGTCTCAGCCATGTATCATGCACAGCTGCTAATCTGTGATCCTTGTGGTAGGGGAAACTTATACTGTGAATCAGTGGGGGTGAGATTTGTGTATTTGTGAATGAACCCTTTTCTAATCTTTGTAGAGTATGGCTTCATAGTATTCATGTTTATTTGTATTATTGTGGTGATAGTGGTTTATAGTGAGTTTCAGGATCTTTTTCTTCCATATCCATATTAATCATGGATTTCTGTATTGTCTCTGAAAGTCACCTTGATAGGTTTTTGTGGTGGGAAATGACACGTATATGTAAAGGCCACTGATTTAAATTTTGTACCACCAAGGTTCCTATAATACTCTTGTTAGAAGAAATGTAGTGATCAAAGGGGTTCATTTCTCCAACTGTCTATTTCTTTCCCTTTCAAAATAAATGTAGAGCAATCTTGTGCAGGCATTTCTACAAAAATAAGGATTGTACCCATTTGTGAATTCCAGGAGAAGAGAGAAAGAATGAACTGCACAGAACTGTCCTTTACAGAGGACAGCCCCTAGGCACAGGTCCATGCAATCAGTTTGTCTCATGATTTTGCTAGCAAGCAGAACAAGGCCTAGTTCTCCCAGCCAGTAGATTCGGCAGTAAATGTGCTATCTTGACTGCACCAATTGAGACTGCAGGGCTCGCACATTAGAATACTCTTCCATATAAATAAAAATAAAACATCCTTCTTATATCAAACCAACAAGCCAGGGAGAAGGCCAGGCAAAAAAAAAAAAAATCTTCCTCATATCTTGTTTTCTATGAGCAAGGCAGTTGGTGCAGAGGAGCATTACGTCATGTTGCTCTTGATTTGGCATTTAATGAGGCACATTGGATTTCCTACAGTCTTAGTGGTTGGACTCCCAGCCTTCTATTAACCAGGCCTTGAATAATCTGAAGTCTATTAGCAATACAATATTAACAATGTTACGTTTTTAAGAGAGAGGAGGTGCTGGGTTGAATGCTATTATGGAGATTGTGTTCTGACATGTTTTGTTTCTACTTTCTGTGAGAAAGCATTAAATTCTAAATTCTAAGATATGTAAACAAGCTTAAAATCTTGAAGCATCATCCATTCCAGGGGAGGAGCAATACATGTTCTTGCATGGATCGCCAAGGGTTCAAATTGTTCTAAACCAAAAACTGAAGTGGGCGGCATTCAGGATGTCCCAATTTTATTAAATCCATTCCATCTGTGTTTTGAAAATTCTCAGGTAACTTTCATTCCGTTGTCCACTTATTGATGGACATGGATTTACTTTAGGGATGTATGAGAATTTCATACCTGTTTGCAAACTTGTACATTCCACCCCCCCGCAAAAAAGAGAAAAAGCTGGGGGGGGGGGAGTCAAGTCTGCAGAATGTATATAACTTGGAAAAAACTGCTCTGCTGTGGCATTCACAGGACAGATTAATAGAAAGCCAAATTCATATGAATCTGTTACTGATTTCTCTGACTTACCCAGATGGCAAGAAGAAGCCTCCAGGTCTATGCAATGACCCAGCATTCCTTGTGTGTATGGATCTATGTATATGTAATGAAGAGATGGGAAAACTGAAGCCTGTTGAGCACTAAGGTAATTCCCATGCATGGACAATAGGCCGATGCTACAATGGATTGTACCCTAGACTCCAGCATCTACCATAGCTTTTTCATAACTGAAAGAATTGGCACAGCCAAGAACACTGAAAACCAGAAAGAAGGGCTGCTGAATTGTTAAAATGAACTCTTTACTACAGACTGCAAAACGCCAAGTCATACTGTGCACATGACTCTTTGTGTTTGTGTCAATTCCATTGTAAAAATATTTCATTCATTTTCCTAGATTATATGTTTGTAATCAGTGTTGCATGTAATCATGTTTAAGCTTCTCTCTGTATACATCCTTAGCTTCATTCTCTGAAGCTGATGCATCCCCTTCCGTTACACAGAAAGGGTCGACAACTCTATCATGATAATGAAGACAACATAATTTATTTTTCACACATATGTGTAATTGAAATGCAGATGTTCCTCATATCCTAAGATATTTACATAGAGAGCAGCTGATTTGGTTCATTATTAGCCTTACCATGTGACACATGGCACAGTGGTGAACAGTGCTATGCAAATGGGCAAGTGATGTTAAGAATAGAAGGGGGGAAAAACTTTAAACAATCTCAAAAGGATTACCCTGGAATATGTTATAATTCTCTGCTGGGACTTGTAGTTTTAGTCATGTTGATGTATAAGATGTTTCTTTAGGGCATGTGTAGAGAAAAAGAAAAGGGAATATGGAAAGCCTGAAACATTCAGATTGTTGGAAGCTAACTATACATGATAAAACAAAGAGGAAGCCATTTGTTTAAGATGATGAGATTCAGGAAACCCACGTTAGAGATACTACGCAGTGGTATTAAGTTTGCTATATTTTTATTGATATTCCTCATAGTCTCAATGTCATACAAGCAATGATGCATAGCCAGTATAATCTAACAGTAGATAGCATAAATTAAACTAAAAAGGAAGAAACAAAAATAGATAGTACAATACAGCAAATATAATTTCCCTGGTTAGAGAGCTGTAGATTTCTTAAAAGCTCAAAACCACAATCCAAGCATGTTTACAAGATGTAGAACAAAACTCTTTCCTCATCTGTAAAATATTCAACTTTCTTTGAAAAAAACCTGTGTCAGTATACTTAACCAACCAACAAATTACATGTCAGCCTAGAATGGACCACAATATTCCAGAAAATAGGCTAACCCGGGTATTCAAATTTCAATGGGAAACATCAATGTTGTGGTTTACATTTATCACTGTAACCCACAAAGGCTGAGTATTTTCCCAGACTCTCTTAATAATACATTCAAAATCCTCATGATGAATTCAAAATGCATATGAGCATTGCAAACTGGCAAATGATAAACAGCAAAGTGGCTTATGGATGCAGGACAAAGGCTTTGCACTGTGGTTATACTTCTGCTACCACAGCGCCATTAACTTGCAGTTAGTTTGTTCACAGGTTCCCAAGCCATATACTAATATATAAAATCATCTTAAAAAGGAAAAGGTGGGCTTAATCACTAGGGTCAATTTTTCTAAGTTTTAACAGCTTTCACATTTATATCCAGCACACTTCTATAAACCTGAGCTTCCATTACTTACCCAAGATTCACCGATCAATATTATAGATAAATGTAAAGCTTTAAAGGTAAAAGCTTACTCTATAAGATGATGGGAATAGTAATTTTAGTGTGCATCAAGAACATTAAGATAGAGTAAGCTTCCGAAGACATAATAAATTAATCAGCTATTTGTGCTGATTGATTTGTTTTCCAGTTTAATTAGCCATGAAAGAAACTATTTTTCCCTGAAATTTGTTCCCGTGTACACACTCACACACTCACACTCCTTTTCTCCTTGTTTTGTTACAGATCAAAGCCACAAAAGATTATCCCTTTCTGTCAAGTTAATAAAATTTAAAAGGTAGCTTCTAAATAGAGGTATTGCTACTCATGAAATCATTTTCATGCAGACCAAGCATATTGACCTATTAGAAGCAAGACCTTTCTGAAACAAGTTTATTTGTTATACCTGGTATATGTGTGGTTTGATTTTCACCAGTAGAGAAGTAACTGAATGGCAAATTAGAATGATGATATAAAGGAAGGCAGATAATGACTAAAGATATGCACAACCCTAAGTTAAGCAGAGAAACAGTACATGGTTCTACAATAAAGGAGCAATGAAAGTATTCACAATGAGAGTAACAAAGAAGGAGGAAAAGGAGGAGGACAGCTAAAAATGCATTCTAAAAAGCTTACAAAGAGCATTAGTGTTTGTTTCAACAAGGCTCTACAAAAGACAAGAGGACAATAGAGAGGGTCCAGCTGTTGTTTTTCTTGAAGAAGTCCCAGCTTCTTGTGAAAAGAAACTATCCTTGAGATGAGCTGGCCGAGACAAATATTCTGTCTCCACTTTAAATGGCAGCTGGTTATTAAATGACTCCCAATAGGATGAACACTTGCTATTGACAATAAGGTAATACAAGGCCCATGCTGAGCAATCAGGATGGGAATGTGAATGAAAAATCTTTAATCTGAAATTACAGCTGTCAGAGTTATATTATAAAACATGAAAGTTGGATCTGCACTTAGAATTAATGTGTCCCAAAAGCCAAGTTTCTCATAAACTGCATCTTGCGGATACATGTTTTATGAATAGACTACTCGGCGTTCATAAATCAAACTAAACTGTAGCCTATATTAAGGAATTAAAAGGGTCACCTCTTTCCAGGTTTGTATTTGTTGAACAGTGCCTGGGAAAAAATGAACATTGATTTACAAAGTCCAGCAGGTGTGGTGATAGTGTAAGAGCCTAGCAATATTCACTGGCATTCATTGCCAAATAGCCATAGTTGGACAAATGACTTATATGTGTTCTGGGGGTATGTAGGGGGTGCAGAGGTCTTGCTGTTTAAAACTGATTTAATAAAAAAGTTTTCCTAAAGCAAACACAGCATAGGTATCTGAGTCTAAGAAGAATAATGCTAATCTTGTTCTTGACTAATACTATAAATCAAGTTTAAGTTAAAGGGCTGTTCTTAGAAGGCATGCATAGAGCAACTATCGAGTAACATGACATTTTTGCATGTTGTAATCTGGTATGGGCCATTTCTGAGAATCTTTGATTTTATGCACAGAAGGCTGGAGATCTTGTCCAGCAGAAGCAGATCCACAGTCCTCCTCCTTCGCACGCAGACCCGTGCATGTGTGTGGATGCCCAGGCATAGGTAAGTCTGATCCATGCTGAACATTGTGTCTCCTGTTTTGGATGCATGAATTACCCATGGACTAGTTGTCCTGGTGGAATGTTAGCTTCATAAGTTACATACAAATGCAGCCCTTCTTTCCCCCATCATGGGATAATGACTGTTAGTTCATTAAGGGTGCATTCAGGTGCATATTTAGACAGATTACCCAGTCAGCAGGGCTGATTGGTTAATGATGGGATCTGAAAGGCATCCTTTTTCTTTACACTTAAGGTGAATTACACCCGAAAAATGCACCCTAGTGCTCCAGTTTTGGCCGGTTGGCCATAAGATTACTCAGAGTCCCAGAGATAAGAACCTGTAAACTCAGAGCTGGGTCTCCAAAGGCCAAGCCCACACCATGTTCCTTTGCATGCAAAGAACTGCTCCGGATGCCTCCTTCATGGGGAGAAAGGGGCACCTTGGAGGGGAGAGAAAGTGGCATGCCAGAGGTGGGGAGGAGCTTGGAAGTGAGGACTTAGGCTTTTACATAAGAAGACCCCTTCCCTCCCCATTCATGGCATGTAATCTAGATGACCAAGAATGCCTGTATAGAGAAAATCAGGGCACAACACATGGTGGAGACCACCACTCCCATGCCTTGTTCAAGGGCTGGATGCAGGAAACCGTTTGAGTTTGGAGGCTTGTATGCATCAAAGACAAGGCCATAAGACTGTACCCTAAATATGGGTCAGGTTTTCCCTGTCTTAGAAATTATTCCAATCCTAAATTTTAGCAAGCTGTCATTCAAAAGAGTAGATTTTTAAAGCAATATTGTTGGAGACCAGCACAAACCAGTCTTCTCAGTTATTTATTTTTTTATACTTCCATAGAAATATCTAGATGATTTACAATAGTAAAAACATCAAAATGATTTACAAGACTTGATTAAAATCGAATTAACTCTCTCTCTCTCACACACACACACACACGAATAAATACTGGTTAAATAAAAAGGTCTTGGTCTGGTGCCCGAAAGAATAAAGAGTCAATGCCAGATGAACCTCTCTGGAGAGTATATTCCACAAGTGAGGCGCCACCACTGAGGAGACCTATTCCTTGTAACAGCCCTCCTAACTTCAAAGAGGGCTCTTGGAGAAGGATCTCCATAGTAGATCTTAAGGACAGGACAGGTGTATACAGAAGGAGATCTTCCTTTAGATAACCAGGCCCTAAATTGTTTAGGGATTGTTATGTTATTGACAACTCCTTAAATCTGACCCAGACTTCAATTGGTAGCCAATGAAGATGGCATAAGATTGGCATTATATGATCACATCTGCTGGTCCCTGTCAGTAGCTTGGCTAATTTTTACCAATTGAAGTATCCAGATTGTCTTTAAGGGCAGCCCCACATAAAGCACATTGCAATAATCCAAATGGGAGTTACTAATGCATGGGTCATTCTTCCTAGGCTCTGTATATCCAGGTAAGGATGCAACTGATTGAGCTGGTGGAAAGCAGTCCTTGCCACAGATGCCACCTGGAATTCTAAGGAAAGCTTTAGCTCAAGGAATACTCCCAAGCTATGCTATTTTATATTTATCCTACTCTTTTCCAATTACCATTGAAGTCTGCATTCTATTATGCTTTGATATAAAATTCTCTCTCAGTGAGTAAAATGATACAGAAAAAGAAGGAAAATATGAGCAAAGATTAAAATGAATTAAAAACACACTTACCCGGTGTTTCGCTTTTCTGTTTTACTCCTACACATGAAATAACTAAAAGATTAAAATCAAAGCAAAAAAATAAAACATAAATGTATTGGGTCAACTTATCCTAGAATTTCTATGCAGTACATACATGCATTCATATCTATATTCATGAAGCATTTTCAGTCACTCTTCCTATTCTTCTCTACATGCAATCAAGGTCCATAGCATAATAATACATAAAGCCGTAATACATAAAGCCAAGAGAAACCATGTGATGGGAGATTACTAAAAGTGAAAACGAGCATCATCAATAGAGTTGTACAGTAATGGCAACAGATCACACCGCAACAGGATGTGCTAGCTAAGGGTGAATTTGTTTTTGGAGTTTTAAAGCAGAAGAAGGCACAATAACCAGGTGGCTTTGAAGGAGATAACATTAACAGCACTGGGTGCATCAGGGAACTGTGAGTGCAAGGACAGGATGACCTCCTATTATATTGGGCTGCAGTTCCAACAAGAACTCAGCTTTGGCCAGCTGGGATTGGAAGGATGGCAATTGTCAGGCAAAATAAACCACCGGAGGGCATAAGTTGCTTTTTTTGTAACAAATGATACAACTAATGGTGCATTTAGTTAACTTTCAAATATTTCCAGATTTACTGATTGAGAGTACAGCAGATTGTAATGTATCGACACCATTCTTGTTTTTCTTTTCTTCTTTCTTTTTCTTTTTCCCATCATCAGGCCTTCTGACTTAGGTCAGGTGCTATTTTGCAGCCAACTGCTGATCAATACTCATCAATGTAGTACCCTACAAACCTGCAATTTTTTGTGGTGATTGAATGGGTGTGGAGCCACCAGAGAAGGGGGGAAATAAAAGCAGCCATTTCAACTCTCAAGCAATGTAGTAAGGTTGGCATGAGCTCTAGAATCCACGAGCAGCTGTCAGGAACCTAATGTCTCACCTGGATCCATGATTAAGCCAAGGCCCAGCAACTTTTATAAGATTTCCTTAGCCCAGCTGATTGAACAGAGGGAGAAAGTGACCATTTTAAGTTCCCCCAGTGATCCTGATGTAGTGACACTCTTGTGCAATAAGGAATATTTAAATTGTGGCTAGCCCCAGCCTCCCAGTGCTAGCAGAGAGTATAAAGATGAAGAAATCCTATAGCTGTCATGCAGGTAGCTCCTTACATGAAATGCAAGCCCAGAATCAGTAAACATATTTAATACTATGATTGGCAGGAACAAGGAGAGCAACCTCTTTTGGTTATCCTATTTTAATTTTCTCTGGGCCTCCCCAAGCTGGTGCCCTCTAGATGTGTAGGACTACAACTTCATGCTGGCTGGGTATAAGGGATTTCACTTATTGATCCAGTTCATGCCTTTCTGCCACGGAAATGGTGCTCAAGCTACACATCCTCAGGTTAATAACCATAATATTGCTTTGACTGAAGATGATGAAGGAGAAGGTAATTAGAACATACAACATGGCAAAGAGGTGTAAGGGCTGGTAAGGAATTGAGGATTGGTAAATGATGCCAAACTAACTGAGATCCTGGAAATGGATGGAGTTGTGTTCTTGAATATGGAAAGGTCTACAAACAGCTTATTGAAGGAGTCTAGTGGATGGAATGGGTCGTTGTTTGTCTCAGTGAAGCTTATTGATCAGGTTCCAATGAAAACAGAAAACCCAGAAATATGGTTTACTGCACAAAATGTGATAGTCTAAAAATAGAGATCTGAAATAAAAACTTTTAAAACAATGAGTTGTAGGCACTGACAACAGTTTTTGAAAAAAGCTTGCAATGTTCCTTGTGCAGGGCCTTTGGCAATTAAAAGAGGGAACAAAGAAAACAGGCAACTTTACTGTACAGGTATGGCATGTCATAGCCAGAGACAAGTCTGTTGTTAGTCAAGTGTACAAAAGTATCCTAAAAGAAAACTGTGGTGCTTGTGTTTTATTTTAAAATGGTGCATGTACACATTTTCAATAGTGTCCTGTATATAATAAGAAAAAGCTAAAAAGATTGTATCCTCAGCTTATCAAACAATTGGTTTCCGTTGGTGCTGAATTCAAGAAAAAGAAACCAAAAAAGAATTGTGATAGGAAATGACAGGGTCCTGGTGATCAGGTTTATCCATTTGCTAACATCAAGATTAGTTCTTCCCCTGAACTATTTTTTAAATCATACAATAAGGTATCCCACAGCTGTTACATTGGTTCCAGTGGAGAATATTGTGTTGGCAGTTACACTGTTGAATATATTTTTCAGATTGAGAACTATTACATGGGTACAGAATGTATTTTTCAGACTGGAAACAACTGCAATGATACTGAGTATGTATGAGAATACAAATTGATTGCAGAAATATATATTTCTGTAAGAGTTCAGTGTTAAGGCATATAGAAGGCATTAAGATATAGGTTATCTAAGACAGAGTCTTCATACTTGTAAGCTATTAGAATGCTGCACGCAATACCCTAGAATGGAAGACCATGTCCCACCCATTCATAAAGGTGGTGCTGGGTTAGAATGTGAAGAAATTTCATGTATATAACTGTTGGTGTTCTGTAATACTTAGTCTGTATGGCCTCTAAGAGGCAATAATGCAGTCATGTAGACTTGAGGGTTGTTGTTATTGTCAATGACCTGTGTAACAGTTGATTGGTGATTTTCTGAAGAGGGAAAGAAAGATAATCTCTCTGAATATTTATTGATGGGGCCTAGATCAGGTCAATTCAGTTCTGTTTGACTGAAGATTGAACTAGGTGGAAGTGAGTGGTTTGGAAATGGCATTTGACAACTGAAGGAACCTGTTAGTAATTGGGGATGCAGAAAGCCTGATCGTTGGTGGGTTGTGTTATGGAAGGACTAGGAAAATGCCAAGGAGAAAGTAAATCGCTAAGGTCTGAATTTTAAGCTATTTCTTCTTTGTGAGGTTCGGTTATGTGACTGCGTTATGCCAGGCAGTTGCCCTAAGAACTTGTTCAAGGAAGGTTAAAAAGAGTACACATGATGTCCCAGATAAACTGTCCAAGCATCCAGAAATACAACAGGAGGAGCTATTGGTTGGAACCCAATCAGGTACTTAAATTCCACAGATTGTGCTCTTGCTGATTGTGTTGCTCGAGTGCTGAGTCCTGACAATTGTATTCCATTAGTGAGGACACACCATGCTTGCTTAACATTCTTTTAACAAGATCTTAAGGTAGCCTCCTGGAAAAAGAGATTTAGCACTTCCTAGAGGAAGTGTTGAAACAAGCAGAAACACTTGTTTCTTGACAGGGGTCAGTGAAGCTCCTCCATCCAACCTTCACTGACCACCTGCATTACAGAAAAAAGTGTTTTCAATCATTTCCAATAGCCCTGGCAGTACTAAATATTCTTTCCACAAGCAGTTGGTCCTGCTTCTGGGTGCCACTACTGGGGTGCAAGGAATTCAGTAAACCTAAGTGCTACACTGAATTTTGCCCCTGATGTCAAAAGAAGACACTGCTCACAAGCTGGCCTACCTTTGAATGAATCTGACTGGGGTGATGGTTTAGGGAAGTTGGCCTAAAGTAATAATAATACTTAAGAGGTTTCCACAGCAACAGTGTCTCTTGACTCCCTAAGAATTGTCACTAAGCAGTCTTTTCAGAATCCCAAAGTAAATATTAGTATTCCCTTATGCGTCAAATATCCCTTCAATAAATTGCCTTGTTCAGCAATGCATGTTGGCTCTAGTGTTGGTGTCCATTTCACAGCTAAACCACTTATATCAAGCTACTAGAATATTTTAAAACATTCCATGAGAATTGGTGGAAGTTGGAGAGACAAAATCTCACTTAAGTCCAAATGAGGAAAGTCTGTCTTTCAAGTAGCCTAGGCCAAGCCTCAATTGCTTCTATGTTTCATTCCAGTGTTTCTAGAGGACACCAGTTTGGGGAAGGCTGGCCTACAGTACACAGTGTCAGGGTAGGCAATCCAGTCCTGTGTTTTAGACTACAATGGACACATTCTCAGTTTTAACTCACATGTTTTCTTCATTAAGTCTGTCATCGTTGCCCATATAACAAAGTAACGATGCAGCTACTCTGAAGAAATTGAGCATACAATGGTGGAAGTAATGTGGGGAGGCTCGGTTAGGATGAACAACATGTGCTGTGTCAATGAGTCCGTAATGCCAGTAAACATAGCTAGTATAGATTGCCTCTAGGACTCTTAACCTTCCTATGCAGCAAGTTTGCTCTTATCCAGCCCACCACTGATTGCAAGCAGGCACTCTGGTACCTAACTGTTACATCTGGATCTGGCATCAGGAGAAGCAGAAACTGAAGGTCATCAACATATTCATTACACATAAGCACAAATCTCTGGACAAATGTTTTATTTTGGTACATACAGATATTATACAGCACGGGGATGGGACAGAGCTTAACCAAACCCTGCCGCAAAACTAAACATCAGTAATCTCATGGAAACATTTTCTGAAATGTGCTGGTGACAAGAGTCAAAGCAAACCACCAACAGCATCTCCCCCCACCCCAGAGAAATCATAGTTGAAGTGGGTGAACATGGCAACATGGAGATGGCCTCAGGGCAAAACAGTGGTCTCAGTCTTGAAGTGTAGATGGAAACAAGGTTGAAATCAGTCTAGGTCAATGATTTAAGTCAGAGCTCCGAGGTTTTTTTCAACTATGGTTCAATCCATCATGTGCAGAATCAGTGTAACGGAATGGAGTAGGTTTGTAACATGTATTCCAATAATGGAGTTAAAAATTGTCCTATAAGTTTATTTGGATCCAAAGGATATAGTTTAACAAAAGATAAATAAAGGCCATGGCATTTCTTTATTTAATATAGGCTGAAGCTTTCTCCAACCTGGTGCTCTCCACATGTGTTGGACTATGTTGGGTGGAGGATTCTGGGAGTTATATGACTGGAGGGCACCATGTTCGGAAAGGGTGCATTAGTTCACTAATTCCTCACCACAAGCTATCATTATTCAAGATAAGCGTACATGAAACAGGCAAGATGGAGCACAACCATATCAAGCACCCTATTGGTGTCTTTGGGTACCATAAAAATGTAAGCTATCTACCAAGACCTAGTTAAAGGATGAGCATTAGAACATGCTTCAATGGAACATGCTGTTTACTTAGACTGAACAAGAGCATCTAATTACAAAGAATTGTATCCACACACAAAATATGAAACACTAACATTTAATGCCCACAATTCACAGTGTGTATAGCATGTAATAACCTCCACTCAGTTTGAAATAGTACAAAGGCACACATGTATGTGAATGCAATACTGGCAGAAAAATATGTGCACTTTGCTATCGTCACTAACATGAATCAGGCCTTTAGTTGGTTCTAAACATGATGAGATTTGAGTTTCAGCATGACTCATGTTCCTTCTTCATTTTTGTTTTTGTTTCCTCTATCTCATTACTCAGTTTTCAAGTAAAATTGGAAGAAACCATCATTTTGGTGAATGGAAGGAGATGCATAGAGCCAATGTGTCAACATCCCAAGCTATTTTCCTGTTTTAGGATGTCACTTGGGTTTTGTCAGATAGATAGCCATGGCAACAGAACCATCTCTAAGAGCATATTGGAAAGCATATGGATCTATTAGTCTTCAAAGTTGGGCCATCTTTACTGGTTTCACCAGCCCCAGAGAACCAATAAACCGATCTCTCTAAGCATGACAATAGAGTCCCATCAATTGACTTCCTTCTTCCTAATACAGAAAATTAACCATGGGACTTGCCAAATTTGTAATGAAAAAACAGTGGGACAGTCCCATGGTAGTCATGGTGGCCATGAAGTCACGAGCTATCACCCTAATACCAAATATCAGTAGGAAGAAGATAGCCTGGGCATATTGATGATAATGATGATATGCTCCACAACTGTTTCCCAAAGCAAGTGAATATTTATACTCAAAATGGCTGAGTCTCGGTTCGTTCTCTCTCTCTCTCTCTCTCTCTCTCTCTCTCTCTCTCTCTCTCTCTCACACACACACACACACACACACACACACACACACACACACAGAGATCCACTTTGGGAAAAAAATTCTAGGTAGATTTTTGCTTGCAAGGAATTCCAATGATTTTAAATAGATTCTTTGTCTTCATGCTGTGAAGGAGGCTTATCTTGTAAACTTCTTGTTATTGTTTCAATTAAATGAAACAAACTACTTCATGAGACTAAATTACCAAGAAAATCAATTACCAATAAACCAATGGCAAATTTGTATTACAATTTGTCCTTTAAATAATGAAATGCTCATATCTAAGCTGTAGCTTATTCCCTAAAAAGCGTTGACAGGGCATTTTAGCTTGCATTTTTTACTATTAATTTGTATTAGACAAACAACCAAAAAATGAAAAGGAAGTTCCTAGCCCACGCTTCCCCTCCCACGTCCTCACTATGTCAGCTAGCAGATAAACCATGCAAATGTAGTTTGCAGGAAATTCAACATCTCTATTATAGATGAAAAGTAAACAAAAGCAGATGAAGGATTAGTGCAATTCCAAACTTAAGATATTGCTCTCAGTGACTTATAATAAAGTGGTGTTGCATACCGTGGCATGTTTTCGAATGACATTTCAATTGTACAAGCAATTTGCATTCTATCTGACATTAAATAACGTTCTCACTATTATGAATTCAGACAGCATGCTCATCTCTACAGCATCAAGATATGAACTACGAGGCACATCTTAATGAAGGGAGTAAGTTTTCCTGTCAATCTGCTATGTGAGACAAGTCTGTGCTGAGGCTCAACCTCCAGTAACATTATTGTGAGTTGCCCACTTCTGACATAGTACAAATCTTCAGTTAAAGCATTCCTCTTATTAAATAAAGATCTATAACTGAACACATGTATCTGTAATATCACGACAATCCAAAGAAAATTAAAAGACAGATTATGTCCAGGATATTACATGCACCACCACAGAGCACTGCTAGAATCTGGTATGATCCTGTTGCTAAGATACCTGGCTAATGCCACGGAAACAAGCCCCTCTTACTAATCTAGTACAATCCATGCATGCTTCCACATATTTTGGCAGGGGAAAGTAGGAGTCCACTGACAATGGTTTGGGAAATTGGGATATTACTAGCCAGTGCTCCTGAATTTATACATTTTTATTTCTTTCTGGTAAGCTTCAAGAATCTTAGTGAAATAAGAATTGTAACACTCCGTTAATGGCATTTGGACACTTTATACCATTTAAAACAAGTAAGATTACTTTTTATCCTTCTGCATAGTCAATAAAAGTTGCTTAAAAAGGTAATTATTTAAGTGCTTTTGGTTGCAAAATTGCGGTGCTCCCAAATATGATTCCCCTTAATCTTTGTGATTTATACTGTAATATGCACATAAATGACTAACTGCATATTTCTGTCTCTATTGCTTTCTCCAAGGAGAACATAATGCATTCAGTGCTTTGGGTGCATACCGAATAGGAGAGAAATAATAAAGTGGGATACTTCTAATAGAACTAGAGGTCTATACTTTTAAAAGCTACTTTGAGGGTTAAGCCTGGCTAAAGTTCACTAACCTATGCATTTAAAAAGCCCAGGTTTTTTTTTTTTTGATACTTGCATATTCTTGCACAGAATTTTATAAAATTCAGACTTGACATGGAACGTAAAGGCATAAGGTGCTTGTAACTGCTGCATAAGGTATGCTTCCTTTAAAAATAACTTACTGGGAAAACAAAGCAAAGCAAAACAAAAACCTGAACACAGATAAAGAAATTCTTCCAGTAAATCAGAGAAGACATGGAGGGGGGAGGGGGGAGGGAATGCTCCTGGTCTTTTCTGCAATATGATCTGGTAAGCATCAGGACCAGTAGCCCTGTTGAGCTCAAGTTATGATAACAATAACTTTTGCAGATGTTCGTAGCTGTCACATATTATTTCCTAAAATGTCAAAAGATGTGATAAAAAGTAAAAGCAGAAAAAGGTCCTTGAAAAAGCTGGAGGTCAAGTATTAATCCTCAACTATAAAACAGTAAGCTACAAAGAAAGAAAAATACCATATTCAAACTAGGAAGCAATAGCGTACAGAGAGAGGAACATATAAACCTGAACTTAGCATCTCTTTCATTCATACATGTTTTTGTTCAAATATGTGCACTCCAACTGGGAACGTAGCAGTGTCGGAAGACTGAATATTAACTTTATTCATGATTTTTACAATTTCCCTGCACAAGGATTCTCAAGGTCATGTTGTGAGGGTTATTTGGCAATGCACCACAGACCAATGGATTCCAAGTGCCACTTGCTGGCAGCGTTATGGCTGTTCTGATATTGTACCATTTATTATTGGTGGAAACATAAGCATTACAAGCACCAATGAAATTAAAAGCGTACCCATGTCTGCTTTATTCAGAATGTTCCATATCTTTTGAGCCTCCCCCACTGACTTTCCTCAGAGTAAAAACTATTTCTAATTAACTACCTCAGGGCAGCATATGAGGGTATTATAAAACAGGAGATTGTTCATGACATAGAAGAGATAAATCAATAACAGGTGCAGATATCTCAGAAAACTGTTACTTCAACTTAAATTGTCCCTGTAAGAAGGACAGAAAAATGTTTTTACAAACCTTTTGCTTTTTTTCAATTCTCCCTGGAATCCAAGTCAGAAGAGAAAATGGCTGTTTGCTTAGAAGAAAGTGTCTGAGCTATCTAAGTGAACCTGACTGTAATGGCAAAAGATGGGGCAGATCAATATCCATCTTCTTCATTCCTGAAGTAATAACTTTCAATAGGAAAATCTATTTACTTTTACTTACCTTTATTTTATTTCATTTTGCTTTAAAGAAGTTCATTCCAGAGGGAGGGTTTAGATTGCAAACAGCAGTTAACAAACTGATGATTTAACTAAAGGACGGTGGACTAGTAGGTCGGTTTCCATTCCCTATAGATATTGGTTAGGGGTAAGACCAAACATGTTGACTTGGAAATTTTCTTATATAAATGGTGGGTATATAAAGCTATTTACAGCATGTGACTAAGCTCCATAGCTCATGCAAGAAAGGTTAATCAAAACCAAAAGGGTCTGACCCTTATTTGCAATATACACAGGATCACTCGCCTTCATAAGACACGCAGGAACTGGGAGCACAAAACATATGTGAGCATCAACTAGCCTATTCCTTACATACATTTACAAGTTTTGCATGATATGATATACTTTAATACGAGAAAAATATGGTTAATGCTGGCGATTACTGAGAATATAAACAATTTCCCTATATTGTTTTTATTTTTGAGTATAATAATATTTCAAAAGACTGAAAGGGACAGCCTTCAAGCCACATGTTTTGACACGGTCTTGAATGAGTTTCTGAAATAAATGACTTTTGGACTGCAAGTATTAGTTGCTATCTTAAATAAACATATTTCCAACATGTAAATTGCATTCAAAATCCATTCAGTTTATCTCCAAATTCATGGATTATAGAGTAGCAGTCTTACAAACTTGCAAAAGAAAGCAACAAGGATATGTCTGGAAAAAATTATTGTGCCTTCTAAGTAAGAAATGTCTCTTTGTTACCTAAACATAAGACCCTTAAGTTAGAAAAGTCTCTTCCATGTTTGTGTAATCTCTTCAAAATTCAATCAAAATATGACTTTTAAGTTCAATGCTACATCCACTTATCAGAGAATAAGTCTCACTGAACTCAGAGGGGCTTACTTCTGAATAGAATTGTCTAGGATTGCATGATAAACCATCTGTAACTGGCTAGAATTTGTTTGTAGATCATTGTAAGGATATAAGAACAGACTACTCATAATGGAGATATTCCCTCACATAGACAACATCTCCATACAATCTAAGATGTGTCTTATAGTCTAGATCTCGTTAACAATTCTCTTGCCTTTAGTGTCTACTACTTTCAGATTTTATAAACAATGAAGTTTTTTGTAGGGTATTCAGTGTTCTGTTTTATTTTTAAATAATCCTGGCAAAAAGCTGTCTAATCTTATATTTAAAGGCACACAAAATTTCTTTTACTGGGTCAAGTCCAATTAGCCCAGCTTGGCATTTCCAACAACAGCTAGTCAAGATGCTGTCCAAACAAGATAGAATAGTTAAGACAACCCTCAACACATGATGTGAAACTTTCTTTTTCTTCCTCTTCGTCTTCCTATTCTTAAGAACTGTCACATTTTGGATTGATTATGGTTTATTTTTTAAAAGACACATTTTCATTGACTTTTCAAAAGCCTTTTATTTTATATTTTACACTAAAGACAAGTTTTAGTACTTAAGTTACTGGGACATAATTATTTGCCCCACTCTGGAAATATTTTTCTTGATGCTTCTAATCCACCCTCTTCTATCCCCAAACATCTCCTTATGTATGGAAGCATATTAAAGTAAAATACACATGAAATACCTAGTGGAATAAACACTGAGTTACAGGCTTTAAAAGTAATCATGCTATATATAAATTATGTATCCTTTAGATTTTGTAAAATAAAAAGCAACTATGTTTCCTATAAAGCTGTTTTGCAAACATGAACATAAACAGCTTCATCATCTCTTAATTTTGAAATCCGAATAAGAGACTGTGAGGCCACAAAGATAACACTTTGCCTATCTTCATGAATTTTATTAACAATGGCTAATTAATCTTAACTGGAGAAGCAAGTTAAAACCCCAGATCTGCATTCCAGTTGCTTATATAAATCTCAGAATGCTCATGGTGTGTATTTGTAACTAAGGAAGAGATCACCAGTATTAAGACCCTGCTTAACTTAGCTCCTAGATGGGAAATAAATTAGAGGTACTACTCTCTTTAGAATTTAATAGGAAACATATATTAATTTAAATGTAACCTAGTAAGATAATTAATTACATAAGATAATATAGAGAATGTTAGATAAATTACATTTCATTATCATGATAGGCACATCTTTATTAGAAGAGTTTTCTTGTGTGGAATGACAAATGAATAAATACTTGTTCAGGTTTATGATTCTGCTATTTACACTGGAGTTTTGAACTTTTAATTACTCTTTCTTACAGTAAAGTAGAAGGGAGAAATGTCCAACCAGAAACAGATGAATTACTGTGCATATCCTGGCATGCAAAAGGCAAGGAATGGGCTGAATAGGAGCTCCAATAAATCTAAAGAAAAGCCATTGACAATTGTATAAAGAATAGTTTCACTTGTTAAAAGGCACCAAGGGATTAGTGGGGGAAAATCAGGGTTTTAGAAGATGGCTATGTTTTTGTCTTGAAGACACAGTAATTTTTATGTATTGGATTTTTACCTGCAACAAATTTTGTTATGAAATTTCATCCACCGTTTTATTCTCTGAAAGACAAAATAACTGAAGAAAAGGATAGAAATCAGGAACTAATTAAGGTGCTTTCAAGAAGATCACAATATGTAATCAGTGTTTCTGAGCTTAAGATGCCCAGGTAAAGGATTAGTCCTGCTATATGGAAAGAGACATATTAAAGCAAAACACACACAAGATACCTAGTGGGGTAAGCACTGAGTTAGAGGCTTTAAAGTAATTATGCTATATATAAATCAAAGCTCAACTTTAAAGCAAGTAAGTGCTATTAATTATCCCTTACCTAACACAGCTCTTAAAATGTCAAATTAAAAAAGGGCTATTGATAATTGTATAAATTATGACAAAACTAGATGCCTCCAGGAACACCAGGAGACAGCATGTAAAAGGAACAAAATATATATTTCCTCTTTGATATTATTTTGAGTCATGCATTCAGATAAAAAAGTTATTTACAATAGTACAGCCATAGTAATTCATTGGAGGTCACAGATTTTAGCTTGTTATTCATGTAAGTAATTCTGCTAAGCTGGAAGTGGAAGAGGCTTTTGTTTTTAAGATTCAACAAATATTTTTAGCCTATGGAACTGAGTAGGTACAAATATTAATTGCATCAGAACAGCCGCAACACTGAGCATACTGTGTGGTCTTGAGGAGCACCAGTAGTCAAGACAGCTTTTGTTACTGTTTTTGTTCTTTTAAAAATGATATTTATATCCTACCTTATTCTGCTGTGCAGAACATAGGAGTTTATTATGTCATCATCAGAGTAAACTTGTGAGGTTGAGGGACTGTGGGCTAAGAGACAGTAACCTGGTTTGCACTAGAGCAGCTGGGGAAATAAGCCACCGTGTTTTATTTCCCCTGCCATGTGTGCCAGTTGCATGCCAGGTGGATTAGCATAACAGCCATTGACAGAATGGCTTAGCATGTTGTGCAAACCTGTGCAGGGTGGCTTCTTGCTATAGAGAATAAGCCACCCAAAACCATATACTATCCCATGGATTCTAGGTGGATTGTTACCTGTGGCAACAAGCCACACTGGAGATGTTCACACAGCATGAGAAGCTGGGTCGCTGAGGGGAATTATGTTATCTTCTCAGCATGCACAGGGTGATTAACAAGCCACTGGTGGCTTATTAACTCTGTCATTGTATCAACCGGAACACTGGCTAGCCATGGTCAGCGGCTAAATTTCACGGCTCAGTGGGAATTCCAACCCAGGTCTCCTTGGTCCATTTCTCTAGGCCAAGTACTTCTTGTAGCTGGGCCTAGGATCATCTCTGTGTTTAAAGTACATAGTTGGAGTCCTACAAGTCTTTCCTGCCTATTGCAAAGTCCAAAAGGCATGTGAATTTGATTTGGACCACCAGCACATGGTAAAGCCAGCATACCTAGGTCATATGGAAATGTTAAGAACAGTTAAAATTTCAGCTGTGACCCTAGCAGTTCTTTAAAAGCTGAGGGGTATCTCAAAGCTCTCTTGACAGTGGGGTGACTCCAAATGTTTTGCTATTGGGCCAAAACAAGTCAGGGTCTCCACCATCCATCCACCCACCCATTGCCATGTCACATACAGAAGTAACTAGAATGGCAATAGACTCTTAATCCATTAATTTGGAGATAGGACAGTGCTTTCTACCGCATTTGGGAGCAGCAGGCTACTCCAGGGGCACCCATCAGGCCTTGTGCAACGCACTTCTTTCTCCTTCATCATAGCTCCCTTTCTCCAGCATTCCCCACCTGAGCCAGCTGCTTCCCTCTACCTAATGACAGAGCTGGTAGCTATTTGGCCCTATTTGGTACTAGCAGTACAACATGTAACCAGCAGGACATCAGGAATGGATGATCTTGACTGACGGACATTCACAAGCTAACTAGCTGCTCTGATAGTAGTTTCAGGACTTGCATGGTGGCCACTTATAAATCACCAAAATAGAGGAAATTATCACTCCCCCCCTCAAAAAAAAAAGACAAATGAAGAGTCATTTTCATGAAATCGCATATGGTGTTTTATAACTATAGGTACAAATTGGGAAATAATTAGTAAAATGTAAGTAGAAAAAACAGTACTTCTCACGATCGCGTGGGAAACTGTGGCCAAGAGATCTGGATGCCTGCTACGTGGTCTGCTGTCCTAAAGTTACAGCAATGTTTCATTTAATGGGACAACCTTAGTAAATACATCTTTATATACAAAATAGAAAATGACTAATACTTGCATGTTTTAGAGATTTATCCCACTTATTCAACTAGAGGAACTCAAAAGAAGCATTTAAAGTTATTGGATGGAAGCACTTTGAATTATCTGTCTGGTGCCAACACCAGAGCATTGCAGCCACCCTCTTTGCTGTCTCAGTGTTCACAATTTAGATCAACAGTGACTGACTTTGTATATCTAGGCTTTTAAAACTGTACAATTAAGGCTGAAATCTGTGTATATGCAGGTGTCCCGCTGGACTCAGTGACATTTATTATGAGTGAACAGAGATAGAATCAGACTGCACAACAGATAGTAAACCTTAAGACATTTATCAGACAACTAGCACTATACTGATATAATTCAAAAGAAATATTGGGCTCATTTTTCTTCTCCTTTTCAGTTCAAACATAGCATAGAAAAATATTGTCCCTTACATGGATGTCCCTTATGGGGCATTTATTGAACCAAGCATTTGCTTTCCTAAATGCCCAGTGTATTAAGGACGACTATATGAGGTGTTATACAGGGAAGCATGATCAATTCCTACGTTGCAGACCTTGCCTCTAGCACCTGATAACATATGACCTCCATAACTCACTAAAAGTATATTGCAAGTGGTGAATCCCAGTTCCCTTTGTTCTTTTCCATTTTAAAAATGAGAGTTAATTAAAGGTTGTCAGCCACAATGAATAGCAAAAGTATACTAAATGAGTAGCAAATTTGGCACATATCCTTTTCACTGCAGTCTCTAGGTCAAGGTGACACTAAATTGAGTTGGCCTTGTCCATGCTACCAATCACAGAACTTAAGCTAGTTCTTCTCAGAATGCTGTCTCTCTCTCCACTTTTATTAGAAGGAGTTACTTCTCATGATGGTGGAGAAAAACTTAAGATGAATATTTTTCCGGCATGACTGCAAATTGCAGAAGTCCCTTTACTTCTCCTTATTGCATTTATATCTGTATAGTTCTTATTATCTGCTAACATCCCTAACAAAAAGAACAATCTGTTAAAAATACCAATTTTTAAAATGCATTTAAGAAAATTAATGGTCATGCACTTCACCTATATCACTTATATAAGTGTATAATTGTATACTAAGCAGACAGGTTCCTCACTGTATAATGGGTGCCACATATCCAAAATAAGTGAGGGAAGGAGGGAGGGACTGGACATCCTCTGCGACATTTATTTTCTCAGGCCTAAATCTTTGTGGTTCATAATACTGCTGTAGCATAGCAATAAACATTCTATGATGTTTTAAATAACCTCCCCATCAGAACTGGAACATGTATTTATCCAGTTAATATGAGGGTAATTGAAGTCCTACATTATTACAGCCCTTCCTTGTTTTGAATCCTCCCTGATTTCAGTTACCTTCTCAGGATCGCCCTAAGCATTCTGGTCTAGGAGATGATAGCATGTTCCCAGTACTAGCTTATTTTTGGAACCAGGTATTCTCACCCACAGTCTTTCTGTTGAAGACTCTGTCCCTTAAGGTGTTCTTCTGTTGGACTTTATGGCTCCTTTGGCATATGGAGCAACACCTCCTCCAGGATGCCTTTCCCTGTCCTTCCTACACAGTGTGTAACCAGAGATGACTGCATCCTACTATTTCTCTTCCTTTCAACATGTCCATAACATGCCCATTATACCTAGGTTCTCCTTTGAAATTAGGGACTCCACTATTTTAAAGGTTTTAGGATTTACATAGAAACACATGCACACACAGTTCTTCTTCAGAACACATATGCCAGAAATAACTTTTATTCTGACATTGAGGCCTCTTTGGCTGGCTGTTATCTTACACCATACACTTGTGGTTCATTTATTTCCTTCCTACATTGGGGCAATCAGAAACTTTTTATCCTCAACCCCTAGGGATTATCTCACCCAAACTTGATGCTTCCCAGTTTCAGTCAGCTTTGTCCTAACATTCAATTTAAAAGTTGTCTTGCTATCATTTTATGTTTTGTGCCAGCAATCTGGTTCCATTTTGGTTCAAGAGGAGCCTGTTCGTCTTGTCTCAGGATTGACTTGTCCCAGAATGTTCCACAGTGCCTAACAAATCTGAACCCCTCCTACCTACACCACCATTTCATCCATGCATTGTGACACCTCATTTTCCCCTGTTTGGGTGGCTCTGCACATGGAACAGGTAGAATTTCAGAGAAAGATGCTTTGTTGGTCCTTGATTTCAATGCTCCATCTAACAATCTCAGTTTGGCTTTTAGGACCTCATGACTACTTTCATTTGTACCAACATGGACAACATCCATGACTCCATCCCAGCACTTTCTTCAAAGCTATCTAGACACCATGTGATACCAACCTTTGTACCAGGCAGACAATGTACCATGAGGTCCACACACCCATCACAAACTCAGCTGTCTAATAAATGACTCTCCCACTCTGAAAAGCTGTCCTCTTCCTGGAGGCACATCCTTGTTTTGAAGGGATATTCGCCTGGCTTCTAAAGAATGGGTCCATGCTAAGGGATCATTTTCCTATTCCTTGGAATGCAGAAAGACCCCAATTGCCCTGACAGCAGAGCAGGTGTCATCCAGGAACTGAAATCCTGCTGTTTGCTCCTTAGGGTCCCCTAGGAGAAGGTGGGGAATTTACTTACTGATATTAACTTATAGTTTACAGTCAGTTACAGTGACTTATGATGAGAAGGAAGGAGGGCAGGAAAGTATCCAGGTCTTCCCAGCTGTGCCTAAGAAGGTGGAGAAACCAAATAGCAATAAATGTCACGTGGTCATTTCAGGTGTAAAGAGAAGTAAGAAAAGCAGAAATAGTGCATGATTTAAGGTCACTGATGGAAGGATGATAAAGAAACACTTGCCAAAAGAAGGGGACTACAATCTAAGTAGCCCTTTAAACAGATATAATCAGCACAATGGAGGTGCCAGAGTAACAAAATGTACTGGTGCAACTGATAATGCCTCCTGGCCCAGGACTGAATCTCATGGCCCAGTAGGCAGGTGTAGAAGTGGAAGGGCAACCACAGGAGGATGAGACAGATGGTCTAATACCATCAGCTGATGTTCTCTCTCTGTCTCTTCCTTCCCCCAGAGAGAGAGAGAAAGAGCTGGGAGCGAGTGCAGATACTGCAAATGTTTCGAGGAAAGGAAAATCCAGTCTTCCTTGCTGGCATGATAGGTTTACCTGGGAAACTTCTTGTGGCAGCAAAAATCATTGCTGTTGCACTCTTGGTTGTTTATAGTAATGCAACACAGTTTGTTTTGGTGGCAGTGTTGCACTGGATTCTGCCTGAAGTCTTCGGGGTACCACAATATCTTTTGTGGGTTTTGATGCAACAGACTGACAGAGTAACCCTTCTGGAAACTGTAAATTATTTAAGGTTCTGTAGACTAAAATAATTACCCCCCCCCCACACACACACACATGCACATGACTTCCAAAATGCAATCAAACGTTGCGCTATTTTTTGTGAGTTAGGAAAAACAGTGTGTCTGTAGCATTTACATACCTGAATAGTAGTAGTCTATTTGGAAGCACTGTTGAAGATTATTCTGGCCCGCTCCAAACACTCCTTTTTCAATTTCCACCTTTTAGAAGTACGATTTTTCCTTCTGACTTTCTTACAATAATGTACAGCACAATAATTTCAGGACTAAGGAAATCTTTTTCCTGTTCCCTGTATCACCAAAAGAGATTTTCAGCCAATATCTATCATTGTCCTGGCTGGAATCAACAGGCGATTTATGTTGCTCAGATGAATGAGAATGCTGACAGATACTCATGGAGACATGCAGGAGGTGAGAATATAAATTTTTGGCCATAACAATTGCCAGCTGAAGATCATTAGTTAAAAGTAGGCATAATTATTGAAAACTAAGTCAGCACCAAACCTATTGCTCTTTGTCTTAAGCATAAATAAAAAAATCTGGATATGTTGAGAGATTAAAAAAAAAACTAAAAAAAAAAATACTTTCAAAGATTTTGACCTTCGCTTTAAATGGCTCTGTCCTAGGCTGTTCCTCCCTTTGTCTTTTCTGGTTTGAACACACCGTTAGCTTTGGGCTTCAAACACTGTCTGTGTCTGCTAGAAAATTCTTCTAGAAAAGCAAAGCATTCAGGAAATGATGAAGGAATGAGAAACTGAGCATGGGCTGTTAGAACTTGCTTTCTCACATCACGTAAAAGAGCTCTGAACATGCTATCAGACACGCACTTTGTTCAAAGCGGCTTCACACATGCATTTTTAATCAGGATTATATTTCAAACATATCTATCATCTCTCACAAGAGCGTGAGTCTAGTTCTTGAAAATGTATCAACTCTCTGCATTTCCTGGCAACTGCTTTTCCTTTACATAAATCTAATCTTTTGTGAATTAGAACGCATTATTGCAAACACACACTTTTCAAAGTGTAAGGAAGAGAAAAACATTAAAATCAGCTGTGTGGCTGGTAGAATTCATGGCATTCTACTTGTCTCAAATTATTTACTCTAATCACATGTTGATATGAGATTGTGCTGATCAGAAGAATGCACATTCTACCAAGGTAAATAAAGCAGTCCTTTGGTTATAGTAATAAAAATTATATTTCCAGAAGAATTCAGTGTTATATTTTTGTGATAACATGTAACTGCTTGGTAAACAATAACAAGACGTAGAGAATAACTCCAAGGATATCCTGACAATAAATATACATTGAATTCTTTAAAGCAACATTTCTTTTTGAATCCATGTGCCACATGCAAATTCATGCAATCATGTTTGCTGTCTACATCCAATCACTTCCACTGCATTCACTGACGCATCACAGGAAAAAGTGTGGATCATAAATCTATGTCATTGTGTATTTTATTCTATGCTGTGAGCCACCCTGAGGCTTCGGCAAGGGGCGGCATAGAAATGTTTTAATAAATAAATAAATAAATAAATAAATAATACTGTAACAAATATATAGCTTCTGATACCATTTAATAAAATGATATCCATATAAGTTTGTTTTATTTTGAAAAATGACATTCTATTAGGTGTAAGTCACCTACTAAGTTCCAGAAGCTGATGAATTTTCAATTTAAAAAATACCTCTGTCTATAGCCTTGTATACTTTTATGTATTCCTGGAATGGTTGAACATACAGGCTTCTCCATTCATTCTTTGGAGTGTATCTCTGTTCAGAAAAATGTGCATGATGTATGAAAAAGAAGGAAGGATCCCTTGTCAGGTGGGAAAGCTGTCACTGTATATCACAGCATTGTTCATAAGAAATCAGCAGTGGGTGATATACATCATAGGAATTCTCCTGTCTGTCTGTCTGCCTGCCTGCCTGTGTGGGTGTGAGAGAGAGAGAGAGAGAATGACTTACAGACTTTTCAGTCATGATTGGGTAACCTATTTTGCTCTTTTAGGAAGAGATAAACAAGTTAGAATATGGTAAGTCAAAGAAACATTTAGTCATGATGCTCACATAGTTCTTTTGCCCCTCCGTTTTTTCTTCAAACAGGTATTGCAAGTTTTTGAAGTGCTACGAAAACCTGTAAACCTTTCAATACAGACAATAGTAAGATCAGATGTAATTATGTCTCTTCTCATTTCACATTCCTACCATATTCAACATTGAAAAAACAACAGCAACCAAAGAAAGGTAGACTTTGAAAACAGATTTTTAAAATTATTGGGGGCTTTTTTCCGCCTATAGCACAGTTAGAAAATACTGTATAAAATGCTTATGGTAAATGATGCAACTCTGGCATTTAATATTTCTAGGCATATGAAAAAGAATGTTTTAGATGCTGAACTACTGTACCATTAGGATAAGCACGCTCAAGTTTAATAAAACCAGGCTCATAAAACAGATGAAACCAAAAGAGTCTAGTATGGAAGGGTTTCAGTGAAAACATCATTTTTGCCATGCCAAATTCACTGCATCAAAGCCCTTTTAAAACCTCTTTCAGCTGGGAGCTGTTGCATATATCGACGTCTACCCTAAAAGAAAAAAATCATACCAACCCCAATTGCACAAGGGTATTGTTCACATGAAGTAACTATATCTATTCGTTGTCAAGCAACTGGTCATAAAAGCACTGAATAAAAGGGTATTTGAAATATGATATAACTGAAAATGCCACAGCTGATTTTTTAAAATATTCTCAGACGGTTAAAGCACACACACACACTTTTCAGACAAAGAATGTTAGGACTGCTGTTGCAGCTTGATTTTTAGCGTGAAATATTTTAACAAAACAAAAATGCTTACAAAAATTACCTTAAATAAAACAGCTGGCAGATGTCAAATATATCTGAGTTTTATCCTGAATATATTCTGATTTGTCATAATATTGCAATTAATTTCATATGTCTAAAGCAACACAAAGAAAGAAATCACTAAATTATTAAAATGTTATAGTTTGATTCCTAAAGCACAAACAGTATCACAATTTTAATTTCTAAAGATTCATGCCAGCAGTTCTTCATTTGCATGCCTAACTACTGGATTAAAAACACTTCAGAGCTTCACTGATTTCTGCAATTATATTAGCATCCACCACTCACAAGTGCCACTCAGGCTTTCTCTTCAGAGGTTTAAAGCTTCAGTGAAACCATTTGGGTAGTTGACATTTTGTTCAACATTTAATCCCTTTCAGAAATATTGTCTGCCTATTCATTCTGACTATTCATTGACTTCATGGGCCATATTCTAAGGTTCTCCTGTATAGGACTGCAGTCTTAAATGCAAACATTTCCCACTATTTTAAATTACTAGGCTCTCTGTCTCTGTACACAGAAGGCCTACACTGTAGGTTGCCTACGCTTCCCCTTTTGCTAAGTCTGCGAAAAGTTTATACAGTCTACAGTTTACCATTGAGAAATAAAGCCTATTCAAGATTGCTCTGGGAGATGATATTTAAAGCATAAAATTACTGTGAGCTGATAAAGTATCAGCTATGATCAGGTGTAAGTAGTCAATCTAGTAGGTGGAGGGACAAATTTCCTACTTTACAGAGAACAGACCTTTATTGGAAGTTGCCCTGTATTTGATGTTCTGTCCAGCCCAACTCTGCTTAAATACATAAATAAATAAATAAGACCACATAACAGGGAAAGCAGGGGCCTTGAAACTGTCCATCAACAGCTAGCACCTGGACAGAAACCAAACAGATGCACCTATTACTTGATCACTCTTCCCCACTTAGTAAGATGTATTGTCTTTTTACTCAAATTACAGCACCATTGCTTAATTTCCATCTAAACACAGAAATGCAAATATCATTTATTTATTTATTTATTAAAAACATTTCTATGCTGCCCCCATCGCAACAAAGCCTTGGGGTGGCTTACAGCAAGAGCCTAATTATACAATAAAAATATTAAAACCCGGTACATCTCGGCTTAAAAATAATTTTAAAATTCTACAAATGACCAATAAATTAACACTTAAAATAAATTTTAAATAAAAAGGTCTTAGCCTGGCACCGAAAAACAAATAACGACGGCCCTAGGCGGACCTCTCTGGGGAGCGCATTCCATAGGTGTAATTAATTAATGTAAGACCACATAACAGGGAAAGTAATGTAATGTAATTAATCATGTAATTAATTTATTATTTTGTATTTTTGGGGTGGTGGAGCATTTTTGAGTGACCTTCTTGCATGTTTGTGACAGCCCTACAATTTGGAATAAACTGAAAATAGACCTGAGAGAAATCTAATAAGCTTTACATGACCTATTTCCAGTTGCATCACAAGGAAATGTCCTTAGTTATCATGAGCTCAAATGTTTGTGTAAAAGGTCTCTGAGTGAGACAAGCAACATGCAATCTACTTTGTGCTGGGCAGGACAACACACATGCATTTCCCAGTGACAAGCATATATTTTATGTTAGTGGACACATTGGTGGAGACTGCAAGGTTCAAAGTGATAGAAGTGCAGGGACTCATCTCTTAACTACAATGAGTTTTGGAATGACAAAGAAACAGTAAGACATCTTGCTGCTTCTCAATGTCTCATGCCAAGTTTCCCCCTTTGAACATTAGAAAGCCACACACCATTTTTCTTGCAAAGCATTCTTTATTGATCCATAAGCACAAATCACCCTGAATGAATCTCTGAGCATGCACAGAACAGTTTGTTGAACCCAGTATAGTATTTACTGCCAGGAACTCCCCTTGTGAACATGCCTGGATCTCATCCCTTCAGGAGGGATCTTCTGAAAGCAAGCATGCCTCCTTGCTTCAGGCTGATCCTCTAACTGAGCTATCCTCCTGTGCTGACACTGCACCATGGAATCAAGAGCCAGGGCTGTCTGGCCTGTGGCTGTGAAACACTCATTCTCAGAGTCCCCTCCCACCAGTGGTATACTTGGTTATTCCCATGAGCTGCTTGCTTACTCGCAGAATCTGGCCTTGAGATAAGCGCCTCGCAGTGACTCAGCATGGCCCATCCCACCCAACTCCCTTTAGATCTGCCTCACATTCTGGTTCTGATTCTTCTGAAAACCAGACATCGGTCCTTGAGAACAAGCATCCAAGACAGCCATCTTTCTCACTCTCGACATGTATCTAAAGCTCAGGCCATTGCCGGAGTCAAGAACCCCTTGGGCGAGGACAGGGTTCAAGGCAATCACAAACTGAGACTATCAACACGAGCCAAAACTTGTGGACCTCTGACTCTTGAGTACTCAAGAAAGGCACTATGCACATTACATGATTTCTTTATTCATTCTTAGAATCTTTGTACAGGAATGATGGCTAACACTACAAATAGCAAGTAACACAATCGAAAGATCGGTAAAACAGTGCACAAAAGAAATAAAGTGGATAGTGCCTTCCAAAACAAACCTGTTTTAGCCATGCAGAAAAGATGTTTCAGTGAGGCCTGGTGAGGCCATAATATCACTGGCACAACTGAAAGGCCTGTTTCCTGTGGCTTCATGCCTAAATTCAATCAGTGGAGGAACAAAGGACAAGACTTTTAACATCAGTTGGAGTACATGAGAAGGAATATACAAAATAGGCAATCCTTCCTGAAGCCAGGGATGAGCTTTTCTTTCCCACAATGATGCCCTGCCTGCAATTTCCATAGAGGGAGAGATGCATGTCCCTTCTCTCCCTATTTCAGCAGGATGTCCTAAGAATGATCAGTTTAACCTTTTTTGACATTTTTGTGTAGCAAAAATATTTTCATTTAGAAACAAATTGCACTTGCTTATAAATTTATTAGTGGTTGTACTCAGCAGATGGGGACAGCCAACTACCTTTATTGGAAATAGGTTCAAGATTTTGTACGCTTGGATGGTGTGCACATAAACTTTTCTAAGCTTCTAAATCATGGCTTGGAAATGCATGCCCTCCACACAATTAAGCTCTGGCTTGGCCCTCACCACACCACCCAGTTCATTGGCAACAGGAAAGCAAGTGCAGGGGCATGGGAGTTTCAGCGCTACAAAGCATGAAGAGACAAATTTAGCTAGCTTGCTAAATAAGTAAAACAAGATGAATTTAACACTTGCAGTATTGCATAATGTTGACACATTTCAAAACTTGCACCCAACATTGAGGGGAAAAATGTAGTGGAAAATGTGTGTTGAGGCCATGAACCAAATTATCCATTTAAAAACTATCAGTCTTTTCATACAAGCCCCTCTCCCACCTACATATATGAGCAACATGACGAAAAAACTGCTAATGGTAATTCTAACCTGTTCTGACTTTCAAACACCAATACAATTCCATCCAGCATACAAAAATTCTAAATAAATAAATAAAATAAATAAATCTAAAGTTTTCATCTTGCAAATGCTATAAGTTTTAGCCAAACTAGTCTCTTCCAGAATTTATCTCATAATATATCATGTATTGTATCATAACTTCCACAGTTCTGTTAATGAAGGTTCTTTCATATTATGATCTGGAAGCATATTAACTGAAGAATTATAATCCTGTAGATGGTAGGAATCAGGAAGGTCAGCTGCCAGACAGAAAAATCTTATTTCAGGTCTGATTTGCTAAACTGGAACTGCCATCCCCTTCATCCCCCAGCTGAGTTATGATGCATTATGAATGGGAGATGACAGCAGGGCAGAGAAAACAAAGTGAAAACCACACATTTTGTACATTAGAAATGGGTGTTCAGATGAGGTATATGGGCAATACACCATATCTATTGGACATTATGTACGAATTAGCTGTAATTATATCATTTATACCATCATTACTTGTTTTTCGGCACCAGGCTAAGACCTTTTTATTTAAAACTTATTTTAATTGTTAATTTATTTATTTAACTAGGTTTTTTTCCCCTTTTCTTTTTAAATTTTTAGCCGAGAATGCACTGAGGTTTTATTGAGGTTTTATGGCACTGGGGTTTTATTGTATTGGGGTTTTATTGTATGGCTTATTCATTGATGTAGTGAGCTGCCCCGAGGCTTTATTGCCATGGGGCGGCATAGAAATGTTTTAAATAAATAAATACCGAACCTGTGTGTCCAGGTTGAGTAAGGACAGATAGAAAGATGCTGTTAGAAAACAAAAGGGACATCATCTAAAGAACCTGTAAACAACCTTGAGTCTGAAGTTACAACAGCACAATAAATGACTCATGTAGAAAAGCTCTGATAGGTTATGTAGTGGGAAAGGATACAGTTTTGTGTGATGGTCAGAGCTCAGTTTTGTGACAAAACTAAGAGCAGATATAATGGATGAGCAGTCTCAAGAAAATGCTCCAAGTGTGATAAACTGAGCCGCTTCCTTTTCAGCATTTTTCAGGTGTATCGATGCACTTTTGTTTCAATGTGCTTCCAGTTTCTAGGTTATGGTCCTGCAGCTATTTGTTTACTGATTCTTTATTGTGCTGTCATTTTTGGTTTTCTTTGGACTAGATCCTTCTCACATCTGGTTTTAAAAGAGTTTTGATTACTTGATTGCAAGCACTCTTTAACCATATTAGAGCAAGAGATGGCATATCACTGTACAACTAAACAATAAGTACTGCTTCCTCCTATTTTCCTTAGCTGATAATAAAGTAACATTTGGTTCAACACATACTTTGCACATAGAAGGTTCCACGTTCAGACCCTGACATTTCTAGTTCTATGCACATAAAAAAGAACCTGATAGCCAGTGATGGGAAAGCTTTTGCTGGAAAGTGGACAATTTCCCCTGACCTATGATAGTGGAGTTTCCTGTGTTTCTAATTGACTTAACAGCAAATGAAACACGCACATGTCCAAAACTAGGTTGCCCCACTCTATAAAAATGTTACTAGATAGGGGATGAACAAGGAATTGGATATCACTACTGAACAGACTGCAGTAAGCACTTTAAAACCATAGAAACATTTAGGGCTTCACTACTTTGCATTCTTGATGTCATCCCCTGGTACTTTTTGCAACGTGCATTTTATAATGCAAGTCAGAAAGTGGGTGAAGTCCCCCCCCCATTTTCCCCCTCCACACACTAAATAAATGAATAAATATCAATACATTTTATACTTTCAACAGAATGAGTTGGAATGTTTTCAAATGTTGTCAAAACAGTCCACACAAATTTTCTACATATGGATACAGAGAACTTCTGAACACAGTTCCCTGGGTTTTACTTATTGCATCTGATATAGATGATTTATCCAGGGGGGTCCTGGAAGTTGAAAATCCCACCGTGAGACAGGAGAGCACTAATGCTTTGCATGTGCTTACATTCAGGTTGCTCCAAAAAACGTAACTGCACCCAAAAAGTCTAAACAACTACAGGCCAATTTCCCATTCCTGGGAATGGGGCTCAGGCAAGCGGTTGCTCTTCAGCCAAAGATGCTCTTGGTCTGTTCAGTCAGGCTTCAGGAACCAAAGCTGCCTTTGTTGTACTATAGGATTGTTTTCAGCAAGAGGGAAGACTGCCCCCTTTCCTCCCACACTCTGTTCATTATTTTCTTTAAATTCAGGGTCTGAAATTGATGCACCACTGTCACCCGGCTTTCTTGGAGTGTTCCTGACTCTACGAAGACCTGTCTTGCCAACACTCCTCCTTTGTATGAATGGACTAGGCTAAAGAAAGATGAGGGAGGAATAGAGGCACTCTTTTGGATTCAAAAGTTATACTTCCTTGTGGCATCCTAAGAGCTCACAAATTTACTTGCCATGCTCAGCTTTTGGGGCTAGAAGCCCATTGTAGCGAAAACTCTTTGAAAGATGTTGCTTGTCATGCAACTCAGGAAAATGGCGCTTGCAGAAATAAAGCCAAGCAGAATGCACTCTGTCCCAGCATCACAGTGGGCAGGCGGTCAGGCAATAGGCCCCGTTCTGCTTGGTGGGCAGAGGAGAGCGTGGCTTTGTTGTCCAGCCAGCTATGCTGTGGCTTCCAGCTGAAAGAGCCATGGTATTCGACATGGGAGAAGGGTGCCCCCTGAGCAGTCTCCTCTAGAGAAGGCCAAGCACAACTCAGGAAAGAATCTCCTGCCCCCAGCTACCATGACAGCCACCACTTTCAACTGGGCATAGTGGCAGACATTGCTTCAGCTTACTCATGAGGAGGCTGAAACAATGGCCACTCTCCATCACCACCCCCACTCTTGCTGACAAGTGGTAGCGTTGATGGTTGAGATTTTGCAGAATCCCTATGATACCTGTGTGAAGACTGAGGTGGGGAAGAACAAGGAAGAGGGCCAGGCACCACAACCCCACTGTGTCCAGGCTCATCAGGATCCGGGGGAGTTGTAAGACACACTGCATGGCTTTCTACTTAGCAAGAGCTTCTGTGTCATGGGAGCCCTCCCTTTAAGTATTGCTCTGTCCCTTGACTCTGTGGACCCAGGGGAGGTGCCAAATGCTGCTCAGCCTCAGGCAGAAAAAATGTTTTAATGCAAGACCTGAACATGCTTATTGAGACCTGTGGGGTAGGAAAGGGTAGCTGAGGGGGTACAAGAAATTATGTAGGATACAGAGTTCTGTGGGCAGGGAAACATGTTCAGGATTACATCACACTGACTATGTAATTCTAAACATGGTTACATCATATTGAATACAGTGGGATTTAGTCCTGGCCAAGCATATGCAGAACTGGAGTCTTAATTTTTAGCATATGTACTCAGAGCTGTGACTTTTCTTATTCACCCTAAAGATTGTTCCAAAGTCAGGATCTACAAAAAAAAAAAAAATACCATGGATTGAAAACTTGTAAATTTAAAAAATAACCAACCAAAAGCAAAGGTAGCCATGAAAAAACTGCAGTTGAGCAATAATTCTATTAGGAATTTGGGCTGATTTGGATTGAGTACCCAACTATCCAGTTCGGTACTTCAAGGAGGGATGCAACAAAGCTCTGTGGGATCCATCCATCCTCTTGCTTGGCCCTGCCTTGAAAGTGAGCCGAGTCAAGAGGAAGTCCAAGAATGCTTCTGGAGCAAAGGTTGCATTAGCAGCAACCTTCCTCTGCATTACATGTAGCAGCACTGACAAAGGCACTGAAAGGGGATGTGGCTTTTCAGTGTTCACATGGGGGACAATTACAAATGCTGGGCACACTCACCAGGAACTTGGACCCATGGCCCTTTCAAAGAGGAGAGAAGTCCAGGAAGCCCAGCTAGGGAATCCAGTGGATTCCTACCCTCAAAGCAGATTCCTTAAACTTTCCTAAAATAGTTGTATGATGTTGAGGTTGCTGGATATTGAATATTACAAAATCTGAAAGGAACCCTATACTTCTAGATTCTCTAAATATTTGAAATAAATGAGGGGTTATCTTTGGCCATGGCTCTTTCTGACTCCTCACCTGCTACATGGAGTAGAAACAGGAAAGCAATGTCCTCCCATCCTGGGATCTCTGTCCAGTGTTGTTGTGCTTGTTGGTAATGAAGGTGCGGAAAGAGTAAGTGAAGATTTACAAAGAAGTAAATCCCAGTTGATTTAATTGGGATTACTCCCTAATAATTAAATAGGTTTGTGCCTAAAAGCACGGTTTGCAAGACATTCCCACACTCTCCCTACCAGTGTGCCATGTCTGATTTACAAATATTCAGCAAATATTTAAAGGTACCTTACATCCATATATGCCCGCCCACCCCTTGAGGTCTGCGGGAGAGGCCCTTCTCCGGGAACCCTCCGTGAAAGAAATCAGGAGGGTGGGTACTCGGAGGAGGGCTTTCTCTGTGGTGGCGTCTAATTTATGGAATGCGCTCCCCAGAGAGGTCCGCCTGGCGCCGTCGTTATTTGTTTTTCGGCGCCAAGCGAAGACCTTTTTATTTAAGCAGCATTTTAATTGTTAATATTATTGGATTTTATCTGGCCAGGGCGACTTATTTTATATTGTTATTTTTTGCATTTTAACTTAATGTTTGTACTTTACAAACATTTTAATTGAATGTTATAATTTAACGTTTGTATTTTTTTAACTTAATGTTGTATGCCGCCCCGAGGCTTCGGTGAATGGGGCGGCATAAAAATGTTTTAATAAATAATAAATAAATAAATAAACCCTGACCTTCCTATCTAGAGTCAGCCACAAGGAGCCAAGAAAAGTGAGGTGAATAGGGTGTAAGTTTTAAGGAAGTAGCATTCTGGACATTTCATTATTTTCCTGAAAGCAATTAAGATACTGGCTTGCTTTCTATAAAATTTAAATTATAGTAAATATTTCTAATTATGCACATATCTTTGAAAATTAGCATTTGCACAGTTGTGCAAGCTTTTGTCCTAGGGACCTGATCTCCAGCTCGATACCAATGCATGAGGTGAGAGAGATTGGCAACAACCCAGGTATGGAATTGCCTAGACATTCACGTAATGCTTATGTTGATGCACTTTCAATGCTAGCTGAAAAACCATTTTCTCTTTTTAAATTTGTTTCCTATTTAAATTATATTAATTGTTTCAATTTTTTAAAATTATACTTTTAAATTAGTAGCTCCAAATTTTATGCAAGTAGCCATTTTTGGTGATGTACTTTCTCTTATCTGGTAATACACAACTGGTCAGCCTCACTGAGTGTAGCAGATCACTGTAATGATCAAAAATAGATTAAAACAGGTTCAGAAATGTTTACTTCCTTACTTGTAAGACCCTCTTTCAGTAAAGCACTAAAGACAATAAAGATCTTCCTTGGTAAAACAACTCTTCAAAAATTCAAATCTTGACTTATTCAAGAATATAAGACAGGTTTTGCTGTGGGTTAGTATGCAAGAGTTAGATTGCTTGACCTCTTTTTTAATGACTTAATTAGCTGCTCCAAAACCCAGCTGGGCCCCTGCTGACAACATAGCTAGATATTTCAATCAAGCACTGTTATGGGGAATCAGTAATAAATGCTACCTTGCCATCATACAGTCCCAAAACAGAGTGCATGCTGGTAAAGCTAAATTTGATCACTAGGCCTCATATTTCAATTAGTCGTGGTCTGAATCACTAAAACTGTGTAATGTGTATGAATTCCTGTTATCAGATACAGAGCTATAGGGGCTCCCACAGTTAGAGCAGTCAAGTTTCCTTTTATTAGTGGCCAATTAATGGCAAAATCTGCATTACTTTAAAATTTATAACTTCTATTCCAGCTGCATCTATGGCTCCTAAGTGTACTGTGCACAATCGGATCCATATCACTGTCACAAGTGAAACAGCTGCAGACTGCACTCCTGTCTGCCGAACTGAGAAGCCCTTCAATACAGAAGCTCCCTAACTCCAACCAAAGAAAGAAAAAGAAAAAGAAAGACTCCTTCTTAGAAGTTCTTTTCAAAGCCCAGCAGCGCTAGTCTGGTTTGCGACAATAAGCGATTTAATACAGAGAGAAAGAAATCTACACCAAGGTAACCTCTGGGGATGTGCTAGATTTTCAAACAAATGAAACCCTATCACTCTGGCACAACACAAGAGCAAGCAAGCCCACTTCTCCTGACCAAGGCTAAGAAAATATAAATATAAAACCCAACCCACATTGAAAAATTAACCTGTGGCAGTCCAGATGGAATCATTGAAAGATTCATTGCCTCAAAGAATAAGCAGCTTTTTACACCACTTTTTACAGGTTGGAAGTATTGGAATTTCACAAATGTCTGGGAAATTACTTAGATCTATAATAATTCATTCATAATGTTCTCTATAAACAGGATTAGAAAAGAACATCCCCATCAATTGGATTAATTAGTTGATAGTTTAACGAATTGTACTGTAACCTCTGCAGAAATTCCTTAAAAATTCTATTACAATCAATGCAACATACACAAAGGTAACTTTTATATGGTAACTTACCATATAAATTTAAGTCACACAGATTAAAGAGTATTTTTTAAAAGAATTATGCTTTAATTAGAGTAATCCCTTGGGATTGCATGTAAATGTATAAGGATATAATCCTATGCATATTAGACAGGAAAAAAGGAGTCATAGGACTTTTTTGGTCTAACCATCATAGGACTATAATCTAACAGAGTGATCCTCTGGTACTGGGGAGAGTGTCCCACGGCAATAGGATTTTGTGGATTTTCTTTGTAAGGCCAAAGGCAAGGCTGTGGCTTTAGAGAGAGAAATTGGAAGACAGACTCTTTTTCCATCCCTTCAGCCATTGCAGAAACTTCCACAGTGGATTCTTCAGCTGGAAATCTAACTGCAAGAGGTTTCATGCGGTTGGTGATGGGGAGGGAGAGAAGTCGATGTGAATACAGCCCTCCAAACCCACAACCGCACCCCTAAACACAAGGGAATATTTAGACTAGTCTTCATGGGCAAACCGCCCCAGGAAATGGGAAAATGGCACAAACTGGCTCTTCCATTCCAGTAGCAAAAGCTCAGCAGGGCTTTGGGAATGTTGAATGTGCTAAACATCCGAGTGCTCTTTAAGGCTGCAATTATGTGGAAACATGCCCTGCTCAATATAGTGAGACTTAACATCTGGAAAGAAAATGCATAGAGTTGCACTGCATTGTGCACCTTTACAGTCACTCCAAGGATGTCAGCCAGCATCGCCCATCCAGCATGGAGGGGGCAGCACTGGTGAAACAGATTTCCCTGTCTTCCTGTAGCCCCTTCTGTAGCAGGCACACTAAGGCTGCAGACTTTGTGGACCTCATCTGAAAGCAGGAGTGTAAGGTCCAGTAATGAGGGGAAGAAAGGGTGGTCCCAGTGGAAATCCCACTGCCCAGGTGGAAGCCTGCTCATGCAATGTTACCTGGAATCCTGTAAGTCCAAGGGAAGAATGCATAATTTATATGTATTTTTAGGAAAGGCCTTATTAGAGAGCCTGAAAATATTGCCACTGTTGATATATTATCATTTATTTTTATTAATTGGCACTTTTTGTATTATATGCACATGTATGAGCAGGACATTGGAATTCTTTATGCAAGAATGAAATGCCATGTTTGCATGAAGGAATCAAATATATATAATCAGTTGTCAAAAAGAAAACATTAGGGCACAAGTCCATCTGGATCTTTGTAACCCTGTGAATCTGGAGACTATGAGCATCCTAAGCAGGCTATGCCTTGGGTCATGAGAGAATGAGGCTGAGGCACCACCAGCATACTTCATATCATAGTGACACCTCTCTCCTCTCCTTCCTGGTCTCCAGAACATCCCCAGCCCTATCTCTGAGGTTGCTCTTGTGATCTAGAAATGCAATGAGAACAATTCATGTTGTGCCAGCTCCAAGGGAATCGTGAGGTCCTCTGAACTCGGAGACCGAACTACAAAGTAAAGTGGTTTACTGAACTTAGAGCTAGGTCTCTGAAAAATCTTACAGTTGTCTAAACTCTGTGGATTAAAACCCTTGATTAAAAACCTCTCTCTCTCTCTCTCTCTCTCTCTCTCTCTCTCTCTCTCTCTCTCAGAAACAAAGTGATCCTATTTTTTTCTCTCTCGCTAACAACTTTGTCTATGGCCTTTGAAAGAAAATCTGCTGAATCCTTATTGTCCCTGGACACACTCTCTCCAGTACTACTGGATCACTCTCTTATTTCTAGAGATCCTCTGGATGCATATATATATATTCAGAAGGTGTTCCAGTTTCCATTGCCTCATAGGGCAACATTTACCTACATAATAAAGGAACAGAAAGAAATATTACTAAAGCTACATCAGTATTTTTTAGGATATAAGCAGAATCTATAACTAACATTTTAAAGGAAAGAAGTGTTCTGAAAGAAATGAATGTGTATCTATGTAAGCGTATAGGCTGGGAACATTAATGGGTATTCAATTTTACAACTGCAAAAGAAAAAAAGTGGGATGGTTTACGTTCCTTCTCACTCATCCCATTGACCAAAATGTACAGGCTTATCCATGACGTTGAGATTTAGCTCAGCAAGGTCAGTGGCTGTTTGAGGTGATGAAACAACACTCACCCACCTTGTTTAAGGATCTCACTTGTGTATGGAAGGCTGTGAAACAAGACTTGGCCAACAGCAACAAAGCGGCAATATAAATGTTGTGCTTGGCTCATGCCAACCGTTCTCATGGCTCTTTGAAAGACAATAAAATCCTATTTTATAAAATTCAAGTGCTAATGACAGGCATTCTTTCTAACTGCCTAAATACTGCAGTAAGACTTGTAATGCCACTGTGAAATCATAAGCTAGTGTTTCAGACGTGCTCTATCTGTTACAAATTTAATCTTCACTGGTATGTCACAACTCATTTCATCCCAGCAGCAGAGAGATTCAGCATAACAGCATTCCTGTTATCCTAGACAACCTGAACTCAACTGTTAAATACCTGTCTGATGCCCAAGAAAGATCACAACAATATTGCCTATGGGATTTAGAAGAATAACTTTCCTGAAAATCTGCAATTATCCTGTTCCATTTAGAAAAGAAACAATTTACGGGACCTCCTTTTCCTTCTTCTTTTCAAGGGTGTGGGTGAAGTTGCTTGTAGTCATTTCATTCTGTTACAACGAGACGCAATGCAGGTCACGCATGTTCTCTTTCCTATACGTTTCACAGCACAAATTCAAGTGGAAGAAATGGACAAACAGAATTTGGGCCATAACTAAAAACTAGTAACATGCTTGCAGAATATTCTTATAGTTGAGAAAGGGAGAATGGCCTTTCAAAGCTTCTGTAATCACTTTTTACTATGTATATTTTAAGTGATAAACCAGGGTGGACAAGCTGTGGCCTGAGGACTAAGTGCAGCTCTCCAGAACCTGAATTGAACCACCCTGCTTTGTGGCATCTTCACCCCATGTCAAAGCATAGTGGCAGTGAGGAAGGGCAGCCTGCATTGGAACCACTGGGAAAATGGGTAGTTGTTCAGCTAGGGCTGGACTTCAGCACCAAAGTCCAGCGCCGTCGAGCTTTGAGCCCCCGACCCTCCTCAAAGCCTACCCGCAGAGCAGCAAATGAGGCAGCAGCGGCAAACAGGTCAGCAGCTAGGCTGGCAAATTCCATGTTGCTCTTATAATCATGATGTTGCCATAATTAAGATAGGCATAACATGCAAAGGTGCACTTGCTTAGAGCAATTGTTTTATCACACTCAGGAAACATTTGTTGTGCACTTGCTTAGAGCAATTGTTTTATCACACTCAGGAAACATTTGTTGTTGCATTGTTCCAACACATCGGATGTGTAAGAGCAATTGTAAAGTATGGAATTACAGTTGTGGTGAGAAGATAAATGCTGAAGGTGTGCTTCCCAATTGAAATACTATAGATGACTGTCCAAAGGCATCTAGGTGTAAAACATTAATCCAGGGTCTAAGACTACCAAGCTGGAGGGAGTGCAGAGGAAGCAACCCATTTCCCTGCCCAGAGATCTTTTCCCGATAATACTAACAGTGAAAAAAGAGCTATTCATGTCAAGATCACTGACGTGTGTATGAATGTGTGTTTTTGCATGGAAACCATGAATCAGCAATGATAGCTTTAGGACTGAAAAGGTTGTGCAATCCTGTGCTGAGCAGATGAACACACAGCCACACTAATTTCACTACCGCTGCTTAGGTATCTGCACATCTTGACCTGTAACCAACAGTGTGTGACCAGAAGGAAGGCTGTGGAGGGTACATTTCCTGCCCTGCACTAACCATGGTTATCCCCTTGAGAGCTCTCCAGCGAAACAGAGGCAACCCAGAAAGAGAACATTGGACAGAAAACAGATGGGAGAAAGAAGAGGCATCCCCCTCCCTTTGTATGGGCAGTATCCATGGTGCTGCACTCCCAGTCTTTCTCTTGCACTAGCAGGATCTACCACTTGCACACCACTAGCAGTTCCCACAAGAATCCTGAGCAGACATATTTATTTCTGCAGTGGGACAAGTCAGTGGATCTCTTCTGCAAGCTTCACTGACCTAGCCTGTTCTAGAAACAAACATTCAGCTTGTTTCTGATTGCGGTAGACTCCACTAGCTTCCCATTGCACAAGTATGTGTCACACTAGTGTGCCAGCCACACTGGATAATGCCAATAGATTCCAGCCTTCCTCACCAGTCACATTTCCACTTAAAAGTGCTATTGGATTTAAAGTATTGTTTTGCCCTATTTAACATTACTAGCTATGGAGTCACACAAGCATAATAATATGAATCATAATTTTATTTGTCTAACACAATGTGTCCATCATTCTGAAGACTGGGAGGCAAGACACGTTTGCAACCACTGCTATGCTCTGAAAATACATCTGCATGCATCATTTTGGGAAGATTGGATGGGTTTTTGTTTTTTTTTTCTTCAGAACATCTGATCTCTCCAGATCCTTGTATCCTGTATTTAGATGGCTCTCCAGCTTTCTGTGCTGCAAGTATGAGAAATCCAGAATATGTATTGCTAGCATAGTTTATCCAATAGCATACTTTGCTGCTTTTAAAAGGACTGTTTCTCCATACTGTGTTTTAGTATGAAGGTGCAAATATGTAGCAAGGATGGCCCTGTGCAGTAACAAAGTTAAGTGAACTGCATTTCAGATAAGACTAGTAGTATTATTAAGCAAAAGCTGGATTCTTTAATTCATATCTTATGCAATATAAGAAGATTCACATACTTTTATTATAAGCCTATAATGTTGATAATAGTAAAGGGCAAAGTATATACTATAAAGCCTGCTCACTCTCCAACATTTAAAACAACAATCTATATAGTTTTTTATTTTATTTATTCATTTAATGTTTTCTTATACCATTTACTAGCTCTATTGAATTATACTATTATTACTATTTAAAATGATTATTAAAATACTGTTCAATAGCTCCAAGAACAGTTTCGTGTATCTATTTATCATGTTTGTATATCTCCCTTTTGCTAAATAAGTAATCCCATTTATTTTCACAACTACCATATGAGGAATGTTAGACTGAATAGGCCAGCATCATGAGACTCTTAGCATGCCTTTAAAGCAAGCTTCTAGTCCACAGCGCTGTGAAGAAGACTGTCCTTGCGGTGGATTGGTTAACTGGACGTGTTCCAGGAAGACCCACCATTCCTAAGAAGAAATTTGGCCCTCTATGTCACCAAACTCAGATTTTAACCTGCATTGCCTTTGTACAAGTTCACCACTTTAACCAATTCACCACACTTTCTGACTTCACAGTCTTCTGACCTAGAAACATGTTTTAAAGGAACAAAAGGAAAGCAAAAATTCTCAGGATGGTGGTTCCAGTGAACATGGTAACTTTTTTTGCTTGCATGATGTGATTGTGGAATCCATACAGTCCTTCAGAAGGGTACTACTTGACACACAACTGGTATTTTATACAGGTAATAAATGGAAGATTTATCGGCAGCACAATTCTTCTGTGCAAAAACCAAAGTCAGATTAACAGAGGACACCCCAGAAAGTGAAGTCTTGTTTTCTTCCTTCTTTCCTTTCTCCTTTTTTAAAAGCATCACACAACTCATTTAAGTGGATTTATCCAATTCTGGGGAAAGTGCAAACCCTAATACACAACTGTGGACCAGTCACAGGCCCTCAGCACAACCTACCTCACAGGGTTGTTGTTGTGGGGATAAGATTCAGAACAGCAGGAAGAGCATTATGTAAACCACTTTGACTTCTTCAAAAAAGAAAAAGAAAAGAAAAGGCAGGATAGAAATCTAATAAGTAAATAAATAAACTCATATGGAAGACAATGTGTCCAACTCTGGAATTCAATAGAAGAAAATAAAGTGCAAAAAATCTGCCACAAATGAAACCCAAAGGTGTGTATATATACATGCTCTGAAGGTGCATACCGCTTCTTTAACCTGAAATATGCTGTCCAATCCTAGAATAATAGGGCAGCGTAGGTTAAATACTGAAAGTGCCGGCCAGAGCACAGAGGGAAGCTCCGAGTCCTGTTAATTCCGTTTGTTCCTAATCTACTTACAGATCAGAAATCTGTGGGAACCAAAGGCCAAGCTATAGGGCAAGATACAACTATATACATTTACTGTGTGTAAAAATCAACATAGGTTCTACTTAACGGAAT
Source organism: Varanus komodoensis (assembly GCF_004798865.1). Lineage (NCBI taxonomy): Eukaryota > Metazoa > Chordata > Lepidosauria > Squamata > Varanidae > Varanus > Varanus komodoensis. The sequence goes on along the minus strand of NW_025335568.1, from coordinate 23,945,004 downwards.
CCCATTTTGATGAACCTGGTCTAAGTAGAACCTACATTGAATTTTACCCATAGTAAATATGTATGGTATTTAAGAATGTTCTAAAATGTATTTAGAATGCATTTTTCTATTTTCCACTTACAAACATGCTTTGGAACATAAACCTTAGGTTAACCAAGCCATTGAGTATGGCTCATGAAGATCTAGCTGCTGCTTCTTTCCTACCTCCACATCAGTGTTCATCAGTCTGTTCAGTTAGATCCATCCAAATGAAAACAGTGCCCATAACAACCAACAAAGCCTCTGCAAGCACTTTAACCTGAATGGACTCTTTCATTCATTACAGCAAAGGAAGGGAGAGGAAGAAAGCTTTGCACACTTGGGGCTGCCCCAGACACTGTTGTGAAGCTAGAAGTCCTGTGCATGTGTGCAGTCTTAGAGCTACAATGCATGCACTGTGAATCAGTTTGCGAATGGCCACAAGCCAACACAAAATTAAGCATTCTTACGATCAGTGGAGTAAATTGGCTGAAGTGCTTAATTCTGTGCTAGTTTGATATGGCCAATGAGTCCAATTGCTCCAAAAAAAAGCCTAATAGGCTTGTGAATAACATTGCACAAATCACAGTCCTGTTCCAATTGTTTTCTGTTCCTTCCATGAGTATTGCTTGCTTTGTCAAGTATCACTTGATTTTGTCTTCTGTTTGCTCTGTTTGCCTCTTGGCAGGATTTATTCTTAGTCCTTTACAGAGCCTCATGGCCAAGATGCTTCTCAGAGGCATCCCGATTTGAACATGTACATTAATTTACAAGATTGATTATGTGTGTTATCTAACAAGTGACCTTTTAATTAATGTCACACCTAACATAGCTGCTGGATATTTTTAAAAACACACACTGTATAGGGGTCAACCAGCCTTTGATTATGTATGACTTAAGATGCATGGACCAGAAATCATAAGGGACAATTGCAATCCCTCGTGGATCCAGTTCCTTAGTCAAGAATCAAGTCGCAATGGAGTTGGGACACCATTCCTTTTAGATGGCAAAATGAGCAAACTGAAATGTGTTGAAGATGGGAGAAGCTTCATCCTTCATAGGATGGCTCATTAAAATGCAACTCCAGTATGCATTTATGTGTAATTATTTCTGATATAGCATACAGTAGGGAATTCTTTGTGCTTCAATTATCCCCTACCACATACAGAATTGTGCTTTTTGAAGTAATCCTTTGTAATAAAGTAGAATGCATTTTGTCAGATATCTGGGTTTTTAACTGCGCTGCACTAAAGGTGCTTAAAAATGTTGCCTCAGGCAACTGAAGCAGGATTTGACTTCTTGAAGAAAACCAAAGTAAAATAATTTTTTTCCCACACTGCACAATCCAGTCATTAATGTTACTGGAGACAGACATACAAGCCACTGTTTTCACTGAGTAAATGTGTGGTTTAACCAATACGGTCTATTCAATTCAGGATAATTCCAGCCAAATATTTGACTTTTAGTTTAGGTTGCTGAATTAATTACGATTCATTTACATTACTTTAGCAGCTTCTTAAGTTGTGTTCGTTGTTCATAGCCAAATATTCCACTGTATTTCCTAATCTTAACATATACACATAGCTGGTCATGTGCAATTACACATGTATTCATCATCACTGTAATAAATTTATGTCTGTATAACGCATTTGAATCCCTCTATCTGGGCCCCCTGATCAGGATACGCCTAGAGAAATATATATTATTCCTTGAATATTCTAGAATAGTCTATTTACTTGCAAAGATACCATGTTGAAGCAGAGTGCTGGAGGAGGTCATTTGCTTTTGCTAGCTGTTATCTAGTTAGTGTTTTACCATAAGGATTACAATTACTGAATTATATATTGTTTAATTGTTTAGATATATGGACATATTTCTGCTTCAGTGTACAGAAATGTTACTTTTAAAATTTGATTTCAGTGGTTCCTATCTTATTCATTTCTTTCAGTAAATAGAACACTTATATCAAGGTCTGATGAAAAGCTTCAAACAGAAACTATTAATATAAAGAATTCTGGTCGAAAAAACTAATAGTTAAATGAGTGGAATCCCAATCAATATACTAAGAAACATGATCCAACTTCAACATGGAATGTAAAATCAATTCTTCTTTAGTGATTCCCCTTGTAAGGTAAATTTATCAGCCTTAGATGCTCATCATCTGCAGAATTAAAAGCAAGCTATAATGTAGAGATCCAATAAATATATATTATGCACACACATAGCCAACATCCCCACATTACTCACTTTCCTTCAAGAACATAAAATGCAGGATAATAATGAGGAATAAACTGTATGTGAGGATTCCTTTGGAGAAATTCAACATTTCATTATCATGAGGCACATTGACTTAAATGAGGTGTGACCAGCAGAAGGCACTGTTACAATAAATATATATGCTACTGCTCATTTACAAGCAGGTTTTGAAATTGCGACTGGAAGTTTGACTAACTTTTTACAATACAGTGCTTGTGATTCCCCAACATTCAATTCCCAAGCCACTCTTGTCAATGCAAATAATCTCACAGAAGTGATTCAAAGAACTTTGCAGCCAATTCCTTTTGTACTCCCCATCCAGAGTTAACCTGCAGTCAGCTCTCATTATACTGTACTTTTGTTCAGCGGAAAATTGTGTCCACACTTACCATTTTAGTACTTCTTTATGCTGAGTTGTGTCCTCGTGAAATGAGACCCCCACACTGCTGAGAAGTCAGACTTGCCTTCAGAGCTGCTTTAGCTTACATAACTCCCTTCAAAACAATCTCCTTGCATCCTTTCTTATTAACCTTTAGTGGTCTAGTTGAACTCTTTCCTGGGAGTCTCTTAATGGAACCACTGCAGATATAGTCAAATGTACCCTTTTAATTAAATCTCCCTCTATATACACACAAAACAAGTGATAATGGCCTTTAGTGTATATATGTTAGTATACAACATCTGCAGAATGCCTGGTCAGGTTTACAAAATCCATGTTAAAAGAACCAGCATAGGAAAAAAAATGTTACAGCATCTGTTTGGATTTTAGTATTTCAAAGTCCTGACTACTTTATCTGAATTACAGATTTAGGGCTTTGTTATGTGTGATAGGTATGATAATATGATCACTAAAGGCACAGAGACAGGGAGACTCAAATCCCTTCGAAAATCCCTTTCTCTATTTCCTACAGCTGCTTCTAGAGTTTAATATCTGATAGAATGATGAAAAAGAACAGGCCAAACTCCAGTTTTAATAAAAATTTTAACAGGTCTACATATAGTTATGAAAAATGTTATTTGCAATGCCAATCTTTAATAAAATTTTCTTAAACCAAAGAAAATTCCCTAAGGGGAGCCTGATATGAATGTGTTTTTCATATGTACTATTTAAGGCTCTTTAAAGGTTATGAAAGTGACTGGTAAAATAAGTTCTTTCACAGCACAACATCATCCTTCATGCAATCTCAATTTTGCATTTAATCAGATAAATAACCAAGACCTTCTATTCTGCATGTTTGTGCTAAAACAAATATTTTCAGTTTGCATAATAACAAACTTTACATTAGCAATAAATCAGATGTGCCATCCTTATCCTGAATAAGCTTTTAAAGATCCAAACTTATTATACAATCAATCAATAACAAGTACACTTTTTAGAACTATGGAATAAACAACAGCAGTAACAGCAGCATGAAATACTTTGTTTGCTAGTTAATTAAAACTTACATTTTTTAATTGTATTATTCCATAATACAATTTCTGCCTTTTATTTAGGAACACATTGAGATAAAATCAATTTACATAAAAGGTACATATAAATATAGTATGCTTAGGTGGGGGTATTCCATAATTACATCCATTGTGTTCAATACGGTTTAAATATGACTGGACTAATACTGAATTGTTTAAATATATGGAGAAATTTTACTATTAATTGTTTCTTGCATAGGTAGAAAAAATATACTTCCATGTATTCTCGCCTGTAATGCCACACTTTGATAAAAATAGCATTTATTGGGAGTTAGTAATTTCACATAACTGCTTTAATTTGAGGGATGAAAAAAGATATACAGCAGATTGGCTTCCTACTTTAAATAGGCATCCTGATATTAATAGTTCAACTGTAATTCAGTGTAACCAATTGTGACTAGTCACTCTAGATTTTAAAAATTCCCATGATGTTAACATATTTTCTCAACATATTACTGCATAAATAAAACTCTTCATTGAATATAAGTAAATAGTGTCTGTTTGTTCTTCAATCAAATAAAGTTTAAGAATGATTTTGCTTGCCCTATTTCTACCATATGCATGAAAATCACATCTGTATAGTTAGAGAACATTCATTACTGAAAGTAAAAACTATTATTTTTGCCAAGGCAGTGTTGCTCATGATTTACATGCACTCTATATGTTTAAGTTTTTTAAGTACAAATTTTAAAATGCACTTACGCAATTAAATCAGAGATGGTGCTTGATTAAATATATTCTTAACTGTAAATGCTGGAGGAAATATGTGTTCTTTGTTCATTAAAACTGGAATCATGCAATATGAATTCACTTTGCCATCAATTGTCTTTATGTTGCCAACCACTGTAAATGTTATTGACCTTTTAATGTTTGTTTTTACTGAGTGTCATATTTTCTATGACTTTAACAGATTTTTTTTAATAATGAATAAATAAAAATGAAAGAATCAAGATAACAAAATGGTAAGAGCGAATAATTTATTGCTATGTCCATTTAGTAATCTGATGTCTGTTTTGGGATCATTATGGATTACTTTTGTCCCAAACCTATTTTACTCTTATTTCTCATTGTCCCCAGGGAAATGAACTGACAAGCACACAAACTGGCAGGAATAAAAGAAGGCATCTCTTCCAAAGTTTACCATTTGAAAATAAGTATCTACAAAATAGTCATGTATAATGTTTACAAGCAACTGTGCATTATGATTAAGTGATAGTCACTCTGAAAATACTGGTACAAACTAAATGAACTATTTGGGGGCAAATGTTCTATAGAAAAGATAAGAGAAAAATCTGACTGGGTATGAGAAAACAGTCAAATTCTATTCTTTTGCAAACAACACTGACTAACAAAGGAAATTGCTGGGGATTCAAAAGTATCCTTTATTTCCGACAAGCAAATATATAGACTGAAAGAACAAAAACAATCATTTAGCATCTACAAAACAAATGAAAAACAGCACTAAAATTCAGTGTATCCACTTACATTGGCTGGATCCAAAGAAGCATGAAATGCCCAAGGTGTTTATTCAGCTGAACAATGCTGATGAAAACCAACAGTTCAAAGCAAATCCTAACACACAATCAATTTCATCAACATGCATTTAAGATTGTGCCCTTAGAAAATAAATTTATCTAATTTTAATAACGACTTCATTTTTTAAAAAGGAGTGAGAGACAGTGAAATGAATTTATTATCTTGTAAGGATTAAATTAGTTGCCATGCAATCAAAGTAGCTATAGGGGAATATCAATGAAAAATACAGGTTTTTGTTGAAATGGGGAGTATGGGGTAAACCTTACACTCTAATCCTAAAACCTGACCTGAAAGTTAATTCCCATTAAGTTGCACTGCTGATTAATACAAGGTGCCTCTCAACCTAAAAGTACTGTTAAAAATTATCATGACAAACAGTTAAAATGAACACTTGAAATACCATGAAACAGATATTAGAATTTTAAAGACCATCTCTGTGATTTAGGTCCTCCAGACTATTGGACAACATGCAAATATTACATATTATACGCTTTGCTTACTTCATATTCCTGCTTTTGCAAGGAGTCAGGGATTCCAAAAAATCAGATTGTATGCATTACCAGAAGCCATTTTCTTTGGGTACATCATTTATTGCAGTTTTATGCTAACATATGTCTATCTTTCAAAAGGATCGCTATTTCAGAGTTTGGCAGCACAATTCTATCCATGCTTACTGAAAAGTAATCCCCATTGAGTCCATTGGGGCTTATTTCTAGAGAACTGGGCTACAGGACTGTACTGTAACCTAAAAGACTACAATTTGTGTGTGTTTGGCGTGGGGGGTGCTGATAGTAACCTAGTCTCACCAAGTAGATTGAAATTCAAAACTCAGGTTCAGGTTATGATTCCAGAATGAATAGCTATTTGTTACAAGCATTGTCTTCTAAAGCACACAACAATTATGTTGATAAGAATTTTTAAAACTGGAAATCAATTTCTAAGCACTTTTCATTCATCATGTCTAATAATTTTACAGCATTTTTATATTGCCATGTACAGCAAAGAACTTATCCTGTTTCTCCCCATAAGACTTTTTGCAGTGGGCTAGGCTAATCTGCATTTTATAGCTGAGCAGATTTGATCTTGGATCTCCCAGCCAAAGCTTCTATCCACCCCACCATTTATTAAGTATGCAAATACTCTTCAGTTTCAGTCAGTTAAGAAGAGATCTCTGCCTTATCATTACACTGTTGTATGAACAAATTATTGCAGGTGATACCTCTGCTTGCTTATAATGTGTGTTTTACTCCTGAGCAGAGGATAAAAGTGACCATATTCCATCAGGCAAACTTGACCTAAAAGGTCTTAATTCTTGCTAAAAATATTATTGTGGAAGCAACTTCCCAAATTACAAAGGCAAAACCATGTTACAGGCAACTAAGGTCGCAATCTAGTACATTAAGTGCAACCAAAGAAATGAAAGGGACATGTGTATTAACAGTGCGATCCTATAAACCTGCATTCAAAAGTTCCATTTAACTCAGTGAAGGTCATTTCCAGATAAGCAAGTCTAAGAGTGCAGCTCTAATGTGCAATTTAACATGCAGTTTTATATGGATTCTAATGAAGAAAGGCTAGATTCTAAAAGCCCACAGCATTTCATTTATTAGCAGGAATATAAAGCATTTGCAGTAGCCTTTAAAATATGAAACCTCCTATAGCAGGACATAATAAGAAATGCTGTGGAGGTTTTAAGGTAATGGCAGAAAAGTCCAGGGGAGGGGAAGGCAGATTTTTGCTAAATTTATATCCACAAACCAATTTCCATTTTGGTGATGTTAAGCTCATTTCCTCTTCCTCTCATTGTTTTGGAAGGACTTGGCAGAAAGTTAGCACACATTCAAGTGTGCCATGTGCCTTCCTTCTTAGCTACTGGCAATCTGGTAGCAGTAGCAGTTGTCCATTGGGATAAGCTGTAACACTGAGGCCATTTTTTCTTCAAATTTGCCCTCTATTTAATATTTGATTAATTAACTGCACCCTTCACCTACCAGGCACCTTGGGCAAAATATAATAAAACATGTAAGCACCTCATAAAACCAGGAAATATAGGAGCGTATAAACTAAAAGAGATGCAAAGGAAATTAAAATTAAAATAATACAAATACTGTGGTTCATTATATTTGCCACTAAGGACAAACAGAGCTTATTTGGAGATCAAGCAACACTTCTCAAATATAAATTGCCTTACTCTGAATTGGCTTATTTGCAGTCGATGCAGTCAAGGAATAAGCAAATCTGTTACAGCAGCTACAAGATTGCAAGGCTGTTGTGTCCTTTTTCCTTTTCAAATAGTTGCCGGTGCTACTAGCACCAGCAAACACACATAGAGAGAGCTAAGATTTTGGGAGTCTTTCAGGAAGCATTTTCATGTTTTTCAGAACTCTCCCTCTCCCTTTTGTACAGAAAATGGCAAGTGGAGAACAGTTGGCTATGTAGGATCAAAAGAAAAGAAAAGAAAAGAGGATGAGAATCAAAGATTGTAACTGCTCTGAAAGAATTATATCTGATTCTGAGCTGAACTAATCATGAGCAGAGTTAACTCTGGTAAAGAAGTTTTTCTTAGCTTTTCCAAACTGAAACACTCCATTTCTGAACCTGCCAAGCTTCAGTATTTGGCAGCATCTACACTTGATCATCACAAGTATGAGGAGCAGCTTCAGGCAAGAAGCACTGGGCCAATAACACCACAAATCCTTCACTGCCCCAAGCCAGAGTGGAATCAAGGTATTCTTCCAGGCCCCAAAACAGTTGCTTAGCTGGCCAACAGGCATGTTAAAATTCCCCAGCCAAACTTGGCTAAAAAGGAGAAAGAGGACATATTTTGTTTAGAAAGATGCTTGAACTGAGTTGCATGCAACAGTTCTACCTCCAACTCACTATCTTTTCTGAGACATAAATAAATTTTAGGGTCTTTCTTATTTTTTCATCAAGTTTTTTATATGCAATGATGAAGAAGAGCTCCTGTTGTAGATACTGGTATCAGAGAATTATCACCACAGCTAGGGAAGACACATGAGAGTCCAATTGAACAAGCCTTTGGACTTAATAAAATCAGGTATTTTAAGTGGGTTTTAATTTTAGGTATTTTTGTTATATGGTTGGAACCAAACATCGTCATACTCAGAATAGATTCATTGAAATCCATAGGACTTAAATTAGGCCTCTATTTTGATGGGCCTATTCTAAACATGATTAAGTCTTGATTGAACTCATTGTCTCTTTAAAAGACCTTAAGAATGCATTCTAATTTAAGATATTGAAGTCTACATTTAGCTCTTAAAATGTAAGCCTGATAATTAGGCAGCCAGGATAGTCTGTTGTGTGTATGTGTATTAAATACGCTAAGCATTCTGAGACTACACATTATAAATGAAATAAGACATATATTGTTTCTATTATTATGTACTTCCTACCATATCCTGACAGTTGCAAGTCATCACAGGTGCTAGAATCCTGTATCACCGTGATCATTCACTACTATTTTATCTGCAACTATTTTTGCTCTGCAAGCGCTTAGTTCTCAGCATTATTAGCATTTATAACTATGAAGTCAAACATATGCATGCAAAGTTCTGGATGCTTCAAGTCTGAGCTTAAACATTTTTAATCATAACGACATCCCATTTTGTTCAATGGGACTCTTTTCCCAATAAGTATGTATAGGGTTATGGCAGGCTAAGCTTTCAATTAAGTGGCATTGCTTATTATTTTTGCATTTGTAGGAAGAGGCAAGTGGCAATCTTTCAAGTTCTGCTCTACAGGCTCAGGATAAAACAGAAAGGACCATTTTGCAAAACATGTCCTACAAAAAACCACTTCATTTTGGTGAAAAATAGCCTACAAGGAAGGACAGCCAATAATCTGTGTCTTTCTCCACTTTAAACTACTTTTCTTCTGTGTCTTCCTACCTCCTACAGCAGTTGTTGCTCTCTTTTTACCCTTCCTAAAGTCAGAAGACACACCATGTTCTACTAACCACACTAATGATCTCAGTTTTACCTACCTGATTCCTGTTTAATTGGGTTTTAAAGAACTGCTCATTTTGGGCACACTTTACTGAAACAACAGCAATTTGTCCTTCAGCAGAAGAAAGTCAGGACTGCACTGGGAAAGGTTTCCCTGGTGTCACATTTGATCTAAATTATCCCCAGCATTTGAATTTCAGAAAGTTTTATTTGCTTGAAATCATCTGCAGACACTTTAGAGACACAAGTCTTAAGCAGGCATGTTAACAGGGTGCCCATTCACATATTACCAAAAAAGAGAAAATGGAGCACCAAAAAGGGACACACATTTAGATAGTATATGCACAAGCAATGCTATAAGCTTTAAAATACTAGCAGGTATTTCATACAAAACGTCTCATAGTGGGGAAGATTGTGACCAGATGAGGTGGGTGCTCGCTCTGTGGAAGCATTGCTAACCAATGATGGGTAATTCAAGGCCTCCACTCTCCCTCCTTATGGGTCTTTGAATAGAAACTAGACTTGTACTAGAATACCTTGAACACATGCAATTAAAGCACTGTCCTTTTCCAAAAAAGAGAACTCTCCTCTAATGGAGGGCTGTTGTGGGCTTCCCAGAGGCATCTGGTTGGACACTGTGTGAAACAGGATGCTAGACTAGATACTTGCATTCCAGAATGTCACTTTTTCCTGTGAAAAATGAACCTTTCAAAACTCCAGCTCAGCCTAATAATTCTGCAGTGCACATGGGCTGCATGATCAAAGATTTCCAAGTATGTGCTGTCTGTGCAATATAGCAGCTATGTTTAGTTGCCACCAAAATGCATTAATTGTTATAGCAGCCTATTGGTGTTTTGTATGAAGCTATACTGTTTCAAAATGGGAAACTTGAAAGCAATCAACAATCCCCTTGATGCTTCCAATCAACAATCCCCTTGATGTTTCAAATGTTTTAAAATCCTATATTTGAAATTGCTGCACCCTGACTATGAATGGCTGGCTTCCCTATCAAAAGGGAGCCTTAATTTTTGTGACTGTGTAGTCCAGTGGTGAAGGAAGGAAAGGCTGGTGAGGGGCAGCTGCTCAACTACAGCACCAGTGCCAGGGAGAGGCCTCCTGAGCCCATCAGTGGCTTTGAGAGCTTCTTTGTGGATGCTGCGTTGAATGACATGTGTCACGACTGTCCAAGCAGGATATGCAATGAGCTGGATCCATTGGTTTGGGAAGTGGGAACTGGGTTCCCTGCTGCCCCAAAATGAGGATTCCCACGAAGGATTTTGGGGGCATGACACCAGTACCAGATCAAAATGGAGGCTGCAAACTGGACACTTCCAGGGGGATGGAGAGGGGTTCAATTTAATGGCCTCTCCTGCAGTGAGCTCCTGGCCCTGGCACCATTCACCAGCACTCCTGGCATAGAGGCCAAGAGGCGGAAATCAGAGAGGAGGCATGCAGGCTGGTGACAGGATCCACAGCTTGTGCCACCAGTAAGTCTACTCAAGGAAAAGTCAGTAAAGTTGGTGCCACCTTTTTTCATCCCAGCTAAGTCTGGTTTTCTGTCTTGTTCCCTTCTATAGTTACCTGTCGCTGAATAATCACTGTCTGTCCTATCAGAAACTGGATCCACACTCTCAGGAACATGAAAGGATGATGAGGACGAGGATGATGGTGATTGCAGATGATCTGAAGGCTCACCAACCTTAGTTTCAGCAACAACATTAGTGTGTCGCAAAATAAGAGGGAATTTTAAGTGATCAGGTAGGAGGAATGTTGGGAAGGGGCAGGAAAATTCTACTGCCAATGGAGATGGGAGGGCTGCCATGGGGTCCTCTAGAAACCCCTGTCAAAATGATGCTAAGTAATCATGTACCATTGCCCAGAGCCTCTGCGAAAGTGAGCCAGTGGAGTGCCTCTCCCAGAAAGCAGGAGGGATGTGGCCCAAACATTCTTTCTCCCAATTTTTCCCTCCAGGGGATTTTGTGTTCCCTGCTTCACACACACAACTACAATATGAGCTTGATGTTCTTTTTTGAGCACTCTCTAAATTAGATAGTTTTGCCTGGCAGCTAACTAGATAAATCAACCATTACTATGTACATTTCACATACTTAGTTTTTTTAATTTTTCAGTTTCACATACATAAACTTTACTTTTCTCCCCTTTAATGGCATAAATTGTTTGTTCTAAGACTTCCAGCTGCTTCCATTTTGGATGTTAATGCCTGATTACATGTACATACCTTTCTATGTAACCACAGGGAGTGTTTTGAAAATAGTGTAAAAGTTACAAAGAATGATATAAATTCCTTGGTCTGAGACAGTGATGTTCTGTCCTTCTCTGTGGAAAATGGGCACTGCTTATACCTGCTGTGTTTCTGTTTGTAAGACCCAACACTCTTCGGAGTTCATCAAAAATATATCATCATAAGAGCAAATATACAAAGGACTTTCCCTGACCTGTGTTTTATACGCCTGTATCTCACAGTCTCTGGGGACTCATTTTACCTTCATGGCTGGTGTTTGGAATGCTAAATTGCAGCAATGGTTTCTGGTGGGAAAGGATGATTTAAAGCTCCACACATCTTTTTTACCAAGTTAGTCCAAGGATTACAAATTGTCACAGCAGCTTCCATTCCTTATATGTATGACAGTCATTAGAGAATCCAAAATAAATATGTAAATTTCTTAATATCTTGGCACAAAAACCAAAAGCAACTGTTAAGAACAAAATCCATGCTTCCATGTTATCCTGTAACACATGGCTAGAGATGTTTGAATGAAACTTGCTACAACTTTATATGGAACTAAGTGGGTTAAATCTGTTTTTCCTGGAGTCCTTAAAATCACCAAGAGTTATGTGGAAAGGCATTCACTAGATTACAAGTAGGGCTTCTGCCCACTAGCTTTAAAAATAATAAAGAAGAGCAAACATGATCCAATGGCAATAGAGTGCAGGAAGGGAAGGAATCCTCTCTTACTCATCTCTCCCCGCTCCATCTCAAATGTCTGGCAAATGTAATGCCAGGTACCAGAAACACTGGCAGATGTAGTTTTTCCACTGCTACTCACAAATATCAGTGCAAACACCACATTTCCCAGTGCTCTTCATGCCTAGTATGCAGAAAGTTGGGATGGCAGGAAAAAGATTTGGTCTCTTTCTTCATTTTATCACTCGCTTCATTCTTTCTGGCGCTACTAGTACTAGCCCTCTGCTCTTCTCCAGTAGCATATTAGATACCTTCCGACCTGAGGGACTCATCTTCCAGCATCATATCTTTTTGCCTTTTGGTACCGTCCATGGGGTTTTCATGGCAAAGATATTGGAGTGGGTTGCCATTTCCTTCTCCAGTGGATCATGTTTTGTCAGAGCTCTCTGCTATGACCTGTCCATCTTGGACAGCCCTGCATGGCATAGCTCATATCTTCATTGAGCTACACAAGCCCCTTCGCCACGAAAAGGCAGTGATCCATGAAGGAGGCAGCAAACATAGGAAGATTTTTTTTTATTAAAACATTTTTATGCCGCCCCATTCGCCGAAGCCTCGGGGCGGCTTACAACACTTTTTTGGGAGAAAAAAAGTTGGAGTTTAGAGGGGGAAGGAAACAGGCAGGTGGAAAGGTAGGAATCTAGGGAGATTCAGGGAGGTGGGACTGGACCTTGCTGTGCTTCTGATTAATCTTCTGTCAGAATGGGGTATGACTGGGTATCACTTGGGCTTGGAATATAAGAAGCTATGTTCTGAGGGGGGCTGGCAGGAAGCGGGGTCAGGTGGGACCCTTTCGTTTTATGTCCCATTTCAAGTCCAACTGGAGGACTGCATTCCATCACTAATAGCAACTTTTGAATTACAAAGCACTTTCCCTGACCTGTATGTCAGCTATTATGAATTTGTTAACTACAGGGACTCAGGTTGATGGTTTCAGGATGCATTCTAGTACTGTTCAGTCTTATAGTCTAAAATGATACACCTGCACACCCTTTTGATCTACCCATGTGAAAATAATATCAAAGACTTAAAACCACTACTTGTATCTCATAACCATTTCCTGAATTAATCGAATAATTTAAATAATATGGTAATGTGCATTCCATGGGTGCATAAGAGTATCTGACGAGACCCTGCTTCAAATGCCCCTGCCAACTGATCAGTAATCAGTGTCACAAGTCTGTTTTTGAAAGTGATGGTCACTCTGTGCATGTTCCTACCTGGGAGGTTGCATCACTTCCTTTCTTTTTCATGCATTTTTTCTGGATGGTATCTTGCATATGCCATTAAAAATTAATGTTCTGCATCTTGTGCAGTGATTATGATTTTTGAATTTTAGTATATATGCATTACATTCATTTTAATTGTAAGCCATTTTGAAGTTTATGTTGCAGAGATTGATAATAAAGAACATGCAAAGTTCATACCTAGATAAATTTGTTTGACCTTCAGCTGACATACCTCTAATAAGTGATGCTACAATTCTGGAAGACATCCTAATGTTTAGAAATGTTAGATTATACTAATATTTCTGAATAAATCCAGAAAAGAATATCTCTTTCCAAATCTCAAAATATTGGTGTAGTTGCATTATATATACACTTACCAGGGCTTAAGTCCCATTAAACTCAGTAGGACTTATTTCTAAGTAGGTGTGTCTAAGTTTGCACTCCAGATTGCAATCGAAATAAAGGAACAAATTGTTTCTTCAAATTATAGTGAAAATGTTTACATGCATTCAGTTAATGATAGGAACTTTTGGAGTTTATGGTGTGTATGGCAGAAACACCTTTTTATTCACATACAGAAGAAAATGTAGCAGAAAAAACAAATTCTGGAAGCAACGGATATTTTAAATAATTGGTACTCCATTTTTTTTCCTGCAGAATTTCCTAAACTTCCCCCGGAACTTTGCCCTACTGTTCACCTACACTCTATCCCTTTCTGAATCATATGCTCTGCCTCTTTATTTATCCATGTTCTCCCTTGGAATAGTAGAAAGCAATGTTTCATCAAATACTCCATCATACCAACTCTATCATGCCTAGCACATGCCATGTGCAAACTTTTAAATACCACCCCCTGTGTTGTATGAGAAATAAACGATGGAAAATTAGAGATAAAATCTATCTTCATTACCTGAAGGAATCTGTTAATCCCCTACACATTATTTCAAGCTGTTTCTCTTTTGCCTGGGCCTAATATTTTCTTTTGCATTTTATTTCAAAATGTGCAAGTTCTTTGGGAGAAAAATGTCTTCTTTATGAAAAACACACCCATGGCTGTTTACTCAAATAGGAGCTTAATCCATACAAGACAGATGTGCTCCAGGATAGTCAGAAGGTGGTTCAGGGAAAGGGATTCAGCCTGCACTGGATGGGGTTAGACTCCTTCTGAAGACACAGAGCCACAGCTTGGGTGTTCTTTTAGATACATCCCTGAGCCTGCTGGCCTAGCTTTTGGTGGTGGCCAGGAGTGCATTTACAGTGTGCCAGCAATGCCCGTTTCTGGACATATCAGGAATGACCATAGTGACACATGTCTTAGTTACATCCTATTTAGATTACAGAAACATTCGGTACCTGGGACTGCCTTTGAAGAGTGCTTGGAAACTCCAAGTGGTTCAGAGATTCGCTACCTGACCATTGCTATAGGGAGCATACAACTGCTTTGCTCAAACAGCTTCACTGGCTTCCAATTTGTGTTTGAGCGGTGCTGAATTTCACCCACAAAGCCCTATATGGCTTGGGTCCCGGCTCTCTAAGTATGTATTGCACCCTCTGAGTCTGTTTGTACCCTAAAAGCCTCAGGGGACACCATTCATTTGGTCCCACCTCTTTCAAAAGCATGTTTGGTAGGAGCTTGAGAAAGGGCCTTCTTGGTGGCTGCCCCAAGGTCCTGGAACTTGCATCCCAGGGAGATGGTGAACAGTAAATTGGGGTGTGATAACACACTAGATTAGAGTTTCCTAATCTTGGCTTGGTAGCCACCCACTGAAAGAATGTAACAGAAGCTGTCATGAGTGGCTTTCCCATTCACAGTATGGCTACCATGGTGCAAGTGTGGTGTCTCACAAACACCCGTTTCTGAGAGCTAAGAGAATCTGGCCAAGAACCTTAGTAAAAGGCTGAGCTCCACAACACAAAGCCATTCTTTTTATCCAGTTTTCTACCCTAGCACCCCTTTTACAAAAGCCAAGCTGAGGAGGGCCAGGGACAAATACGTTCACCAAGAAACTGAGTACAAGAATAAGAGAGGGCTTTGGGCCCCAAATGGCAGACCATACAGTTGCCCCCAGAATGTTCAACAAGATACCCATTTTGCAAAATGCAAACTACACATATGTACACAACTCACAGTACTCACAGTACAAGCAAAACACCTCTCAGTGCTACCCAGGACCATTCTTAGCTCATGCTGTTTTCTTCAGAGTACACCACTGGAAGTCATGCTTTCATTAAACATTCTTTTGTTGATTAAAAAATATAAAATATATAAAAAACTGGTGGGTGGTGACAGTGTTGGAGAGGGGGAAAATAGAATAGCAGAAAAGGTATTTCAGAGTTTGTCAAAGAGTCATATGATACAGCTCTCTAAAAATAAGTGTCTAGGTTTAAAAAGGGAGCATTTTTCCTCTTTCTAAATTTCATAACAATGGTTTTGTTGTTGTTGTTTTAAAAAATATTGCATATGTCAAAAGAGAAAGCCATATAACTCCAAGAGAATCAATTGTGCACATTGCCTGCCATTTCTAATTCAAGTTAAAAGTACTAAATCTTGTGGATAATAGAGCTTTTATCCTAAGCAAATCTGTAGAAGTCACTAGACACATCATTAAAATGCTTCCAGTTCATTAAGATGATATTTAAACATGTATCATATTATCAGTTTAGAAGAAAATGCCAAGAATAAAGGAAGCAATGTAATAAAATCTTAGCACAGGTCATTTAGGCCCAAATCGAAGACCTGCTGCTCCATCAGGAAAGTAATTCAGAAGCAGGAGGTGCCCCAGTTGCTGCACCACTGGGATTTCAAGAAACATCAATGTTATCTTGCATTGCAAGGTATCTTTGCAAATGTTAAGACTCAGAGTAGGACTGTGCTGAATTTGCTATTATGGGCATTTTGGGTTGCAAAGTTAATGGTGTAGGTGAGTGAGGAGAAGTGTCACAACCTTGTCGTTGTGCTTGTTGTGAGCTGTCCCAAGGCTGTGTAGCAATGGGGACAGCATATAAAAACTTTAAATAAATAAATAAATAAATAAATAAACAAACAAACAAACAAACAAACCTGTTTGTCTACATTACCACCACCACCAAACAAACAATATCAAGAGTACAATGTTTCCAGCTGCTTCTTTTTCCTCATCTGCCTATTCAATTTTTACAAAGGTCTGTGTGGGGACCTTGAAACAATCTTAGTCAATCTGGGATTATGTAAGTGATGTGATAATATCATCAATTAGATCTGGCAACATGATAATATAACACAGGCAAATTAGGCCAACATCAAGAAGCACCTTGCTTTGAATAGGCTTTTGGACAATCAGTCAGCTTCACCTACCTGAAGGTATCACAAAGCCCAGCTGAAGTAAGAGCAAAGAAGACTAAGAGGGGAAATGATAGCACCCTACAAGTATCTTAAAGGATGCCACAAAGAAGAGGGGAAAGACTTCATGCTCATTCAGAGTGTAGGATCCAGAATAATGAACTTAAACTCCAAGTGCAGGCTAGACACAAGGAAAAACTTGCTCAGTGTTGGAGAAATACGACAGTGGAACCAGTGGCCAAGAGACGTACCACACTAGAGACATTCAAGAAGAAACTGGATAATTATCTGAGTGGGATGGTGTAACTTGGCATCTTGCACCAGCAGGGGCTTGGACCAAATCGCCTTCTTGGCTCCTTCCGACCCTACTGTTCTATGGATCTATGAATCAATGCTTCCTTAAGCTCCTACCCTCGCTCTGAATGTGCAAACATTTTCACTGCATTTCAAGGTCTTCCTGTAAACATGACCAGAAGTGTGACGTGCATTCACAGTACTGTATTTCTGTCTGGAAAGTGGAGAGGACCCTCACAATGTGAGTCATCTTGGATTCCTTGGCAGAAGGTAGATATCAAAATATATGATAAAAATTGGTAATCTCAAATGACAAATGAGATAGGATCATTGTGTTAATGCTATTAACGTACACCTTTCTGGAAAAAAAAAAAAAAACCCTAAGCAGCAGCCACAGAGTTACACCAGTGAAGGTTCCCCTTCTGATACAAATTGCAACTGAACTGGTGGGATGTCTTTGTCAGCACTATAGCAGAAGTTTGTAGGGTCAAACTCTCCCTCTCGCTCTCACTCTCTCTTCATGCATCCAGTGCTCCTGGGATTCCCAACAGTTGCTATTTACATTTCTATTATTTTAATATGAATGTTAATTCTGTTCATTTAGCTAATACCTACTGCTTTATATTTCTATTACACTTTGGAATTTTAACAAATGTGTTCTATTGTAGATGTCAGCAACTTACAACTAGGCTTGTAAGCACTGTGTGTTTGGAAGGAATTGCCTAGTTTTTCCTCAGTCTTCATTCTCCTTAGAAAAATATACCAGCAACTGAGAAACAAAGATGAGTTCAATTTTTAGCATTTCAGCTGAGCTAATTCAGGATATCAATCATCATAAAGGCCATACTTGTAGACATGGTTATTTTAAATGGTTTTTTAAAGCCCAGTTGGGACAATGATGTCACTTTCAGACATTTACGGTATGGGCAATATTTGCAATAGTGAAGAGGATGTTTGTAGAAGCTCATATTGGATTGTTTAAAAAGTGTATCTGCTAAGACCCTATAGTTCACCAATATCCTTTTGTAGATGGTGAATTTGGGAGCATTTTAGCAGCTGGGGGTGAAACTTTGCAAGGAAGCTGGGATTTTGTGGGAGTGGTCTCACCCTCTGACACAGTTCCTAATGGCAATTTCCACTTACCTTCCCAAAATGCTCTAGGAAGCTATTATGTTATTTCTGGAATGGTGCATTCCAGACAAGGAAATTACGTTGCCCACCAGAAGTAGCTCTGCTTCTCCCATCAGAAAACAGGACAAGGCAGAACCAACCATGTGTGCTGTGCTGTGTGGCTAATGGGTTGGGGCTACAAATCTTCTAAATAAGAAAAGGGAAAGGGAAAGGACAGAAAAAACTGGTGCAAAATGGTTAGCATTTCTTCTACAACATTCAGGATGTGTTTCAATGAAGCTATGAAACCCACAACTCCAAGCATGCCTCTTTTTTCTGTCTACACATGTATAGGATTGCATCTATTCAATTTTGTGCCATCTTTGACACACTTGATATTTTTCTCTTTGGTTGTTTTTGTGAGGATAAAATGGAACGGAGGGGGATCTTGTGATTCTAATGTACCACTTGGGATTGCCACTAGTCATTAAACTGGAGCTCACCTTTTGCAATCTCTGAAAAGTAAAATAAATAAATAAGGCAAAAAGTAAGTGAAAAATGTTCTTGAGAGTGGCAGGTGGAGGCCAGACAAGTTTTGCTATGCTGGAAGGGGAGGGCGAAAACAATCCATGGACAGCTTGATCTTAGGCATAATGTGAGTGTTTGTACAACAACCAAGTCCCTGCGACATATTGCCAAGGTGGGTTGTGATGATGTGAAAACGCACCGGCTGTTCGCATCCTTTGAAGTTGTGTTTTCTCAGGATACAAAGGAAGGGCAGCACTCAGATTTGCCATTAGAGTTGGGGCTAGACATGGCTCTGCTGATCTGTTCCGCAACTGCACAGCTCCATCCTGAGCTCCTCTCTTGGCCACACTATGGAATGGAATGTTAGGAGAATGGAATGTTGGGAACTGGGTTTATATAAATACATTCCTAATCCACTCTATTACTAGGTCTTAGAATGGATAGAATGGCAATGCCTATAATCCAATCAAATAAATAACTGGGTTAAAATGCAACATTGAACAGAATTGCCCCCACCCTGTTTAACTTTGGTCATTGAAAACAAATCTTAATTGGGAAAGCATTCCTACTAGTAAAGGGTATCAGGAAAACCTCTCTTGGTGCCACAGCTTTGCTCCATTTCTTGGAACTATTCTTCACACTTCCTGTGTTCCATTACTGCTGTGATCAGCACACAAAAAAACTAAAGAAAGGCTCTGGATCTCTGCTTCTAGGACATTGATTCACAAAGTGGTTGGGCCTAGTCAGACTCTGCCTTAGCTAGAACCAAGAAGAAAGGCGCACTTGTATTAAATGGCAAAAGTGTGTAGTTTCAAAGGGAGGGAGATGCTACTCTGCTCTTTCTGTGTTGTACTTAAGAATGTAAGAACATATGAAGAGCCATGATGAAACAGCCAAAGGATCCACTTATTCTGTTCACAGTAGCTAACAAGCTGCCCACAGGAGGAGCACAAGTATTACTGGAGTACAACAGTCTCCTGCCACCCAAGAGCTCAGACAATGCTTTTGTTTTCCTCCAATGGGTGTACATAGGCATACTGTGTCTGATTCTAGAGCTATAGCCATGAGGACTAGTAGCCAATGATAACTGTATTGTTCCTAGAAAGCTCTAGACCCTGGATAGCTCCAGTCTCCATCCAAATTGGTGGTCATCTCTACATTTTGTAGAAGTGAATTCATTGTCATGTGAAGAAGTACTTCCTTCGATCTGTCCTGAATCTCCCACCAATCAGCTTCAGGCCCTGATATTATAAGCAAGATGAAAAATGGTCTACCTACCCATGTTCTCCTCAACATGCATAATCCTGCATACCTCTATCACAGTGGCGGTGAACCTCTGGAATGTGTGCCATAGCAGGCACACAGAGCCTTCTCTTTCGGCAAGCAAGCCAAGTCGCCCCAGCATCACCCCAGCAGTCAAACATCGGATAACAGCGTATGTAGAGGCCATGCGCATGCTCAGAAAGGAGTAGTGATGCTAGGCAATGACGTCACAAGCCATGACTCATTAGCTGTGATTCGTCCAAGCTTTCTCATGGTCGCGCAGTGCACTGACAAGGATTGGACTGACTGTGAGTTGTTTTTTCTCAACTAAAATTTCAGTTTTCAGGTTTTATTGTAGTGTTGGCACTTTGCGATAAATAAGTGGAAGGCTTCTTCAAAATTGCCCTCTTGAATGGAACTTTCACCCTATATTAGGGTTAGGGGTGTGCAGCAGGGTGCAGTTATGGTTAGAAAAACAAGGTGTCCTGGTATGATTCTGATGGTTGGAATGTGTTTAGAATGGGCAGAAATGTTGGGCTACGCAGAAAAAGCTACTCAAGGAAGTCTTCTTCAAAATTGCCCTCTTTTGAATGGAACTTTTGCCCTATATTAGGGTTAGGGGTGTGCACTGGGGTAGGGTTGGGCCAGTGGTGGTGAACATGTGACATGCGTGCCACAGGGGGCATGCAGAGCCTTCTCTGTCAGCAAACAAGCCAAGTCACCCCAGCATCAGCACAGCAGCCAGGCATTGGATAGCAGCACACATAGGGGCCATGCGCATGCTTGGAAAGGAGTAGTGGTTCCATGCAATGACATCACTAGCCATGACTCATTAGCCACAACTTGTCTGAGCTTTTGCATGGCCAGTCAGTGCACTGCCAAGGATATATATATATATTTGCTTGGACTGGCTGTGAGTTGTTTTTTCAGATTTTATTGTAGTGTTGGCACTATGCAAAAAATAAACGGATTTTGTGTTGCAGTTTGGGCACTCGATCTCTAAAAGGTTTGCCATCACTGCTCTATCATATCTTCCTCTACTAGGATTCCCCCCCCCCCCCCCCCCCCAAGCTAAGCAATCCCATCTGTTGTAGCCTTTCCTCATAGGAGAGTTGCTTTAGCCCTTTGGTCATTCTACCTGTAGTTTTCTGCACTTTTGCCCAACTCTTCAATACCCTTTTGTGGGGTGAATAGAACTGTACGGTATTCTGAGGATGGACTCACCATAAATCTGTATGATACTGATTTTCATTTTTAATGCTTTCCTAATTATGCCTAACATGGAGTTTGCTTTTTCACAGCATCTGCACACTAGGTTGACAGTTTCATTGAGCTGCCCACTGCAACTGCGAGATTTCCTTCTTGGTCAGTTGCCAGTAGCTCGGATCCCATCAGTTTAGATGTGAACTTCTGATTCCCCCCACTCTCCAGTGTGCATAACTTTACACTTGCTTACATTGAACTGCATTTACCATTTTGATGCCCACTCGCCCATCTTGGGGTGATCCTTCTGGAGTGTCTCATCATTCCTTTTTATTTCACCACCCTAAATAATTTGGTGCCATCAGCAAAATTGGCTACTTCACTGATCACTCCTAAATGAAGATAATTTGCTGAATAAGCTGGAAAACATTTCTCTTAATGCATATCCCTGTGGGAACCTACATAGAGAGGGGGCCCAGCTCTTACATGCTACACTATGCTCAGACAGATTCATCCAACTCTGTGGAGGAGGTGGAGGGGCAGATAACTTCATAGTTTCAAGGTTACTGAGTGAAGTTTCTTAGGCAGAGCATGAGAATCAGCCTGCCTTGAAAATGGAGGGAAGCATTTCAGCATTGGGGAGGAGGAGATTAAGTGGGGATTCCTTGATCCTGTCCGGAGACAACAAATGAAGTGAATAGACCAATTAAGAAGTGCCCAAAATTTCTGCCATCTGGCACTGAAGCAGCAGTAGTCATCCTGAAGGGGGAGTCAGAATATTTTCTGAAAGGGAGGGAAGTGGGGGATCCTTCGGTTTGAATTCTGCTCTTTACGTAAGCAGATGCTTCTCCTACGTCTTGAGTAGAATGCTACTTTGTGTGATGCTGAACTGTAATCAGTTAAGCACTAATAAAATAACCATTCTTCTCCTCTAAGTCCTCTGGAGAAGAAAAGAGGGAGAGACCGTACCATGACACCTTCCACTGGAAGGATACTGTTAGTTCCTACACTATGCTTTCTGTTTTTTACTTTGTTATTGATCCATATTCCAGGACTGCTCAATTTGCTAAGGAATCTTTGGTGAGGGGCTTTTGAAGTCTACTGGACAGGAATGAGACAGGACTTACTCTTCACAGAAACCATCTTGATTTTTTTTTTCTTCTACATTCCTATTTTTTTACTTTAATAATCTATTTGACCAATTAACCCAGAGCAGATGTTCAGCAGTTTCCCAGATCCCTCCTTGATTACTTTTTAAAAATTGGTGTGGTGTTAGCCATTCTGGTACAGAGGCTGATCTTTATGTTGCAATTTGTTCATAGAAGAGCTGAAATTTCACATTTAAATGCTTTCAGAACTCAGGGAAGGATACCACGTGGCCCAGTGATGTTTTAACTTTTAATTTGTCATTATGGCTGAGAACATCACTTTATGCACAGATCAGTCTTACATCTCCTGCAGTGAAGTCAGATGAATGCTTCTCCACAATCTGCTCATCCTCCATTGCCATCTG
The DNA here is from genome assembly GCF_004798865.1 of Varanus komodoensis. Classification (NCBI taxonomy): domain Eukaryota; kingdom Metazoa; phylum Chordata; class Lepidosauria; order Squamata; family Varanidae; genus Varanus; species Varanus komodoensis. Next base: position 23,922,311 of record NW_025335568.1, on the reverse strand, counting down.
GTAATCCAACTATTTCCCTACCTTGTTCCCTGCTTCTTGCATTTTTAAACAATTCTTTATGGTTGGCCTTAATATTGTTAGCCTTTCCTCATTGCTTTTTGCCTGGTTTGTGTAAAGTTTGTACTCCCTTTTGTTTTCTTCCTTTGGGCAATTTTTTTGAGGCAAGCCGTATTTATTCTAATAGTTTCTTTTACTTTCTTTTTTGCTTCTTAGACTGGGTCAGCAGATCCATGGCAGGTGGAAAAAGAAGGATGCCTGTCTTCAGCATCTACAGCTAAATGTCTTCTCTGTCTATTGTCATACCTATTTTATTTATTTATTTATTTATTTATTTATTAAAACATTTTTATGCCGCCCCATTCGCCGAAGCCTCGGGGCGGCTTACAACATAGATAAAACAAGTTAAAATCCATATAAAATAATCTTAATTAAAACTCACATTATAAAATATTTTTTATTTTGACTTCCCCTATAAAAACTAACAGATGGCAAACACTGAGTCTGTAATTACTTGCTTATGCCATAATAATGCCTACAGGACTTTAGTTATGCAAAAAATAAAATAAATTGAAGTTATTGCTAAAGTCAGAGACTTTTCTTTTCTCTTTTCTGCATCTGCTTCAGACCTCCAAATTGTCTTCAATTAAGCATAACATAAAATGGTTTTTGTTACTATTTCACGGAAAGAATCTGAAATTCCCAGCGAGGCTGTAAGTTTTCAACGCTCTTTTTTGAGTATTGAGTAGTCATAACTATTTCCCTGACAGGTCTGCCTGAAACTGCCAAACACCCCCCACAAAAGCATTTTGTCTACATAAAACACCAACCAACTCAGTGGAAACACAGCTGCCGGACTCGTTCTTTCTGTCCTCGAGTTTCATGTATTGATGGATAAAAAGAACTGGTTGCAATATGAAAATCTACCATTCTCACAAAACAATGTAAGAACTTTATGAAGTACTTGGAACAATTGCCTGATATAGAGGGTGAAAATCCAATAACAAAACAAAACAAAAATGAAGCAGATCTCTGGAGACTAACTTCCCAGGGTTTGGCAATCTCATGACACAGTGACAGCCCCAAACATAAAACACCCCATATATCTTGACAGAATAACATGAAAGCTAGTTCCGTGCCATAAGCATATATTTTTACAAAGTCTACTTATTTTTAATTGCATGTAGCTACCCATTCACATAACGATATTACTTTTAACAGAGCCAGCCCAAGTCATTTTTCTACTTGTTCACAATTGTAAGATTCCAGTATCACAAAGTTGAACAAACATAAAGATTAAATGATAAACCAAATTAGTAATCTTATTTCAGCATTGGTGATGGGATAGTCAGTGTTTTCCACTTCACCTAAAAGTGCCAGACTAGCTTAGGGGACTCTTCTATCCTCAAAAGTCTTAACTTCATTTTCTGGCTCTCAGCATTTGCTGCTTGAAGGAAGGCCAGTGTAACATCACTTTTGCTTACTGCATCAGAATTTTTTATGGCAATATCTTCAAACTGACCACCATTTTCCTGTATCCTGCTATATTTAAATACCAGGACAACTTTTCTGATCTTCAGGCCATCCAATTAATTAATTAATTAATTAATTATTGGTCAGGAGTCATTAGGTAGAGAAAGCTAAACAATTCTCATGAGATAACATTCCCTGATGGCCCAGCTGTCTTTTCTGTTATATATCAGAAGTTTTTATGCCCTTTCCTATGTAGTGGGTGGGGGTCAGAACTTCATTCTCTGCTAATCATGTAGGTGGAGCTGAGCCTGCTTTGGTTTTGGTTCAGCTGGGTTCTTCTTCTGATTAACAAGATGTAACAGGAGCAGAATTGCATTATTTCTGGCTCACTTAATAAAAAACTGTCTTTGAGGATCATAGAAAATTATAGGCTTAGGACTCATCATATAAACACTCATCTGCTCTACATTCAGATTGCAAATTTGGTTTACTTGAAATGGGCAGTAGATTATCTAGATATGAAAGTAAGCATTTATATTCTAAGCCAAGCTCCTGTTTTAAGGTATGATACATCTTAAAGGTCCCTTGTATTGTATACTTAGTATATGTGGAGTACATAATCAGGCTCTGTTGGGTGGCAAGGTTGGTCATTGTCAAAGACACAAGATCAGTAGAGTGCCCACTATCATAACATCACAACCATTTCTACATGCAGTTTCCACAAAGAGCAGGTCGATCCTAGAGGAAGTTTCAGCTTACATGTCCATCCTCTTCCAAGTTTTTTTTTTGGGGGGGGGGCAATATTGCTGTCATGCTCCAGACCTCCCCCCCTCCCAGATTTTGCAACTTTCATTAAGAATATAAGAATCTATTCTCTGTTGTATTGGAAAATAATTTTAGATTCACTAGCTCATATTTATTTTGAAATAAATAGAATTAGTTGTGTTCAAAATTTGGGGATGGGAGAAGTTTTGTGTCTTGCTGCTTGAGTGGGTCCAAATAGCAATTGGGACAAGTCCATGGTTGCCATGATATGTATGAAACCTTGAGCCATCCCTGTCTGAGCAAGATCAGCATGAACGTTGAAATCCCAGAACACATCGCTCAAGCGATCCACTGCCAACCATGAGATCCACCCTAGCTAGGTCAGAAAGGGAGGCAGCCAGCAGGGTGGGAGGAACACTAACAGAATCCCAAACGGCAGCGGCATGCATTCAAAATGTGTTGATTGCTGGATGGAACATCTGAGTAAGGAGAAAGATATTCTATTGGCCGCTGTAACATTGCCTCCCTCCCCTTCAGCTTTATCATGGAGTAACCTGGTGGGCAGAGCTTGGTGAGACACACTCCCTGTTTCTCCTACAGCCAACTCTCTTTGTGATACATGCCAGGTCAATATCTTCATCCAAAATTAATTCCTGGATGAGTGATGTTTTCCCAATGACTGACCTGGCATTAAAGAGCAGGACCTTTAGGCTGAAAGCACTGCTTCTCTGTCACCATTGCTTCCTGGAGTAAATAATAAACTGAAAGGAGGAGAGCACAGCCTGCAACCACAAGATTGGAATAGCCTGCCATAACTCTCTCTCTCTTTTCCCCAGTCTAAAAGATATATATGAAAAAGCTTAACAGAGAAGCATGAGAGCCATCTTCCAAAAAATATAGAATCTAAAAGGCTCAAGCAATATTCTATTTAATTGAAACTCCCAAAATCACACACAGAGCAAAATAAGGAAAATGGTGTTAAGAATGGAAGGTGTCATTTGCCTACTATTGAGGCAAAAATGTTGCCCCAAGTGACTTGTTAGACTAGCCAAATGGCATGGCCAGCCTTGAGCATCATGTCCATTTGCTATATAAAAACAGTCCCTGATCAGGAACAGCTGTTTTTCTGTGACTGGATAGGAAAAGAAGAAAAGTATTTTTCATACTGTATAATTCAAATGGTTTCCTGCTCCTCCCAGCCATAGTAACATGTTGTTCTCTGCACTCAAGTTCTCCACTCAACACTGCATGCACACTTTGTCAACAAGTTGAGGGAGAGACCCTTGTTAACAGTTAACATGAACAAGGCAGAGAGCTGTATTTCAACACTGTGCTTTCCACTTAGACTGGCAATATCATCAGGATGTCAGAAACATTCAGGAAGAGGGTTTTGTTGTCATTTTGTCAACATATGCATGGAGCACCACAATATTAAGGGACATTTTAGTTCATTCTTTAAGTGGCATTTAAATGGTGATGACAGAAAACCATGCCAGCCAATTTCCTTGCCTTGCCAGCCTAGAGCACAAGAAAGTATCATTTAAGGTGCTTCCAGACATGCATCAGGGCAGTCTGTCCAACTGTGTGGTCCTCTCTGGTCTCAGGAAAAAATACAACTCTGAGTCATGCTATGGCTGCTAAATTTTGTTCTGTTTTGCATGGTATGGAGAGTGTGGCCCTGCGATCTGACTTAGCCCAATCTGTTTTTCCAGGATATGTTTCAAGTGAAAACTGTACATTTACAACCCATCCCAGAAGAGAGATATGTGTTGGAGAAGGTGCTTTTTATTTCCTTAACCATATGTTTGATGCAAATGTACAACTTGTATGTTCTATACTATTTGTTTTAAAACTTCTTTGTCCTCTTCCAATGACACAATAACATTTACATTTGCACATAAAATATTAGAAATTATAATAATATAGAAGGGGTTTTAGCATTATATACAGATACACTTAGTAGTGTTGTGCTACTGACACATTCAGCCATTGCAAAATGTAAAAAAGTGTTCTGATAAATTTTTCTGATTTATTTGCACAAGATAATAAATCACATAACTGTGCATATCACATGGATCTGTGCATTCATTCAACAAGTGCAGAATGTAGCAGGCATAAAATCTGACACCCTGATTATCTTAACTTTTAAATACAAAAAGGGAATTGTTTGCCTGTTACCAAAGATAGAACCACAGAATTGAACTAAGTACCGCTGTAAATGGAGAACGGCCATAGACCTCTTTGCACAAAGAAGATCTCAGACTCAGCACCCACTGTTAAAGAAGGGGTGTGATGGGGGAAAAGCTCTGTTGGACCACCTGGAGGATTGCTGCTGGTCAGAGTGGACTAAATGGACATGTATTAATGAATTTCATATAAGGCATGTGAATAATGCTGAGTGGTCTCCAAGCAGGAGCAGCATCCAAAGAACATATCACATCAGAAGGTTTCATTTTTCTCAATACAGAATCCCTCTAAAGAAGAAAGCTTCGTATCTAATTTTACACATGTTTTTATTGCTTGCCCCTTGCTGTCATGAAACACATAAGTGAATTTACAAGTCTGCACACATGCAAAGAAAAAAAAGCCACAGTAGACAGGGTGTTAAATGTGACATTGCTTCTGACCATCAGGTTATTAAAAATGCAAACTACATTAATTGGAGGAGGGTCATAATTAACAAGCATGGAAAGGTACTTTAACCCTTTCCTCCCAAGTTTTGCCCCTGAAAAAAATTCCTTTCCTCAAACTAGCGTTTGCATTTAGAGGATATGCTTCCTTGGTGGCAATGGAGGATACACTTCTACCAACCCAAAGAACAAATACCTTCAGAAGAGGGATGTTTTTCAGGGCAAAGTAGGGGAGGGGGGACTTAAACTCTCTTTCAAGCTTTTACTAAAAGCATAAAGAGGAGGGGATTCAGCTTGGGACAGTGGCATGCTGAAGGTGAATCAACCCCTTCCATCCCAACACAATTTTTTCAGAAGAAAATTGCCACACAGCTTCATTTTTGCCTCTATTGGAAAGAAAACATACTGCCCCATTTTGTCTGCCTGTTTGTTTTTCCATTCAGCAGAACAGGCAGGCTGTGAGTCTGTGGGGAAGGGGACTGAGGGAGGGGGGAATGTAAATTGCATTGGGAAAACATCACAGGACAAAAGAGTAAGCATCTTTCCCAGCACACCTGATCCGGATCACCCTTCTCCAGTATTGACTTCTCTTTTTCAAGAAACAGATGTATTCCTACATCTCAGGCACTGCATCTGGTATTACCCTTGGATGCTCCACAAATTTTCATGTTGGGTGCTTTGCACACAGATGTGCAAAACTCTCCAGGTTCCTTCAGTCCAATGGTGGGTTAGGGTGAAGTTTCCCCCTCCTTGAGATGTTCTACTTCTCCCATTGTTTTAAAAAATTAAGACATTTTCCTACTGGCATCAGGTATTGCTGAGAAATGGGTTTTTGTTTGTGCTGAAAACTGTGTGTTCAATGAATTTGTTTAATGTATAGAGCCCCAGACCCCCCTGCTGCCCTCTGCCTTCATCTTGTAATCCTTCTTTGGGTAAGTTACTTATCCTTTGCCATGCCTACCCTGGCAGCCATTTTGTTCTGGTGCTTGGGATGGTTTCTCAAATTGCCAAATAATGTGTCACAGGGAAAAAGGTTGCCTATATCTATTTTAGTCGACCATGGTCAGAAATTTAGCCCTTTCTGGCATCAGCAAACAATCTTTTGTGGCAATCAAAACTGGCACCTCATAAATGCAAACAATGGTCATGATCTACCTCAATCCAAACAGTGGTGAAGTTCCACATATTTTCAGTAGGATATACTGAAATATGGGTTTACAATGTAAGTGATGTTAAAATAATTAACTTTGATTTGATCTGGACAGCAAAACACAAGCAGGCAGAATTCTCATTCATCTCTAATTCCACAGATCTGTGCAGGGGAGACAATATTATGGATGTCTCTGTTGGAAAACCTTAACTGTCTAGGACTTTTTCAGTACAGGGACATATGTGCAGTTGTCAGTGGATTAAGAGAGTTATATTTCCTCCTACTTTTATATGCTGTGCTGTACACTGAAAACTAAATACTGCTCTTAGATCTGCTCAAGTGTTGATATATGTATTGCATGCCTATTTTTATTTGATGAATCAGAAGGAAGTGAGCAAGGGCTGAGTTGGGGGCAGGGAATGCAAAACCAAATTGGCCACAGATGCATCTTTTTCTATTTAAACACATTATAACAGATTATTTATTTTAAAAGTTTGAAACCGCACTTCCTCTTTATGGGTGATAGGACAGTGAACACTGGATTCCTAAACCTGTTTTTGTAAGACTACTGAGATGAAGATAAAACAGTGTGACAGACTGACCAACATAACTCAACCTAAAATGCTTCACAAATAAAAAATGGTTTGCCCTGCACCTAAAAGAGTGCAATATCAGTACCAGTCCTACCTCTATGGAGAATGCATTGCACAAGTGATGTGCCACCACAAAGAAGGCCCTTTTCCTAGTTGTCACATGATCTGTTCCTCTTAATGAAGGTGCTTGAAGAAAACTCTCCACTGACACTCAAGACACAAGCAGACTGATGTAGGAGGAGGCAACCCTTTCAGTGTTTCAAGGCATGGGCTAAGCACCAGCATCTTGGAAGCCTCCATGCTTCTGACCCACATTCTGCACTGGGAGCCACATTTGGAACTAGCAGAAGCTTCTGGATCATTTTTGAAATGAAAATGTGAAAAGTGTGAAATACAAATGTGAGATAAAAATGCTCTTTAATCCTTTAGCTTTTAACTATACATGTTCTCCCTTCCCTTCATAAATATAATGGTAAGGGTTATTTTCAAGAAAAGAGATGTTGTCTGCAGCACTGAACGTTACATTTGCCATTAGAATTCTTGCTAGTTTTTCCCATTTGGTTGACAGCTGTCAATCAATATGTCTCACAGCTACCCTACCGTGACAGCCATCAGCTAAACCACACTTTCCCAGGAAAGTCTTAGAAAGGCATCTTGGTCCTGTTTTCAGATAAACAGATCCAATTTCTCAACAAACAGACTGCTACAGTCCTTTTGATAACAATGTAATAATTCAAAACAAATGATTCCAGGCTTTGATGATAGCACTTTTATGGGTCATGGAGAAATCCTCCCACCAACATCTGTTTGATTTTATCTACTTGAACTTTATCCTCCAGTTGAAGATTTATAAGCTGAAATCATTCCAGCCTATTAAAGTCAGACTAAAGTTAAAACACCAACACAGAGAATGAAAGTGCATTTCACAGTCATCTACATTTGGAAAGCCTGTTTGAGGAAAAGATAGCAGAAGTTTGAGAGAAGTATGCTTAACTACACTGGAAACCCAGCATTCTGCACAAATCCAGGCAAGACAGGGAGATTAAGAAATCCATCGCTTTACAGTGGGAGTAAGCTATTTACCCTGCTTTAGAAAGAAACTACAAAAAGGGAAAAAACAGATGTTGTTTACATTCAAATCCTGTTTTCTTAGCAAAACCCACAATGGATGATGAAAATTCACTCCAGATTTGTGTTTTTCCTTTCTTTTCCCTTAAAATTTTCTCACATGCTGCAAATAAAGAGCATAAGAACTTGTTTATTAGAATCACTTGGTATTTATTAGCAGATCACACAGGCAGACGGGGTGTTTTTACTGGAGGATGGAAAGTTTTTGCAAGCACAAAGCAGCAAAATATACAACTTGAAAATAATTTGCTAATCCTTATTCAGGCAGTAATTGTCCATCAAATCCTTTGCAAAAAACTATATCACTCCCTTAACCCATCCTATTAGATGTGAGAAGGAAGCAGCATTTATTCAGAGGAACTGATTAACTTCTGCAAAGATTCTTGAATCACCAGACTATTCTAGGTAAATTATTAGAAGCATTGCAATTGAAGCAAAGAGCCATTTTTATAACATTTTAATAGGGAAAACCGATGTCGTATTCCTTGGAATAATGCAAGGCAGGATAATTATGGTCTTTATAAACATGTTTGCTCTAAACATATTTACAGTTCTCTCCCCAGATACAACGGACTTTTTATCTTTTATAATTATAATTATAATAATTTATAACAAAAATATAATATAATAAAAAATATAATTATTTGTCATTATTATACTATAATTATAGTAAATTATAGTAAATGTAAATATTGAAACTATACTTGATATGTGTTTTCCCAAACGTAGCCACTTAGGCCTTACCTCCATCTTCCTCTTTACATACCTCCACACTATATATATGACTGTCAAACCTTCTTTGTATGAAACAACTCAAGCTACTTTACACATGCTAAAGTTATTTTACTACTGTAGGAAGAGATGACCCTGGAGATTAGGGGATGCCCTTATCACTGCTAATGTATACAATGCAACTGGAAATCATGCTAGCACAGTCTAAAGTGCCTTGAAAGGGCATTATTTTGCTGCTCTGGAGCTGCAACCACACACAGAATAAAAAACATTTGAACCTACAGACAAGAAACTTTCAAAACAGCAAACCCTGATAAGACTAAACATTAAACACACACACATAAAACACTAAAAAAGAACTTACAATGCCTGTAAAATGCAACCATTAAGAAAGCAAGTTCAATTGTACATAATGAGCAATGTAATCAGCCTTTGACAAAAGGATATGAGCCAAATACTTACCTGCTCGCCTCTTGAGACTAACTTTATTTATTTATTAGACTTAAAGGGTTTTAGAGGAAAGTCTAAACTTAATCTTTGCTTTTGATAGACAGACATTTTGTCTGCTCAAAGGTCCCAGTTGGAGACATTGTGCTGTAATGTTTAGCTAAATACATGGGACCCTTAGAAAAATGGCTTCCTTCTCACCAAAGTCACCCAGCAATGGACCAAAACAGTCATCCCAAATTCCCCACCCTATTCGATGATGGTAAACCGCAACAGCCATTTTACAAGTTCAATCTGAATCCAAAACAAGAATCTGGGGCTTTCTCCTGTTCTTTATTAGTTTAAACTGATAAATTTGGAAGCAGCAGCACATGAACAGGGGCTTTGGGAACGATAACAATGGTGGCAGCCTGCTGCCATGTTGCTAAATTTGAAACAAGTTTTAAAAAGAAAAGAGGAAAAATAGTAAGGAACCGTGCCAGCATTGTATCCATTCCACCCCCCCTCCCCGCCAAAAAAAAGAAGCCTCCATGAAGTGATCTGGCTTCTCTCTGTTTTGGGCTTTGAAGAATTTCTTCCCACCCCAGATCAATTGAATCTCCATAATAAGGCAACCTATACTGCATTCTCACAGTTTTGGTTATCAGTCTAATCTGTATGTTCGTACTCACACTTCAACATTTGTATCGAGGTCTGTTGCTCATGGCTTGACCCAAGATGTGGCACATGCGACTTCCTTAGCCTGAAATGTGGGCAGCCTTGTCGCTAGACAACTTAACTTATACTGAGAATGGCAAAGTGCTGTATGGACAGCAAGAACGATTGGCCCACTGGCTCCTGAATCACAAAGCTATTCAAGCTCACCCACACAAACGTTTTCCTCCTGCAATTTCATAACAATTTATTATTTCCCATTCTCCTCAGCTTCCAGACAGTATTTCTTCACCCCAAGTCATATTGATTCATGAGGAAAAGCCAGATATTCCTGACATAATATAGAGATAATTATTTCATTATGCAAAACAAACCAGAAAGAGACACAAAATATATTTTTTAAATATATTTCATTGCAAAATAAAATGCCATATAATCAAGTTGACTTTGGATAAATTTAACCACCCATACATTATTTAGTCATGGTAACTGAGGATAAGGGCAGAGAAGGTGTTAAGGAGTTACATAGGAGGTTTTATCAGTTGAGATAGGTAGAGACCCACTGAGGTTTTTAGGATGTAGAAACTACCATAAAATTAAAGTATGGTTTTCACTTCAGAGTATATGAACATATATTGAACTGGATTTTGAAAAGATTTTTTCCAAATCTCTAGAGCATCTTCAAGATTTTCTTCACCAGAAACACTTGGGAGAAATACAGTGTGGCTCATTTTGGATACCTCTTTCAATAACATATTTCAGAGAGGCAATACCTTTTAAAACATCATTTAAAGAAGGGATATTTTAAAATATAAGCAATATTAATGAATGTGGGGGGGGGGGGGTAGAGAGAGAAAGAGAGAGAAAGAGTCTGAGAATGAAAATGTTGCATACCTTTCCCAAAGGCTCTGTCTGTTGCAAGACATTAGCCAGATAAGGGTATATAATTGAGTTCATCTGATTGTAGAACTTGAAGGAAACTTCAGGGAAATAAACTAAAACTCAAAAAGTGGAATAATTTGTATCTCAAATATATGGGAATATTATAGGCAGGTGGGAAAACACAACAAAATAGCAAGGTAAGGGGTTTGTGTAACTGCATGACAAATGTAGCTACCACAATTATTTTTGCAATGTTCACCAGCCACCTTCACATACTATCCACACACAGTGGGATGTTCATGTAGAAGAGGCAGTGGCTGCCCCCCACTCCCCAATTATTTCCCCCATCCTACACATTATCCACACATAGGCTTCCCTTATTCAAATACCTGTACACACTGTGTGCACCTTTGAAGAGGAGAACCATTGAACATGGGAAATGCAGTTTCCATATAGCTAGCATATGAGAGGAGGTGCATAGTCTCAGTTGTTATAGTCACTTTTCTGGGCACTAGACATGGTCTTCCAATATACTGCATCTCACCACCACCCCTGACCAGGTACTTTCTTATTTGGATAGCAACTAAGGTCAGCATACACAATCCTACAAGACATAGCTTCATAGTTTCTGCTACAATTTATTTTCCATTGTTCTCCTTTGAATATTGATGTGTCATGCTTGATTTGTGTCTTGTTCACAGGGACCTGATCCTGGAAAGGGAATAAACATCCAAAATAGAAATTTTCAAAGACTAATAAAACCCGACAATATGCAAAGCAGGCAGCTTGCAAACTCAAGGTCAAAATCACCAAGTTCACTGTTGGACAAAGATTTAAGAAGAGTGGTCAAAGGCAGTCCAATCTTACTTGTGTGAATTTTGGCAGAAAACTCCTAAAGAGGCATGGACAGAGTACAAATGTCCAGAGCTAGAGAAGAACAGCACCCCCAGCCCAGAACTGAGGCTTTTAAACAAGATCTACCAAAACTGCACACAACTTCGCATGCACTTCTTCTGAGCATTAGGACTTGAGCCCACCTCTTCAGGAGGCACTGCTGATAGGAGCTGAGTGGTCATGCTGCTTCAGCAGCTGAAGGAGAACAGCCTTCATCCTGGCTTGTGGAGAGACCTGTAGCTGTCTTTTTCAGGTCTGGGGACCTCCTGCAAGTTGTCCATGGACATTAGCATTGTAATTGCTGTGGCTCTGAGACCTTACCAGAAGTGGAATCCTCTAGCTAGCATATGACAACACAGATGAGATCTTCTTAACTTCAAACTACAGGCTTGGGTAGAAGGAGATCCAAATGGTAGAACTTTCAAGGAAAAGTAAAATGCAGTTTGTTCTAGATGTAGTATTACACCTCTTAACAATTCCCCTGTCCAGAAACACTTGCAACTATTTATTTATTTATTTATTTAAAACATTTCTATGCCGCCCCCATCGCAACAAAGCCTCAGGGCTCAACTATTGAGCTGGCTTGCACGTAACACTGGGCCATAGTATGGTGTATGGAAATTTGGCTTGTCATTATGTATGAACACATCCCTGCATATAAACTATAGTTTAACAATCCATAAACAACAAGGAAAACCTATGGATTATTGTTGGTTTACAAAATCTGGCTTGTTTTAACCATGGTTTCTGATGTTTATCAGAAACCCCAACTCTAACCCTTATTTCTTGTTTATTGGTGTTACTGTGTGCTCTGAGCTGAGCTGCCTAGGAATTTTGGCAAAATAAGTGGTTCTAGTTCTGCTTCTGTCACCCTTTTTCAGGGAGTTTCCTCGACTTCATTTTCCTTCACCACAGGATTCGCCTCTTCTGTCTCAGCTTGTCCTGTCCTCCTAGTCCCTGTCCTTCACTTTGCTAATCCAGTTCCATTTCTGTCTAAGAAATCTTCATCTTCAGTTATTCTGCTGAGGTTGGACACTCACCACTCTAGTATTCTCACCTTTTCTTCCAACAGGGCAACCAGCTTGCACTTACTGCATGCCCAGGCCATGTCAATCTCAGGTAAGAAAGCAAACAGTGCACAGACCTTGCAGATTACCACCACTGCAGAGTCTTTTCTATCCATAGTCTCTATTTCATTTTTGATTCCACATTACTGATCATATTGCCCTGTAATTTGTCTTCCCCGAAAGTTAACAGCAGAGTCCTATTAGTAAATAAGGGTGTGTAACACAACACGAACCACTGTATTCTGGTACATGGCCTCATTCACACATATTATTTCATGATATGAAAAAATGGTTCAGCCTCCAAATTGAGACTCATGAATTATGTCTATCACTCATTCTAGGAAATGAAACAGCACTAGCTCTGCTATATAGCAGAGTGAGTTTCTTTGGATAAAGAGAATAAACAGATGAAAGGAAGAATTAATATCTGAACCATGGCTTGGAAGCTGGGCAGGGGGTATTTGGCAACAAAATAGACTGGTCTGGCACTGAAAGAAAATACTTGTTAATAAGCCTAATTACAGGTATACACATTTACTTTGAAGGAAACAATGTTTTACATTTATTGCAGTATGCAGTCCAACAACAAAGGATGATATATCTTGAATCAACAGATCAGGTAACATACCTGGCCTCCAGGTTATTGATATTCTCCAATATCTGCCAGATAGAATATATTATGTGAAGTTGTTTAAAAGAGTAGCTCCTCCGGAAAGGAGATCAGCTCATAGGAACAAAGTGTTTCCACTGGGTCTAGTGGCTGGGAAACCACAGTAACCAATTTGGAAAACCTCAAAATGTATGTTTTTAGTGTGATGCAAACTGCTGTAATTAACAGAATTGGGAGCTCAGTGGCCAATTGCTATGTTCTAGATGTAGTTTTGAAGAATGGAAGACAATAGAGTTCTGCATTATTATTATTTTTGGACATTCGATTGGTTTCGTTTTTGAAAGCCTCATTAACTCTTTTTTTCCATAAAGATCACAGTTGTTCGGTAATCAAAGAAAGAGGGAAAGAGAAAGTGGGGGAGAGAGAGTATGTTGTCACATCGTTGTTGCTGCTGCTACTGCTGTTATTGCATGCACCACTTTCCTCTCCTTGTGCTGGGTCAGTAGCTTGCCATCACTGGAGAAAGAAGTCGGAGAAAGATGAGCAACAGTGAAGAATGGGAATAATCTGCAGGCAAATACCTCACAACATTCCCCAATGACCATAACCCCATTGTGGAAGTGGGGGAGGAAGTTAGATACTCATGTAATCCACTCACAGACTGTGATGCCTGGGTAGGCTTTGGAATGCTAAGTATTCTATTTTGTGGTTTGGTCTCTGAGTTCAGGTGGAAGGCACACACTGAAAGAGGAGAGGTTCAAACTGGCAGCAGATGAGGGGTAAGCAAATGTGGGGCTACCAGGCGGAGACAAGCTGACCAGCAGGTTTGCAGTGGTGGGAGATGAACTTATTGAGGTGCTTTTGTGTAGGACATACCCTAAAGCAAAACTACCTGCGTCCATCACAATGGTCAGTCCTATGGTGGATATGGATGGCCAAATCTCTGTCCAACTTATTTTCTTTTTTCTTTTTTTTTTCTTTTAAAAAAAAATTCTAGACTGTCCCTTACTGAAGTCTTGGGACAGTTTAACAATACAACAGTGTAAAATAAAACATTCCAACTGACAATAAAACCCCAATTAAAACAATCAGATCTTAAAACATTGGGAAAGTAAAAAGGTTTTAGCCTGGCACTGAAAAGAATAAAGTGCCAGTGCCTGGTGAACCTCTCTGGTGAGAAGTCCCTTCTCTGGGTAGTCACCCTCCTAATCTCCTTCAGGGAGGGCACTTGGAGAAGGACCTCTGCCCCAGATCTTAAGGGGCAGGCAGGTACATATGGAAGGAGACACTCCTTCAGGTAACCAGGCCCTAAGCCATTTAGTACTCTATAGGTCATCACCAGCACCTTAAATTCTCAAGGTTCCCTAGCTTTAGGAGGGTACCATCAAACACTTCTGCCTTTAATCATATGCTGGTGTGTCTGCTGAGTTACTGCAGCAGTAGGTATGAGTTGGAAGGTGCCAGTGTGGGCGCAAGACATCTTGGCTTCCTGAGGGGGACCCAGATTGCACAGATGCTCATGTCAGTGCCTGCACTTCAAGAAGTCTTGTGCTTGCCTCCATCTGCCCTGCCTCCCCTGCCGCTGGGCCATGAGAAGCCTGTGTTTTTACCCTGCTACATAGCAGGGCACCCCGGACAGTTTGTTAATTTCCCATATCAAATGGCAGCACCACTCACACTGCCACCAAATAATCTGAAACCACAATTTTTACACCCAAGTGTAAATCTATGAAATTAAGATACCCACATGAAAATACCCACTGCAGTGTACACATAATACAATTTAATTTTCAGAACAAACTGAGCTAAAGGGATGTTTTGTGTTTTGTTTACTAAAAGCTGTAAGATGTAGCATATAGGAATTTGAAAGAGCCATCAAAATTGCAGGAATAGAACTGCTGTTTTGAAATAATTACTGTTCCAATCATGCTTCCTCACGCAGTGAGGATTTGCTTTAAATCTGATATGACAGAGAGGCCTAATACTGTATCGAAATGGAATAGCTGCATAGGCAGAAAAACGGAGACACACACACCTTTTGAATACTACATATGACATTCACTGTATCATTATAATCGAATTCTATGTGTAAAAAATGAATTTTTAAAAACAAAAAATAAGGATTACAGTTATGATACAATATTTCTGGCATTCAAGATCATCATGTATCTGTAAGCAGGTAGTGTTGCAATGTTCCAAGGGTACATTTATAGTGACAATGTACAAACTTTTGACAAAAACAATTTCCTGGAAGAAACCCTGTATGGAAACCACATATAAAAAACCCCATAACCTTTCAAGCTTCCGTTTTTACCTCTGTTCTAATTTAATCAATCCAGAAAAATTGCCATCCCCATTCCATGTTAAATTAATACAGATTACGATCCACATTTAAGCATGCATTGCAAAGCTGGGGACAGGAAAGGGAATCTAACCTTTACACTGTAATCCTATATATGCCTACTCAGAGAGAACCTCACTGAATTCAATTAGAACTTAAATAACCAGTCCATGCTAAGTAGCAGGGACTATAAAACAAAATATTTTCTTCAAGTATAAGCAAGGATTTGCATGTGCCCAGAGAAGAACCTGACTTCAACAGAACATTCTTGCATAGAACCACACATTACCTTTGAAGCAGCTTCCAAACTGTAAAATCTGTTTGATTGGTGGAAAATTGGAATGCTGGGTATTGTTCGGTTCGGTATTTTCTGAACTAAAAGCCCCGTTTTGTGCACAGGGGGCTGGATCCAGATTTAGAGCACAATACCTCGGCAAGGCTGGCTTGGAAATCCTAAGAACTATATCAGTTTTTCTGTCCAAACAAGCATAGGATTTCACCCTTACTCATGTACTGATTTCAGCGGATCCACTCGAAGTATGACTAAATCTGGATTTGCCACCAAAGGTCCTCTTGACTGTGTCCCTCAACACTAGGTGATTCAGTCAACTGTAGGCACCTACTATTATGGTCTGCTCATGTAATTAAAAGCACAGACAAAATTACACCTAAATAAAGCAATGTAAGTCAAACGGATTTCATCAGAAAAAACCAGTGCATGCTTAAATTCTCTAACTGAAATTCATGAAAGGCTAATTTTTTTACCTCTGTCTGGATCATGCCCAGATCTGCAAAAAGATTGAGAAAATAGCCATTTGGCACTTAAAAGCAAGCAACATCATTTAAGAATTCAGATTATTAGTATCAAATCTGAAAGTGAATCTTCTGTCCACTGAACTAACAATGCATTTTGGGCCAAGTTGCTCTGGGTGACAGAACTGTACGATGACAGCAATAAATAACTTTGATGACTACTGATAATATTGTGAAAAGACCAGTATTAAGCAGTGCAGAGCTAGCATTTAGACATTGGGCAGACTTACAGTTCAGTTTTCTAAGTAATAGCAGAAACTACTATACTCCTACTAATACTGTGCACACAAATGTGCATATGGTAAGTTATTGAAGGGTAATTTGATAATATTTTACCTAACTTTAAGTGCAATCCCCCAGATATTTTCTTTGCTCCATCACAACAAGGAAGACATAAGAAAGTACTCTTGAGCTAAGGGTCACAACTTTATTAACCAGAACAAACAAGAGCTGCAATGAGCTTAAAATACACAAGGGCCAAGTGCGGGCACCCTATCACTATGTGAGGCTGCTGGAAACTCTCCAGCAACCTCCTGCTGGGCAATACCTCTGTGGTTCAAAAGCCGCAGATCAAATAACTTGCTGATCCATGCCTTTCATCACCTGCACACCATGAAGGCCAACTGAGGGGGTCCCGTTTTGCTCCACCCCTACTCTTCACTGGCCAGCAGTGTGGGAGTAGAACCCAGATTTCCCAAGTCTCAGACCACCACTCTAACCACTTAACTTCCTTGCTTGTACTGGAAAGAATGGGAGGAATACTAAACCTGGAAGTGGATAAGGAGAGAGCTTGGCTGTTTATACATCATGGGTCCTGTTTCCCTCATTGGACAGGTTCACATATCATGATAACCAATACTGCAGATAAACTATGTAGGGTAGATTGTTTGTGAAGCAGCCTGTGTTCCTGACAGATAATCAGGATCATTATGGGTTGTTTCCTCCCACTTCCCCTTTAGTGCTGCCATGAGTATTCCTGAAAACTCTGAAGCAGGAGCAGCTTGTCTGCTCTCCCCTTGCTGCAACTGCAAGCTCTTTGGCACTTGCTGTGGCTTCCTTCCCCCCACCTCTTTTTTCTGGAGATCAGTTTTCTCATTCTCCACTCTGGCAGCTAGTGACAGCTCTTCAAAGTGCCCAAGCGGCCCATATGATGGACTGCTACTCATTCATCACCCCTCAAAAAAAGAATAATGCAAGGATTTAAACACTTATTTTTTTAGTTTAACATGCACAAATATGCATTTCCACACTTGTGAAGGTCTGAGATAGTGAACTTCATCTGGACAAAGTTTCAGAGGTGTCTGCTGTGGGAGCGCATGAAACTACTGATGGTTACTGTACTATGGCACTTGGGAGTCAGTGAGGTTATGAGCGCCAACAAAAGCAGCCCGGGCAGGGTTCAAAAAGCACCTCCCAAAATCAGTCTGGCTTTGGCCAACCACACACTATGGATGTCATCTATGATGGATCCTTTGTGCCACACGCACTTGGTCCCTGACTGAATGCCATTGCTCCTGGAGCCCCAGTGCATTCTTCACTTCATGAGTGAAGAAATAAGGCAAACCCACCCTCCTTGGAGAGACAAAGGAACATCTTTCTTGACAAAGAGCGTTAAAAATATGGCATGTTGTTCCATAACAAACATTAATAACTGAACATTAATGATAATAATCAGTACAGATCAGCTGGCATTTGTGGGTACCTTTTTCTGTTCCAGGAAGACAGGAAAAATTGTTGCCTTGCATAATTTATTTTTATATAAAGGTATTATTTCTGTATTTAGCATTTCCTTATTGTGTCCCCTCCATTGAAATTTTTGTCATGGCTTTACGTTATCCAAAATATTCCACAAGAGGTAGACACACAAGCAAACTTTACTGTTGTCCTGGAAAAGCTACTTCTCCACTCTCCAGAGATGATAGTTAGACCATACTGTTTGTACTTCATGGGAAACAAAAGGCTTTTCTAAACAATTTATGTATGTCTATCATGCCCCAGTCTCAGTTGCTTGCAAGCTCTTTAGAGGATATTGCGACCCTCCAATGTTTCTTCTGTATTTAAAATGCACTTTTGGTGAGTTAATCTTTAGAGCAGGAAAACGTGGGATTTCGTTATAAAGCGAAAGGTATCACTTTTCTCACTTAATTCTGTGTACCATTTTGCTATACCTTGGTGGCAGCTAGAGTTTATCTAGTGGAAAAGTAGGAAAGTGCTCAGATCTCAGTTCTGCAATAAAACAAGAAGGAGATACAGCCAATTAGCTGCAGCTAAATAACAGCCCCATTTGGAAAAGCTCAAAAGATGATAGAAGCCACTTTTCACTTTGTCTCCAGCCAGAGGCATCTTTCCACAGGACCAACACTTTTTAATAAAATGCACAGTCTGTCTTTTTCTCTTCCCCTCCTGTTATCACTTAACAATTCATCCCTTTTAATATGTTATCTGTTTGTTCATTAAAGGAATGACACGCTATTACCATGATGTAGCGCTAATATGCTCTCTCAAGGATTTAGAAAAAGCATAAACCATACTGTTCAATGTTTATTAAAAGTAGTATCATATTTTAATATCTCAGCTCAATGTATCACCTATCAAAGTAACCCAGTCTTTCCATTTAACAACAGAATTATTTAACCATCAGAGTCTAGCCAGAAAACATATTTTAGCCAGATTTTCAGCATTTCAGCAAAGCATCCATTCAAAAGTGCTTAGAATGGATCTGTTTTCCTTTTGAAATAGATACAAAGCCATTCCAGTCTTCTGCAGCCTCTTAGCTGTTCCCCTTGGAAATAGAGGTAGAAAAAACATGGAATGGAGTACATTTTCCTCATCAACAAAAATATAGGAGACAATCTGGGGTGGTTGAGGTCCAAACAGCACCGAATTCTATGCCAATTGTTATTTATGCATGTGAGAGAGTTCATATAACACTACATTCCTAAGACCAATTCAAATTATGTAAGCATTGGCCCTGAGGACTTTCATTGTTCATAATGGCTAGTTCCTTGGCAAAGAAATGCTTGCATGTACTTTTGTCATGCAACTGCAGGCTGCAAATCTGTATGGAAAAAGTGACTTAGTCATGGACTGAAAAATTAATCTGACCACAAGGTGTCTGCTTCAGTGGACTGCCATGTAATTTGCATTATATTCACTACATGGCTGTGGTGAGAGCTGGTCATTTGCTGTGTCAATCAGTGCTCTGAAATTGTTTACAGAATGTCTCAAGCAACTCTGACCATTTTCAGCCTGTTTGCAGTATTCCCAGCAATCCTTAAAACTCTCAGTGAAAGCTAAAAGGCCAGTTGGGTCAGAGGAATAATATTTGGGTGGGTTAAGTAGTAATATTTTTACTGAGTAGTGATCAGACAGCAGTGCAAGTGTGGAATTCATTTTTCCTCTCAACTGCTCTAGCTCTGTGCTATGTGTGGAAATGGATGGTAGGAAAATACCAAGCAACAGTCCATGTACAGGAGATAAGCAAAGGGGAAAAAAAAAAACTGGTTACATGCATGTGCTCGATCTATCCTTCCCTGAATATTCCAGCCCCAAGATCATCCTAAAATTCTATTAGGAACTGTTGACAAAGGAGATGTCACAGCAACATACCTATAGGGTTATTCTGCTAATATTTGGATAGAGGTGAATTGAATCAGCATTTTAATTTCTAGACATGAATTGATTTACTGCAGCCCAATGCACCAAGGAACCACTTCTTTCAGCAAAACTATAAATAAGATAAATCTACATTTGGGAAAGCCAGAAAGATAAGAAAGGCTGCTTTCTCTTTTTCATAAATATCCAAAGCTTAAAATTTTCTAACTAATCCCTTTCCATGAAGAATACAGTACATGCACTGATACAAGTTTTTTTTCCCCATTTTGGAAAAAAAAATAACTATGGTGATCAAGCACTAGCTGGTTTGGGAGACTATCTACTACCACTGAATTTGGTTTTGTAATTCCAAACTCTGGCTCCAAGAGTTGTTGTTGTTGTTATTTAATAGAAGATTCTCCTACAAATCTTCAGGGTAAACATGGAAGAAACATCCTTGATCTCAACTAGTCTGTGTACATAGAAAAAGAGGGTTTGAAAGCAGAGAATACTTAGATGGAAAGTACATGTCTTGACTTTTGAGCATTTAAAGGTATTGGCAATAATATAAAAGACAGAAAATAATGAGCTTGTACCCCTTTAAGGCACTGCAATCAGCTGGGTGCATTAGCAGGGAATGTACTTGGGAAAATGACTTGAAGACTTGTGGGTGCACAACAGATCAGGCATTTACATCTGCCTCTTTAACTCAAGATGTCACTTTCCTTCATCCACCATGTTATATGGACTTCCACTAGACTAAGCTAGGTAAATTTATCATTGTCAATAGTGCTGTTCTCTTTAAAGGCACAGCTTTTCTGAAGATCATCTGCAATTATTGTTATGCCTTGGAATTCTGACACAAGTCTGGCTATATACATGCAACACCTTCATATTTTATTATATTCTGAAAATAGTAAGTGTAAATATGTTGGTTTTATGTGGGAAAAACCCCTCTATACTGCAGAAAATACTGCATTTCCCTTTCTCTGAAAATCGAACCATTTATGGAGCTTGTTCTTAACCTTTAACATATGTTTTAGAACTTTAAAAGACAAGCATGTATAGATACCTGATTTTGTTGCAAGAATAATTCTATAAAGAACTTTCACACCTCAAGACAGAATCAAATTACTCCCAGCTACAGCCACAGATGAAGCTGCAGCTGTAGAAAGCAGCCGATCAGATGTAAATAAAGATACAACATGGCAAATTATGCTGGCTCAATAACTACCCTCTATAAAAAGACCCTGAGTGCTCACTCTGCACCTGGTAAAGCTTCTAGTACATTTCTAAAGGATTTACAGCTATCAAGCATATGAGGTGGCAGTAGCTGGATCTGTTTCCTGAGAAGGCATGTCAGTATAGAAGACAGAAGGACTATAGCATACATGGCCACATCATTTAAGCCCAAGATCCACAAGACAAGCTTTCAGATCAGGGATGTGGGAGAAATCCACAATGCATTCAAATATGTTTGATTCTGTGAAAGTGCCCCATGGATTCTGCATTGGACTGGCTTTTCCCAATTTGCATGGATTCTGTGGATCTGCAAACCAAGGTTTTAATTTTTCATAATGTAGACAAATTTAGCTGCATAAAAATACAAAGAATAACAAAAAATGGACTGACAGTGAGCATTCCCCTCTCCCTGCTCTGCATATTTCAGAGGGATATGCATGCTTTTGGAACTGAAAATTTGCACAAGAGCAAATTTGTGCAAACACATCTGAATGCATTTGCACAAAATCAATTTTTCAAGGATTGAATGATGGAACAGAAGGTGTCTGGGAATCCAAGGAAGGCTGACAGAATATATTTAACAAAGTCCATATATTCTTATTTCAGATTATCAGGAATGGAAACCAGTATTGCAATAAAGCTCTCCTGAATCCTGTCATGAGCTCATTGCTTCCCTCCTTCCCTCTGGTTCCAAAACCCAACACAATCCTTTGAAATGCAGCTCTTTATTGGAACTCCACTAATTACAGAACAATATGATCTATAAACAGTCTTCTGCCAAAACTGAAAAGAGAAGTCTCTTCCCATGTAAGAACTGAATCCAAACCGGAAACTTTTCCTGGGTCCCTACCTTTCAATAAAGCCTCTAGCTTCACTGCTGGGACTGCTTTCAGTGCTGGAGAACAAGATGGCATGAACAGAGAAGTCTGTCCAGTTGAGCAGTTTGTTTTTCCTCATGTCTCCTTACTGGGTCAAGGGTCAAAGACGGGATCTCCTACATGCTTCCCTCCCATCCCGAAAGTCCTTCCTTCCCTTCCCATACAGGCTGGTTCTCACACTTGGCCTGAGAAACGTTACCAGGCACAGTTGAAGGAGCTTCAAAGACTTCTCTGTGCACCTTTGCTTCTCCTCCTCTTCAGAATTCAAAGATGATGACTCCAAATGAACAGTCTGCAATGAGCAAAAGACTGGCCTATCTCTATGAATCCACTCCTGTTCAGCTCACAGGCTTCTTCTAATGCTTAGCCCTGTCTTAGAAAGTGAGCCGAGCTGAGAGGAAGTGCTCAAACATTCACAGAAGTCTGGTTGCACACCAGGCAACCTTCTTCCACACTGCATGCAGCACAAAGGCTGCAAGTCATGTGCATGGAAGAGGAATGCTGCTTCCGTGGCAGTTGCATGGGCTTGATTCCTCATGAGCACCAAAGGAACGCTTGGTGTGCTTACCAGGCCACAAGGAATCAGGCTGCAGTCCAGGGAGCTGAGCCCAGGAAACCCAATGGATTCTGACCTGCCCCCCAAACAGATTCCTCACACATCTCTAATGATAACTCCCCTTTCAACCACAACCATCTATCTCTGGCCACACTTGCACCCTCTCTATGCTACCCCTTAACCAGGGCTTTTTTTGTCATAGAACAGCATTCTGGCACCTTTTTTTCCAATGGATTTTACAAAGTGATTTTGAACGGCACAACAGATCAGCAGCAAACATCATTAACATAGTGCCTGCGGGCTGCTTTTGTGTATGCTATCTGCTATCAGATAGTGAGGCTGCTCGGCTTGGGATTGGTGTGTGTGGTCACGTGCTGAATGCTTACTGCTGGTGGCAATGTGAGTTCCGGCACCTTTTTTTTTTACAAAAAAAGCACTGCCCTTAACTATTGGCAGCTCTGCATTCTGCTCCAACCCTTCACACAGCTTTTCTTCTGCTTCACCCTGCCCCCTGTCAAGCCTAGACCCATTAATTACCTATTAACTTTAGAGCAAGATTGGCCCTGCCATTAGGCAGATGAGGTGACTGCTCCAGGCTTGAGATGACATGAACATGCAGCAGATCATTAGGTATTTAATTTGATTTTTTTAAAGAATTTATTTCGAGGGAAGGGGTAATGTGCTTATAAAATAACGCAGCTAGCTTTGAATATTCCCTGCTGATTTAACTGATTACATTAAAGCTCATCAACTAGGAAGATGTCCTGGTATCCTGATGAAGGCATGAAATAGGCAAGTAGTGAGGTTTCTCTACAAAGCATCTGGAATAGCATACATTCCTATATTAACAGTGATAACAGTAAAATCCATGCAGTGCATCCAACCAAGAAGAAAAGGCATAATGACCAGTGCACAAGATAGAATCATTGCAAATCCCTATTCCCACTCCACTGATGTTTGTTGTGCTCAGGGATTTATGCAGAACCAACTTATCACACAAGAAGAGAAGAGAAGAGAAGAGAAGAGAAGAGAAGAGAAGAGAAGAAAAGAGAAGAGAAGAGAAGAGAAGAGAAGAGGTCATGGACCCTTGATTTGTCTCCACAAATCCATGCTAGCGATTTTAAGACATAGCTAAAAATCTCATAGGTTTTCTCAGCACTGCCTGTCTTGTATCTAACATAGCATCCACTAGTAATAATTTCTTCATGTCAGGGGTAATGCTAGGTGTTAGAAAGACCTGAGACCTGGACCACTGGATGTTTTTTACATATACTAATTTACAAATGCTCCAAAGTCTCTCTCTTGCCCTCCCCTATCTCACTCTGTGTGAGTGTACATCTGTAATTAATGGACTCTGTCTCTTAAGGACACTGTCACTTGAAAAAAGGACTGTCCAGACATAGGAACATAGGCATGTGAGATTTTGGGGCAGGGGTGGACAAACTTGGGAGGGGGCTGAAGGATGAGAAGCACCTGGCAAGAAAAAGCCAGCTGATCCAGGGAGATCAGATGCAACAGAGCTCATCAGGGCCTCTGTACCTTTATTTCAGCAAATCCCTGTAGATAGCAAGGTGGTGGGACAGATTGCCTCCCAGGATCCAGTCCTAGCAGGCTTTCTCCTAACGCTGTCTTCACAACAAGAATGACCTAAACTGTTTCACCTAAGGAACCCCTTAGACACATTTCCCTAAATATGATCTATCCGTTGCAAAGGAGAGTTTCAAAAATTGAAACTATGAAATTTATTGGAAAAATAAAGGGCTTTTCCCCCACATGAGATTATTTAGTGAATAATTCACAGTATATTTTTGATCAATATTTCCAAGATGTGGGTCTCATAATGGACACTAAAGAAATATATATATTCTGCATAGGTAAGGCACTTCTTGTGCACATTTTCATTAAGATTCTGGAGCTCTTGGATTATGTTTTGTAAATAAGTCAGTTTCCTAGCCAGAGATTAAGGTAAATTCTGCTAAGGACTAAAAGTTGACTTACAGCATTAAGAAGGATTAATGTTTAGCTGTGCTGAAGCTGAAGCACTAGGTTAGCATGTTTACGCAGCGCTGTAGATCACAATTAATCCAAAATTAGTATAAAAGATCAACAGCAACTGCTCTTGCATGCCAGCTTGGCTTAGTCCTAAAATCAAGACTTTCTTCAGGGGCAATCTGTGTGCAAAGTTGCTCTATGCCTGCCCTATTAGGTTTAAAGCCTACAGAGCAATCCTTGCATTTTAAATGTTGAGCTTCCATGCCCTCTGCTTGAAGAAATAAAAATGGATGTCATCACTTCAGATAGACCTCTTGCTTTATCATTTGGGTTACACATTCATTTGCAAGCAAAATGGCAGGTTGCTGTCAAGGAAAACAAAGTAAACCTCATGCAGCATATGTGGGAGAGCAGAGGGGTTAATAACCTTTGAGGACACTTCCTTTCATCTTTGTCTAGTGCATGTATGCTCAGTGGTTAGACTGCAACTCAGGAGACCCGGGTTCTAATTCCATCTCAGCCACTGGATGATTTTGGACCAGTCACTGACTCTCAGTCTAACCTGCCTCATAGGGCTGTTGTGAGGATAAAACAGGAAGGAAGAGAATCTTGTAAACTGTTTGAGGCTCCTTGCAAGAAAGGTGATGCATTAATATTATTACTAATACTAAATAACTAGCAGTCCCAAGTAATTGTGCATAGGTTTAGAGTGATTTTTCCTATTCCCAAACTATGAGCAAAATCTATATATACATTCTTAGTGGGCTCCGAATCCACTGAAACACATGAAATTCCAGGAGTGTTCTTTCCCGGCTTCTGTTCAGTGGAGATGAAGACCATTACTACCAGATGTCAGAACCACTCAAACTCAGAAGAATGGAGGGGCTGTGACAATTCTCTACAACAGGAGTGGTGGACCTCAGGGAAGACGGCCAAACCCAGCCCTCCGGATGTCCTAATCTGGCATGCCAAAGTTTTTCCTTCTTTCGCTGGTCCTGGATACTTTCTCCTAGCCACCCATTGTTGGTGTTACCCAGTTTTTGTGAAGTTTTCTCTCTGTTATGAAAGGTTGAAATGCCTCCCCTAAAGTTTGGATATTGGCAGAAAGCATTCTATGCTGAAATGGGGGGGGGGGGTGAGTGAGTGAGTGAGTGAGTGAAATTGGCTCCAACCCCTTTGCCTTTTGCCCCACCCCTTTGCCTTTCGCCCCATCCCTTAACCACTGAGATGTGGCCCCAGTGGGATTCTCTGAAATTCAATTTCGGCTGAAAGAAGTTCCCCACCCATGTTTGATGGTATGTACAAAAACCTCTTCACATGTATAAACTTTCACCTGTAAAAACACACTTTAAGGATGCAGTTCAGTAAGGCTGCCCATAAGTCTCTGAACTCAGAGGGTTTATATAGGAGGTTGTCTCTGTGCTTCTCCTGCCCTGCAAAACACTTAGATGGCAGCTTTGGCTATCTAAGCAATATACCTCAAAGCACAAGGCAAAAAGACTGAGGAGATGCCAGGCTGCCTTGTGTCATGGTGGTCCTCCCCTCTCCACCCTCCAAAATGTCACTCAGAGCCTTCTCCAAGGTGGCAAACAGGGTTCTTTGCACACATACTTCTTTTCTATGTTTAGCTATGACCCAGTAGACATAGGATTGTGCTCTAAGAGACTCGGGGAGAACTGGAGATAAATAACTCTGCCTGGGAATTTCTCTGAGGGCTCTGGCAGACCACTCTCAACCAAAAGAAAGCTACATGAAATGAACCATTGATATGAGCTAAGTTAGTAATTGGTATGCATCTCATCTTAAATGTGGATGGATTCTTGGAAGCAAAGTGGAACAATTTGGTGGTAACATGTAACACCTAACATCCTGTATTCTGACATAGTCTGTCAAGATGCATTACAAGGTACTTGGAGTCTTGAGAGTAGCGGGTACTGGAAATATTGTGATACGAGTACATATTGTTGGCAATGCTGTACAAAGGTATAACTTCTGCATCAGGCGATAAGTTACAGAGGCCAGGCTTACTTGTTACCTGTGCTATAAAGAACTTTGGCTTATATGACTTTCTTTTTTAACCAGTCCTGTACTTGAAAGGCAGAGGACAGCAATGCTAGTCCCCAAATACACATTCCTTTGCCATGTATAAAAATACATGTGTTAAAAAGGAAGACTATATCCACAGTGTTGGAATTCGCTCGAAGCCTTCTCCACACTTAAACCACAAAAGACGCTGTGCCTAATTATAATAAATCAGTTGAAGTTTATTAAAGGACAGAGAACAGCAGAGCAAGATAAAGGAGGCATAGGACAGTTTCATATTTGTTTATAATATTAGAATGCAAACTTCTAAGCCATACAGCAACACTTATTCTATAGGTGCAGAGACTGAAGTTCTGGAGGTGCCTTTGGAGTTTTTGTTCCTCAGCGCTACCAACACGTTATTCAAGATGAAAGGTGAAGACTCACTTTCCAGTCTTTTGTGTCATGGCCACACCTCATAGTTTCTCTTCTTTGTGTTGGCCACATGTTTGGAACCAAAGTAACAAAACCAACCTAGGGTAAAGTTTGCAAAGAGGGGCACAGGAAGTGGCCTTACCTTGAGTCAGCTGGTCATCTAGCCTAGTGTTGCTAAGACATCCAGCAATGGCTCTTGAGGGTTCCAGGCAGCAGATTTTCTCGCCATATCTGAAGATGCTGGGATCAAATCTGTGACCTTCTGCATGCAAAGCAGGTGCTTCATCACTCTTGCCAGAGCCCCTCTGCAATGTTTTTGCACAAAAGTGTATGGTACATTACATGGGTGAAAGTGGAAGCGACAACAAAAGGGGAGGTCATAATACACGGATGGGCCAAGGACTGAAAGGCAGACTATAACATGGAAATGACTATACAAATATTCCTTCCCTCTGGAGGCATTTGCTTACAGTCAGAGAGCTCAAAGTATTCCTCATAATTCTTGAGTTCCTGTGTAACTGACTATGCCTGGCTCTGTAGTTCTTAGCCCTTAAGCTTAGGCCGTAATCTGTTCCCTCATGGTTCAGAGTAATTTGTCTCTCTGTACTGGGAGTCTGTGCATTCTCAGCTGCCACCCATACAGTTGCTTATGGGAGCTGCTTATCTTTTTTCTGCAAAAATCCTTCTCTCGTGCTTCTTTGGTCTTCCTGACTCCACGAGACGCTTGCACTCCCCTCCCTCAGCTGGCCACAAGTTAGCCCACTTGGTTGCCTAGGTTACCAGCTGGCCACCACCTGTTGTCCCCTTCTGTGACATTGCACAATACACAACCTTGCTGCAGCTTTCACACTTCTCACAAGTTGTCCCACACCTGGTCAGAAACACTTGGGAGGACCGTGAACAAGAGAACTTAAAACTGAATAAAGTATATCTAAACAAAGTGAAGTAATTATTAATGGGAAAGAGGATAGTTCTTCAGAAGTCCCTGTATTTTGACATCAGTTCTTTACATAAAATATATGTTATTCTTCTACATGAAAAAAGGAAGATCCAAAACTTGCTCTAGATAGTAAGTGCTACACTCCAGAGCCCCAGAAAATATTGTATGTGTTATTTCTTCAGGGCTGGCAGAAGGGTAGAAGGACGGTTTGATTAAAGGGTAAGTCTGAAATGAAATGATCTTGAGGTCTTTGCCCTGGAAACTGAGGTTTTATCCATCATAATGGCACCAAAAGGAACTGGCAAGAATTTTGGTTAAAAGTTGGCAAGAGGAGAGTGGATTAGAGGACATAAGCACTAGGACCCATGAGCATACATCCTTGGAAATAGGTATATTTTTAGCAAACTAAGCATTGGATCCATGATTTTGCCTTGCTTTCAAAAGAGAAAGGTGCACCATGCACTTCTAGTGCTGATTTTGGAGGCCTTCATTTAAAAAATTAGGAGTTTTCTTAGCAATACCCAGACCTGGGCAAAGGGAGACAGACTCAGCTACCTACTCACCAAAAGCAAAAGCTGTAGTCCCATCAATAGCTCATAGAGAAACAGGCCAAAGTAACAGTTGAAGAGCTGCAGCAGCCGTAATTCCATCAGCAGATCAGCCAGCAGGAGTCTCAAAGCAGAGGGAAAAACAAAGCTTGCCTTTCCACCAGCCTCTGTCAGCAGCTGCTTCTTATATCCCAAGTCCAGTATACAAATCCTCAAAGGGAGACAGATTAACTAGCTGCTTACCAAATGCAGGAACTCTAGTCCCATCTGCAGCTCAGAGTGGAGAGCATTCCACACAGTCTTCTTGCCCTTTACTATTTTAGCACTCTATGGTACAATGTCACTTTTGACATATGAATTGCTTCCACAACCACATAGCACATTTTCTTTTAATTGAAATTTTGCAGAATCTGCTCTTACACTTTAGTTTTGGTTTTGCATCCCTTTCTCACTGCCCACAAAAAAACGAGATGTGCCTCTCCTGCATATGCCAAGGGTCCTTGTCCATAGTTAATTAATTTTGTCAGTCATGTGTATCATAACAAAACCATATGCCATGATGTTACATTACTCCCTGTGCTGTGCAAGATCCTACTGGCCACACTGGTTAAGGCTGTGGCCCTGTGCATGGAGTGCCCATTACATGGAAGTCTCTGTGTAGAAGCCTCTGAGCACATCTAGTGGAGGGACACTGGACTGGGGCTGGAGAAACCACTGGATTCTTCATCATCTGCCCTCTCCTTTTCCTGCAAGACCCTGATGCAGAATGTCCCCTTTCAGACACCTACAAGGTCCCCTGAGCCCACCTTTACGACCTTGAAGAGCAGCCACTGCAGTCCTTTCCGCAGCAGCTGAGAAGAGGTGAGGAATCCAAAGCATTCAGTGGTCTCTGCGATGCTTTCCGGGAACTATTGGATTGCTCTCTGAATAGCTTTATTGCCCTCACAGCCTGGAATGTAAACACAAAACTGTAGACAGGGATAAAGGCTACAAATTTATTTAACATTTAAGGATCTATGGGCTTGTTATCTATATCCATCCATGTGAGCATGTTGCAACTTAAAGACTGCCTGTCTTTCCAGGGCAACTCTGCCCTGGCTGCAATGGCAAGATGCATCACTTAACTGCTCATCATAAAGGTCTGATGAGTTGACAACTGTGTTTCCTCGATGCCTGCTCCTGTCTGGTACAAATACAAGCCAAGCAGACCAAATTACATCACATGTCCAGTTCTTCTTCCCCATGTGGAGTAGGTGAAAAAGGCAATCTCAAGTACCGGTTTTGGGAATCAAAGAAACCATTCCAGTTCCTCTTTCAAATGGATGACTGGTCCTTCGTGTGATTGTGTGATAGGGGGGTAGGTGAGGATGCCTAAACTGCTGAAAGGAGCTGAGGAGGAGAACCAGCACTCACAGCTGATTGGCTAGCTCTGCTAGGTTATGACACTCATCCATTTCTGGAAGAGGGTTGAACAAAACTATCCCTGCTGCAAGCTGTGTGCTGTCATTCCCTGGAGCACAGAGACCTACGATGTGAAGCACTGTTGTGGCATCCCAAGCCATGCACTCTTTCCAGTTGAGCTGGTTGCACGGAACCTACCTAAATCCAGTTTACAGAAATCAGTGGCAAAGATGGAGGTAGCCGTGGAGGAGCAGGTCTGGGAGGTTCACCAGTGTCTCTGCCTTCCCAGCCCTCAGCCATGAAATGTGGTTCAGTCCTTATCTTGATCGGTTGCCCATGAAGGCTTTGCTGAATTCTCTGTGGAAAATTTAATTATTTTTTCACCTGTTGACCACTTCTAAGACTTAACTTTTCACTGGGTGGTGTGGCTGTGTACACGTAACTGGCACTGCTCTGTCTGCAAGATACTTAGCTGCTTTTTGGAGCTCCAAGTTTTATTATGTGTTGATTACTGTATCCTTTTAGTAAGTATCCTGTTAGGCTGGCAATTGTTCAGTCAGCATGGTAATTTAGATTTAGTTAATTCCATGCCCTCTGGCAATCTCATCTCAGCAGGGCTGGACAGACTGTACAGGCATCTGAAGCAGTCACTTGAAGCAACTTATTTTTAGGTACGGTGCATTAGGGCTTAAGGAAGACTGGGGATGCTCCAAGCAGGGCTGCATCTGGTTTCCCCCCACCCCATTCTAAATGGGAATTTACACAAATACAAAGCAAGTTGCAATAGCAAAAGCAGGCTTCACCTCTACCCCCTCCCTGCCCAAGACAAATCTCATGACCAAAATCTTATGAGCTTTACTGATGAGTAAATCGCACAAAACAGATTAGCTCAAGGGCGTTTTCTGCACATTGGCTCTGGGTGGTTCAGAATCTGTGCTTGTGCATCAGTTAAATGATGGGAGACAGCAGGAGAAGAGGAGTGACACCAACTATCCTTTTCTGCAATTGTGCACTGTAAATGTTTAAATGTCTAAAGTAGAAAGATTTGTGGCCTTAAAATATACATACAAACCTCCACAGAGCACAAAAGGATATGCCTTGTTTTCAATCCGGATTGGACTCCTGAAAGCCTCCCCGGAGTGTGATTTCACTTCAAAACATGTGTGCTCTATCCATGCATTATTTTAAAGGAAATTTTAGGCTTTTTGCCATCATGTCATGCTGCCAGTGTTTTATTGTACTAGCAAGTACTACTGAATTTTTGCAAATGCATTTGTGGACTTTTCCCACAATAATTTGAGTGTAATATTTATTGTAGCTTCAGTTTTATTGTTATTAGCTACATTGAACACTTTGTAAGGCAGAGTATAAATTTAATAAATAAATGATGCAACCATATATACCTCCTTGGGAGTATTTCACATTGAATCCTGTAGCATCTACTTTTAATTAGGCATGCATAAGACTTTTATTTCAATCAATTTCTCTGGCATCAAACTGTTATATTTTACTGGATTTATAAGGATCTAGTTTTCCTCTTTTTTCAAATAAAACAAAAAGCTGATTTTCAGTTATAAGGAAATGTTAGAATTTGAGGCCCTTTCAGTGATGTGCTTATCAGCTTCAAAAGAATGAAAGGAAGCAGGTACTAAAACAAGGAGACATTGTGTCTTGGATGAACACTGCTAAATGGATTTCTGTTTTGCACAAAGTCAAAAACATCTTCTTGGTTGTCAGGGGCAGTACATCCAAATGAGCCTTAATTATATACAGGTGATGGGAGTTTGTCTAATGTTTTATGGTGAATCATTGATGAGGCCTGCAGAAGGAAAATTTGTAGAAATAAAATCACCTTGACAGTAAAGCACTCAGGTCAAAACACAAAGTAAAGTCTGTGTTCTCAGCTTTAATAAAAACAGTATGATCTGTCATCAACACAGCATTTTTACACTCTCAGACAATGCACTCGGGGAACTCCTGCTGGGTTTCATTTGATTTTTACTGAAGCCAACAAAGCACCGCTTATAGCTGATAATTCATTATGACAGCAGAAATGTTATAGAAATGCATCTGTTTGTGCCTTGTAAATAAACTGCAATTCCCTGTGATTTAAAAAAAAAAGTATTTTAAAAAATCAGTACAGACAATGGCATTTGAATATCAGATCAAGGAATTTTGTGATGCTTTTGAAAACTCTTGAATTTAAAGAGAAAGTATTTGTGCTCATAAAAGATTGCATTTTGTTATAGGGATTCAGTAGACACCTTTATTACAGAAGAATGTTGAAGAAGTAAATGTATACTGTCAAATAACATATAAAATGTATTGTAAGTTGTCCCAGGATATTTGTAGGGGATGGGATAGAAAACCTTTTAATAAGTAGACAGATTGTTGTTGTTGTTAGTCAAGAAGTCATGTCCGACCCATCGCGACCCCATGGACAACATTCCTCCAGGCGTTCCTGTCCTCCACCATCCTCCAGAGTCCACCCAAGCTCACACCAACTGCTTCAGTGACTCCATCCAGCCACCTCATCCTCTGCCATTCCCTTCTTTTGCCTTCAATTGTTCCCAGCATTAGAGTCTTCTCCAGTGAGTCCTTCCTTCTCATTAGGTGGACAAAGTATTTGAGTTTCATCTTCACTATCTGGCCTTCTAAAGAGCAGTCAGGGTTGATCTCCTCTGGGACTGACCGGTTTGATTGCCTTGCAGTCCAAGGGACTTGCAGGAGTCTCCTCCAGCAGCACAATTCAAAGGCCTCAATTTTTTGGCATTCAGCCTTCCTTATAGTCCAAATTTCACAGCCATACATTGCAACTGGGAGAACCATAGCCTTGACTATATGCAATTTGGTTGGCAGGGTGCTGTCTATGCTTTTTAGTATGCTGTTTAGATTTGCCATGGCTTCCCCCGCAAGGAGCAAGTGTCTTTTACTTTCTTGGCCGCAGTCCCCATCTGCAGTGATCTTGGAGCCCAGGAAGATAAAATCTGTCACTACCTCAATTTCTTCCCCATCTATTTGCCAGGAAGTAAGAGGACCGGATGTCATGATCTTAGTTTTCTTAATGTTGAGTTTCAAGCCAACTTTTGCGCTCTCCTCCTTCACCCACATCAAGAGGCTCTTTAGTTCCTCTTCACTTTCTGCCATTAGAGTGGTACCATCTGCATATCTGAGCTTGTTGATCTTTCTCCCGGCAATCTTAATTCCAACTGGTGATTCATCTAGCCCCGCCTTTCTCATGATGTGCTCTGCAGGGTGCTAAGTTAAATAGGCAGGGCGACAGTATACAGCCTTGCCAAACTCCTTTCTCAATTTTGAACCAATCAGTGGTTCTGTGTCCAGTTCTCACTGTTGCTTCTTGACATGCATATAGGTTTCTCAAGAGACAAATAAGATGGTCTGGTACTCCCATCTCTTTAAGAACTTGCCACAATTTGTTGTTATCCACACAATCAAAGCCTTTAGCATAGTCAATGAAGCAAAAGTAGATGTTTTTCTGGAACTCCCTAGCTTTCTCCATGATCCAGCATATGTTGGCAATTTGATCTCTAGTTCCTCTCCCTCTTCGAAACCCTGCCTGTGCTTCTGGTAGTTCTCGGTCCACATACTGCTGGAACCTAACTCATAGGATTTTGAGCATAATTTTGCTAGCATGTGAGATGAGTGCAATGGTGCGGTAGTTTGAACATTCTTTGGCATTGCCCTTCTTTGGGATTGGAATGTAAACTGACCTTTTCCAATCCTGTGGCCACTGCTGAGTTTTCCAAATTTGCTGACATATTGAATGTAGCACTTTTGCTGCATCATCTTTTAGGATTTTGAATAGCTCAGCTGGAATACTGTCACCTCCACTAGCTTTGTTGTTGCTCAGACTTCCTAAGGCCCATTTGACTTCACATTCCAGGATGTCTGGCTCAAGGTCAGTGACCACCCCGTCGTGGTTATCAGGGATGTTAAGCTCTTTCTTGTATAGTTCTGTGTAATCTTGCCACCTCTTCTTAATCTCTTTTGCCTCTGTTAGGTCCCTGCCATTTTGGTCCTTTATCATGCCCATCTTTGCATGAAATGTTCCCTTCATATCTCCAATTTTCTTGAAGAGATCTCCGGTCCTCCCTATTCTATTGTTTTCTTCTATTTCTTTGCACTGTTCATTTAAGAAGGCATTCTTATTTCCTCTAGCTTTTGTATGGAATTCTGCATTCAATTGGGTGTATCTTTCCTTTTCTCCCTTGCCTTTCACTTCCCTTCTGTCCTCAACTACTTGTAAGCTTCCTCAGACAGCCAGTTTGCTTTCTTGCATTTCTTTTTCTTTGGGATGGTTTTAGTTGCTGCCTCTTGTACAATGTTGCGAACCTCCGTCCATAGTTCTTCACACACTCAGTCTATCAGATCTAATTCCTTAAATCTATTTGTCACCATTACTATATATTCATCAGGAATATGATTTAGGTCCTACCTGAGTGGCCTTGTGCTTTTCCCTACTTTCTTCAATTTAAGCCTAAATTTTGCAACGAGAAGCTCATGATCTGAGCCACAGTCAGCTCCTGGTCTTGTTTTTACTGACTGTATAGAGCTCCATCTTTGGGGGCAGAGCACATAGTCATTTCTGTGTTGACCATCTGGTGATGTCCATGTGTAGTCGTCTCTTGGGTTGTTGGGAAAGAGTGTTTGCTATGACCATCGTATTCTCTTGACAAAATTCTATGAGCCTGTGCCCTGCTTCATTTTGTACTCCAAGGTCAAACTTGCCTGTTATTCCTGTTATCTTTTGGCTTCCTACTTTAGCATTCCAATCCCCCATGATGATGAGAACATCATTTTTTGGTGTTAATTCTAGAAGGTGTTGTAGGCCTTCATAGAACAGTTAGCTTCAGCCTCTTCAGCACCAGTGGTTGGGGAATAGACTTGGACTACTGTGATGTCGAATGGTTTGCCTTGGATTTGAACTGAGATCATTCTGTCATTTTGGATATTGTACCCCAGTACTCTTTTTTTCTACTCTTTTATTGACTATGAAGGCTACTTCATTTCTTCTGAGGGATTCTTGCCTGCAGTAGTATATACCATTCCTGTCCATTTTAGTTCACTGATTCCTAAGATGTCAATGTTCAGTATCATCTCTTGTTTGACCACGTCCAGCTTGCCTTGATTCATGGATCTTACATTCCAAGTTCCTATGGAGTATAGATCTTTACAGCATCAGACTCTCCTTTCACCACGAGATACATCTGCAACTGAGTGTCCTTTTGGCTTTGACCCAGTTGCTTCATTCTTTCTGGTGCTACTAATACAAGCCCTCAACTCTTCCCCATTAGCATATTGGACACCTTCCGATCTGAGGGGCTCATCTTCCGGCGTCATATCTTTTTGCCTTTTGGTACTGTCCATGGGGTTTTCATGGCAAAGATACTGGAATGGGTTGCCATTTCCTTCTCCAGTGGATCACGTTTTGTCAGAGCTCTCTGCTATGACCTGTCTGTCTTGGGTGGCCCTGCACGGCATAGCTCATAGCTTCATTGAGCTACGCAAGCCCCTTCGCCATGACAAGGCAGTGATCCATGAAGGGGAATAGATACATAGATATAACTTATATCTTGCATCTTGTCTTGCAAGGAACTCAATGTTCCCCTTCCTCTCAATTTTATCCTCACAACAACCCTGTGAGCTAGTTTAGGCTGAGGGTCATTTGCTGGCCTGAAGTCATCCATTGAGCTTCATGGCTAGAACCCAGATTTCCTACATTTCACTCTAATACTCTAATCACTACACCAGATTAGAGTATTAGAGTGACTTTCTCACACCCAAATTTGAAGAGAACTTAAATGGAAGAGACACTGAATATTCAATGTTACAATGAATGGCTAAAGGATTGTAATTCTTTACTGTCAAAACATGCATAACTATAACCCAGACAAAAAAGCACATAGTCATATTGTCTAGTTTTACGTATATTAAACTAGGCATTCCTTGCACAATAACAATGACAAAGTGATGTTCTAAACTCAGTTCCTATACTTGGTATAGGGCTAATATGAATCAAGTGAAGATTCATATAGGATGCAAAAGACAACATGAGAGGATTTCGGGCTTGTTGGGTAGCCATGAGTGCTTTTCACCCATACCTGACTGATTTTGTGGACCTGGCAAAGTCCTCTCAAGATATGGGAAGATGGACCAGAGGTTCCATGGTGGGTGCAGTGCCTTTCAGCAAGTAAGCCCTGGCCTGGCCATAGTGAACCCTTCTCCTTCCCTGGCTTCCCCTCCAGCTGTGAACAAGAGATCACCACAGCTTCAGCAACATTGTTCTGGGGCATGGATGGTGAGAGATCTGCTTATCAAAGCCTATCTGCAACTGGTCCATCTTCTGGGTGAGTCCACGAGGTGGGTGCTGAGGTGTTGGCATTTGGGCTTGGCTTCCTGGGGGGTATACCAGAGGGCAATGTGCAAAGGGATGGCATAGCCTTACCTTGAGGTATGAGGAGCCTGAGGGTTGGGCAGAGCTGATGACATGGGCCAACCCACCATTAGGCAGAGGGAAGCAATCACCTCAGATGGCTCACGCTGGGGGAAGGAGGGCTCCCCTGAGCTCCCTGACCATTTTCAAGCCTCTGAGCCAGCACAATAATGCTGGATTGGTTTATTCCAGCATGTCATGGATAGCACTTTTGGGAATGGCTGTGGTCAAAGCAAACGAGTATCCTCCATGCTCCTAACTTTTCTGCTCATGTGACATATGATGGCACTACAGAGCAGAATTTCAGTGGGCAGCAAGTGGGCACCAGGCAAGTGGCTAATGAGTGTTGGCAAATATTAGAGAGCAGAGCTGGGCCATGTGGCTTGGGCTTTCACCTTAAGGCATCCAACTACCACAGGTCTGGAGCGGATAGCTTTCCCTTGCCAGCACTGGAATAATATCCAAATGCTGGCCTGTTTAGCTCTTGTGCATGGAATTGAGTAGAGGACCAACTTGTCTTTCATCTCAGGTAGCCAACTGATTCGGGTCATCCCTGCTGCAACCATTTCAAAGGAGCTCCAGCAGAACTCCACTCCTTGAAATGAATGGAGATGGCTTCACAATAAGACAGAATCTGATGAATGTGCAAACCCAGACTGTAGTATTATATTTGATGTCAACACACCAAACTATGTGAAATAGTCAGGGCCAATATTATGAGTTATGATCCTCAGGCATCAACCAAGGTGTTTCTTTGGCCTTTGCTTCTGGCTTCGAGACGAAATGCACATGTGAGTGACTGGAGCAGGGAGAAGACACACCACTTCCCACTTACATTCAGCAGCTGTGGGACATGGGCCCAGAGAGAAAGGGAAAGGGGATGGTGGGAAGCAGGAGGAGACCCACTGTTTATATCACGGCCAAAGCCACCCTCCAAAAAATGGATCAGGTAGGCACTGTGTACATTTGATCGTAACAATTATGCAGAGTCACATCTTTGCTAATATCCTCAAAATATCACTCAGAACATGAAAGGGAAACAAATGGTTAGTTATTTAACTATGAATAAATTATGGTGGAGAGGAATTTGTGCGATTTTCTGTCACAAATGCCAGATTCCTAGGGTACTGTGCACTCTGACTTTTGAGGGAGAAGAAAAGAAGTAGAGGAAAAGAAAAGAAAAGAAGGAGGGAGGGAGGGAATAGATGTCCATACACAATAATCATTTACATCACTTTAAATAAAAATAAAAAGCAGGAAAAAGAAAGATCTGACATTTCAGAAATATACATTAATATAACCAGTCCATATATCTAAATTGGCATTCATACACAATTGGAAGCCTTAGGAGATACATTCAGATGTAGCAATTTATTTATTTATTTATTTATTAAAACATTTTTATGCCGCCCCATTCGCCGAAGCCTCGGGGCGGCTCGCAATAATAAGGTCTCCAGTCCCTTGAATGATAGGTGGTGATTGTTTATCCTTCCAAGCTTGAAGGATAAACCCTCAAAGGTGTAAGTCTCTTTGCAACTGTAAGGGCTCTCAGTATCCACTTTTGCTGTTAATCCCCACATCATAGGGATGTAATTTAAAACCTCACGGGCAGCTGTTATTATCACAGATTTTTTTCAGGAACATAGTTTATACAAGCGATACCTTCCAATCAATTATTCTTACAGTGTTCCTATAACCCAGGACTATCCTATCAACTAAGCCTTTGGTAAACAGATAACCCCAAAGTTGGAGACATCCAATCCTCCAATGAAAGGTGGGAGAAGCTGCAGAGGTGATCTTTGTCTCCCTTCTCCTCCTATCCTGAATATTTTTATAGCCAGGCTTTTGAGCCTGTTTAGCACTTTAAAAGGAGAAGGGACTCTGGATAATTCGTATCCTGGTGCCTCCAGTTAACTTTCTTCCACATGCATTGGATTGACCCATTTCCTGCTCTTTTGAAATTGCATTCCTAACCTCTGAGTGGAGTTGGCAGAGCTCTTTCCACACCGGCCATGGGTGGTCTGGAATCTTATGGTCCCTGGTACACTTGCCAAGGGGCCATAGATTTGCTCACATAGTCCCTTCTTTGTGTCCAGACGTGATTCATCCTGATCATAATTCAATATAATACAGATTCCTTCCCTTGGTGAAACATTTGCAAAAGGTCTATCCTGCAATGTCATCAAAAAACATACAGTGCAAACCTATAAATGTCTGCTCAGAAGTAAACTTCATTGAGTTCAATGTGATTGCAGTCTTAGATCATTAAATATATTTCGTAACATTTTGAATGGAATTTTGAATGCAAGAACCAAGGATATTCAAATACATGACACTTTGCTCAAGTATTGACTTTAATTCAACTAGAAGGGAAGGAGCTCAACTGTATTTCACAAATCAACAAAAGCATGAACTGGGAGCCCATTTTATATTTTATTCAGTCCACTAATTCTGCCCAAAGCTAAAAAGAATGCAGAATTACATAGAATGCTATGTAACCATAGCAGCAGCAGTAATAATAATCTCTTAAAGAATAATAATATTTCATTTGAACTCATACACATTTTCAAAAGGTCTGGTTTGCCCAGACCAACATTTTCAAAAGGTCTGGTTTGGTCAGATCGACATGCGTGTCCAGAATGCCTGTTTCCAGGGCACAGATATGTCAATCCCTGTGCACAGAATGAGAAATATTCAGACTTTAAATTTTCCACGGTTGATTAAATGGAAGAAGGAAAATTTTTGTCATATTTTCATGTTGCTCAGGAAGCATAGGAAATTGTACAAGGGACCTCACATACCCTCCACGTATAGGGCTGCCATGGACATTATAAGTAAACTTCTCTGTAAGCAATATAAGCCTGGGAGCCATAATATTTCTCAGTAAATCACCTCACAAATAGGGACAATTGCTTTTCTTTCTATTCTTCTAAAAGGGGAAAATGAGGGTGCTTTTTAGCTGTCAGAACACACCCGCCAAGTAATTCATAATGTGTTGCATTAACACACATAAAATGAAATGAAAAACTGCTTGGAAGTGCTGACCTTTCACTTTGCCAAAAGCTGTAGCAAATGTTCTAGAGGGCAAAGTAATGTCCATTTTACTAGCCAAATAAATTCAAAACAGCAAGTCAAGCAGCGATATCTGCAAAGCTGAGTAGATAGCATTTGCAGATCTTATACTGCCCTGTGCAGCAGCAGGGACCCCACAAAGGAAATGAAATGATATGGTACATCAAATGATATGGTGTGTCATAAGGCAACTTAATTATGCTCCTTGTTGAGCTTCATCAGCAAAAGCATAGGCTTTTGCGGGCTACAAAATCTGCTTTTTATGAAAATCATTCACTATGCTAATTTGGAGGTACCAAATCAAGCAGGTGCTGGGAGATCACAGTTACGCTGCTGGACTTGACAAACAATGTCACAGAATGTGAAGTTAGTTAGCCTGTAAGTTGAATTGAGTAGAGTCATGATTCTTGAATGCATACAAAGCTCAGGCTTGGTTGCAAAGAATTTTAATATTTTCACAATTCAGACTGAGATCAATTTTGAATCCATTTCCTGCATATGCATGTTCTGCATGACCCAGCTTCCAAACTTACCATCTTTGTCCATATCCAAATGTTAAAGCACTTATGATACTAGCCAATCAGAAAAGAATGTGTTGTGACACATTAAGTCATGATTCATGGGATGGAAAACAATACTACATTGCACAATCCACACTCGATGGTGAACTATGGTTCAAAAATTTAAAGATAACTCAAAGACATATAATAACTTTTTTGTTTGTTTTTTGTCCTTACCTAAGTAAAAGATGTTCCAGCTTCAAATGTTTTCAGGTCAATTGAATGGGAAAGTAACTATGTATGTAGTGAGAAAGGCAAGCAAAACCATTTTGATGCAAACAAAAAGAAAATAATATTTCTTAAGAAAAGAATGTTTCAAGAAAAGAATAGGTATACAGCAGGATGAGGGGTGGAATGTAGTCACTGGAGATAAAGAAGAAGGAGGGTGTGATAAGGTTGTAATGCAGGTCAAAATTTAGGATGCATGTTCTGCGGTTTGAATTGAAGAAATTTTCGTTGAACTTGCTATGTATTGGTGGGTGAATGCATCCTTATCCACCCCCTGTATATTCGTTTGCTTATGTGAACACTGACAGAGTTGGATGGAAATAATGATTGAAACCTTCTCTCTCATGTGCATGGTTCTGAATAGAGACATGTGTTTCTATCAGGGGACACTGACAGTTTTAACTCTCTCTCTCCTGCAAGTGCTGGTATCCATTCATTATGAAACCTACCTACTTGGATAAACCTAATGCAAGAGTGGGATCTTTTTCTCCCCTTTCTTTCATGGTCTGGATTTCTCAGTGTTTGGATTTATAAATGCTGGATACATACCCCTCAAACAAATTACAAATGAGGACAAGTTTACGTGCCACTAATATTTACAACTATAGATCACAAAATATTTCATTTAATTTGAAATAATTGATCGTTATTCATAAGTACTCCACATTCAGGATAAACAGAGCTTGCGAACTTTACTCTTCCGAATCTGGGTTTCAGATGCTGTGTTTTCCACCAAGGTGGTGGCACACTGGGACTGCTACCTCCTTTTCCTGACAGCCTCATCTTTGACAGGCATATGGAAGCAGGCTCACAGCCTCGGCATTCTCTATTGAATTTGGCTGATGCACATGGGTGAGAATTTTGTTTCCATCCCCCTTTTTGTTAAGAATTAATGGCAATTTGGAAAGTTCTTCAGGAGAGAGAAGGAAAAACCATCACCTTGAGATTTTTTGAAAAATCAATGCATTATAAAGTAAAAATGGCAGATTCACCTTATATAAGGCCCTAGAGCCTGAAGGGCTTTAGCAGTTCCCCATTACCTCTTCCCTAACTGCAGAATCTTATGATGTATGTTCCATATATTTATAAAAGGTTAACCCATCTTTCTACCCAACAAGGAATGGTCAAGCAGTTTGGGTTTTTTTCACAGACTTGCTTTAGCTCAAATGTGTATGTATATCTTCACTGGTGAATCTCACACTCCACCTGTGTTAAGCTTGGCCTGCACTTGTGGAAAAATTAACAATTCCACATATGGTTATTGACCGGAAAGTCTAATCTGTGCCATGGGTCATTAGCATAGTTTTAGAGGGTCAGTTTGTTTTGGTACTGAGAGCTGGAAAAAAATAAGACAGTTCTTAATTATGGCAGCCACTTCAAAAAAGAGGTCAAAAGAATAAATATATTTACATAAAATGTTTGTAAGCTCATTTATATGTAAAAATGTACATGCAGAAATAATTGCTAATATTTAAACAGAAATAGAATGGACCTCATTGGGAAGACTAGTGCTGAGTTGTGTCTCTAGTGTGCAGCCTGTTTCCTAGGTCCTTATTGTTGGCAAACAACTTTAGGGCTCCTGTTGCTTCCCCAGTAGGCCTTCAAACAGAGGGCTATCCTCTGTAAGGTAGGACTGACAGCCACACTATAATAATTCCCATAGTAAATGCTACCTGCCTTTCTGAAGTTTCTGCTATGGATAATTACAACTGTGATGGGATGCAAATCTGCATGCACGGACATCCTGTACGAGTGGAAAACTAGCACAGTATGGAGTGGACTGAACTAGAACTTTTCACCTCAACATGCTAATTTGTAAATGGGCAGCAATCAACAGTCTATCTTCTGCTACTGTATGAAGTGTTATAGTCACTTCACTACCTCCAGATTCTGCCTAGGTCACAACACCCAACATCTACTTGACATCCTGTGTCAGGCAAGTGGCACAGGTCCATTTTAATTAAACACTTCAGTCTTCTCCCCGCAACATCTGAGATCCCAGAAGGACTCACTTGAACCTGTTGATGACACAGGATTGGATGGAGTGCAAGCATGATACTAGTGGAAATGGAAAGCTCCTATCGGTGCAGCCACTAATGCGACACTAAGGACAACTGGGTTGCTCTGCAGAGTGGAGTATTACAATAACCAAAGTCATATAAAGATGCTCAAAAGGGATCATAATGGTGGGAAGATAAGAAGGGAGTCAATTTTGGGGGTTGTAATACATAGGCTCTATTTGTTTAAAATTCCCTTGGCAACTTTGTCTATTTCATTCACTTTTGTCTGTTCTGCTTATACTAGTTTTTTCCTATTCCACATTTTCTTCTATGTATTTGTATATGTTAAGAAAATAAAAATTAAAAAAATTAAATAGGGATTGCAACTGATATCCAAATGCTCCAGGATTCTACTAGCTTGGTCTACTGTCTTCATTCTGCCACATAGGTAACCAAGCCTCAATCCTAAAATGTACTGAGGTGGACATAAAGTGGATAGGAAGAATGAAGATGAAACATCTCTGAGTAGTGTACTTTTTTTCCTGAGTGGCTTCTTTTGCTTGACTGTGTTCATCTCAGGAAAACACGGCAGAAGAGGGACAGGGCTAAGAAAGAGTAGAAGGGGTTATGGAAGGCTTCTCCTGTCGCACAATCTTTCTTTAACCCTTTCCTCCAACAAACCAATGGGGCATGTCCTGGTATACACATCTTTAAAATAATTTGCAATTATACCATTCATATAATAAAATGCCACTAGAATGCCTGGGATCCTAATAGCCCACTTTACTTGGATATTCTTTAAGAAGCCTGGTTTTCATATTACGTGGAAAAGCAGTGATACAAAGTCAGTGGGACTCCTGGAGACCTGCTTATGAACATTCGTATCATTTGAGAAAGGCAGCAAGTGCAAATATTGGAAACGCGGAAGGGAAACGATGTGTTCGTTCATACTGTGTGGTAATGCCAAGTATTAAGAGACACTTTGTTACCTGACTCTGATTTTGGCACCTGCCTCTAGATATGATCTGTTCTCAGCTACTCTAAAGGCGCAATCCCATGCATGTTTAGACAGGTAAAAAGTCCTAGGAAATGCTCCCAGGAAATGCTGGGAGTTGTGGGATTTCACCTTTACCCTCTTCCTTGCAAGTAAGTCCCACTGAACACAATAAGACTTACTTCTGAATAGATATATATAGTACACAAGTGATTGTCACCAATTTGTACTTTTCTTAAGCAAGACAATAATACAGGTACCCCAAATATAAGGGAGAAATGGAAAGATA
Source organism: Varanus komodoensis (assembly GCF_004798865.1). NCBI lineage: Eukaryota > Metazoa > Chordata > Lepidosauria > Squamata > Varanidae > Varanus > Varanus komodoensis. Next base: position 23,878,930 of record NW_025335568.1, on the reverse strand, counting down.
CATGGAAGTTTAGTGTATCTTTCCTTTTATTTAGCTGTAATCCTGTACTAACTTACTTGGGAACAAGGCTCATTTAACATCAGTGATTGTCCTTCTAAATAGACATGTCTAGGATTGCACTGTTGATGGCTTAAAGATGCTTAATAAAACTTTCTATCAGAAAAAAATTGTTAAATAAGATTCTGTCTTTGAAACAGCAGGATTCCAATTTCAGCCATGTTATTATATTGTGTAGTGTACCTGTATGAGTTTTTAAGTGCAGCGTGTGTCAAACAAACCCATATTGATACATAAAGAGGAAGTGCGTTTGCCACAGATGAGACACTCTGCTACAACTCTTCCAAAGCAGATAGCTTAAAGTTTACTTTCACATGGGTTTTCACTTTTTGACCTGCTCTTGACCTGGGTAACACTGGCAGACCTGTGAGTTTAAGAAGGCCTGGGATCTATTAAAAGAGTAGTAGCTTGACTTTTACTGAGTAACATGCTGATGGTTTAAAGTAAATGTTATGGTTTGTCACAGGAACCAATTTGGTTACCGTTTGTTCTTCCTGCCCCTGCCTGCTGATATTTTCTCAAGTGTTTTTCATTCGATAAATTCTAAAAAAGAAATCTGCACGCTGTTATTTTAAACTTCTGCATCTCTCCTTTTTGCAGTTCAGTTTTAAACACAAGGCAGTGCACCCAAAATTTAATCAAAAATGCTGTTTGGCAGAACTTGAACTCAAAGTGGGCTAACTTTGAGGTCATCTCTCTCTCTCTGTCTCTCTCTCTCTCTCTCTCTCTCTCTCTCTCTCTCTCTCTCTCTCTGTCCTTTGCAAACACCCGGTAGTTCTCATGAAGGTCTGGCTTGAACTAATATTTGAAATCCTAACCTGTCTACAAATCATTGAATTTATCTGCCTAACATTGAGAATGATGGGCAGTGCAAACCATTTCATGGATATTATAAACAGATTGGATTTATTGGTTCTCTTTCCTTGCACTTGTTTTTCCCCATCTTTGGGCATATTACAAGTGATGCACAAAGTCATGTTTTGCAGTCACTGCAATTACAATATGAATAGAATGCCTGTGTTGTGAATGCCAAACCCAGTCCTGCTTAGGCTGACCAGTTATGTATAATCAGAAAAGAAGAGCTGCATCACCAAAACAGAGAACAAAAGAGGACATCTATTTCAATAATATTTGTGCAGAATCATTCATACACACAAACACACATACATATATATAAATTTAAATAGGAATAAGGTGCATCTCACTGCCTTCTAAATAGGAGATTGTCTTCTGCCAAAGAGTACACCTGCCTATGATCAGTTTTTTCTGTTTTCAAATATTAGCACAATCCTACTGAACAAACTACATAGTTATCCTTGGTCACAGCTGCCTGTCCCATTCTCTTCTCATCCTCACTTCCTGTGTTTCAGATGCATCTTGTCTTAGAGTGACAGATACGCATTGTAGAACTCAACTCTGCATAGAACATTCAAGCACACATTTCCTCCAGACAGATGAGATATACAAATCCATAAAGAACTAAAACAAAGCACACTGTGAAAGTCAGTCACTGCATTTCCATTTTATCATCTTAATGTATTAAAATATTTTAAATAAACAAACATACAGCCAACCATACAGTTAGCACAAAAGAGTCGAGACAAACTCACATTTTAAAAGGGGTGGAAGAAAGGAGAAATTGTCAATTATTTGCTTATGTTAATGCCCAGAATCTGTAGCCCAAGATGGCCATATGTTCTTTCTCTCTTCAAGAAGCCTGCAACTCTCTCATTGTAAACATTATTTAAACAGACTTTTTTCTGAAAATATGCAATTACACAAGCATTTTGATATATTCTTATAGCCCAGAGCTTCATTGCAAAATTTGAAGTGTGAAATCCATGGGAAAAAATGAATTTTGATCCACACAGTAGTCTGAAATGTGCTAGAGTGGTTCACTTTGAAATCCAAAGTGAACAAAACTCTTCAGCAAGTAACACCATAGTGATTTCTGAAAATTTAGAAAGAAAATGGTCACAAATTCTAGATGCTCCTAGGCAGCATCTGGGGTGCCAAGGGATGGTTTAGATCTTCTTCTCCACATCTTAGGTAAGAGCTATGAGTACAGAGAAGGAGATCCAGTTAGTGACATGGAAGGAGAACACATGGAGTATAAATGGGGCGTGCTGGTGGCTGGCTATGGGAAGGATGGAGGCCAGGATCTACTGGATCCTCAGTCCACTCTGTTCTCTACCCTGTCCCAGGAAAGTAAACAAGCTAGATGGGCTCAGAGGCCTGTCCAACTAAATTCACTTTAAAAGGAGTTCGGTGAGATTGTAAAAGTCTCTGCCATTCCTCTTGCCCTTCATAGCTCTTGCTCTGTAACTTTCCAATTGAGCTCTTAGGCTCTATAGATTGTATACCAAAGGAGGGAACCAGTGCTCTCCAGTCAGTGGAATGTCTTTCATCAGCAGAATAGATTATCCATTCCACTGTAATCCCAGCATCTCTGTCCAAAATAAATAAATAAATAAATAAAGCCTATGGAGGGTCAAGAAACCCTTTAAAACAGATTCTGGGAGGTGCTGAGGTCTGCCGAGGAAGAAAGAGAAAGGTCCATTGTAGGACAGAATGTGTCTTGCACAAGGTTGGATGCCATTATAAAACTGCAGTCAATGTTTGCGTTCATAACCTTTGGATTGTTCAAGAATTAAAGTCATTATATTTACAAGCCAGTATTATGAACATTTCCCATTTATTTTGCCTTCCTCTTTGGCTCTCTTTCAGATATCCATATTTTTCAGAACAATAGAGTTTTCTATTATATTAAAATAACCTCTTCCAGCAATCAGTACATAGTCGCTTGTATCACACATCACCTGCAGGCACTAGAGGTTGGTTTGGTCAGGTACATGTCAAGACCCACATTCCTACAGGAGGGCCACCACCTCTGTGGGTGGCACAGATACTGAAACATGGTGAGGACACCAGCATTTTGTCTATTAAAGATCGTGTGAGCAGACCTCTGCTCAGAGAACTCCAGCCCCAGGGTTTCATTAATTGGGGCTGTAAAGATAAGAAATCATATGTGAAAAGTTGTAGTTATGTGTATCTTCATGAGAAACAGCAAATGTTTCATTATGTTTGTGATGTCATGTTTATACTACTTGTCTAGTAGATAGAGGCCAGGGCAGGCATCAGTAGAAAACGCAGGAACAGGTCCTCATTCTCAGCATTCCACTAGCTGTGCAATAGAAAATCATTCACTGCAAGATTTCGGAAGTTGTTCCACTTGGAAAATAATTCAGGCAATATATATGACACAAAATGCTATTTGTCATGAGGTTTCTTACAGCAGGTGCAACAGAAGCCAGTTTTCATCATAATAGTATGAATGTCCCAAAAACATTTTAATACATTTATGGGCAATCTTTTCAGGTCAGAAACAAAAGGAAACTGTGATTCACCAGAACAAACCACAACCAGTTGGTGGAATTCATTGCACAGACCTCCATCTTGCCTGTTTCACTTTGTAGCAGCATCTGAAGACAAACTGGAGACAAACACTGGGCTTCTAGTATTTTAATCAGATCCAATGGGTTGTTATGAGGGCATGAAATGGCTCTTCATAATTTGGTTGACTATTAACTGAACATTTGGGTACAAGTATCAAGTTGGTTTGGCCTTTTATGTTTAGGCATGTTTAGGTAATTCTTAGTGTATGAAACTGAGATATTTGCTTCTCCAGGAATTTTACATAAAATTAGTAGAAGCAATGCACAAATATTAATGTATTTAAATACAGCTATTCCTCCATACCATCACCTGTGATCAAGGCAAGTGGAGACAAGACATGGTCTGTGTACATTTGATGGCCCAGTGTGAGGGCTGGAGCAGCAATAACTGCAAAAGCTGGTGGTACCCTCCCCATTGTCTCTTTGCAGGAATGGCTCCTACCACCTGACAATCTAATATTTCCGTGTAGGGTCAGCTAAACACTTTGAGGCTGAGTGAGAATTTTTTACCTGCCACCAAATTAGCCTGTGCGACAAGGTTCATTTTTGCCTACACAGAAACGGCATTAAGAAAGGAGGCATTACTAAAGAGTAGATTTTGGTATTTGGCTTAGTTTTGTTAAAGCTTGTGTATGTGGGTAGGAATAGAGGTCGGAATGGGCAATCAGAGCACCTTGATGGTTACTGGACATTTCCACGGACAGCTTTACTTTGGGCTAACCATGCACCTCCTTGGGCCCTTGGAGGGGATGGTCCAGGGAGCCCTCCCTCCTGACATAGAATGGTGCATCACAGTGGAGGGCTGCTTCCACAGCTGTCCAAGGCCAGATAGATCAAGCTAGTTTCTTGTGGAGTTAAATCTTCCCCCACAGACATCCGTGGTTGCTCCTATTTTTATTAAATAAATATGGTCCTTGTTCAACCATTTCCTTCATCTAGCCTCCTCATTAGTACCACCACTGTAATCATTCACTGTTTTGCAAATAATCAAGAGTTTGTTCAGTGGTTAGCCTCTAGCCTGTCATCATTTTGCCAGATTTACCAAATTTACTGTCTCATAAAGCGTTCTAGGTAAGGCCTGGTTCATATGGCCATGAAGCAACAAAGCGACTGCCTCAAATCCAAAACATGTGACGCTTGTTGAGCCATTATAGCTGTTTGATGCATGGTAGCGCTAATTTTCATCACACAATCACAAGCCCTGTCTCTTGTAAATCACACAGAGAAAAATTGTGGTCACGTATAGTGAGTGGCTACAAATGAACTTCCGAGATGTTGTGGGCAGTTGCTGGTCCATGCAAATTGGCTGCTTGTTTGAACCATTAGATAGAATTTGCATGCTGGCAGAATACCACACCCATTTAATATCAGCATTCCACTTTTTTTCAGGCAGACCTACAACCACTTCTTTTCAATGGACATAAGCTGAAACAACACCATCCCATTTTTCCCCCTCTTACCACAAGCATTGCTCAAAAGCATTTTTAGTAAGGTGAAATCCTAGCTAACTTGTATGTTTGCTTCAGTGGTTTCAGGGATCTTGGACTGGCATTGTGGAAATGCTGGCAATTGCTCAGCTTTCCAGATCTAGGAGAGGTGGGAATTAAAGAGTGCATTCAATGAGTATGTTGTCACAATGGCTGGGTGCACGTGTCATGGCAAGCAACCTGCAAGATGTTTTGCCCAGATGTGTCAGACAGTTAGAGGGCTTCTACACTAATGTGGTTTCCACCTTTCTTTCTCTCTGCTATTGGAACATATCCCATCAGCCACTGTGCCTGAAATTTAGCCCCACACTGGATGGCTAGACAAGCTCCTGCAACACCTGCTACTCTTTCCAGGGGGCTCTGTGGTATGTGCATACCAGGACATGATGGCAGGTTCGGACAATCAGAGAAACCACGGTGAAGTCTGTGAAGCATAGAACAGACTGTTGTTTCTAAAAACATACCATGCTGAAATACCACACCAGAGTTCAGATGACACTTCAGACTATCCTGCTGAAGCCACCACTGTGGCTTCTTGTGTCATGCAAGCCTATCCAGTAGCATTCTGGGTATGCATGACAGCCCTCACGAGGCACCATGAGAAATTGTGGGTGCAGAGGAGAACAGAAAACAATCAGCAGAGGCTGACTTTGATGTGCAAAAGAATAGATTGCCTGAGTAATGCTTAATTTCTAGGAATATATCAACAACTGTCCATACTGAACAGGCATAGCAGCAAGGAAATTAAACCAGGACATGTTATTTATTTTATTGCAATGGAAAAATAAACTTGTAGAGCTTCTTTGAAAATGTTATGTTGCCACAATATGCACAGTGGTTCTGTTGCAAAGATTTATTTAGAATGCAGAGAGACTCAGATATTTAATTCATTAAATACATTTTGTAATTAAAGAGCCATGAGAAAAGTTAATTAGTACAAATCACTGGCTTTTCTTTCCATGAAAAATCTAGGAAGATAGGAATACATTGTGCATGACTTCTGGCTTGCATTTAAAAAATACAATGTCCTGCAGTAATAACTCAGGGTTTCTTTGGTAGAAAGTATACACTTGGGTATTCTTCAGTTTGTGTGTTCATCTGTCTTGATCAGCCTTGCAGAATGATATCTTGCCATTCACATCCTAGCTGGCAAACAAACAAGAAATCATGCTATCATAGAGTTGAAAAGTTCATTGGAGATCATCTAGCCCAACCCCTTGCTCAAGGCAGGCTCTGAAATTTAGAGCCTGAAATTTAGAGCCCAAATCTTCTAAATTTAGAGCCCAAATCTTCCAGCTGTGATGGAATTGTACACAGTGCTTAGCACAGAGAAACCTTTACTCATGCAGGTGTCACCAGTTGATATTTACTTATTGCACTGTCAAATTAATTCCCGTGCTTCAGATAAAGTATATCAGGGCAGCATACAGAATATTCAGTTTTTTAAAAATCGTAAAATATAACAACATGCAACAAGAATGAAAGGAGAGAGAAAATAACGTCAATTCAAAGAGACAACAGCAGCATGAGCACCAGGTATGGCTCCATAGGAGGAATAGTCCACGTGTGTGGCACCACTGCAGAGAAGTCACTCCTTGCGGTTACCACCTGTCACACCTTATCCAGCAGGATCACCTAGTGAAAAGTCCTCAAGTGTACCTCTTAGTGTGCAGGAAGGCTGACAAGTGCAAATAATTAAGCGAAGGGTATATTGTGGGCAACCAACAGAAGATTAGAATCAGCTAACTTTTGAAAATAGGGAAACCCATGCTGTGATTTTCTTAGCAATGGGAGTTGCTGCTTAGGGCTTTCACAAGTTGGGATCTCTTCTCCCCTCCATGAAGGTCCAATGTTTAATTCAGAATACTTTCAGGATTTGTATCATCTATGCTGTAGTTTTAGCAATTTTTAACAAAACAACTCCTCTGCCTAAATTTTCTTAAATATTCCCATGCATTCAATATGCTGAATAATGCCTTGAAAATGAAAGGAAGGGTCATGGACTTTAGTTCTGCTCTGCCCTGAGGATATTTACAAGTATTATGAGATCAGACACTCACCTTATGCAACCTCTGGGAGCAAAACTGTTTATCTAGTTATACAATTTCTTGATTGAAGCCAAGTCAAAAGGGTCACTAAAACAAAACACAGTAAACACAAGCATTTCTTTTGGTCGAAACTTTCTGTATTCCCTACAAGTAACATGGTAGTGGCATTCATTCTAGAGGTACAACTGATGTCACTTTTCCTATCACTTATTCCCCTGGGATATTTAAAAACAAAAACAAAACAGAAAGCAGCCCTCCCCGCAGAAGAAATCTTAGCCCGCAGACTATAAAGGTCACCGGCCATGAGAGGCTGATTATACTGTGACATCAAAGTTAGGGGTGTATGAGAAAATCGTTTCAGTTGAGTTTTGATTAGGATTTACCTAGTTCACACCTTCTGGACTGAGCATAGGCCTGGGTGTAATTTGCAATCGAAATCAATGCATTTTTGATCTTGCCATATGATTCTTGGACCAAAATATGTGTTCAAAAGCATGCATACCTTTGAAAACTATACATGAATAAAATATACTTTGAAAAAAGTCCACAAATACCCCATAATCAATTGAAGAAGAATGCATGCATTTAAAAGATATATTGAATGCATGCGTTTAGGAAAATATGCACAAAAGTAAGCATGGATTTTCAAGGAAAAGATACAATCTGATACATACTCATCTCAGAATATGCCTAAATATGGAATTCAGAGACTTTGGATGAGCCAAGATTTTTCTGATTTGCACATCCCTAATCATAGTGGATGTACGAAAGCTGTGAAGTCCAGCAGAAGTAACTTAAATATCATGTTTTGCATAAATTTCAGGTCTAGCATAATTGAAAAGAGCCTGACTTTATACTTCTTTGTGATGATGAATAATATGTGTGTGTGTGTGAATATGATGATTCATACACACATATATTATTTTGCACCAAAGTAATGTACATGCATACATGTCCTGCCTCTCATAAACAACTCTATCTGGGTTTGAGTTGTGGTGGTCATTTCGCTGATGAATATGCCACTGTCTGTTGAAGCCATTGATGAAGGAATGCGCTTGTGCAAACACAGCCTGGCCACTGGACAGGGAGAAATGGACAGCAGAGTCCACTCTTCTGGCTTGGTATGGGACAAACTGCTGTTTGGTTCCAGTGCTGCCCAGTGGGTTTATGGGGTCAGAGGCACATGTGATTGGGAGCCCTGTTGCTGCCCCCTTCAAAGAGCCATGTGCATGTCCTTATGATATATCGCAAGCCCTTATGATATACTCAGGAGATGAGATGGGGACTCCTTGATTTGGAGAAGTAAGCAAATTGCCTCACTTGCCATCTCCCTTGCATGCAGAACTTTTAAACTCTTCTGTTCCCTGAACTGCTTCATTTCAGGCTAGGCATTGTATGAACAACCATGTAAATTTGGAAACTAGGGACTCTTGAATCTTCTTACGGTTCACTTACTGGTAATTACATTAACTTGTTTTTTCTCTCTCCCTTCTCTTTCTTTCTTTCTTTCTTTCTTTCTTTCTTTCTTTCTTTCTTTCTGCATCATATGTATTAGATTGTAAGGCTAGCATAGAAATGACAGTTTAAAAAAGCACGCTCCTTGTATATGTAAAATATTTTAGATTCTTTATAAAAGATCAATAATAGTAACCTACAAGGAAGTCACATGAGGGTTTAGAATACAAAAGAACAACTTCTGGCCCTTCAAGTATTTTGGCTTATAGCAAATGGTGGGGAATCATGGGAGTTGTACTTCAATATACCTGGAAGGCCATTGACCAGCTGACATAGAACTTGGCCTGCAATATCTTTCTCTTTTTTCTTAATTGTTCATCTGCACTGTGAAGCTAGATTCATTCATGAAGCACTTTTTAACACACTTCAGAATTCTTAATGTTACATTAGGAAAAAATAGTTCTGCTAACTTAACAATTCTAAGTTAGTTGTCCAGTCAAAGAAACAGCTGGTAAATAATACATCATTTATATCTACTACTGTATTTCATTTCTCAGCTTGAACCTTTTTTTTTTTTTTTAGTGACCTGTGAATAGGTGTTTAGAGTAAGTGCAATATAACCCTCTAGATCAAGGATTATCATAAACACACTGAACAGAACATCTCTGTTATACAGGAATATCATCTTTCCAAATGTGATATAGTAAAGATAGTAAAGAAAGAAGAGTGTATTCATGAAAGCAGTGGAAATATTGTTGAGGAATATCTCAGTAACAATAAACAAGCAAAGAGTAGATTTCTTTTTCTTTTTTTTAAATGACAAGTGTTTTACCTAACAGAGTTAGGTAAAAATCAAGAGAATACCTTTATATATGGGAAACACTGATAAACCCAAGAGGATCATACCTGATAACAAAGACTGAAGAAATCTCTGCAATTTATCTAGGGAACTAGGCATTTGCTTAATATGTACAATTAGTGTTAATTATGGCATCAAATAATTCTATAAATCTTATAGCATCGCTGTGATCTCCCTTTCATTTTGGTTGCTTATTAAAAAATTGAATGCATTCATGATCTTTTTTTTTTTTTTGCCATTTACAACTCTGCCATTACACAAATCAGTAACATCACATTCAAGCCTGAATTAAGATGCTCTCTCACCTGTTGTGAAGATGTGAATGAAAATGAGGCATTGTAGATGTATTCCTCCATGGAGAGCCTTCCAACCTACTTACAGCCAGGGAAATTGCTGCACCAGTGGAAGCAAGAGCAAAATATGCAAGAGATCAGATGTTGCAAGGTCAAGCTCCAGAGTGGGAGTTGGACTTCCTCTTCCCAATCTTGAGAGACACTGAGCATTGCTAAGGTATCTGGTGAATCTCTAGGGATAAGGTTCAGGCCTTGTCACTACAAATCACCCTCTGCCAAGCAATTTGTGCAAGCAGTATAGAACAGCTGTTAAACAAAGGAGTCCCGGGCCATCCCTTTGGCTGAAGACAAGCATGGCAGTTGCTACTGGGGAGAAGAGACTGGGAGATGAAAGCAAAGCAAACATGCCGAAGTTGAGAGGGCAGCGCGAAACTCTTTCAACTGCACTCTCAGTTACACAGTAAAGAACTCTCAGAATCACAAAGGCCCATTTGCACAGATATGTAGCAGTCCCCTTTGTTATCTCCTTCTGTGTATTAGCAGGAGATTGTATACAATTTCTTTAGCTTGAGGGGGACAATGCAAGGTTATATAAAATAGTATTTTAGAACATTTGCAAGCCACATTCATTTGGTGATAGTAAGCACTTCTTATGAATTAAATAGTTGCTGTCAGGGTCAGGAACCAATTTCTCTGGCTGGCTGAGAACAGATGTGAGTCTGCTGGGAAATGAAAGATGAGCAGGCAGATGCATTTGGTGTGGAAAAGATACAAGTGTAATCCACAAAGCCAACACAATTCCCCACCTCCTTGGTGTCACCTATATAACTTCCAGGAGAGCTCAGCCTTGCTGCACGGCAAAAAGATGCTAGAAAACACTTTCATATTGACACAATACTCTTCTACCAAGTTACATTTAATCTTCCTGCATTCATTTCATTCAGACATTCCAAATACATATTGCAAGCCCATTCTTCTTTACCAGTCCACCTGAATGAAACTTAGGCTGTTTCAAGTATTTCCTAACTGAAAGCTTTACCATTTCCTTTTCTACTGGTTCACAGAATCCATCTGAGGATTCTTGGCAAACTGGGTGTGAAATAGGAAGGCCATATGCTGTAATGGCAAGAGGACAGTCCGCTATTAGAAGAACTGTCAGAAGACTATTAGAAAGTTCCCTCTCTTTGAAGGGTTGTGCAGTCCAAATCTAGTTTTAAGATAAGCATACATGAAAGGAGAGCAGAGATATCAAAGTTGTCCATCAGCATCTGGCCAGAAGACTGAGCAGGAATATGGATCCACCACGGTGAGATATTTTGTATTTCGGTTTAAATTATAGCAATTATTTCTAAGTTTGCATCTATTTATACAAGTGGTCATATACAGTTTAGGCAAATCTTTTGTCCTTTTCTGGCAATGCTTAAGTGAACACCCTAGAGGGAAAAACTTGGAATTTCCATGAGATACACTGTTAATTTGATTGCAGTTGTCTTAATATTAATATTTCTACAGAAAAGCAAAACAAAAGTCTATAGTTAAAACAATAACAACAAAATCACAGAGTGTCTTTGAGTTCAGATTGCTAGTTCAGATTGCTAGATGTGAAAGGTCCCTAAGGATCATGCCCGATCCCAGACGGTCTCTGCATTCCTGAAGTTCAGCGTGATCCATTCCTTGGGCTCCTGCAATTAACTTGTGATGTTTACAGCAAAGTACATTAGGTCCCAGCTGCACAAATGGTCTCTCAAAATTATCCACCCTGTTTGTTGCCAGAAAAATGGGGAGAGAATTTTACAATAGATCTTTACGGAGAGCAAAAATTCTCAAAGCTTCATGGAGTTGAAGCTCTCCATTGGCAATAGGCACAGCCTCTTACTTTTTTCATAAGGTGTTTGCTTTTGCATTAGCAATGCAGCAGGAACAGCAAATGTATTGGCAGCCTGGCCACCATTTTTCACCCTTCACAATGCCCCATACCCAGTACTATTTCAGGACATTATATATTAGTGAGTGAGTGAGGCAGCGGGACCAAAAATTGGGTGATAAACTAGATGGCCAAGAGAGCTGTTTATGCTTTTTTCTTTCTATTATAGATTTCTCCATCCCTTTGCAGTCATTCTCACTGCCCACATTTCTTCATCTGAAAAAGTCCTATGGGAGGAGTTACTTTATGATGGCTCTCCATGGAATTTAATAGAAGTGTGGAAAGCTGTGAAGACTGCTGGTCAACTCATCAGGATCTCTCTATTTTTCTTTTCTTTTGAATTCCCTTTCAAAAGTGATTTCTTTACTATCAAATGGAATCAAAATGGTAAAAAATGTGGAAAACTTTTTTTGGCATAATGCTGATTCTAACTTGGTGTCCATGAACACAGGGAAACTCAGATGGTCCTGAGTCCTTCTGGGCTGATTTTCAAGGGTGCAAGAGCCTGCAGGGGGAACAAGGCATAATTTAAAGTAATCTCTCTACTTCTGTGGTGGGAATGTCTATGAACAGAATTCCACTCAAGGGACATTCCTGCCAGCAGAAGCAGGATCACAGCCATTCTCTACCCACTAATGGCAGGTTATGTCTTACAACAGATTGACCTTCTTATCGGGTAGTATAGTAAAGTTTTGCCAATGTGATCCATACTTAGTTAACCCTTTACTTCTCCTGTGCTCATTGTGCATCTGCTCTTTGGGCTGGAATCTCAGGGAGCTGCTATATATGTTTGCTATACCTTTGTCCAAGAGCAAAGATGAGGAAGCTGGTGGGAATATATTTATGAGCCTTACACTGGGTATATTGGCATGATGCTAACCCTCCATACAATCAACCCACAGTAACCATGTCAAACCACCATCAGTATGGTTTATTGACAGTTCTTCCTTGTACCAATCTCCTGTGGGTATCCCAGGGAACTTCATGCAAGGAGTGAGTCATTTTACTTCTTCCACTTATGAACATGAGCCATTCTTTTTCCTTATACTTGGTAGCTTTGGGGGGTTTGCCCTTCGTTTTTGTGGGGGGAATTGCAAATGTCAATCGAGGATGGGTTGTTGTGTTACACAAACACACTCACTGAGCCAGAACAATTGTCCATGTTGCATACTCGTGTTCCATTGTAACTGGATGTACAATTGTATTGGGGTCTAATAAGCTTTGCAATGTCAATTTTTACATGACTGGAAGTAATCTTAAAGAAAAAAAAGAGCTGCTTCAAAAGATAGCAGTGATGGGGTATTTAAATAGAAATATTTATTTCTATTATCTGTACTGGTATATAGAGTTTTACTGTAATCTACTTAGTTCTGTTCCTTGAGGCAGCACAGCAGTTTGGGGAGAAAAGGATAGAAGGAAATGAAAGGGCAACAGAGCCATTTTACTCAGTAATTCTCTTTTTTAAAAAAAAGGTTAGAGAATCCGATACAGGAAAGAACAAAGGAAGTCTGCAATTTAAAATGTCTACAATTTTAAAACCATGGTATTAGAAGTAAATATTGACTGTTCACACAAACATACACAAAAGCAGGCATATTTGTATGATCAGCAACATAAAGTTTCTGTTCCTGCTCACAGAATGTTGAGCAGTGTAATGGTGTCTCCTGGAAAGAGGCGCCGCCAACCGACTGGCTGGCTGGCTGGCTGGAGCACTGAGCTGGCTCCACCAAACAGGAGCATTCCATATTACAATATTTCATTGCAGGATTTACTTCTGGGTGGGTTTTTTCCCCCAGTATTTGAGGTGGTGCTGGGTGGGCGTATGTCTCTCTATTTAATTTAACAGTTTCTGGTCCTGAATTTGTATCACTCACCAAACCCACCATCAGTCAGTGCTAAACACAAAGTCAAAAGAATCTCAGTTTATTTAACCACTGTATTAATTTGGGCCAAATTCCCACATCCTCTAAAAAAAATCAAATGTCTGGTATCAAAAATACCAAATAGTTGCATTTCATTTCGAAATACATTTGGCTGGGAGTGTGTTCGATTGATTTTACTGTTAGTCTTAAGCAGGAGTTACTAGAGCCACATTACTTTGTGGCACATTATTTTGTTATTGTTGAAGATGAAACATAACAGTATCTATTTCGATCTTCCCTATTTGGAGATTCTAATCATAGTGGCCTCAAACTAAACTCTTACACACCATGATGTGTTTCATTTTAACACAGTTGTAGAAGACTTGAGTTCTTACAAGGAGCTCTCCTTTAATTTAAATTACGGTCTCTTTTTCTACATGTCTTGCTTCTTATTAATCAATAATGTTTCCTGGGACAGCCCAATAAAGAAATAAAGATTTGGTAAACTGCATGGTGCAAATATCAGAATGTCTGCAAAAAGTGGAAGGAGGAATTATCAGCCTATTACAGGCCCCAAAGAACTGAGTTGTCACGCCTGAAATTATGCAGGATGGCCACTGATACAGCCCTAAAAAAAGGCCACAGAAGGATGCCAGTGGAGGTGCACATGCTAATTTATTTGTGTACAGATGTACATTTAGAAATAATAGGAACAATAGAGCTTAACCTGCTGTCCCAGTACTCAGAGCCCCTGCTTTCTTTTCTCACATTTACCTTGTTATTCTCTGAATAAGCTAATACGTATTTAAGCTGAATCCTTCACGTGCTGGTTTAGATACTTAGTGCTTTTTGTAACAGTGAAAATCTTGTAATATAATGCCTTGTAAAAAGAGAGAGAGAGAAAGCAAATGACAATTAGAGATTTTAACTTCATTGCTGAAAGATAAAGGTAATAAATGGTGAACATTCATGCTATCAATTGCAGGATCCTGCAGTCTTTTTGTAATAGTGCCTGACTCAGCCAGGAAAGAGTTGGGATTGGACGCATATAATCATTTCTCACACTGCCTGGCATGCACAGACACAACTGAGACATCTCAGAAGCTTTTCTTCCTTTTTTTCAGAACAGGCATTTGTTTGTTCATGTATTTATTTAAACATTTTATACTCTGACCTTTGATCAAATGATTCTCAAGGTGCACGGACTGCAATGTATATGGCGTATCTATTTCAAATCCACACATACACACCACACAGTAGCTCCTAGTTCCAGGACATTTCTGATTCCTGCATTCCTGCAGAGCATGAGGACTGTGGAAGACATTTATGTTTGGAATTTAATTTAACCATAAATGGGAGCCATCCTTCCTCAGCCTGGTCACCCAGATGCCTTGGACTTCAGTTTCCATCACCCTTAGCAAGCATGGCCAATAGTCAGGAATGCTGGGAATTACAGACCAAAACATTTGGAGGGTGCCACGTTGGGGAAGGCTGTAGGAGGCTATCCTCAACTGCATTCCCACCATCTGCATTTAGTTATCCCTTGGAGATTCCCATCCTTGCCTGCCCTATTTACTCTCTCCCTTTCCCCCACCCTAGCTCTGATCTCTGGGTGCTTCCTGACAGACGGCTCCTGCTGCGACCAATCAAAAGACATGCTACAGCTATTTCATCTTTCTCTGCTTAACTGATTTCCTGCAGTAAGAAAAAAGACAGAAGAAGTGATGGGAAAGCACAGGAGGGGTACAAAATGGAAGGCGACAGTGCTGGGACCTCCCAGTTAAATTCTGCGGATGAGCAGGGCAGTAGCTCTGCAAAAGTGTTATCGGGAAGTACCCTGTGTCTCTGCTCGGAAAAGGGCTCTTCAGCTCTTGTTGCCTCTGTGTGAAGACATTTTTAGCAGGTGAGGTCGAACAACCTTGCTCCTGCAAACTGGATGACGGTGTGTTGTTTCAGACAGTGCCTGCTAGGGCCAGACCAACTGAGACACAGAATGAGCATCCACGTCAGGCAATTAATCCTGGCCATTTGAAAGGGCAGCAATATTACAACTAGTTGTAGTTATATATTATTGGTTGCTTTTGACTTCTAGGGAGGGAGGGGAGAGAGCTGGTGGATATTTATTTATGCATTGATAGGTCTCCAGTGGCACCATATTCTACAGTGGACATTGTTTTTACATTGTCTATATGTGGGTAGTGAAGGAAATATGGCAGAGAGGAGCAATGTAAAGGATGCAGAGCTGGTACCATGAGAAAGCCTTGGAGGAGAAACTGAGTAGAGAGAGGGTGTCGGACAGAGGTGGCGGTTGCTGGCAAGCAGGGCTGGCCACCTGAGGCCAAGGACAAGGTGACCTCACAGCTCCTCAGTCTCAGTAAGGAAACTGACTGGACGGGCAACTAGACCTGACTTCAGCGCTGGAGATGGAACAGAGCCCTTTTGACGCGACAGGCTGCTTTGAGGACCCTAGGACTGGTTGTGTGGCATGCACATTTTTGCGGTCCAGGATGGGCAACAGCCAGGGAGTGAATGATAAGCAGCCAGTTGGCTGCCACCATTGCTTGCAACAGTCACTTCACTCTGCTTCATGGTCGGGCTGGCCCAGAGCAAAAAACCATATAGAATCTGAGGTTGTAGTCTCTTAGTCATTCTGATCCAGAGTCCTGCCACAAGAAGGCTGTCTACAACAAAACAGATATCAATCAGGCTAGTAGACAGTAAGCTGTTGTTTCACTTCCACAGATACTGCTCTGATTTATAGCAGTTGGTGATTGTGGCTCATATTGATCTAACTTGTGGAAATATTTCCAAAAGATGTATGTGATTTCAGCTGCTATACGTTCATGCATAGATACTGTCCAATAATTCATCAAAAGCAGAGTGGCTACTGCTACATAATAGGAGCTCAGCCTCCTTTCAAAAATTCTGACCTGAATTTAAACATAACTCACTTTACCATAGAAAAGGTATATTTTATTTTGAAAAAAATCAGACT
Organism: Varanus komodoensis; assembly: GCF_004798865.1. Lineage (NCBI taxonomy): Eukaryota > Metazoa > Chordata > Lepidosauria > Squamata > Varanidae > Varanus > Varanus komodoensis. Next base: position 23,862,495 of record NW_025335568.1, on the reverse strand, counting down.
GTTTATAAACCTTCTCAAATCCTGTTACCAAAAAGGGAATTCTTAGATTATGGAAGAAAAATGAATAGATTTAATTAATATATTCCTATTATATTATGACATCTGATTTACTCTCTCCCCCCTCTACCATAAATACTTGTCAGGTTTATGATTTTCTACTCATTGGCTTGGAATTGTGTTGCACAAGCTCAGATTGTGGGTGCTCATACCAAGTTTAATTTCACTCACAAGTAGAGTTGACAAAAGATCACAGCCACTAAGCCCTGGAATTACCCTAGATATTGCCCTCTGTGCTCTGCAAATGAAATCCTACAGAAGACCCTTTGGAAAAAAAGAACATGATGGTTAACACTCAGAAATCCATTTTGCACAGGGCAGCGTTTGTACACAGACAAGCACTGAATGACAGGCCGAGCTGCCAGTTCCTGGATGAGAAAAGTCAGATGCTTAGCATTTCTCTCTCCCTCTCCCCTTCCCTCCCTCCCTCCCTCTCATTCTCTCCCTCACACTCTCTGGCCTGGCTCTTCCTTCCCTCTCTATCCCCCTCCCGACCGCCCCATGCCCTTGATTGACTACCAGGTCAGATAAGAAATTAAGACCAGTGAAATCAGAACCAGACCGCACCTGTCCCCAGTGCAGCCAGAAGAGAACTGAAATAAAGCACTTATGAAACTGCTGTGATCATAACCTTCAAAACACTGAACTCTCCCCAGCTGTCTGCTTTCCCAAACCCAGATTGGAAATTTCTACAATGGGAGCACTGGCACTGAGGCCTGAGCAATCTATTTCCATCAGAATGCTGTCATTTTGGGGAAAGGTGAAGCATCTCAGTGAGCAGAAGGTCTCCCCCATTTAGCAACAAAGCTACTAAAAATAAGCCATGACTTCACCCATTTTGGCCTGTTTTAAATTGATGCATTTGCTTGCAAAGGGCAATTGGTATTTTATCACTTTTGGTAGTAAAACACAAGTAAATTTGTAGAATGGAAGAAAACTTACAAATGCAATTCAAGACAGACCTTTTGTGGCTTCTTGAGATACATGATCTATTAATTCCTTGTAGTATATTGCAGGGCTTAATTAGACTCAGGGCTCAGAGTCAGAACTTGCACATTAAGCCCTCTTAAGCCCTATGACCGGCTCTAAATGGAGCAGATCATGGATTAACTTTGACAAGGGCACTTCTGAGCATGCACAAAGTATATTACCCTGGTTGCTGAATAACTAGTGCTCATCACCATGTATCTGAGAAAGGTCAGACATCATGTCTTTGAGGCAGATTTAAGCTTTACTCCACTCTTTCCAGGGTGTAAAAAGTTGCCAGCTTGTAAATCAACTTATTTAAATATGCATTGAGGAATTTATACCAGGATGGCATAACTCCTTCAATGAACTTCTCAGGCAGAGTTCCTTCCAGCCTGAGAGCCAAATTCAATTTTAAAGACGCTCTTGGGGCAACATTCCAGTGCCAGTCAGGCCAAAACCAAAGGCTCTCAGCTGCATATGGGATTCCTCTCCATCCTGATTCAACCCCAAGGCAGATACTGAAGATGAAACTGAAATACTTTGTCCACCTAATGAGAAGGAAGGACTCCCTGGAGAAGAGCCTAATGCTGGGAACAATTGTCAGCAAAAGAAGAAGGGGGCGGCAGAGGATGAGGTGGCTGGATGGAGTCACTGAGGCAGTTGGTGTGAGCTTAGGTGGACTCCGGGAGATGGTGGAGGACAGGAAGGCCTGGAGGAGTGTTGTCCAAGGGGTTGCGATGGGTCGGACACAACTTTGCGACTAACAACAACAACAATAAAAGATGTATCATTACTTCCTGGGGTAAGATTCACACATTTCACAATTCCATGCCTCATGTATTTTTTTCTCCCCATGCTAAAATATTACCCTTTTATGATGTAGCCTTGATGTCCTGAGTTTTGACTACTGCATGTAAAATTGAAATACTCAATTTTCAGTACTTTACATATGCATATGTGCGTACCAAATTTCACTTTTCTGGAAGAAATGTAAAAATGTCTTCCTTACAAGGTCTTACTCTGATGATCAGAGTGTCTGGCTCTTGTGAGCCCATGTAGGAAATATCATCTTTTTAGCTAACATGAGAGTACCACTCAGGAATGGTACACTTGAAACCTACTTTTGTGGTGGTGCGGGGGGATGTAAAAATGTCCATTTGCAAATTTTCTAATCCTTGGGTTGCCCTACACCATGTGAACATATCACTTTTTAAGTTTTCATAGGACCTAACATTTTCAATAGCTTATATATTAGTAAGGTCCAAGTGTTTTCATGTTTGTGCACATAGGATTGATAAATGAAGCTTGAGTTCTGCCACCATGAATGGCTGCTACATGATGCACTTTCTCACCCAAATCCTAAGCATGAGAAAGTAAAAGAATCCTCTCAGTTTAGCTTCTTGTCCCATGTGATGCATAGCCTGCTGATACAGTCCTCTCATGGAGTAAATTTCAGTCCCTGGGTTGGCTGTTTAATCTAAAAGTCCCCCTCAGTTACCAGGAATCTTTAATAACTGGCATATCTTAAACTACCAGTGTGCCATGTTCAAAGCCAGGCCGAGATATTTTGCAGCCTTAGGCAAAGGACAAGATGGTGTGTTCTTTGCTACATCTGAAGGCTAGCTTGGAGGGTATAGGCAATGGCCAACAGCCTTTCCCTTTGGGTTACCTCCCAGCTTCTCCTGCCTGAGCTGACCACTTTACTTTGCCCGAACCCTAACTCTGGCTATGCTTCAGCTTCTCAGGTAGCCTGGAAGCAATTTTAATTATAGTGGGATACATATTGGTGCTCTTCATTCACAACCACAGCTGTGTGGCAGGCACATTTCTACAATGCACTCCTATCGAGCTGAAGTAATATATGTTTCTAAAGGCCATACTAGATGATACATTAAATGCGTGATTGAACATGTGTTGCCCAATGTCACTTTTATTTTGGGGCATATAGTAACTCAGGGTGGGATGGGTGTCTTTTAGTAGGAAAAGAAAAGAAAAGAAAAGAAAAGAAAAGAAAAGAAAAGAAAAGGAGTAAGCCACTTTCTTGCACAACATGGTTTAAGCAGGGAACGATGGTGCTGTGGCTGCATTTTTAAAAATGTAAACAATGTACACAAATGCAGTCATGATTTTAACAGATCATCTGTGAATGTAGAGGCCTCTGTACACAGGATTGGATTTCTGTCCTGTGAAAAGACCCTTTAGTGCAGGGATGTCATTGTGGTAAACTTATTTTACCCTGAAGGCTTAAGTCCATGTTGGAGATGCTATGAAGGGCTACATTCCAATGGGGCAGGTACACGATATTTTTTTTTTTAAATTCCAGCATATTTTAGCTTAAATCTCTTGCTGTCAGTAGCTAAGCCTTTAAAGGACATGTCAATCTTTTAGAATCAGAGGAAAACTATGGAAAAGCTGAGAAATTATTGAACAATTGGTGGGCAGGGCCAGGGGTGTGTAGGGATCTGGGGACCTCACAAGAGCAGACAGAGACCAAAGGGAAACCAGTTTGCCCTGCAGACCTTAGGTTCAAAACCCCTCTTTTAGTGTATACAGCTGTATTCACACAGTATCCTTTTAGGTGTTCAGTGGGGAAAAGAGCTATTAATTTTCTACAGCATAACTGAAATTTTATTTTAAAGGTACACACAGATCCAACTCTTATAGTATCAAAATCCTTGAAACCTCGCCTTGAGTTAATTAAAAGTGCAATCCTATACATGATGAGGCAGAAAAAAAGTTCTAGAGGACCTTCCTTTCATCCTTCTATCCTTCCTGGTCCTAAACATGCATAGGATTTCACTCTAAGCAATTTTGGGTAACCCACTCACTTCAAGCTGCAGTGCCTGTCCCAGTATAGAATACGAGCAAACAAAACTTGCCTATCTCACAGGGTCTTTGCATGATTACTAATCTAGCATATGTGAAAAACCTCAAAACTAAGGATTTCTCTGTGAATGCTAAATATTATTTTTATTAAGTCGATTGCATTGTAAAAAAAAAAAAGTGCTAAGCATGGGCATTAAGAGCTTGCATAGCATAGATTCATATTTGCCGGGATTCTTCTTCCCCTCTGATGGAGGATTGATCTGGGAGTAAATAGTCTTAATCAACTGCATTTCCCTTTATCCTCTGTACAGAACTATCTGTCACGTAATTTAAATGTCTCCATACATGTTACTATGGAATCTGTTTCAGATTTGAAACAGAAAGAAAAAGCTGATAAATTCTCTGTGTGTTTTTCCATCCCTGTTTTCTTTATATTTTACAAAGTTTATTGCAATGGTCAAAAAATATGACTGGTGCAATAAAATGTTACTGTTGCTCAGAGTAATGGTATGTGTTTGAAATACAACCCATTTCTCTTCATTCACTTCATGATAGCTCTTGGCAACCTAAAAAGGGGGCTTGTCTGGGTGTCCCGTTTATCGCAGTCCTGCTAGTTCTACATTTAATCTTTCTTGATAAAAAAAATTTAAAAATCCAGCTGATGTCTGCTTTTTGTCACTTTATCACATTTTCCCTCAGCTTTGGACCATTTTATGAAGTGTTGTGATGTCTAAAGAGCATTTAAACGGTGTGTAACAGTTTGAATTACCACCAACTTCTGCTGTCAGCTTGCATGGGGAACTTTTGGTCTAGAAGAAGCATCAGTTCACACAACCACTTTGGAAGGCTTATTTTCCTTTTGATGGTCTTATTTTCCATCCATTTTTGCCAGCCTGGATTGAAAATAGATGTTGTGAAATGGTCACCTGAGCACCCAGGTACCAATTTAGTGCATCACTGCAAATTCTATAGACGCGGAGGCAGCTAGGCAGAAATAGAAAGGCTCAGTCAGCATATCAAGTTTCTTGCAGACATTTATACTATAGCAAAATAAAATTGTTTATTCTTATGAATATTTCTATAAAGACTCTGCTATAAAATTGTTTTACAATGTTTCATATTTCATTCACCTTCAAGGACTGTCCTGTGAGTCATTCCAAGATTATATCTGTTTTACAGATAGGAAATAAAAGTGAACAATAAGGGCCCAACTGCATGCAACACCTTCCCTACATGGCTGGTTTGTAATGAATCCTAACTTTTTCAGGGGTGCCACATGAGATCCAATTCAGACCTTTCGGTGCCCCTTTCCTGATAGCATCACAGTAGAGTATTTGTTTGAAAGCATCCCCAGGTATTTTAAAAATCCCCTTGCAGAAAGGCTAGAAAGGGTACAGAGGAGTGCAGAAAGGATGGTGCAGGAATGGAGGCAAAACCCTATGAGGAAAGAGTAAGTAAAAAAAAGCGTGTCCAGCTTCAAGAAGAGAAGACTGAGGAGTGATATGAGAACACTCTACAAGTATGTGAAATGCTGCCACAAAGAGGAAAGACAAGTTCTCTTCTCATGCATGCAGGACACAGAATAACAAACAAGTTAAGACAAAACAAATTTAGACTGGGCACCAGGAAGAAGTTCCTCACTGTCAGAGCAGAAGTTGTGGACTCTCTCTCACTGGAGACTTTCAAAAGCATCTGGAAAGTCATCTGAATGGTTTGGAGTATTTTAGTGTCAAGCAATAACAGGGGTTGGACCAGATGGACTTCTGTCCCCTTCCAACTCTACTATTCTAGGATTCTAAGAAATCAGACAAACAATTTATATTAGCCGTGTCCTTAATCCAGAGGCAGGGTAAACTGGCTTAGCGAAAACTAGTTCAGACATTGCTGGCTACGGTTCCCATCATCACTAACCATTGGCCATACTGGCCAGGGTGGGTGGAAGCTAGAAAGCCACAAGGTGCTCACCCACTGGAAGTTTCAACTTGGATATACCTTTCAAACAAGAATTTTGGGGTGGGATTGCCTAGTAAGAGGATCATACCGTGAAAGACATGACACATCTTGATAAGTTTTCACCCACACTTGTGTTAGGGATATGAAAAAGAATAAAAATCCAATTCTGATATTCAGTCAACTAGATCACACTACTCCTAAATGTTGGGCCAACTATACTATACTATAGTGTAGCCCAAGAGGTTATTCAGCCCATATGACATACCGCCATTCCTTTCTAGAGTGGGCTTACAAATGGCTGCCTTATACTGGGTCATGCACTTCGTCCACCATGCCTCATACAGCCTAGCAAGACTGATAGATACCCCTGCCCCTTTTTATTCTCTTTTTCCTGTTATATACTTACCTGGAGATGCCCTGCATTGCATTTAGAACTCCGGCATGAAAGCACATGAAAGCACGGAGCTATAATCCATCCTCCCTACATACTACTGAATAGGTTCCATAGCATACAGTGAGGATATATGAAAGTCCAAGAACTCTACTTTAGCAATGGGACAGCAATCTGTTTGTTTCCTATTTTATTATAAATTTACCTAACTTCACACTTTATGGCCATCGCACAGGCCAAAATTCAGTTTTTCATGCATTTCTGAATTTTGCAATGGAATGTCTTGCAAAAATGCATTATTTAGGAGAAAGGCAAACAAAATGCATATGCGTTTTCAAGTTAACTTTTAAAACATCTCAAAGCTTAAGTCAAACTGATTTAAGACTGGAAACATGGGAAAGTGAAACTGACAGGTTTGCTTTTCCATACCCTGCGGCATACTGTGTGCAGTCATCCACATGGACTCATTTGCCCACGCTCATCTCTGTCTGCCTTGTTAAAGCAGGGAGTATAATAAGCTCAGGTCTTCTGTGTACTTTAGTTGTTTGGCACAGAAATATCACTTCTGATGGTCAAAGGAGGTAGTATTTATCTTCACATGGTAAACCTCTGAGGATAACCTTACCATTATTGATGATTACTACACACCATCTTATTATATAACAAGAATTCTTTGCAAGTAAAGCAATAGACATGATAAATTAATCCTGCCTAATGTGCTTAGGGATGCAGGTGGCACACTGGTTTAAACTGCTGTGCTACTGGGCTGGTTGATCAAAAGGTCACCGGTTCAAGTCTGCACAATGGGGTGAGTTCCCGTTGCTCCGTCCCAGCTCCTGCCAACCTTGCAGTTCAAAAGCATGCAAATGCAAGTAGATAAAAAGGTACCACTTCGGTGGGAAGGTAACAGTGTTCTGTGCACGTCATCAGTGTTTAGTCATGCCGGCCGCATGACCACGGAGACTGTCTGTGGACAAATGCTGGCTCCCTCGGCTAGGAAACAGAGATGAGCACCGGCCCCTAGAGTCAGGCATGACTGGACTTCACAACAAGGGGAAACCTTTACCTTTACCTTTAATGTGCTTCATGTATTTCTACCTAGATTTAAAACTGGGTATTGCTTAATAACTACTTGACAAGGTGATACTCAATTTGATGTTTCCCTGTTCACATGTTTTATATGGTCTATTAACACATGTACACTTGCAGAATTTAGAGATTCCTTTATCTTGCCTGTTCATATAGCCACAAGAACACTGAAAGCTTTTGCTTCCAGTTTTCACTTTTATTAATCACAATTTTGTATTATGTCCAAATGCCGAACTGTGTTTTTTTGACACAGGCTGGCTTCATATATCAAGGTTTGAACCTGGCTTCTTTTCATGAATCATAGTTAAGACTAACTGCAGTTTGCCTGTATTTGGCCAGCTGAACTGCTGCTATTCAAAAACAGAAGCAAAAGGTTCAGATCTCTTTATAACTTCACTAAAGAAGTAGAGAAGGAAGTCTGGGATTTATCTAGGCTTAATCCTGTAATGATACTTATGGTTTAGCATTACATTTCAACCCAGCCATATTTAAAGGCCAATGAAATCAACAGAAATTAGATTTGTTATGAATCCAATCTCATGTCTTGTTAAAAAAAACCTAAATGTTTAAAAGGCTGAAATATGTACATTTCTTGATGACAAGAGCAGATATGCAAGCTGTGCAATTTTTCCCTCACTCTTGTTTTTAAGTATATAAATTGCATTTGATTAAATATCTGGAATGGTAACTTTAAAACGATCAGAAAAAACCCACAGTCTGACCTGCAGACACCCTGCCACAAGATTCCAGAGAAGAAGTTGATACAACTTCACTTTGGCTACCAATTTCACCCATTTGCACCTGTCCAACAGATGCAGCATAGACAGAGCTGCTATGTATCTGCCTGCTATATAGTTACTAAACCTAACACCTAAAAAGAGGTGATGGCCCTAACTCAACATCATTAATGATGATGGCACTATCATTTGAACCATTCAAAGGATTGAGACTCAGATATTTAAGAGAAAAGCACTCATAGCCTTGAGTCCAGGTAGGCAAATGTCTGTCAGCTTCTCCCACCACCCAAATTTTCAAATTTTCTTTGAAAATTTTCAAGGTATTTATTTATCTGTCCCAAATGTGAAGAACTTGCCAAATGTTCATCAATTCTTAACAAAGGTGAACTGAAATGAAATTCTCGTCCATACTTTCCTGGCATAAGTAGTCGCCAGGTCTGTTCACCACTGCCACAGAGAATACTGGGAAAGTTCAGGTGCTCCACATGGTATGGAGCTCACAAATGAAGCCCCACCATTTGGAGCCACCATCACACAGGAGTATTTGGAGCAGACACAGCCACCCCAGTGTGGTAGTCATAATTCGGGAACTGCCTTCATTCAGGGAGTCAAATGTTTTAGTACAAGCTGCCAATATGAGAGCATCGTAAAAGCTTTGTTATTCAAGGTGTGCTCTGAAGAGTAACTATCTCACCTGTGGGGCATCAGTATTTTCAAGACTGGGGTGAAAAACATAACTAGGCAGTAATAGCCCTCATTCGGATTTGCAGTATTAAGACTGCTGACAACTCACAACACCATCATTCTCTCACTGTAGGGTGTATCTTCACAACTAATTCCCAAAGGGACTGTCAGTGTCAATGCCCAGTGGGGCCAGAAGCAATACAGGTCAAGTCCAAAAGTTACAGTCGAGCAGTCAAAGGGCTAGAGATAGGCAAAATGGATCAAAGCAAGCTTTTAGAGGACAATGTAGAGTAAAGCATGGGACTCTGTAAAGATAATGTAGCAACAACTTGATTGGACAGGGGGGAATCCTAGGACAGTTGTTCAATAAGGCCAGCAACCCTCCATCGGCTCCCCAAGACTACAGATTCTGCCGAGCTGACAAGACACAGTGTATCTTCTTGCTACTATCAAAGCATGACGGCCAGAATAGATAATAACTCACCAAATCTACTTTTGGTGAAATGTCCAGGAAGGTGAAGCTTCCTGAGAAAAAGATTATCACAGTCCTGTGCACAGTTGTCTCTGAGACAGCACTTTTGCGGTTCTTCTTTACTTCCTTACATCAGAAGTCAGGTTAGTGTTTAAAAACTGAACATCCCTTATTACTGTAAAATACTTTGTCATGTGTCCAAATCTACTCTATTTTGAATCAGAAATGCAGGATGAAACAAAGGAGATGGTCCAACTGAATGCCCATTGTTTCAGCAGCTTCTAGTTATACTGGACTGCTCAAAAGATTTGCATGCTGGCTCCAGTATAATTTCGAGAGTCACCCCATGCGTTGTTTTTCCCTCTGCTACTCAAAGGTCGGAATGTCTCTCCTTCTTTTCATCTCTGTGTAAAATGTAGCATAGATAACCTGTACAATCAGCAAAAATGTGGCCACCAGTTTCCATTCTCATTGGACTTGGCAACCTTACAAAGGAAGCCTTTAGGGATTTACTGTTCAATCAATCACATTTTATGATACCCACCATCTGGCGATACAAACAAACATACTCTGTCAGCCTACAGGAATAAAGTCAGAAATGAATTAGACCTATTCTTAGAACTTTGCCAAAATATAGGCAGGGGTGGGAAGCCCATTAAAACATCTCCTAACACTGTGATGCCAAATTCTAATTTAAGGCCTGCATGTGATCAGTTAAGGCAGCAATCAGATGCCCATTAGCGTGTATTAAAGCCCAATAAATTCAGGAGGGCTTACTTCTAAGTACATCGGCATATGATTGGGCAGCACACCACAGATGCAGGGTTAGACAAACATTTATTCAAAGTAACCTATAGAATATGTCTTCAGCCAAAATGAATCCCTTTCTGGAGTACAGTTTTCTTTAAAAATGTATCTTTATCAAAAGATAAAGTAATATTTGTGCTTTAGCATCTGATTTTAAGTTTGGGAGATGGACCACAAAGTAGGCAGCAAACGAGCACTAACATTACAGTACATTTCAGCCTGGCACCATACAAACTGGCTATGGTACTTTTCTACCATACAAAGTGAAAGCTAGGTAGAATATGCTCAACCAAGGCCAAAGGTGGGTTGTGAAAAATCATGGGGCTTTAAAATGTGGCTTTATATTGGTATCTGGTATTTTATTGTTAATTGCTTTAGTTGTTGCAAACTATTTTAAAAAATTGTATGTTACAGATTTTCATGGTTATCATGTTTCATTTTAGGGCTTTAGGGAGCATTGGCTGCTGGGTGGTGCAGAAATGCACGAAAAGAAATTGAATAAAGCCTGGATGACTTTGACACCAGAAAAAAATGTTCTTCATCGAAATTGTCTATAGCTGGCTTATAATGCCCCATTTACCATTAGACCGAATCATGCTTAGTTACATGAAAACAATATTCTTTTGCATAGGTTAATGATAATGATAGAGACATAAGTTAATGATAAATGTAGAACTGAAAATTCAGCTGCATTGAATGTAATGCAGTATAAAATTTCATTTGAAACACACAAAAATTCATGAACCTTTAAAGTTCCAATAATACTGTTCTTACTATAGACTAAAAATTATTCTTTTGGAATTCTGTTTCAGTTCTTCTTTTCTAAAAGTTGTATTTATCAATTCAACATTATGATAATTTTGTCACAATCAACTGGTCCTCAAGATTAGTGGTACTCAACCTTTAACAGCTGGAGAGGCACTTGACAGTCAATTGCTATCAGAAAAAGCCACAGAAATCATGGATTGATGTCCTGACATTTGTTCTATGATGTTTGTATCAGGCACATTAATGCACAATGCTGTATTGACACAATTCAGGGTCAACATGTACAATAGTACTGATGCAATAGATATCAATACCATCTTTTCCTCCATACTGCTTTCACTTTGCCTTGGTTATTAGACAATCCCTTCACCCCTCCTCTCCAAAGGAGCAGTTGCTTTCTTCACTCATATAAAGCCTGCAGTGAAAAAGGTCTACACCCTAGTTCAGGGGCAGGGCAGAAGGTTGATCAAGACCTATTACTATTATTATTATTATTATTATTATTATTATTATTATTATTATTATTATTTCTATACTGCACAATAGTTGAAGCTCTCAGGACAGTTCACAACAGCAGATAAAATTCCACAAAATACAATACACAATAGCAATAAACATAATAAAAATACCAGACAGAATTTAAAAGTCCAATTTAAAACTAAATTTAACAAAAGCTACAATAACTTATACAAATTAAGTCACAAGACCTGTTAAGCCATTGACACAATGCCCCAAATAGATCAACATCTACTGAGAGATCTCTGGGTGATTTGGTCTCACTCACAACTGTTTAGCAATAGAAAACCCCCAAAGCCTTCATCTGCTCTTAAGTCGGGATGCTACAATTAAGAAAGCTTGAGTGGGGGAAACAGCAAGTTCAGGGCAGCCAGCCTAAGGGGGAAAGTGAGGTGCCCACATCAGCTGGCAGAGCAGGTGGGGCGGAGAGCTGCACTATGCCACTCCTGCCAGATGCTCTGACGCTCTGGAGAACCTCTCCAGCAGGTGCTCCGGAGATCCTGATACTCACTCTCTTGCTTTATTGTTTGCCTCCACAAGAGAACCCAGGAGGGCTTTCTAGAGCAGCCACCCATCTTCTCCTCATTATACATGCCCAGATGAAATGGTTGCAAAGCTCCCAAGAGGTCTCATGAGAACTGTGAGAGCCCCTCGCTGCTGCTTTCGGCTGCGCAGCTCTCCATAGAACCAATGTGGCAAAGATAAGAGGATGCAGGATGGGCAAAGAAGGGCAGGAGGGGGAAAGGAGTTGCATGGGCATGATGTAATGGTGGTACATCTTCTTTCTTGCCACTAGTGGTCCAAGACCTTGTACCAGAATTCCTGGGAAGGACATATGGTCAGAGGCAGTTATGAAATTAATTTTACAAATTCTCCAATTAAATCTAGAATTGAGTACTGGACTGAACTCAAAGAGTGTCCGAAAACTGTAGCTAATACAAAAAGTGTCAGCCAGATTGCAAAAAATGGTGTGGGTTTTTAGACCATATGACACCATTTTGTTCCATCTAGGTTTTGATGGCTCTTAAATCATTTTACTCTACCCCTTGTCTTCTTTAAAGTTGGTTTATTCTGTTCTTTATTTTATTTGTTTTGGCATGAGACTGAAAGACTGGGAGCCTTTTTTCATGATTGATAAGGTGATTCATAAAGTAGATAGATAGATAGATAGATAGATAGATAGATAGATAGATAGATAGATAGATACAACTGAACCTGAGTGAGGTAACCTCTATGCAACTATACCCTCCAGACCAATTCACACTTTGAGATATGCATGCACATCATTCAGTATCTGTCCACTCTGCAATTTATCACTCGACGGTTCACAGCTGTGCAAACTGCCTCCAATAAAAACTTATGTGACTGTGATGACATCAAGTAATATGAAAATTGTGCTTGTTCAGTGATGGAAGTTTTAAACATGCATTGTCATCTAATGCTGTCATGTGGTTCTCTTACATGCTCTGTTAAATGAAAGTGTGTAACGCGTCCAAACTTTATTCTATTTTAATATAAATATGTAAAACCCAGGACTAAGACTACAAATGAATTCTTTACTTTGGTCCCTGTGCAGCTATGAGGAGCATTGGGGTGGGGATGGGAGTCATTGGGAAGTTTTATACCCTGCATACTTATGCACAAACACACACACAATACATAGCAAAGCAATCCTATGAAAGTCTTCTAAGAACTGAGCACTATTAAGTTCTGTGGCACATACTGCCAAGTAATTGTGCGTGTGTAACAATGTTTTCCAACTTGCTGTCTTCAAGACATTTTGTGCATCAGATTCCATCAGTCCTCGGTTAATGGTCACGGATATCAGAAGTTGTGGTCTAAAACATATGGAAGCACCATCCTGGAGAAGACTAGCATAGAACATTTCTGCCTTAAGGTGTTAAAGCGCTGGTCTAACCCATTTGTGTTTTGTACATACAACAGTCTCCTCCACCACCACCACCTGTTCCCAAGGAAACAGTGTCACCATTGTTTTCAGAAGATGACATCCAACACTTCTCCACAGATGATTAGTTATTATGGGGTGCCACCAGCACCCTTTTGGGCCTGTCACCTTTACACCATATTTTCATATCTGCCAGTACAAAGAGAAAAGGGTTGTCAGAATTTCATCAAAGCTCAGTACCGCAGCACAAATTGTTGAGAATATATCAGCCATAGGATTCTTAAGAGTAGAATGAAGACCAGTGATTTTTGCTTGATGATCATGGTGCAAGTATGGATTTCCAGAAGATTTGCATACCTTGCACACAAGTTACACTATAAAAATATAGGTTACTAAAAACAGCAGCCACATCATCCTTATATGAAAATAGCCCATTCAATTCAACAAAGACAATACCATCACAAAACAATGGATGGAGTGACTGAGACACTAGTATCAAATATCTCGAATCATCCTCAATGGCCTAAACCAGGGTGTAGAACTTATTTCAAGCTCAGGGGCTGAATTCCATTTCAGAGAAGCATTCAGAGTGGTAGGTTTGGCTGAAGGCAAAAGTGCATGGAATGAAATACCAAACAAACCAGCACATTTTAGCTTCAAGCCCTTTCTGCCAGGCACTAAGCCTCAAGAAAGGCATTTCAACCTTTAAGAATGGAAGAATATACAAAAGCCAATGAACCACCAAATCTTTCATGGTCAGGGAAAGGGGATGGGACCAGGAGAAGAGCGAATGTCCATCTAGAGAACTCAGGGAGAACTCCAGCCTGGGACCCCTGGAAGGCTGGATTTGGTCCCTGAGCCTTAGGCTATGTGCCCCTGTCCCTAAACTGAATGGATGACATTGCACTGTCATGACTTGTCAGTCTCATCCAGTGTTGTCTGCTCTGCTAGGCAGCAGCTCCTTGGTGTCTTCCCTAGTGTGCTACCTACAAGCTGACAATGTCAGGAGGTTTTCCAGGTTTATTATGCAGCACAGGCCTTCTTTCTCCATAGCTGATGGGAACCAGTTGTGTTGGGAAGTCATGGATTCTCTAGCTGTTAAAGGCAAAAGGATCTGACTATTGTCAGAGATGGTTGGCTAAGAGCTGATTGGACTGAGTGCTCTGGCTGTTCTTGTGCCCTTAGGCTGCTTCCTTCTGTCTGGTACAATCTTATTATAGCAACATTCTGTGGATGTTTGCCTGCGTCTGAGCATTCAACAAACCTTTCATATTCTCATGTTATAGGTATAGGTATCAATAAAGAATGTAATAAATGTAGCCTCTGACTTCTAAGCCATGTATGCAAATAACTTTCTAGCATTTCACTGAACAGAGTGAGAAATACACAAACTAGCATGTCAGTAACTCAGCAAACTGGCATTTCAGTCTAGCCTTCAGTACTAAAACAGTGACATTTGGATGAACCTATGGTAGTATGTTTTTCTAAACAGTATACCTGCATTTCATAGAATCATAGTTTTGGAAGGGGACAAGAAGGCCATTGAGGCCAACCCGCCGCTGTTTAAGATGATGCTGTATTCCATCTTTAAATTAATGTTGCCTTTTTATTTAGTATTAATCAGTTAGTTAGTTATTTGCTTAGAAGGATACATAATAAGATGAATACTTTGTTAACATTGCTCTGTGTAGTGCTGCTAATAACAGTAGCTCCTGCTAATACTGGTTATGTAATAGTACTCCTGAAATATTCTTACAAATATCTTTGCAATACAGCCAAGAAGCAACAAAAATTGTGCCTTCATTGTATTCAGAACTAGGATCAGAACGCTCTTAAAATATCCATGAAGCAGACAC
The DNA here is from genome assembly GCF_004798865.1 of Varanus komodoensis. Classification (NCBI taxonomy): domain Eukaryota; kingdom Metazoa; phylum Chordata; class Lepidosauria; order Squamata; family Varanidae; genus Varanus; species Varanus komodoensis. Next base: position 23,847,464 of record NW_025335568.1, on the reverse strand, counting down.
AAATTGGAGCTATGTCAGAGGGAATATCTGATAAAGCAAACTAAGCTGTTTATTTCTTGTGGATAAAACACTACACATTCCTGTTGATGCTTCAGTGGAAGTTTGTAAGGAGGATTTCATACAGATTCATTGAGTACTAAATAGTTAGAAGTGACTGTAAAACTAATTAAGATGCAGACATAGCCTTAAAATGGAAACTGACTTTATGGAGCACATTAACTATGGTACTTTATGCTGTACATTGTTTTTTATTAAAGACTGGGGAGTGTGACTGTAACCATATCGTTTCACTTTAAACTAAGAGAAAAAAAATCTGGATTCTTTCTCTATCAGCAAATAAAGATAAGACTAGCATGCTGAAAATGCCAATTTTACTGCATGTTTTGAGAGGTGATAATACACTTTCCACAGGAAATTCTCTTCTCAATATCTGAAGAATCAATAACAGAACAAAAGTATTTCTCCTAGAAAGTTCTCTGTTTGAAATATAATGAGCAAGCTACTTATAGGAAATCTTGAAATAATTCTTTGTTTTTCTAATATACCTACCTACTGTTTGGCAGTGCAAATTCTAGAGAATGGGGGAGAGCTTAGATGCTGCATAGGGATGTCCCTACTGCATACCTCCAGAATTCTCTCATCTGTGTTAGTATTGCAGAAGGACAACAGGGCAGATGAAAGAGACTCTCATCCCAGCAAACCAATTTCAGGGAATGTGAAGACTGGATGAATGGGGGAGTGGATGAGAAGCTCCATAACTGGCTTGCTCAGATGCTTTGACAAGGGATCCAGTGAGGAATTACTACATGTTTGTGCACTGGTGAGTCTTGTGCCTATACAAATTAATTTGCCCTCTAGGAACAATGTACATTTTTGTCACAGGAATGATTGCAAAAGTGGTCCCAAGTACATAAAATCAATTAATCTCTTGTCTATTGGTTCATCAGAAAATTTGTTTCAATTTGTTAAGCAGAACTGATATTATGACTGGGTTCAGACAACATGATAACCCTACTCAGGGATTTAAGTGTGGGTTGAGTGTTGAATCATGGGTTGCTGTTGAAATTTATGTTATAATGTCTCTGAACCCAACTGTGCTAAAAAGCAATTGGTTATAATGCTAAACATACCATGAAGACAATGTTTGTTTTGTTTTTTGGTTGAGAACTATGGGTTTTTCAACATGGTCTGCTATCTTGCTTGGGTTCAGACAACACGATAACCCACATTTCCATGACAACCCATGCTCAACCCTTGAATGTGGGTTATCATATTGCCTGAACCCATTTCAATACATTTTCCTTTCCTCCACTTGTGGCAATTTTCCATTCGATGCTTCATCAACATAGGAAGTTGCACTTTTCCTAACTGGAAAATTTTAGACTAAAACATTAGAAGGCTCACAAGTTTGCCTGTCCCTGTTTCAAATTTTCAAATACTTTCAAAAATACACACATTTGTCTGTAGTTCTCAAACTAGCTAAACCAGATTAGTTTCAGATCTTCAGTAAATGCCCCAAAACAGTTTGATTACTATGGGTGCATCCATACCTGCAATGCACTAACACAAGGGGAGGTCTATTAATATGAAATAGAATTCCTCCAGCAGAAATGGATTATGTAGTTCACCTAAAGACACTTGAAATTATTGACTGTGGAGCAGATTACACCTTTGTCTAGTTGAAATCAATGGGATGACTTAGTTGAACTGAGCAGGGTTTCAGTGTGACTGACTGAAGATAAGGGACACTAAAGACAAATCTGAGAAGCTGAATTAAGTGTATGGTTCCTGCATGGGATATTCATCTCCTTCCATGTAATTCCAGACAAGAAAGAGAGAAAGAGAGACTCTGAAAATGTTGGAATTCATGACATTTACAAATAAAAGCAGCTGGTTATAACAAGTTGCTTAAACTAATCAATTTTCCAATATATCTTATCATGCCTGTCAAGAACTCATTGATGTAGGTTTGTAGCAAGCAGCTCTCTCAAATGAAACATTGCTCATTGTCCTTATTTGGAAGTCTGACAGTTCCCTTGATTAAAATGAAGAGACTTCATTATAGGTATTAAGCACTACTTTATGAGTTATGTAAAGTTTGTGATTTTTTCATTTATGCCGTAGAATCTTAACAGCATTGTCTCACTTATGCATAATCCATCAGCCCAGGTGACAAATAGTCTTCTATATTTACCAGCTCAGAATATACAAGGGGTGCACTGGAAAAGCAGCTGAAACTACAAACGCTCCTGTCAATCAAACCAGCTGGCAGAGGACCATATTTCTTGTCACCAAGAGGCTTAAAGCAAAGAATCTGTGCCTAATTCTCTTAAACCTTGCAGGTCAAAAGGTTTTAAAATTATTTTTGACACCATTTCTTTGCTTTGTCAACAGGCCTGAGTACTTTTTAGCATGTAAGGGATATCAAAAAAAGCTGCATATTGAACTGGTCTAACATTAGCCATTTATGAGTTTAAGGTTCGCAGTTAGGTGTACGGTTGATGAAATGGCTGCATGTACTATGTTAAAGTAAGTGTGGAGGGAGAAAGGAAGGAGAGGCACTTGTAGCTGGAAAAACCTGTGCAGGCAGACACAAAACTCCAGACGATCAGTCTATGGTGGCCCAAACCTAATGCAAACAAATCAACATGATCCCACAGGAAAACAGGATCTCGGCTGGCTTCTTACGCCAAGTGCTTTGATATTCCCTCCTCAAGCTCCATTCCACCAAATGGAGTGGAACTGCCTGCAATAGCTGTCAAAATGGGATCAAACTAATAAATTATTCTTCATGAGGGGTCTTAAAACCCTGCAACCAAAGTCATGGCAGCATCACAAACATGGCAGCACTGTAAAAACAACCACCCCAAAACAAAAGCTGTATGGTGTAAGTGGGCAAATTCTCCGCATTTAATGCCACAGCACGGGGACTTAAACTGAGAGCCCAGTGGAGGCCTTTAAACCATCCCTGTGGTCTTCCCATTCCCTTAATGTACTTGCACAGCTCATTTGGTCACGGAGGATTATGGTATGGCAGTCAGTCTTCAGCTGCCAGTGGGTGGCATCCTTATCCAGAATCAGGGGATAACCAATGTTATGGGTTCAGTGCTGGATTTAAGCACAGGAAAGGGCTGCTGACCTGGATCACATCTGAGGTCCTCATTCCTCTAGCTCCAAGGTCACATGCCTCAGCCTGCCTTTGCATTCAGGGACTTCACAGAGACTGAGTGAGGGCTTAGCCTCACTGTTGGACAGAAAGAGCTTTTCAGAAGAGCTGAGATTTTGCTTCAGAGTTTGTCTTTAAATACGCTCAAGGAACGAGTGTTGTTCAGATTTTTCATCTTAGGTATGAGACATCGAAGCCAGCCTGAACACCCTTGCATGGTGCTGGAGCTTATGAACCCTGCCAAGGCCTGCTGGCATTCAAATCTGCTTTGCTTGAACTCAGAACTGCTCTGGCCCTCCATCCATAAGCGTTAATTCGGACCATCGAGGACAATGTGGTCCATGTGTCCTATTTGACAGAGGAGTCTCCTTTATATGGAGCACTGCCAGAAGCCTGTCCTCCATTCTAAATCTGTCCTACCTAAGGCAACTTATCCACAAGGGCTTGCATAAATCCAATGGGACTTTTATGTCTCCATCACTTCTTTGAGCAGTGGGCAACTTTAGTCCTATTCAAGTGTTCTGAATGTTTGAAGAGCAGGAGCTTTCTAGGCTTCTTCTTGGGGAGGGCGATCGCAAGAAGTACTCCATATGAACCATAATGCTCACATGGAGATTTCCCATGGATACAGACTCTAGCTTTCCTTTCAGTCTGAATCCCTCAGCAAGTTGAGGGTGACAAATGCAATGGGGAATAGTGTCATGGTCTGCAGATGGGATCTGAGTGGCGAGCAACAAGACGAGATGAGTTAGGGGCAACAGAGACACCAAGACCAGGGCAACAGAACTTCAGGAAAGACAGAGGACAAAACACTGGGTTTAATGGAAATTCCAAATCACAGTCATGGTACAGGCCAAGGTCAGGAACTAGAAGAATGTGTGAAGGCAAAACAAGGACATGGTCAGGAACAAGCCAAGAACCAAGAACCAGGACAAACAGAGGTCCAGGTACCTAGGACAGGATAGCAGGGCAGGAGACATGGCACAGCAGGATACACAGCAAGGCAAGTACATGAGACAACAGGAACCAGATGCAGCAAGGCTCAGGCAAGGTGCAGGAGCTGACCCACAGCTCACAGGAAGGCCTGAGCCACTGAGGCAACACGGCAAGGCAGGATCACAGGCAAGGCAAGACATCGGTCAAGCAAGAGGCAGGCTCAGCAGCAAGGCAACATGAAAAGATGGGATCAGTTAGGCAGGATGCAGGCACAGCAGCAAACAGAAGTTCTACTGAAGCCAGTTCTGGAGGAAAGTGCCCTTCCCCAAGAGTTCCTAGGTGGTGCTCATCAGTAGAATGAGAGGTCCAGCAGGCCTTGGGACTGGACCTTCAAACAGAGTGATGTTCTGGCCACCAGATCCTGCCAGACAGAGCCAGGGGTGGAGTACTTCACCTCATGGGTTTTCCCTATTCAGGTTCAGAATGCCTAAATAAAGCTAAAATCATACTGTCGACTGCTCTTGAAACTTTGTTTAAAAACTTTGAAACTTTGTTTAAAAACTTTGAAACTTTGTTTTAAAAAATCCTTATGTATTTTCAAGTAAAGGTCATTATACTGCCCTTTATGAATTGCTGTTAGGAAGTTCATGATCATTAAAATAAAAATAATATCTAGGAAACTGTCTACTTGGAGAGACATCCTACAAAGTTCAGTTCAGGGTTGCTGCTTAAAATACTAAGATTGTCATCCTATATTCACTTTCCTGGAGTTAAGATCCCCTGAAATCGATGGGGTTTATGTCTGAACAGACATGATCAGACCATAAAACACATTTTTAAAGAATGGGTGTTCATCTGGTACCTGAAGGTTGACAAAGTAGGCACTCAGGATGTGCCGTGTGGTCCTGCATAGCTAAACATTGAGCTAGCATGTTGTGTCACCTTTGCTAAGCTGCAAAAGTACAGTCCTGCAGCCATATGGGTGACCAAAAGTGGAATCAGACCAGGAGGTTGGACTTGATGGCCTTCCGACTCTACTATTTTATTTCTCAGAGAAGAAATTCCATAGACATGATAATATGGTCACATTTAAACCCAAAAGAGAGTATCTAAACTTGTACATAAGTAAAAGCATCGTCTTCCTGGTTACTAAATGCCTCACTTCTACCTGGATGAGAACATCTGTAGATAATTCTAATGAAAAGAGGAACTGATGTTGCGTTCCTTTAAGTAGCTGGCCCTGTAGGTTAATACAGCGCATGTCATGAGATAACTTTCCACTGGACTCAAGGGCTACCAATTGTCATGTGTGTGTGTTCTGGTGAGATTCCCAGGTACAGATGAGAAGTGGCCTATTTTGGTGGGACTGATAGCTCAGACTCTGAGGATGATGCGGAGTTGGCTGAACCAGATGAGGCTCAGAGCTCAAACTCTGATTATGGAATTGTAATAGTAACGGACAGGCCTGCACCTGCAGACTCTCTCCTGCTGTACTAGTCTAAGCCTGCTTTCTGAATGGAAGTAGCTCAAGGACATCCACGGGGCCCAGTCTTCCTCCTGTGGGAATGAAGCAAAAGAAGGATGGGAGGAAGGAGATTTGGGAATGGATAGTCTCTTGGATGGAGAACAGCAGCCTCCTGAAGACATGGACCTGAGGGCCCGTTGTCACAGCCACAAGCTGACCCAATTAGGGGCTCAGCATGCAGAACACAGGCAAGCCCAGTTCCATAGCATCCCTCCTTCCAGAGATGGGCCCCAAAGGGTTCATAAGCAAAACTTTGGGTAAAGGGGTTGTGGGGAGAGATGGTTCAACATCTCTTTGTGTGTGCTCAGGGGCTTGTGAATGCTTAGAGTCTTCTAAGACGCTTATAAGAAGTGCTCAGAGTTTGTCTTGCTAGTTCATGACACCAATTGAGAAACAGAAGTCTGAAATACCCTAGGACAGGTTTTTTGAACAGGTGACTGGATATTACACTCACACAGTCCAAATAATACCAACAATTATCCCAAGGATGTAATCTGGGGTTATTATCAAGGACATTTGCTAAGTAAAGCTTTCCTGACTTTGCTTTCTGTAACCAGTTTTCTCAAAACTTACAAGCATTTTTGATAAAAGCTGTGTTCAATTGGCAGCACTAGATGCTCCACCCACACACTTCATTGCAGACATTTGGATATATATCATGATTTTACCATCTGAAATACAGTTCAAATACTATAGTTCTGTGAATGGAAATCAGAAGCCAAGACGACAACTATGACTAATGCACCATCCAGCAATACCCTAGGGCTGAATTTGGGCCGCCGGCCAAAAAGTGAATATCATTGGCTCATACTGGTTTTGATGAAATAATACAATGCATTTATATCCATTTCACCCTATGCTATATACTCGGTGTGTTTTTTATTTTGGTTAAAAGCGACTGAATTATATTTGGCAATCCAATCCCAGCTCTTCTGATTGAAGCAGCTTATTAATGGGAGCACAAATACCTAAACAAGCATGGATTTAATTAGGGATGCTATAAGGAGCACAGCATAAGAAAACCACAAATGTGAGACAGCCAATCCACATGTCTCCCTTCATTTTTTACACTCCAATAATGTGCTTGGCATGATCTCTGGACCAACACATATGACCACCCTTACAGTCACATTGCAGTTGAGATGCCTCTATAATCCATTCAGTGAATGGGCTCCCTGTGTGTACATAGCCAAATTCACACAATTAAGCTGGCATGATGGGGCAGGCATGATGCTTTTTAAACAATAAATGTCACTTCCACTGTAAATAGTGGCAACATCCATTCTAAACGTAACAGGAGATGAACTAGCCTGGAATTGTGGGACCTTAGAAAGGAATGGCTCAGAAAGGCCTCCCTCCTCATTTGGAGGGTGAAGCTTTAAAAAACTGGGATTATATTCGGTATCTCCTCTTCAGCAAAGTGAGGCTCACCCAGATAAGCAGGGGTTAATTGCCTGTAAGACCTTGGGAGGAGCTATACAGTCACTTGGAAGATTCTGCTATTTTAGTCACTAAATGTGGTCTTGGATCACCCAAACTTCTGGAGTCTGATCTCTTAGTTTCTGCTTTATTCTGCAAGAACTTTTACTTTACCATTAAGTTTTGGTGAGAAACTTACTTTTCTCCATATTGCAAAATATCAGGGATGAATAGCAGAAAAGAGTATGTTTTAGGGTTTGGGGATTAAGAGAGAGTATTTGACTAGGAATTTATATGTTTTATTTATTTATTTGATTTTTACCCTGCCCCATTAGTCACATGGCTCCCTGGGCAGGTTACAGACAAACATATACAATCAATAAAATCACATAACATTTACAACATAATGTTAAATTCTTAATCATAAAACAATAAAAGCACATCCATGTCACATCTTAACAGAACTTATGATTACATATAAGGGATAACCACTCTGAATGTTAAGTGTACCATTAAAATCAATCTAGCAATTAAAATACAGAGAAATAAAAATTATTTTTAGAATAGAATTTGAAAAAAATAGAATTTGTCTTTATGTATTCCTTTTGGCATCTTCCCCTGGTGCCAAAAGGAATACATAAGGACAATTCTAGTAACAGTAAAAAGATCAAGAATGAAACAACAAATATGTTCCAGAAATGGGACTTTATACACAAAGAGAGACCCTGAAACACATTTCTAATCTTTTGCCTGTCTAACCTATGATTGATCCATATTCATATGCACTGAAGTTCCACAAAGGATTATAAGCAAAATGTTACTGTCCTCCTTCCCCTAAAAAATATCTCACTAGTGTTAGCCAGTTATTTGTATTAATGTTGCTAACTTAAATAAAAATACTATAATCCTCCAGAATTTAAAAATGCATAATAAGACTATATTTGCTTTTATCACATTATAATTTTCAGCCTGTGGGCCTGTCTTTGAAAGCAAGTCATGTATGTCTCTTTGTTATGAACAAATATAAATTGCTTACCCCTCTGGAGAGAAATAAAGGCTGCGCAGAATTACTTCCATGTCTAAATGGATAGATTTAGTCAACTGGGTTCCTCCCTTGCTCCCACCATCATGAGGTTACAATCATCTTTGCTGTAGTCCGTAATACTTGGCTGTGACCCTGGAGATTTATATGGAATATGATCAGGGGCATAATCCAACTGATGCTGGAATCATGGACTCACATAAAATGTACAGCCTGTAACATTGATATTAGTCATCTTGAGTATCAGCTTGTAAGGAGATGAATATAATGACACTGAGGTTTCAATCATTTTGGGTCCCAGGCCATTAGGCACACTAGAACTGCCCTGCTTGTTTTGTTGAACTCATTTTGGCCCATGATTGGAACGAAGATCTGGCTCTCTCCTTAGCCCAGTTTCATGATGTTAAATGACCATCACACGCAGAAGGCAGGACATTTGTAGTTAAATATGATCACATGGTTCTATAGGTAGACTACATCGCGAACACTTCCTCCCCACACATCCCAGCATATAAGGACACAGTTATGTATTTGCAACATTCTTAGACACATATTAAAGATAATTGGGCCTGGGCCCAGTACGGCTCAGTTACACCTTACTTCCTCACAATTCTATTTACACAGCAATAATTCACCTGTCCTGCATAGAATCAAGATGTGTCAGTAAGTGAACTGAATAGTTTCTCTTTAAAAAAGGGTAAGTTTGGTAGAATAATTTATCTTACAATGGAACTGGTTGTACCTTCTTTTAGAACAGCTGCAGCTCAAACATATTTAATAACAGTGGGTTGAATCCAGGCTTAGTCAGAGTTGTTAAATCACTGACTGACTTCATCATAACTAACTTGTCCCATTGATTTGCCACCATGTGTACAGAATGCTGAACTAGATGGATCTTTGGTCTGATGTTCTTAATTCAGTGGCTCTGCCCTAAACATGGCTAAATCTGGATTCAAACCAGTAATTATCGCAATAAGCGTCTCTGGTGTATGTAATGAGGAAAGGGAAGCAATGCAGTGATCTTTTTGATTGTATGGACTTGTATGGGCAAATCAAATCAAAACCCCTTCTCCACATTAAGTTTTGATTTAATTTCTAAAGACCCAATGAAAAGGAATGAAGCTGAGCAAGCACTGCCTACACCATGCAAAGATATTCTCAGCATCTCCCAGGATGAAATGAAAAGCGATAATTTTTGCCAAGGCAAGAAACTAGAAAAAAGAAATTGTACTTGGTAAATTGTGACATCTGGAAGGTATATGACTGAACGCTTGCTAACTATGTGTAGGGAATGTCTCTTCCATAATGGGGGCATTTCATTGTGTCCTTTCCTCCAAAATGCATCAGCTACCCCTCCCTTTTTTGGCCACTCCAGTAATTTGAATGAAATTTGTTTCTCATATATAAAGCATGAATCAATCGTATGTGGGAAATGAAAATAAGGATGACATCAAAATCAGTAAGTCTTATTTCAGAGAAAATATATGAGGGTGTGAAGTGTTGTTTTAGTGGGGCTGCAGGGTAGGACTTTGGGGCAAATGCAGGAGGGTTCCCAAGTACATTAAATCTGACTTACTAGATTTTGAAGCAAGTGAATACACATTATGGGCTAGAGAGCCTCTCAGCCCAAGACAATGAAATTCAGAGCCTAAGATTACCCAGCTGCACCACTGATTCTTCCTTCAGGACTTTGATACATGAGATCAAGTTCACATCCCAGAAACACCCTTTGCTGTTTTGTGCTTCATCAAACACATATGCCCACATGCACACAAGCCATTACGATTGAACATATAACCTATATAGTTAAAGATTAGGGATCCTGCTGCTCACACACCTTGTGCACACTACTCAGTTGCCAGATGATTTGCTCAGAAAAGCTCTAGTGTTTTGAGGAAGTAAGCAGGAAGTAAGAGGATGTTAGAAAATCACTGGTGTGAGTCCCCCCTACTTTTTAAATTTTTAAAAACAGAAAAAACCCATAAATACAACACATCACAACAGTGACAATATAGCATAACAAAAGCACAAAAATTAAAAAAATAAATGATAAAGTGCCCCCACCACTCCAGAGACCAACACTACCACTACTTAATTCACTTATTATAAAAATTAATGATATATAACAGTGATGGCAAACCTTTTAGAGACTTAGTGCCCAAACAGCAACCCAAAACCCACTTATTTATTGCAAAGTGCCAACACTACAATAAAACCTGAAAACTGCAGTTTTAGTTTAGAAAAGATAACCCACAGCCAGTCCAAGCAAATATATATCTATATCCTTGGCAGTGGACTGACTGGCCATGTGAAAGTTCGGACGAGTTGTGGCTAATGGATCACGAGGTCATCGCCTGGCGCCATTACTCCTTTCTGAAAATGCACATGGCCCTTATGTACACTGTTACCCGATGCTCGGCTGCTGGGTTGATGCTGGCGCGACTTGGCTCACGTACCAGCAGAGAGGACTCTGCGTGACTGCTGTGGCAAGCATGCCACAAGTTCACCACCACTGCCCTAACCCTACCCTGGTGCACTCCCCTAGCCCTAATATAGGGGTAAAATACTATTGAAAGGGGAGATTTTGAAAAAGCCTTCCTTGAATAGCTTTTTCTGCACTGCTCATCATTTCTGCTGATTCTAAACACATTCCAACCATCAAAATCATGCCAGGACACCTTGTTTTTCTATTACCTTCCCACCAAAGTAGTACCTTTTTATCTACTTGCATTTGCATGCTTTTGAACTGCAAGGTTGGCAGGAGCTGGAACGGAGCAACGGGAACACACCCCATTGTGCAGATTCGACCTGGCAACCTTTCGATCAACCAGCACAGCAGTTTAAATCACTGTGCCACCTGCATCCCAACAGATAATAAGTAAATCATCATAACATTGCAGTACAAAATTGAAAAACCAAATTTTTAAAAACTGCAATAGCTTACAAAAATTAAGTCACAAAACTTGTTAAGCAGCTGATATAATGCTGCAATATAATGTTAACGCTAATTAAATGCCCTGTTTTAGAGGACAGGCTTAACCTGGCCCAGAAAATTTGTTAGAATTGGTGCCAGGCAGGCTTCAGTGGGGAGGTTTTCCATAACTTAGCTGTTGCTACTGCAAAGACTCTTAAGCCTACCTTAGAGGTAGCATTCAGAGGCATTCAGAGGCAGGTCCAGATCTTGACTGTTGCATCTGGATAGATTGTAGTTGGGAGAACAATTTGTCATGCATTGTGTTCCCAAGAGATATAAGGCTTTATGGGTTAAAACCAGCACCTTGACTTTGGATTAAGAGCAAATAAGCAGCTCGTGCAAGCAGGCTAGAACTGGTATTATGTGTTCAAACTTTCTGGTGCACATATATATGCTCTGATTGAAGGGACTTTGAAATAATTATATTACTTGGTTGGTAATTATTTATAAATTATATTACTTGGTTGTTATATTTAAACATCTGCCTCCCAAAAGATATCTTTATCAACTGTCAATTTTACCTAAGGCATCCTTCAGCAGTTCAGTGCAAACATTTTCCAGAGAAGACATTTGGTAAAACATGAAATACTTTTAATTGTCCACTTCTGATTACATTCCAGTCTCTCTTTTGGCTTCCAGAACTTTCCCTGACCCCACATTTGACTTCTGCATGCTTGTCTTTCCCATTATATTAACTTTATTTTAAATATATATCATTCCTTGAGATAATTAAGACATCACTGCTGTGTCACCAGAAGGACAAATAAAAATCACAATAATTGACTGATGGCCTGGAAGAACTTGGAAATGCAGAGACTTCTGCTGGAGTGGATGAGGGATGGAAAAGAGGAAGGTAGTATTACTGGTAGAGTGATTGAGTGAGGCTGGGGCATCCCAGGTTTAAATCCCCAGCCAAGAACATAATCCTTGGATAATCATCATCTCTTGGCCAGCACACAGAACTTCAGGGGTAGGAGCTAATCCAGCTCTTCCTGCATCCCAGGTCAGCCCTGCAGGATTCCAAGATGGCCTGTTCCCTTTTTCAGTCTCCATTCCCTGTCTCCCATGCACTGATCAGGTGGTGATTCCCCTACTTTCAGGCAGTTTCATCCCCATTCTTAAATGCCGCAATTTCTCCCCTATGGCTTAGTAATGATCTGCAAGAGCTTCAAGCTAACATATGCTGGTATTTTTAATAATTTAGCCCCTCCTCTGTTTTCTTTGTCCCCACCCACCACTAATATGTATGCCCCAAAAGCTTGTCTGAAATGCAATTTGGCAGTCTGGTTGAAAGAGATTCTGCACCCCTTTCTTAGCATAACCGGTCTCAAAAGGATAAAAGTGGAATGCTGAAGTGCGGTGGGATACCTTGATAGGGCAAGGAAGAATAAGAAGAAATTAAGATCTGGCCACTTAAACAGCTACCTTATGTGATCAAGAAAGTGAATTCGTGCTTCCCATATTTGAAATGCACACTCCAATAGATCATCCGCCAAGGCTTTCCAGAGGCTAGTTCCCAGCCACATACTTTGGATGTTCGCTCCAAATTGGACACAGCAGCATTCAGAACATAGTGCTTCTCCACATCTGTTACTGCAGCTCAAACACAGGTCAGGGTGGGTATGGAATTGCTTTACGGAGACCATTTATGAGCAACAATGCAAGGACTAATCCAATTTGCCTGCAATGCGTATGCTAAAATTGCTCACAGAATAAAATCTCCTTGCTAATGGCAACAGACATTTAAACAGGTATACTAAGAAAGAATACGATAACATTATATCTGGAGTGAGATGCAAACTGCCAATCCTGGCATTTAAATCATGTAGTTTAGTCCCCTTTTTATCACGTTGTTGAAAGCTATGATGATACACATTTTTTCAGTTTTACTTAATAAAAGTGATGGTGATGGTGATGATGATGTGTTATATACTGCATAACATTAGCAAAGACAAAGTGTTAGGCTTTCCTACTGAATGTACAAAATGAATGCAATAACACTTCATGATGATATTTTCCATTTCCTTTACAGAACTCATCAGTAGCATAAGATGTACCCAGTTTGCCTAAATGCTGGTTTGGGGGACTAATATACTGTTTTCTGTCTCTCCGCATATTTTATTGTGCTTGTTTTTGAACAATATCCCCCTTTTTTGGCCTGTGTTTATGCCTTGCATTTAGTTGTTTTATGTTATGATAAAAATATATAGTAAGAAAAAGAAACACCAATATACCTGAATCACAACTATTAAAATGGCATTACCATTTCAAAAATTCCAAATTCAAGTCATGTATAGTAATCTTCTTACTATATATGACAAGACCAGTTTCCACATGCTGATCGAATTCCTTCCTTCATATTACAAAAAAAAAAAAAAAAAATCACTAAGTTGCAATTCAGTCATAAAATCAATGCAACAATTGTCTTTTAATCTTTAGTTCTCCAGTACTGGAAAGATAAATGTCAGTTCCTTTCACGTTTTCAATAAACCTTCATCTACCTTTCTAACATATAATAGATATGTTAACATTAAACATTACAATAGCTCAGTTTGTGCATTGCATGATTATCCTTGTGCTCTGCCCAACCCTCCCCTCTCCTGCTCTGGCATAGGCATAAGGAGGAGATCAGAAACCCAGTTTAGGTTATGATGTAGTTTTACATCTGAACCTTAAACTGTGGCTAGTCTTATAGTGGTTGAGGGAAATAAACTGCCTTCACGTACTATGGTTTGTCTTTGGCTTGTTTCCACTAGAGATAGTTAAGTCTAACTGCAGTTTGCTATGGTTTGAGTGTCATGACAAACTGTAGTTAGTCTAACAGAGGAGGGAGATTTCCCAGCTCTTCCTCACGGCCACACAGGAGGCTGAGTGCCTGAGCTGGAAACATGCATGGGCATTCATCCTTGCAATGCTTAAACCACAGTTTAGCCACACAAGTGAATGAGGCCATTTAGTTATGAAGGGGGGAAGGGAATTACTTTATGTAGGCCAACATTTACAATACTGTGCTGTAGCGAGGCCTTCTTCCACTCATTTGAACCTTTGGAGCTGTGACTTCGAGACACTGCGGAACACAGATTCTGGTGCTTCAGGCTAACGTCTGTCCCACTGTCAGTCACAAAGCAATCTTTGCCATGCGTGCGTCATGCATCCTATGTGGCACTGCTGCAGTACAAAAGGGTAACCAAGCCATTGGAAAAAGTGGTGGGGCTGAGATTGAATGGGCATCAGCAAGTACCAATGGAAACATACATGAGCCGATCAGTACAGAGAACCAGGGAAACATTATGCAGTACATAATGCTGCTCATTATGCCCTTCTGAGGGCAGGATCATCCATAGCGTTACTAAGCTGAGAGTTTTCACTACATTGTGAGAATTTCAAGGAAAAAAACACAGTATTTGCTTTCATCACTATTTATTTTTGACATATATCTATATACTCTTTTCCTTTAACAGTTCACTGTTGGTCACTAAAGACAGATTAGTTCTGACACATTTGCAGGTTCTGCCCAGGTTACCAAAAATTATCGGTGGCATTGCTTTAGCTACAAATAACCTGTTGTCTGGGGCCATCAAGCAGTTTCCAGTTCTGCAAAGGAAAATGCCTTTGCCAGATTGCTGCCACATAATAAGAATTGGAGGAGGAGAGACAGCATCTTTTATTGGACCATCTTGTACTGGGATAGGATTTTTCTAGCTTTTGGATTAACAGAATCCATCTATTCAACAGCCTGAATGTGTTGAATATAAATAGGATGCAATAGGTGATCATTTCCTCTATTTCTGAGGTTTCCTCTGTCATTCCCTCTATTTCTGACATTCAGGCTCTGGGTGCTGTTCGTAAGTTGTCAAAAAGAAAGTTACCACACACAAAAGGCGAATACTGGTGAACTTGGGCAGAAGCCCAGGGTTTGCAAAAGTACTTCCTCCTTCCCCCACCCCCCAAAAAAGTCCTTAAGGGAGGCAGAGTGGAAAGAATCCCCACAAGTGTCCTATGAGGACTGAACATCTTCAGTGGATACAGAATGCTGGACTATGTGGGTAGGGATGAAAAATTGATGGAGAAGGGAAATAAAATGGAGTTCTCTGGAAAAGGCAATGGCTGGCTAATCAGTACACTAAATAGTGAACATTTTGCCCCAGTTGTAATTCTGTTTTATTTCTCAAAACAAAATCCTCAGCTGGGAGGAGAAAAGTGTAGCAGCAGTCCCAATGCTATTGATATCCATCTTAGAAGCTACTTTTTGACACTTGGATTTTGCCACTAAGCTGCCAAAAGAGGGAATGGAGAGCATCGTGATGTGAAACCCACTGTGTCCTACATGACTGGAATTTACATAATGACAGCCCTGAATTGTCAAGCACTGACAATAAGCATTGCTTATTAGTATGTGCCCTTCACAACATCAAGATGCCCTGTCCCATTGTTTACTTTTCCTTCTGAAAGAGCAAATGCTTTTTATTATATTTCATAATGACATTACATTTCAGTAAGACTGATTGATTGGTGCTCAATTAGACCCTGCACAAGGCAGCAATTCTCAAGTCTAATTCATCACAATCTAATAGAAATGTCATGTCCATCAAATTAGAGTTGAATCCTAAATGGGTTCTTTTTGCTACTAATAGAAATTGTCTCACTAGGACCAGCTTGGTAATAGTTTATGCTGCATATGGCTGTAAATTGATCTTGTTTCTTTTTCTCCTAGAATGTCTTCTCAGATGCATTTTCTCCTTTGTAAGATATAGACACACAGTGCCATGCTTTTTTGCTTCTGATAACACAGTCATCATCTATGGACAGGCAATTATAGGCTTCACCACTCAGGTTTGCCTTCCTCCTATGCTCACAGTTTTGGAAATACAGAATACTGTTACTCTTGGTGGAATATGCCTGGGGAAAAATTGTCTTGCACAACAGATTCCAAGTCAATATGTGGAAATGATCCATGAATGAAAAGGGTTCTATTCATGAATCCATGTTCTATCCATGAATGAAAGGGTCAGGAACTCTAGTCAAAGCATTCCCTCTAACAGTAGATTCAAGCACTTGAGTGCCAAGAGGAGGCCAAATGTTGCCACTGAGAAAGAAAAGTGAGATATCTGTATACTTAGGTCAACCCTAAGCTGTGCTGAAGTGGAAAATGTGTGGTTTTAAATCCAAAGTGAGCAACCTCCTCCTCTGGACTGCCCCATGCATGTTAGTTGGGGCAAAATGGGAAAACTGGCAGAGAAAAAATAATTCTCTCACTTGAGTATACTAGAACTTATAGCAACTTTTCCTAATATTCTGGACTACAGCACCCATCACTCCCATCCAACTTGACCAGTGAAAAAGAATTACTGGGTTTGTAATCCCAAACATCTGAAGGGGCCCAGGTTGGGGAAAGCTGGCTTCTACTATTCTGGGAAGAAGAAGGGGCTGATTTAGTGGCAGATTGACTGGAACCCTATAAAAGGTAAGGATACACTGCAACCATTTGTTGTCTAAACTAACCTCCTACTCATGGCTCCTCCTTCTTTTTCACAGATGATTCTCGAAGGAGCAAAAGATCTTCATTCAAACGCCATCCACAGCAATTACTGGATAGTTAAATATACCAAACCCCATTCTTTCCCACATTCTCTGTGTTTGCCCCAAAATTTCATGGTCTGGACTACTGGGTTCAGTGGCCATCTAAAACCTTCCTAGACCTGATCCACAAATATTCATATGGATTAAGATGTTGTGTGAATCTGCTGCAGGAACTAAACCTTTACAGCCAACAGCTGATGAGCAGTATTTCAGGAAGAAGAGAGGAGGGGTGCCTGGATTACACCTAGGGCATTATTTTCTTCTTCCCCCAGGTCAAAGCATTGGTAATGAGTAGCACACACCTTTCCTCACCTTCCCCATTCCTTACAGTATGTGTCCCAACCAGCATCCCAGTTCAGACTTCCAGGGTTGCCTAAGTGGCTTTACCCTACTCCTCTGGTTCTATCCCTTCCTCTCAAATGCCAATTGTTGGGTGATTCCCCAACATTTGCAGCATTTTCTCCCATTCTAAGAGGTTAAAATGCCTCTTCTAAGACTTAGTTACAGGCAGGAAATGCTTTATGTGTACCCTTAAATATTTGCTGACTTTTTTACTTCAACCCCACCACTGAAATGTGGGATTCAACAGCTTCTCCAAAGCTGACTTTTGCATCTGGGCTGAAAGAGTCTCAACCTACCTGCTTTATTCTACTGCACAAGAAGAAAGGACATATGAACATGCCTCATAGCAAGTTAGACCACTGATCCATCTGGCTCAGTATTGTCATCACTAATCCCAAAAAGATTAGGCTTAGCAAGGGTTGCTAAATTACCATGATCACTGTAAGACTGGACTAGCCAAGGTATGCACCTGCTTCTTTCAGGAAGGGAAACCATTGATCAGTCTGACTGAGGATGGACTACACTGAGTAGCACCTGCTTTTTAAGGTTTCAGGCAAGAGTTTCACTTAGCCCTACCTGGAGATGCCAAGCAATTGCTCTACTGTTGAGCTGCAAGCACTTCCTCTAAACTATGATGAATCAGCACCAGAAGCACCAGTGGGAATATATTGTTTTAATTTACATATTTGGTGTGCAGTATTACTGGGAGGTCTAAAAATATCTCAAGACCTGGAACCTGGCAGCATTTCTCCACCATTCTAGGACGTGCTTCAGACCTCCAAGATCCTGTCTGTTCCTCCTCCCCACCCTTAAATGTATGTGGTATTTACACATAAATTAAACAGACAAAATACCCTGGAAAGCAGACCAGAATGGGCAGAGATCTTTGTAAAGTCATATGAGACTGTGACACTTGATCCAAGTTTGGGCAGAATTCCTTCTGTGCAAGCAAGTTAGCACACACACACACACAGAGCATGTTCTCTCTGCTCGCATCATCATATGCCAGTTCTCACCTCGTGTTGTCTATGTACAGGGGAAAGATGGATAAAAGCGCATCATCATAAAACCTCATCCTTGGCTAGGAACCATGTTCATTCAAGGTTCTCAACACAAGAAGGGTCATTGACCATTCATCAGCATTCCATTTTAAAGACAACAGTGTGAGTTGTTGTTGAATTGTGAGTGGTTGTTGAAATATGGGTTATCGTGTTGTCTGAACCCAGCCAAAATGGAAACTCTGCTGAACAACAATTCACAATTCACAACCCAACAATGGTGGATTGTTCATGGTTAACAAGTTATGGCTTCCTAGTGAAGGTGGGTTCAGACAATGTGATAACCCACATTTCAACAACTCATGGTTCAGCAACAACCCACACCCAATCCTTGAGTGTGAGTTATCCTGTGTTCTGAGCCCAGTCAGTCTTTCTTCACACAAGTGTAATTGCATGAAGGAAACTATACCTTAAACTTCTTAAATTCATTCCTGATTGCTTCCATCTTAAGCCATATTTTCATGGCTTCACCATATTTAGAGAAGAAGAAAAAAGTAAGGAAAAGTAATATTGGATCTGTTGACTTGATATGGAATGAAACTGATGTTCTGCATAGGTGGTAATGAGATATCTATGGCACCATCCATGTACATGTACATAGTAATGGATAAATGTTCTGGCATATGTCTCAATGTTATATTTATCTCCAAGTTATAATCAAGCACTACATTTTGCTTCTTTTTATCTTTTCTTCTGGAAAGAAAAAGACTCTCCCTGCAGTGGGGGGTGCCTTGCTCTGTGTGCGCCTTGCTCCATGTGTGCATGTGTGTATGGTTGCATAAATAAATAAATATAGCATTGAAAAAGAAATGTATCCAGCATTGTGGTCTATGCTTAATCCACATGCAAGCCTTCAGTCATTGTAACTGTCAGATTCATTCTAGAACAGAAAAATCTATGACATATGTCACCAGGGATATACAAGTGTCCTTTACAGGATTTGCATTGTATATATGAAGAAGCTACATGGATTTAACAAAATTGCTGTACTGACAGCCCTAAAGCCAGCTGAATATCTATTGCCATTATATATGATATGGCAAAATACCACCACACTGAGGTTAGCTACAGAAAATGTATGCCTCTATTTTGAATAAGACATCATAAAGCACGATTTATATTCACTTTTCTTGTGGTTTGCTTTAACTAGGGGATAAATAACAAAATCAAGCATGTCCCATTTTGTTTATTCATTTTTAGGGCCTCCCAGCCAAACATGTCTTTAGTCTGCAAACATTTAACATTTTTAACAAAAGTGTTTTACCACAGAAGACATCTGAAGGTTATCCTCTTCCCTTTACTCTAATAAATTATATAACGCAAAGGCCAGATCAAAGCACTCCCTCAAACTTGAATGATGCAAAGGCAGAAATTGTTAAACTGAAGTCATTTCAAATTCCTCAGTAGTGAAAACGTCTCTTTTTTAATTTATTTTTATACAGACATAGTCGAGTCTTCTTTAAAGTTACAATTAATTCTTTGTTTGTTGGGAAGGGGGAGCCATCTGGAATAAAATTCTCTTTGGAAGTCCTGTGTTTGCATACCAGCTGTATGATTATTCTTACCACACCAGAAACTTCTTAATTAATTGCAATCTGCATTACTGTGCTGAACAGATGTAAATAGGAGACCAATTTTTGTTTCTTGGCTTTTTTTTAACCGTTAGTTTTCTCAGCAAGCCCTCGCATTGTATATCATCACATCAGGAGAAGGCAATCCAGACTTTCGGCTGTAAACTGATAGGCACATGCCTGGGAGGGACTGGGCTTCCTTCTAAGGGTGCCTACATTTGCGCATATTAACTGCCAACAGTCTAGTCACCCAGACAGGCACTCCAAGATTACTCCCCTCACACATTTGTATCGATTCCTTCATTATCTTTCTGTGCTGCTCAATAGCCCCTGCTCCCTCAAGGGTTCACAGCTCAGTAAAACGTAATATTAAGCCCGTATGATACACACATTTAAAACTGTTGGAAAAATAATAAAACTACCAGGACCAGATTAAAGAACAACAGCCCTAATATTAAAAGGCCCATTTGCATGCCATCGGTGCTTCAGAATGGAGAAAGGAATAGTTCCCCTATACTCTTCACTTAATCCCCCTATATTCCTCACTAGTCAGACCTCAACTGGAATGTTGTGTCCAGTTCTAGGCACCAAGATTTAAGAATGATGCGGAAAAACTCAAAGGGGTCCAGAGGAGGGCGACAAAAATGATCCAGTGTTTGGAAACACTGCCCTATGAGGAGAGACTGAGAGAACTGGGTATGTTCAGTCCTGAGAAGAGAAGACTGAGGGGGGACATGGGATCACTCTCTAAGTACCTGAAAGGCTGTCACAAAAAAGAAGGACAAGATCTCTTCTTGCTCGTACCTGAGTGTAGGATACCGAATAATCAACTTGTGACAAACTAGATTCAGGCTAGATAGCAGGAAAAGTTTTCTAACTATCAGAGCAATATGAAAGTGGAACCAGTTGCCTGGAGAGGTTGTGAGCTTTCCCATACTAGACACATTTGAAAGGAAACTGAATGGGATGGTGGGATGCAGGTGTTCTGCAACAGTAGGGGGTTGTACCCTGTGACTTTCTTGACTCTTTGCAACTCTACTATTCTATGATTCTAAGTTTGAATCTGCTGAAAGGATTGCTACTGAGCTGACCTCACTGGGGAGAGAATGCCACAGTCGGGGGCTACCACCAAGAATGTCCTCTCCCTGCTTGCCATCCTCCACACCTCCCTCAAAGAAGTCACTCAGACACATGCCAGTGTCGGCACTGAGTTGTTACAATGCCATGTAAGCAAGTGGACTAGGCCACAGAGCCATATAGGATAGGTTACACTGACACAATGAAACCTGTGCTCGTGTTATTTGAGATAGTGAATCTTTAGTAGCTGTAAAAATTTCTCTTCCCCCATTGTTGTTCCATGATGCATGTAGACATCCATGTACACATCAGGGCACCATTCTGACAATGAGGTCTGTTTCTGATGTCCAGTCTGCCCATTCTGTTTTCTAGCAGCAGGGGAAGTCAGGAGCTTTCAACAGGTCTGTAATGGCCATCCTTTACTCTCATCTGGCACTCCGACAGGTCTGCAATGGCACTCCTTTCAGACCTTTCATCGCACAATGCTGGAGGAGATGCACCTGGACAGGGATTTGAACATGAGTGCCTCCTCTTCATCATAATGCTCTGACTTGCATCCAAACATGGACTTACTCCGGGATGGGCTGCCTTTTCCCAGTCCAGGGGGAGCTATAGCTTGTGACACTGAGTCAGAGGGGAAAGCTGTGGAGTTACGGCCAACCAAAAGAGACCAGACACAAGCCAGTGGATCACGAGCTGGAAGGTGGTGAGACACAGGGCACGGATATGGTCACAGCTGGGAGGACAGACCCTGACAGAAGCCTCTATTTCTCAATCAGGGACAATTTCCGTAAGAACCTTTGCAGAAGGGTGCTTTGGAGTTACTCCTGTGGTGTGTTGTTAACTAAAGAAGGCATGGCAGAGGTGTCCAGCGAGGCATAGCAACTGCCTGATAGTAGGCAGATACTGTTGAAGACTAGGGTTGCCCTGCCAAGATTGCATGTCTGAGAGTGATCTTTAATGGCCTTTCTCCTGTTATTAAGCCAGAGCAACATGCAATGGACTTTGCAGGAAACAGTGCATTGGTCACCTGGAAGGCTTCCTGCTTACCTTGAAACTGAACCCAGGGCAAGTTGCATCTTTTTTTTTTTTTTTTGTGATGCTCATGGAAAGATGCCTGCCAGCAACTTCTTTAATAGTGGATCTTTCTTGAGACCTATACCTAATTTCTGGAATTACTGTAACAAAAACCTTTATTGAGACTTCTGCCTTGGCTCCACGAAGTCCAGTTCTGATAATGGTGCAGCTGTCTTCAGAATTCGGCTGTTCCAAATTGTTAATCAGTGATGTTTCTTCTTCCAGTGTGTTTCTTCTGCCTGTGTGTTGTGGTAGCATATAAGAGACATTCCCATAGCATCTGGTACTTGCATTAACAATAACCTGTAGCATGTTTGTGGACCACAACATGTGGCAATCACATACATACTTTTCCACTCTGAACAAACTCAGTAAAAAAAGGGGGGGAGGCAAGCAAACAACGACCCCACAAACCATGTGAGTCCAATCACTCCAGTTACGTATTTGTCCTTACCCAATATGGATGCAAAAACTAAGCAGTTTTGATTAGAGCTTGTTCTTCAAAGAAAGGCAATACAAAGTGCAGACATGTAATAACAGAGATGTCTTTGTAATATAAGTGTATGATATCATATTGCTTCAGCATAATTATTGTTAGAACACCGAATGGCTGAGAAAACTAGTTAAACCAAGTTGGTTTCAAATGCTTAAAAGGCCTGCAGAATTACAAACAGGGACAGTCCTGCCATTCAGCAGCACAAAGCAAAATGCTTTACACAGCTAAATGGGGATGAGGGGCAGATAAAGGCAGGAACTGGCATCTGAACTCTGCCAAAATATTGGCCCTAAATAGCTGAACTCTACTTCTAGCCATAAAATATCTAGAATGCAAAAATACAGCATGCTTAAATCTAATATTAGAGAACTGAAATTTCAAGTGCTAGCTGTAGGGCCTGAGTGCTGTATCCAATCTTGGAGGATCTTACAAGCCAACCTGTGATCCCTCTCAGGAACCATAGGATGGTTCTCTCCATAAGTTTATTGCTTTCCATCCAGGATGGCCAATGTGGGAGACATAAACAGGCAGGGATCTCCAATCCTGTTGAGTACATGGGAGCATCTGGGAATTTCAGACACCACCACAAAATGTCTAATATTTATTTATGCATTAATTTGCCATACTGCCCTTAGCAAAAGCTCTCTGGGCAGTTTACTAATCAGTGGAACACCTCTTTGGCCTCTACCTGCTACATCTATGGATATTAGATGTGTCTTTAAAAAGTAAAAGCATTTGTTTCATGTCTATTGGATATTGCAACATCTCCTTAATAAGGGATTATCTGATTCTGTTAATTGCTGGTGGTGCAATACAGTACTTTTTGGGTAGAAGGTATCACACTGATAAATGTATTCTAGAACAGTCTTTAAGATTCACTTATTCAGTTTTAAATGTCTCCAGTCTTAAATTCAGTTCATCTCAAACTTCTCTAATTTCTCCAGTCTTAAGTTTCATTTATCCCGATTTTTGTAAGTTTGCATGAAGATACCCATGCACTTCTTAGCAGACTTATCCTACAACATATGTCTTGTAATAATTTTGCCTGATATAGATATTGTCTTGCAAGCACTTTGATATGCCTTTCTTTGACTGAAGATTACAAAATTTGGAAAAGTGCATATTGTTAATGAGGACTGAATTTTGGTTTACATAGAGGTTTAAGTATGAATTCAGGGGAATGAATGCGTCCCCCGCCCCTAATCAAAATGTAATCTAAAGAGCAGTCTTCACCATAGAAACACAATAACACACACACAACCTTTCCAGTCTTCTATTCAGAAATATTTTCTTTGGCCAGGACACTGGAGTACAGCTCTAACATCCTTAATGTTCGAGGGGTCCTTTTTATAATGTGATTGCCTCTTCCACTATCATCATATGTCACTCACTGGTAACAGCACCAGAGGATATATCAGTATCTGTATTTCTGAAGAGGAGAGAGGAGTGAGATCACCATATCTACGTGAGCAAGAGCGTCTAGTCATTGCAATGTGCACTGAACACAGCTGGGCTGGTAAATTGTAACTGTGCTTTAAGTAAAAGAAGAAAGCACGTCCTGTACTGCATTTGACATTCACACTCAAGCCCCCGTGTAGCAGTAAGGTTAGGGAAACCACTGAAAAGAAAGATGTCCAAGCCAGATTTCAATATCTGACACTCACCGTTAGAGATATCCCACTGCGTAAATAATCTTCTGATGAAGTAAGCGTTGCTTTGATTCCTACTGGTATTGCCTCACTTATTTCCTGATGGAAATCATGGAATATGTTAATAGTTTCAATTTCAGTGCAAAAAGTTGAAGGAACTACAGTGCTTTGGGTAGCTGCCACTGCTGCTAGGCGTATTTTTAACAGGGCTATAATTCTCCCTTTTTATCCAGCTGCACTTTGGGGAGAGGGGGGGAACGGGAGCCAGATTCACTGAAAGCGTTATCTCGTCCAACTTCAGTGAACTGATATGAGGTGATACATTTTGGCACCTTCTCTCCATTGTACTCCATTGATTTGATTGAGCTCCCCCAAATGAAAGAGGCAGACAAAATTCTTTGGGGAGGCTGCCTTCTCTCGCACCCCCACAACTATGTCTGACTGCATGATAATCGTGTGCACACTTGTGTGCCTGGTTTCAATTCTATCCTAAGTATTCTGACATAGATCAACCAGGTTGCCAATATATATTGTTCCCATTTAGACATTCCACTGTCTAGTGAAATTGTTTAAAACCTTCTGTACCTGGGGAAAACCAGTATTATTTCTATAGCTAGGCATTCAAAAGTCAGGAGAGGTTACTACTAAAATATGTTCATAACTTCATTCACAAAATATCCAGCTATTTTATGACACATTCCAAACAGCACTCCAACATATCATTCTATGCTACAAAGCACTCCAATCAGCCAACACATAGGGTCACTTGAAAAGGAGGAAAGATATGGCAGCTTTAGCACTGCAATTATGACCAATGAAGTCTGTGTGTGTGTGTGTGTGTGTGTTCCTAATCCTTTCATAGCATGGAAACTGCCTTCTAGGCTGGGAGATAGATCCCAGCACAGGGTGTATGCAGCAAGAAAAGTTTACATGTTGTGAGAAGAATTAATGTATGAATACTCACTAAACCACTGTCTAAATTTTACTAAGAAGGGATTGTATGTGTGTGAGTGTGTGTGTAACCTAAAGCAAGGGTTAAGAACCTCTTTGGCCTAATCGTCAGATTCCTTTTCAGAGAGATTCTCAGGGGCCAAAAACAGAATTCAAACAAAAAACTAAAATCCTATCCTTGGTGTGCAAACTCTCAGCCACCTGCCACTTGTTGTTAAACTGCTTTTGGAACTCAGGAAGGCTCAAAACCTGTTTGTGATATAACTTAGACATTTTATGATCAAATCTCACTCAGAATGCCTTGGTGTCTATAATGCTTCTTTGGATCCTAACCTAAAAATAGCTGCTGCTTATTAACAGGGGAAAATGATATTGCTTAATACTAAGCCTTTTTTTCAATAGGTCAGGAATATGAAGCTGTTTAAACTTAGTGCACAGTCACTAAAATGATGAACAGTCTCATGACACCGTAAATACTAACACATTGTTCTGGCATAGGATAATTAAGGAATTATCACTGTCTGTACTTTCTGCATGTCAATTCCATTGGACATCACAACTTCCCTTTCCCTTTTCCATTGTTCGGCTAAATGTTTTCCTGGGAGGAGGGAATTTGAAAAGCAAGATTTTTCTTTAATTGCAGGGCAGACCTTTATTCAGCTTCTTAAACAGATTTTCATAAAAATTCAAATCAGATTTTCATAGTGTTTCAGTGAAGCTTTTAGAATACAGCACATGTTTATCTTTTTATTCAGATTGGTGTGTCTGACATTTTTGTCAATTTTAATGAGAACAGTTTTTTTCTCCTCTTGGCAATATTTCTGCTGTTTCTTCCATGGAAACAACAATATTTTGTGCACTATATATACACAGGAAGGAAGAGGATTACCAGCCTATACCTATATCCATATACAGCAATTGTAGTGATTGCTAATCAGTAGTCCTAACCACAATCTAAATAAGAAGTAGCATGTACTAGCACATCAAGTATATTTATGTGGAACATTGCACAATCTTTTAAAGCAATCTGGATGTTTTTGTTTCTTAACATAGACAGTCTGTCCTCAAATCAGTTAATATTGAGTACTGATATTTAAGCAGATTTACTTCCATTCATATATGTAGAAAAAACACCACTTCCTATGCATTCCTGTGGCTGTGAATATAACTTGGGCACTCCACAGCAATACCCTAAATGAGACATGTGATTTAGGACAATCCTTGGATTCTGGCTGTCAGTTGCAATCCGATTAGAACACGTTACTATTATATTTCATAGGTTTCCCTAGATGGCTCACTCCATGGAGAACAAAATGCCATCGGGATGCTTCATAATTGAGGCAGATCTGCCACTGGCGCATCTCCTCCATCCTGACTTTGTAATTCACCTGCAGCAGCCTGCTGTAGTGCACACGGTGGAAGAACGGCTGCAGTGCAGAGGCATCAATACATCCTTATGCTGACCATGGGCTGCTGGAAGTGCAGAAATATGGTACACAGTGTCGCAGTGGCTCTGCAATCCTTGTTCCCTCTTCCATTTGCTCATTCGTTCTTGTAACTTCTCCTAGGGCTGGATCCTTAGTTGGCTAATAACTCAAGTTTTTCCTTGGCTTGTAGTTCACAGCATTCATATATAGCTTTCAGCAATTAAAATCTGCAACATTTGTAACTTAATCATTCCCGCCTGTTTGTAGTATATTTCATAAGAATGGCTTTGCTGAATTAGACTAAAAGCCCATTCATCCTGGTAATATAGCAAGTGAAACAGGATAGTGATGGCTTCCCTGTTCGTCCCAAACAGTCAGTTATTCTTTACTCACAACCTCCCTTTTTAAGATGTTTTTCTTAGCTTTCCACTCACATTTCGCTTCTGCTTTGCTTTATTCCTAGATACAGCTTGCCAACTGCTTTCCTCATGGTCTACATTAATGCCATTCATATTCTTCAACTGCTAATTCTTTGAAGTTGTTTCCTAGCTTTTCTGATGTGTTTCTTTCATGCTTTCAACAATAAAACTTTAATCCTTTTATTCAACCTACATGATAGAATTCTTTAATTGAAACCTACATCTGTTCAGTACACCAGCAGCTTCCATGTTTAACGAAAAAGTAATCATTGGACCATTGAAGTTCTTACAGCTTAAGACCCATTTTCAAGATTTTTGAAAGCATGTGAACAAAAGCAGTCTGAGTGGAGGCAGAGCAGGAAAGTGCTTTGATAATTCCTGATAACCAGGAATTGCTTTGGCATCATGTTCATTTCACAGTTTTTAGAAAAACTTAAAATACCACACCCAGTCTATTCTATGGAGGTTGAAGGAAACACTCTTATAACTGGAATCTAAGTGGCCCACGTCACAGGCTGAAACAGCACAAGAATTATGTACACACATAGTGTTCCCTGGTGTGCTGGCTAATTGGTTGAAAGGGATCCCACTGGCCCATGTCCTTTCTGGGTCATCAAAATGTAATACAACTTGAACCGGAAACCCAACTCAACAGGAGCTATTTAAAAATTAGCTGATGCAATGAAGGACCATTGTGTTTACATGGGACCCCTAGTGTTTGGCCTTGGCTTGTAACACAGATCATCTGTGCTCAGGTCATGAAGGGTCTTTCAATATACCTCAAGTTAAAATGCTTACAACGAGATGCTTGAACAGTCTTGAGTTACTACATTAAAGTTGTAAATATGTTACAGAAGGATCAGTCTGTTCTAGTGTCCAATAGACATCTAGTGAAGACAATATTGCTCCACTAAGCTTTTAATAATACACTTCAATTTCTTTTTATCATTAATCCCCAGTTTTTAAATGTGTTCAATCAAATAGAGGGGCAATCTACAAATATTCTACATCTATAATAATAAAAGAGGATGTGTGGGACTTACCTTCAAAATATGAAACCTAGATATCTGAAATTTGAAATTTGGAATAGATATCTGAAATTTGGAATAAAGGGACCCTAGAAATGAACCTGCAGTTGAGGTTTGATCATTTTTAATATATTGATTAATTTGAAAGAATTTTAAAAAATGTCCATGTGTTTCATCACATCCAGAGTCATCAGATGGCAGACTTCCTTAACTGGCCCATAGCCTGAGAGTCCAGAAAGTTTGAAGCCAGCGAGGAGAAGTCTGAGAGGCACAGTTATACATATGGAATGGGCAGGCCCTTCCTTAGGTAGCAATGGGGTGCTCAAAGGCAGAGGTCAGCTCCTTGGTATCAGCAGGCATGGCTTTGCTCAATCAAACAAGCCCAAGGATATCCAGTTTTAATTGTTCTTTGAGAATTCTTGAAGATTTCTGCGTAGCAAAGAATTACTCCAACCTTTGTGAAGCCAAGTCCATCTGCTAGTAAATGAATGTAATTATAATTATATTATATATTAGACATTATATCATTTATATTCATGAAATCATTTTACATCCATGCAGGTTGTCCACTGTACCCTTGGATTAGTAGAAAAATGTGAATATTTTACTTTACTACCCTTTATTTGGAGGAAATCTGGCAACTAACTCAACTAAGGAACAGAAGAGTAGACTAGGGGAATCCCCACATCACATATTTAAAGCAGAAGGATGCGGGTGGGTCTGCACTGCCCATGTATACAAATTTTAAAATGAAACAAAATGAATTTATGTTAATGTTTCTAATTAGTCATTTCAATAATCCTCAGTAGTGGTTGGGGAATTTCTAGTGACATCCAAGAATACACATAATACAAAATGCAGTCCGTATTTACCAGCAAATATGTTCTCTGTTATTCCTCCCCACCCTGGCAACTGTTTGTATTATTATTTAATGTAAGTATCATCTTTTAGGCTTCCTGAAAGTCACAGTAGATTTCACAAGCAAATCCCCTATTTCCTGGTCACCACCCTCTAAATTTAGATATACAATAATTCAATCTGGAACAAGTCTTTGGCCATCAGTTTAAGATGAGGTGTACTGTCTGTCTCTTCCAAACATCTTATTTTAATAACAAAATCAGACTTTTAGTCATGTCAGCACTGTTGACCCAGAGCATGCCAAATTCTAAACAGTTTCATGAACCATCGATAAAAGTCTCTTATAATTTCAAATACCATAATTTTTATACTTGATCATGATTAGTTATGATGTATTTACTATATAAAGCCACAAAGGGCAAAGACGAGGGTTCAGACACTGACATGAATCCAATTTGGTAGCAGTTAAAAATAGTTAGCTTTGTTTAAACTAAGAACATTTTGTAAAATATTCCAGGAGAAAATCCGCATATACTAAAATTGCTTTTTAAAAAGGCTGTTCTCTGATCAAAACCACAACTTAAAGGAAGAATATAAACAAAGCTTAAGTCTGTCAAGGGTTTGCAATTTTGATTACTGATGTGATTTTTTTAAAGTATCTGGATAATCCAATAATTATTTCATTCAGTAGAGGATCCTTCTGGAGTGACTGCATATATAGATGTTTTTTCTTGTTTTAATGGATAAATTGTTCATAATTATAATGTAACCCAGCTTTTTATAGTGTATTTTTATGTGTGGAAGAAGACATAGCCAGCATAAACCCCAAACACAACAACAACATGGATACAAACATCACAGTCTTAATGGCTTATTAAATGTAACATTCCTCAACTGTTAACCATGGTTTTCTTTAACCATGGCATTTTATTACACTGAGAAGAAGCTATAACTTAGTGGCAGGACACATGCTTAAGATGCCAAATGTCCCAGATTAAATTCCTGGCATTTTAAGGACTGTATTAGAGGCACTGGGCTATACATGCCACTGAAGGTGACTTCATATATTCATCTGTATCAGACTAACTGTGATTTGCCCACATATCCGGGTTTGAAACTGTGGTGTCAGACTCTGTGAAGACAACCTTAACTAGCAGTGACAACAA
Organism: Varanus komodoensis; assembly: GCF_004798865.1. Classification (NCBI taxonomy): domain Eukaryota; kingdom Metazoa; phylum Chordata; class Lepidosauria; order Squamata; family Varanidae; genus Varanus; species Varanus komodoensis. The sequence goes on along the minus strand of NW_025335568.1, from coordinate 23,817,703 downwards.
TCAGCACCAATACAGATTTAACGCTCCATCACTGTGAAGAGAAAGAATGTGAAGAAGAAGAGAAGTTGTTCAGGAAAGAGGACAAAGCATATGAAACCCTACTGAATAAGGTCAAAGACAGCCTTACATAGCTCTTGAAATTTGAGTGTGGTATGTACTGATGACAATATTCACTGCTACATCTGAATGAGGAGGGACTGTACAGGTCCTAGATTGGTGTCTGGATTCAGTTATGGGCAGGATAGGTCCCAAAAATAAACTGAATCCTGGTAAGAGGGAAGTCCTGAGGATGAACAGTTCTTGCGAATGAGAATTTGCCTGTTTCTGATGGAGTTTCATTTCCTATGAAGAAGTGCATATGCAGTCTGGAGGTGCTCTTCGACAAGATTTCTCAGACACGTGAGCCATTTCCATTTTTCAGGCTCTCCAAAGCATATTAAAAAATAAATGCCAGAACAATGTTTAAAAAAAAATAAATTGCCTCCCATTGCTGTAATGTGTTTTATGTGGGGCTGCCCTTACGTGCAGTCTGAAAGCTGCAGCTAGTGCAGAATGCATACAAACTTAGGAAACTTAGAAACAGAGCAAGTCAGAAAGGGTCTCCAGGGCCATCTAGTCTGACTCCCGGCTCCATCCGGCTCTGCTCACAACATGCCTTCTATGTGCATGTCCAGCCCATCCTTGAACACCTTCACCAATGGGGCCTCAACCACCTCCTGCGGAAGCCTATTTCATACCCTCAGGGTCCTAACTGTAAGGAAGTACTTTCTGGCATCTAAATTGAACCTGGGTTCCCTGAGCTTTGCTCTGTTGGAGCGCGTCCTGTCCTCCTCTGCAGGTCCCTCTGGAACAGGAAGCTGGTGTAGACTGAGTCAAACCCCTACTAAGCCAGGATGGTCAATATTGACTAGCAGAGTATCTCTGTGGTTTCAGGCTGGGACTTTTTGTACCTTGCCTGGAGATGCCTGGGATTGACCTTGGGACTGGTGCCTGCAAAGCAGGTGCTCTGCATCTGAGCAGTAGTGAGATCCTTGTGTGCTGTACTTGGTCACTGCCATGCATACTGGCCACTAGTTGGCTACTGAGTCAGGAGAATATACTGCTATTAACTTATTGAACTCTGAACAGTTTGGGAATGGGAGATCTGAGAAAATACTTCCACTATGGAGCTCCCGGTTGCTACAATCTTCATCAGAGGTCCCCCTGACTGTGCTAAAACCTGCAGGTTCATCTAGTGCTTAGGTAGAAATTAAACACATTCTGCTTCTATTGGAGTTTAGGGGCATATGGAAATTCTTTGATTTTGACTGGCATGTAATGCTTCAAGAAGCCTGTTCCTATAATTTATGGTCTATTGACTTGCTATATAGTTGTTTGCACTTGGATTGAAACTGAAATGCCCAAAACTGCATAACACCAGAAAAATTGACCCTCATGCATCTTCTGACAAATATATCTACCTCTGGCTGCTGCATCGATTAGGTCCTCTCCTCCCTTGCTACTCGGTTCCATGCTTCAGTCATCATGCTGTCTCCCCGCAACCCATGCCATTTAAAAAGGTATTTGGTTCCCTTATTTAAAAACACAAATGCTGTTCTCTTTTAACCTGAACAATTGCTTTGAGCAAGAGGTGATTCTGTGATTCCTACAAGGGCCAAGCAGTAAGCATTCTGTGCAGAAAGACAGAGAGGTGACTTCATGACTGTTACGAAAGCCAACCAGTCCATGCTGTGCCTAGCCAACTTCTCCTAAAAACATGCAGTAGGAAGCAAATGAAAGACACTCCAGCCCCTGCCTTCAGCTGAAGAACAAGGGGGCTGCAAGGTTTTTATAGTGTTTTGATCTGTGTAAAGTACCTTGGAGATATTTCCATTGCAAGTACTGTAGAATGAAGTCAAAGCTATGATGTACCAAAGCCCCAGGGTTTTGCGGTCTTGGTCAAACAGAGCATAAATTAGTTAATGAACCTTGGCAACCATGTCCAGTGTACTCTCCAATCTTGGTTGTGTAACACTTCTCTTGATTACCCTCAGCAGCCTGGCCAAACATCCAAATTGTATATTTCTATCTTCTGGTGTGAGTTATGGAAATCTCTAATAAATACATATCATTTGTTTGTGGTTTAAATGCCAACTCTAATATTCCTGCCAGACACTGTCTGAATAACAAGTACAAGTGTAGGGAAAAAAGAAGTCACTGTCTCAGTAAGAGCACTGGGAATGTGAATCACTTTGATTTCGGGATTCCACCAGAATATGCATAATCTTTCTTTTCTGGGACAGCCTGCACATTGCCAAAAGGGTTGTTGAGTGTATGTCCATCTTGATCCTTGCAAATGAGTGGTCAGAATGCCAGAGCTGGAGGGAATAATTTGGGGTGAATTTGGTCCTGGTCTACACATTCAACAGAATGTGGTGGATAGATCTTGAAGGGATGGTTAGATCTTGAAGAATGGTGTGAACTGTACTGCTTTAGAGACCAGAGATCAGGTATAATTTTTAGTGTTTTCTGAAATAAAAAACTCCCTGTCAGAAGAAAAATAGAAGGAAGACAGGTTCTAAGATCTCTAGGTAGTTTTCTCTTCTAGGGAGACTTCTAAATATATGTGATCGTTCAGAAATGATACTCCTGGCATATGAAACAGAATCATCTCAGGATTCTGCTACCACATTCTGCTGCACATTTCAATCCTGTGTTTGATGTGAAGAGAGTGCAGTGATCTTTTATATAGAAGGATGGATCCAGATTTATACTGGATCAAATATGCTGGTGGAAGTGGACTTTCTCACCCTTCCATCTCTGGCAGCATCTCCAGTCTCCTCTGCCCCCACTTTGCAGTTTGTCTGGAGATAAGCCACATGGGCTGAGTTATAGTGTGTGAAAGAGATGTCCTTAAAATTTGGACAGAAGGACCTTGCACAAGCAGAGTGCTTTGTTTCACAAAAGGTCTTTCCCTCTTGCAAAGCCATACCATCAATTCTACTTGGAGTTAGCTGAGACTGGAGAGCAAGTGGAGTGGGGACTATAAAAATCGTTCTTGGAAAATCAAATATGGGATCTGGGGAGCATTGATTTACTTCCGGTATGTTCTGATTGTAACAGTACACAAATATTTTTAATATGCCACGGGTCTTTCATCCAAAAAAGAAAACAAAAAGTTGCAGTACAACTCTATACATGTCTATCCAGTGCAAACCCCATTAAATTCAATGGTATTTATTCCCAGATAAATGAGCAAAAGATTGTTGCAACCTAAACTCTTTTCACTGGAACTTGTAACTGCTTAGATTAGTAGGAAAGGCATAAATAAATATGTTTAATGATTTTTATGCTTATGGGGACTTTTGGAAGTTAGAATGGTTTATGGGATATAACAAACACAACTGTTAAAATACAAAGCTGAGGTAGGATATCTCCAAACCACACAAGATGAAGGTTCCATCTCAACCAATGTAACAACTGGGTTTGTGTTGGTGGTTGTTCCACTTACAGCACCACTTTTTATAAGCCAAGACCAACACGAATTGACTTTTTCATTGGATTTTTGCACAAAGAGCAGATTGTAAAAGTTCCAGCGCAGTCCAGAATGGAAATTACCATATCCTGTCAAATAACTTCCAGAGGACAAGTGTGCAAATCTGACTCAAGGGGACTTTAGTTCACACAGTCAATGCCAGCATTCCCAGGTCCATCAAATCCCATCATTCCCAAGCAGAAGTCAATGAAAGTTGTAATCAAAGAGATCTGGAAAAAAACAGATTCAGAAGGCCAGGTTATGCCATAATATGCTTGTTCATCTGCAAAGTACCACAAGATACTTTCATATACTGAAACGGATTTAGAGGGCATTGACAATAGATATAACAAAACAGTATTCTTCCTTCCTAGGAAGGTTTCAGATTGGGCATTTTATCCCTTGTCAAGAAATCCATTTTCTTCCTGGGATTCAGCAGCCTGTAAACTTCCATTTCAAGAGGGCCTGTTCCATTTGTGTTTACCTGACTGGTTCTGAGCTTCAAGACTACAGCAGCATGCCCACTCATTGGACTGAATGGGTTAATCTGAGTGTGTGTGAGAACTTTCCGCCCCCCTACCCTCCACACACCCCAACCCCAGGTCTGGGAAGACTCTGTCAGCATGTGATCTTCTAATCAGAATTATCTTGGTTTAGGTAAAGGTTTGTGGGCATAAAACTGGGGAGGTGACAGTTGTCCATTGTCTATGGTTTCATGCAGTCTTTCCTTTTTTCTGCTTGGGATTGCTAGTTTCTGAGATCCTATTTTATTAAACACCCTTCCTCAGAACATATAAAAAGATCTAGTCAGCTATATTGTTTTGCTCTGTAAGTTCCCCAAAATTGCTCTGTTTTTATTTGTATGTTACTCTTTCTCCTGTTGCATCAATGGCCTTTTATAACTGTAAGTGAGTGTTTTATTCCAGCTGAGCTTTCCTACTATGCTTTCCTCTTGGTTATTGCTACTATTTAAGGTTCCAGGTCTGGAACCTTGAAACAGAGGTTACTGATTCAGACCCTTATTTCTTAAGTCCTTACTGATGCCCCATATAGTCAGAGAGTCCCCTCACTAGGCTGAGATGGAGAAGGAGCAACAGCAGCCTATCTTACAGGTTGGTGTTCAGCCTACGTAAGCCACCTTTTCACCCCTACCTAACTGCTGGGAGTCAGCACACCCCTCCTTCCTCCCTTCATTTACCTTAGCACTACTTTTTGCTCATCTGTGTTTTGGTGCTGCCCTCTCTTTTCTGAACTTTGCATGTGTAAGGCACAAGCTGGATGCGTGAAGCAGTCACAGAATTAGAACCACATATGTAGCCATTATTGTTTTTCAGCGTCCGTGTGCCAAACTCATGAAGGAAAAATGCACTGAGGGTTTCCAAATGGTTGCAAAACATACCCCAAGTTTCAATAGGTGGGATTCTGGATATTATTCTGTTAACCATTGGAATGCTTGCTATTTCAACTATAAGCAAAGTGACACCCATTGCAGTTGCAGACTAGTTTGTAAAATATATGTGGGTTCTTTTAAGTATTAGTAAAATTGCTTATTAATGACACTTGTTCAAGAGAGAGCTTTCTGCCAGCTGTTCCAAGCCTGGTTCAGAATCTTTATATGCTTCCATTCTACTCCTTATCCAATCCTACACTAGATAGATATGCCCTCCACATCATGATTTATGCTGCCCTACACAAAACTAAAAACAGCCCTTCTTTGAAGGTTGGTGGTTTATTTTTACACATTAGACTTTGTCAACTGCAAAGAAAGAATTTGCTAGGCACAATACAAATGTTTGGGGGTGAGGTTGTCTGCATGCACGTATTGCTTTAATTTTATAGCACTCTACAGTTTCTGCAAATAATTTGATAATTACTCAAATGTTGTTTCATATGAAAGTCATTATTCCAAGAATCTGCTAAAGGTCCCACCACTGAAAGGAGACTAAGGGGGAAGACTGTCTATTGTTTCCATTTCAAATTCAGTTTGAGTCTATTTGGAGAAGAAGCCCTGTTTGAAAATGTCTGGAGACACCTGTAGTATTTTGAAGTTTTGTGACATTTTGTAGGTCTTGAGAAAAATCCAGCTATTTTGCCTAGTTTAGCAAGAAATTGATGGCTATGCTTCAAATATAAGTCATGTGTTCTTTTGGAATAGAAGCAGGAAATAAGTTCACTTTCACATTAGATTTATTTTTGCATAATCTGCAACAAAAGTAGGGTGCCATTTTCCCCAACCAACGAAGATACCCCATGGCACTTTTTAAGGGCTGTTGTTAGCAACACTGCTTTGGCACAAAATTGATAACAATTTCCATTTTTTTATTGTCACAACATAGCATTTTCAGACTCTGATTTTACCAGGTCAGGGTAATTTGCTTCTACTGCTGTAATGGTATGTTTGATGTCCTAATATGATCTGAGCACAGCCCTCTTGCTGATGTATTTTACATTTATACACTAATGTGTTTGCAGTCGCATTTTGTTCTTCTGATCTATTTTCATTCATCTATACCACTTTAAACAATGACTTGACAGTGACATTCTGTGGTGTACAAACATCTGTGCATGTCCATCAGACCCCCAAATTGTGGTTCATGCTGATACAGAAATATGAATTTCCTTTTGTAATCTGTCTTCACTCAGAGAGTGTGAGCCTTGCAAATATACTCTACCCGGACTTGAATATAATGGAGCTCTTGCAGAATTCTCTTTTTCTCTTCACGTTGCCTTCAATTTCTTATGGCAATGGAAGGTCAGCTCCTATTTCTGCCATGTTTACAATACCATGCACTGCCTGGGTTCCCAGTCTCCCAGGACTCATGCATGCCCCGTGCCCTGCAAACTACACATTATACATATGATGAAGTATAACTCCAAGTTTGATGGGGACCCCCAATATGTGCATTATGAGGAACTGATCAAAGCTGGCAATTAACCAGCAAGTCGTAGTGCAGGCAATAAGGGTCTAATATGCAATATTGACCAAATAATATAAATAATACAATATTATAGTATGAGGCAATATTCCAATGAACAATATCAATCAGAATTCTTGGGAAACCTATCTACATAACCATAATTCAAGTCTGCATTCCAACAACAAGAGGAAATTGATAACACACCAAACTAGGAAATGCTGATCATCAAAGATGACTAGGACACCTGATGGCACATAACAAAATTTATACCTAGTTCCAGCTCTTGTCATTCCCAGAACTTCCATCACTTCTTTGTCTACCTATGCCTATTCTACCTTCTTTCCCATCCCTGACTCCTAGGTTAGCCATGTGCCCCAGAATCCTAGGTTAGCCATGTTTACAGAGGTCATTTGAAGACATCTTATAATTGAAAGGCTGCCCAACCCAAGTCTGTTTGAAATATAAAGACTCATAAGAATGGACACATGGACCCTGGAAGTATCTTAACAAATGTAATAATATGGCAGAGCAACTGCATTCAGCCTGAGTGGGTTGGGCTTCCTAGGAGGCACCAGGAACTGGTTGAGGGCAACACCCACTACTTCTGGCCTGAGAAGAGAGAGCAAGAGCAAGCCAAAGTTTTGTTTAAATAAAACTTCAAAATAAAATTGTTTGCAAGGCAGAATCTGTGGGTTGCAGTACACACTCTGGTCAGCAGACTGAAAAGGCACAAAGGTTTCCTTGTCACAGAATCCCTGCTATGGTAAGATACACTATATTTCTTTTTAAACTATACAATTATTTCTAAATTGATATTTAGACATGTATTGTAGCATGAAAATCTGTGTCCCCTCTTGTCCCCTTGTTTGGTGATGCAGATCCTCATGTTTGGTAATGCACAAGTGACCAACCTAATTTCCCTGGTCCTAACACAGTCATCATCTTGCCTACCTGTATTCACTTCTTTATCCCTTTAACCATTTTTCCGGCTAAAGAGCATGACCTGATACTAGTACTCCTAGAACCATCTAACCTTCATGCAGGTCCCTTCATCAGAACTTTGGCCAGTTCTGATTGTGTTTTCAAGCCCACTTCTGGATTCAGATAGTGACAAAAAGTAAAACAGGAGAGTCATACAGGCTTGCAAAATGAAAATATTTTAATTATAGAAGAGGGATATGAAAAATTAAAAGTTTGTATTTTGAAATTAATGAACTGGTACTATGGAGTATTTATTATTTTATTGCATCTAGAATAGGAACTCAAGGCAGCACACATGCAGTTGCTGGAAGCTTCCCATACAGGCATGACAGACAAAGAACTGCTTAGCTTGAGAAAAGTTAAATGCCTCTTTTCCAATTGCTGATCAATAACTAATGGAGAGAAAATTCATTTGGAAAATAGTAGCCTATTTTATGCGTGGAGCTAAAATTCTTTTCTGGAGACAGCTCAGTTTATTCAGCTTACATTGCTTTTTATTTTCTGCTAGAACAAGATGGCATGTTCATAATCATTGGTTTCCTGGCTCCTGTTAAGATCAGTCGGGTAATGGGAACTTTGGAAATACAGGTGCTCATCATGTCAATCCCATAGCTATGGTCTCTTTGGAAATGCAGGCAGCTGTGTAGATCTATATTATTGAAATAGTAACTATAAAAAAGCAGTTCTGGCTATTTTCTCTCTTTTGTAAAGTTAATGAGTGATAATCGCACATTCAAGATGAAGCTATTTCTAAATATTTTGCAGTCCAACAGGAAATAATATATTGCTGCTGGGAAAATTCATTCCCTATCCCCTGCTACTGTGAGAATTGCAGCTATGCTCAGAGGCAGGAAGGAATTCTAAGGGGCTGGCCGACGGCATAAGTGGTCCTACTAATCACAGACTGACGGTACAGTGCCCCGAGAACCCTGGCTACCCTACATCACTGAGAGGTCTCTACAGGACTTACCTTTGTCTCTGCACTCGTTCGTACGGCCCACTTTCGTCTCTCTTTTTTAGCACAAAAAGTAGATGCATGATGTTCTCTCTCTCTATGTAGTCATGTTACTGATATTGCAGCTACATTTGCATCTATATTTATGCATTCTTATTAAGAAATTATTCCCCTTTAAGATCAAATGTGAAAAGATGAGAAGCAGAAACTTGGGATTGTGTTGAAATTAGAAGGTTTGGTTTGGTTTTGTTGCTTTGAAAAGTTGGCAGTTGTAAATCTGATCACAGGACTTTCTTTGTAAACACTAATTCTAATATCATTAAGAAAAAACCTTTATTCCAAGTTAATTTTAGAAGCAGCTCCTTCATGAAATAAAAATAGATTTGGACCACTGTTAATACATAAAGTAATTGATTCTTTAATTGATGGTTAATGAATACTAATCCTTCCTTCCTTCCTCTTTCCTTCCTTCTTCTTTTAAACGTATGTATGGAGACTCTAGACTGAACAAAAGTAAAAGATAATCCAGCAAATAGCAATGGCAGGAAGTTCCAACCATGTTCATACTTTCAGTAATTGTTGTCAAGTTTTCTTTGTATAGAAAAAGATGGGATAAAGTCAAAATGTGACTGCTGTAATTAAGGAATTTGTGGATCACTTTCTTTAAAGAAGCAATGAACTACTTGGCATAATTTGTCTGCTAAAACCCCCCACCAGACCTTACTTTCATGCAATCTCTTGTAAAATTTTTTGCCATTAATGAAAGGCTGGCAGGTATGCTTCAAACTTTTTGGAAACGTGGTGAGATATCTCACCTAACTATGTTATGAAGGCAGATGCTCTACCTCTTCAACATTTATAGGGATAGTGGTCAAATGGCCTTCTAGTTCACCATGCTGGGCCTGCATGCCATGGGCTAGCATAACACACAAGCCCACCATGGGTTGCCATACATGTGGGGAACCTGTGGCCACTGTTTTGAATATGCAGCCTCAGCCTAAATGTCATGAAAACCAGGAAATCACGAGTTATGTAAGACTTAATGGTCTGTCTTAGGTTAGATGAAGGTTGTTTAACCCGTTCTTTCAGGGTTTGCGTGGCATGACAAGCCCCATGACTAGTAGGGGTTGCAAATGCAACCTGGCATCCATGGGCTCCAAGGCTTTTCATGGGTTAAATAACCCATGACAGGCCACAGCATGTTGTCTGAACCTGATCATCACCTTTTTCTAGGTGGCCAGGCTGCAGCAGCAGCAGCTTGGGGTGCCTTTTTTCCAATTCAGCTGAAGCATCAGTTGCCCCTGTTTCCTGAATCAGATCTGACTACTGTCCTTCATGTCCTGCTCATGCCTAGATGGCATAACAATGATGCACACTATGTGGTTCTGCCTTGAAGATGGCTAAAATAAGGCATTCAGAATACAGCTGGCACATTGTTAATTAATTTATCCAGAGATGCTTCCTGGCCTTGGAAAGAACAGATAATCAGGTTGTATTGACACTTCTCATTTCACTGTTCCTGTGACCCTTTCAACAGTTATTCCTTTTTTAGTATGTCCTTGTTATGATTTCATCAGTATTTTGCCTAATCTTCTATTGCCATTTTAGAAGCGCAGCACAAAAAATGCTGATTTTCATCATTTCAGAATATATGAATTTGGACAGGTGCAGGTCCTTCATGCAGTGAATTCTTGAATTTGACTCACAAGAAGGCAATAAAACAAAATGATCATCTGCATTTCCCATGTTTTTCTCTCCACTGAACTCTGGTGCCAAAACATTTTGGATTTTCTATTAATTCTTTTTCTGAACTGTGTAAAAAATAAAAATAAAAAGAGGATCTTAATGGAGTTGTGCAGCCGTAAAAGCAAGGCCCAGAGTTCAGTTTCTGTTTTTAAAAAATCAATGTGATCATCTAGGTAGGATTTTGCCACTTAGTACAGGAGGGCAAAGGGACATCACCGTTTTATGTTTTTAAATACTTTCCATGATCATTGTGAATTGTGCCTCCTTCAAGTTAACAGCAGAGGGAGAGCCTCTCCAAATGTCAGTATGCCCAAATCAAGTCTATTTTAATATAATAAAAAAGCAATTAACTTGAATTAATTTATCCACATTTGAATTGCTTCATTTTTATTGGAAAAGCCTGATTCATTTGAGCAGCCTGTGCTTTTCCATTACTGGCAGTAAACTGGAGCAGGGAGAAGGGAATTTGCTTCATCCTTTTATTCCAGACTTTCTAAAGCTGCCCAATGAATTTGGTTTAAGCCAAAACTCACAGAGGATTAGTTTCAATCTGTTTCCAGGGTAAAGACTCACTCTTAGGATGGGTATAGTGATATTAGAGAATGCCTCTGATCATGTGCAGAATGCCTTTCCACATTACCAAAACAAATAACTTTTCCTTACATGTTTGTAATTAATGAAAAAGCTCCCATCAGAAAGTTTGATTTCATAGATTCTGGATACTTGTGTCTGGACAAGTATAAGTCTGTGACCAAACACAAACTTTTTTTTTTCATTTGAAATGTTTTCTCTCTTACAATATCCCAAAAGGCTCCTTTGGCGTGGTACTGCAGTCTGTCCATGACTGGAACAGTTTGGTGTTTGGCCTTTTCTAGAAGGGAATGCATTCAGTTTCTCATTTCTAAGGTACAGTAAAATAGTGCATCACATAAGGATTGTGAAACTTTGTCAGCAAGTCAAGAAATTGCTGGAATAATCCTAAATCAACACAACTGGTAGTAAGGCTTGGGGAAAGGGAGATTGTTTTATTTTTATTTTATTTTTCCATTTTAGACTTTCATGTTGTTTTCCATTCCCTGCAATTGCATCCATTCATTTTTCATGTGTTTTTTTTTTTCACTTTGTGGTGATGGCATATATAGCTCTCTTCAACTTACTGCCTGTAACTTCTGCTCCCCTCCACTTCTTTGTTTTCCATTGAATTGGAAGTCCTAAATGTCCATTTGACCCTCAAATATCCATCTCTCAGTGAACTCAGAAGTGCTGACAACATGGAGCCAGAATAGGGGCAAGCACAGGAAGGAAAAATCGGCTTGCTCGGAGGATTTTCGTTTTTTAAGGGCAATTCTTTCCATCCTGTGAAGGCTGTGTAAGCAAAAAATGTTGAGTGTCTGTTGGAAATGAAATGCAGAAAATGGGGGACAGAGTTGCTTGGGAGCAGAAAGAATGGCGGTTACAATGGTTTGTTTGTGTGTTTGTCACATCTGTGTCCTGCCTGCCCCCCGCCCCACAAGAAGTCTACACTCGTTTTCTTACAATAGCACTGTGAGGCAGGTTAGACTGAGACTGGCCCAAAGTCACCCAGTGACCTTCATGGTCAACTGGGAACGCAACCTCAGGTACCTTCCATCCCAGTTCAACACTCCCAGTTGAACCACCATACCGGTGTGGCTTTCTCTGGTTATGTTTCAGCCTTGAACCCTGAGAAGAGGGATTGTTAGAGGAATATACATCGTAGTGTTTTATTTCTGGTCCTGCTCGTATTGTCATATTGCCAGAACTTCAACATTAGCGACTTTTTTGGAATAAGGAAGACTATGAGAACTTGTAATTTAATTGACCATACTTTTTTGCAGGAAGATCTGTACTTAGTCTTTCCTCTTTAAAATCTGTAATAAAACAATGCAATCAGAATCTAGAAGTTTCTAGAAGTCTAGAAAAAATTCCTTAAATCTAGTCCCACCAATAAAGTTCTATCCTCGATGAAAATTGTTTTCACTGACTGATCAGCTAATAACAAACTAAAGTTTGAAGCCTGAAGAATTAATGTTTGTTCATTATATTTAGATTTATATCCTGCATTTTTCAAGGAGTTCAAGGCTGCTTACGTAATTCTCCTTCTCCTGCCAAGCTTATATTCAGAACAACAACCCTGTGAGGTAGATAGGGCTGAGAGTCTGTGACAGGCCCAAAGTTACCCAGTTAGCTTCATGGGTGAGTGTACACTAGAACCTAGATCGCCTAAATCCCAGTCCCAGCCTCTTAACCACTGCACCACACTGACTCTCATTTTAGATATGATCACAAATAAATTTACTCCTTTACATGATCTGATACATTGTATTGAAAACATTCTCATTCAAAGAAAATGTAAAAAGAATCCTAGGAATATTTGAAAATCAATAGGCCAATTCATACTATATCACCGCACATTTTATGGCACATTCTCTAATCATCATCTAAAACTTTGCTGTAACATCATTTTTATAACCTAAAATGTAATTTATGTTTCTTATCTAAGATGATCCATAGGAGAAAAAGTGATGACTACCACCATTATTTCTGATACCCATGAAATACTTCAGCTGTACAAGGTAAGGGCTGTTTTGTTCCTCCTAAGCTGATAGGGCTTTCACTGAATAATATGTAATTATGCAAATAGCCACCCTTAGAAAAACAGAAGAACATTTCTGTATCATCCGTATGATTCGTACATCATGAAAGGTCACTCAGTGGTTTGATAGGTTTTACTGTAAATTCTGTCTGCTTAAAGTCTGCCATGCAATTGTATATAATAACTTGTAATTATCCTTGGTTAGAGAGAAGTGTTAAAAAATTAACATTCACTATGACTTAGAAGACTGGTTGCAATTTTAAAACATTTCATTAACAATTTGTAAGAAAAATACAGGAAAATGGAATATGAACCACCATTAGCATTACAACAAAGAGACTTTTTACATGTATAAGTACTTCATGTTTTATCAGTATATTTTAAGACACTGGTCAGAGAAGATCTGTTAGAGAAATCTACACACCATTGAAATTGGTGTGACTATATAAAATTTCCAATATTTTAAGACACAATCCTATGCTACTTTAGTCAGCAAAACAAAAACAAACAAACAACCCCCCTTCAATTCTCAGTATTCTGGGAATGCTGGGAGTTGTAGTATATTTTTATTACATCCTAAGCTGTCTAACTGACTTGTCATGCTAGGTGGCTAAGAAACTGATGTATTCCACCACAGATGTATTCCACCAAGGACTGGAAATCTGAGTGTTTAAATAAAACAAACTTATGACCTTTTTTTCTGGCAGTACTTCTGCATCCCCATCAGCTTGAAAAGAAGTACAAAAGAAATACAACAGTTGAAATCTATCCTAGCATGGAACTGCAATGGGAAATACTTCTGCTTGTCATGCTAAATTAAGAGTTGGTAATCAGACCAATTAAAACAATAACATTATATAAGCAGGACCGGAAGTTTTAAAAGAATGACTCTAACCAAAAGCTTGACAAAATAAGAACATTTTGACAAGTTCTTGAAAGGCTTCAGGAGACTGGCCGTCTAAAAGCACCTTCCCTATTATCTCTAATATATGTGGACTCTCATTTTCAATTGGGAGAGAAACACTGTACTTTTCAGGTCAGGGCTATGCTTGTACACCAAGTGGTCTAGGGCTGAAAGGCAGCATTGGGACCATCTTCTGTCATATATTATGTAGTCCTCATAGTACTTCAGTGCCAGTTCCCGGTTTTTGAAGGCCCTTAGAAAGATATTCTCAGTGTGCCTACTGCTTCTAAGTCCAATTGTCTCGTGTCATCCTCTGGACCCAGGCCACAGCAATTCTTACAGGGAGAGGACACGGTGTATGGATAATGCTATGCATTCTCTTGCTGCCCCCTGGGAGAAGACAAGTGAGCAGCTTGCAACAATGAAGAGGTGAGGGAAAGACAGGCCTTCTTGAGGATTTAGCAGTGACCTCCTTCCTGAGCCAGGGGCCTTGACAAGTGGCTGACAATATCTTCAAGCCAGCATGGAGCTTTTCCTTCAACATGGGTTCCAAATAATAAAAAGATGGATATTCAGAACTTGACATTTCAGTTTTATCTTACCATGCAAACATGGTATTTCTTAACTCCAATTCCAATTTTCTGGCCTTCATTTGATCCACTGTTTAATACAACTTAATGTCACTGGTATGTTGACCTGTGCAGATGTCAAAGCATAGTCCTTTACCATATTTATATTACTGCTACAATATATTCATTTGATGAGAAGCCCAACCTTCTTGCTGAAAAGTAAAGCTAATTTAGTAACTCATATGTAGAGGTTGCCCTTAGAACCAGACAATGTAGAGTAGTTACTGGAGTTATTACACTGACAAAACAAATGAAGGCTGATGTCTCTGTACAGGCAGGAAATATGAAGAGCTAGCCAACTGTAATCAAACCAGAGTAGTGTTTTTGTCACCCATCCCCTGCTGGGGAAGATAAAACAGAACAACCTGTTCCCATGTATACATTGCTAGAGATGGGACACCTTTGGCCCTACAGTTCTCATACACATTTGGGCCCTGCAGTCATTCTCCTCCCCCCCAGTAAATGCCATTACCAGTGCACAGAGGCCCCAAATCTTTTTGTATTCTGGGCAGACTGCTATAAACATTCTCACAATCTCACAACATGGTTGCCCTGGGTACCTTGCCCATTCATTAAAATGGGAGCCATGCTAGTCACAGTTAAGTTGCAGGACTTTCATTTCTCAGAAACCAAAATGGCAAAACTCAAAAAAAAAAAAAAAGTAAATTGATCAAGAACCTAAGTATAAAACAGAGGTGGAAACTAAGGTCCAAAATATACTACATATTCTAAACTCGAATAAGGATGGCAGTGCTTGGGATCTCTTCAAGATAACCTCCCAGTTAAACAAAACAATTAACACAACATTAAGAAATAGAATAAATATCAGGAGGGTTGGAGAGCTTGCTGGGCACTCAGAGAGGTGTCCGTGGGCACATAGATCACAGTGGACATCCCAGCACCAAGGGGAAGACATGGATGAACAAGATGGCTTCATTCATTCAATATGCCACCCCATTAACCAAAGGTTCTCTGGGCAGCTTACATCTAGGTCCTCTTGACATTCCTGCAGCCCCTCCTCCTTTTCACTTTCCTTTCTGTGCCTGTCTGATAGCATAAATTGCTGAGAGTTAGGGTACCAATAATAGTTACTGGGGCTTCTTTGGGTTTCTTTGGCCTATCTTATTTGGATATATGCAGTCTCTTCAAATGAATGTGATGGTGGCAGCTGATGACTTTGTTTAAGTTGTGTGGGTCCCATCACCCTAACTTTGAACCAGATCCTTCATTGTTGTCAAATATCAGGTAGCATTTTATGTCATTTATCAAATGTTATCTCATACTAACAGCATGGTAACTATCCACTATTATCAAATACTGGTATGATAGGAGTTTGAAGGCTTGTACTGTTTGATGACTATTCAAATACTGGATAACATTCAACATTCAAAATCAGAGAGAATGATGAAGGGAATTTTGGGAAGCAAATTTGTTCCAGCACTAATTTAAAATATCCATACTATTCCAGAGAACATGAATGTATAGATATATGTCTTTAAATCTAGCCTGTTCACAACTATAGAATCCACACTATGAATGGGCAAAGCCCAAGAGAATACCAGAGCTATCATTCATGAAAATCCTATGTCAAGTTTCTATTTAAGTGTTCATACTTCCCACAAGTTTTCAAATTTTTAGTATTATCCTTGTAACTTCCAGCTGCTCCATTTTAGTCTCATTTTTTAAAATGTCTCTGTTTGGCATCCCTCATCCAAGTAATTTATCAACACTCATCAAGTCTCTGCCAAACAGTACTCGTTACAACCTCCATTTGCCCTGTTCCCCCTTGCAGAAATTGGCTCTTTGCAGTGTCCTGGAAGGACACCAAGCACTTTTGGGGAAAGGAAAACTAATTTTCATTCATACATGCCAAGAAGGATTCTCTGTCACTTTGAAAGGTGAGGAGATACAATTAGTATACGATGATATCTAACCATCAGAAATAATATTTTCTTCTAAAATCAGAAACTTTAATGAAAGCCAACTTTTCTCACACCAGATTCTTGATTTATTCATAAACTATAAGTCATGTCATCAGATACAGGAACATAGAATCTATACCATAAAGCTAGAGAAATGCACTATCCCTTTTTAATGTCTTATGCTTATGCAAAAACAAAATGCTTTGAGGTACATCCACTTGAGAGCTACTTTCCCAGCAATGGAAGACCCGAAACTAGAGAGGATGAGAAAGTAAGTCACCATAAAAGGCAATCTTCTTCAGAAAAGGAGCTGTGAGTTGGAATTCCAAGTAAGAGCATTAGTCACTTGTGGAAACCCCACTCTGTAGACAAGCTGCAGCTCAGTGGCAGAGCACACTTCTTGCTTGCAGAAGGTGCCACATCCAGTGTCCAGATAGGACTGGGGAGATACGAGAGCTGTAGTTTCAGAGGTGTGGAACTCCTGTCCATTTCAGAGAAGCTTTCAGCATGTCTACATTTCAGTGGAAGACAGGGCCACAGATAAAAGGAGTGAGCCCCAAAATACCATCTACTTTAACTTGAAGCTTTTACTGCTAGTAAATAACACTTAGGAAAAGTAGTTCACACTAATAGAATAAGGCAAGGATGGGGAGAGAAACTGTTCAAAAGCTGGTTAATCATCAACCAGTTGGTGGTTGGGGGAAAAGGAGTGAAGCCAGGAGAAGGATGCATAGTCTTACAGACTGGGTAACAAGGAGGGGCAGATTTGGCCTCTGGGCTGAGGGATCTACACACCTGGTGTGGACCACACTAAAGTAGATGAACCCATGGCAGTTTCCTGGGTGTCCTATGTTCATGTGAGCTTATTTATTTATTTAGAATATTTATATGCCGTCCTGTCACAAAGGCCTCAGGTGCATACAATTTGCTAATCTAGCTACTTCTACTCCAAACAGATGATGCTAAAGTTAAGAAGAGAGTTCTAACACTCTTTCCTGCATGGATGCAAATGTCACTGCTTGGGAAAATGGGCATACCTAAAAAGGCACCTGTTTTTACAGGAGTTTGGAGTGGTCATCAGGAGAAATACCCATTTCCATTTCCCTATGCTATTCCCATAGTATCTATAGATTAGCAGTGAACAGCATGGCTAGCTATGACTGGGAAATGGCTTGTGCAGGTTTAGCACACGATTGACTTGATGGACAGGCATAGTAATTCTCCAATTACTCTGGGAAGAAAATATCTTGAAAGAGACCTTGAAAGAGATGCTAGCATGGAGAAGTAATGTTGCACAATTTGTTGTCCAAATAAAATTAATAAAGGAACTATGACACATCACAAAAGTTTGTAGCAAGGATACCTAACTAAGAGCAAATGATACTCATTCACAATTGCCACCTTCAACATACTGTATTTTAGGTCAATATGATTCCCTCACATCTCCTGCAAAACACTGTCTGCTTGTCTGATACCTTTCAACAGGTAAGGAACATGTGTGTGTGTAAGAACCTCTTTTCTTTGCCATTCCCATACTCATATTTCCTGTGGAGTAGTGCTAATATTCACCAGTCTTCCTTTGTCTTTCCCACAATATAGGAAACAAGGCTGGGGGACAGGAACAAAGAACAGGAAGTGATGTTCCCACAACTTTGTCCTTCCTTCTTTTCTCATGTCCCCCTGCCTAGCAGCAGTACTAGATGTTTCCATGGAGGTTACATGCAAAGAAACCCAACAGTGACTGCCTCCATCAGCAGGCCATCTAGAACATTCCAAGCCAAGTTGCCGTAAGAATGGGGGCATTGCTTTCCTCGCACATCACTTCCAGGGGGGGCTGCACTGAGGTTTCTCTTGCTGAGTCCAAGGTGCCCCCAAATCTCTTGGCAGAAACAATGGCAAGGATGCTGGTAGCAACAGCAGCAGCATTGATATTTCAGGGGATCAGGTGGTCTCTGTGCTCCGGGTGACAATTGCCCACCAACTGGACCTTCTCCTTCCCAAGCTGACTATCCTCACCTGCAGCAGGGAGTAACACAGGAAGGCTGCACCATTTGCTCTTCCTAAAGGCCTGAACTGGTTCTATTCTAGGGACATTTCCAAAAACTGAACAGTAAATGCACATTCTGAACAATGCATGTGGAATATACATGTGCCTCAGTGTAAATTCCCCGGCTCCCCAGCCATTCATTTCTTTATGATTATTTTCCCTCAGCCTGGCCAGTTTACAGAATGTTAAAAATGAAGGTTGCTTGCTCCATTAAGAAAATGAAAGGATATCGTTTTATTGACATCTCCATTTTATACATGCACATACACACACTGAAATCTTCTTTGCAAACTTGATACTCCTTTTTGCAAGATCCCACTGCTTCAGAAGCATGACTTCCCCGAGGAAACGCTAGATCTTGTAACAGAAATATCTTTGAATCTTTCAGATAGCCAGTCCTCAGGGAAAGGTTTAAGAAAGGATCAAAGCTTGTCCTTTCAGCTTGAATTATTCCATTACAGCCGAATGTGACATAATTACAAAAGATGCTGGATGTGGAATCTCATCAGGATTATCTGACACTCATCTTTGTTGAAAAAGTCTCCCCAGCTGTTGCTCTGATAGCACAAATGTGACAAGAGTGCGGAGCGCAAAAGTACTTCTAAGTGACCACTGCTTTGGAGCCTGGCGTCTGTTCCCTGGGCTGTTTTGCAACTTTCCAGTTACCATGAAGATCAACGTTGAATAAGTTCAAGAGATGCAGAAATATGTTTACTGTTGCCTGGTTTGTACAGGGAATAGCAATGAGTTGCCTGGAAAATACAAATGCACTATCACCTTTGGAAGTGTGTCTTCTTGTTAAAAGCAGGATATTCTTGTTAGAAACAGGATATTTAACAAGAAATACACACAGACACAGAGACAGGTCTCTCTCTGGGCACCAATAACCCTGCACAAGCCTGATCAAAATGAATTCATCTGGACTGGACACAGAAGAATGTGCCACATAACGTGCTCCACTTTTGAACTTTTATTGGCAGAAAAAGGAAAGCAGCAATGGCTGGATGTACAGGGGTAATCTTGCCTAGAATCAATGCCAAATTGAGGAAGATTAAGAAGACTATATTACCTCAAGAATGACAATTGCTGGATAACACACCAGGCAAACACAAGGAGTAGCGTGGGCTGCATACATTTGGTGTTGTGCCAGCATTAGACCTTACTGGGCTTTTTTTCTTTTGAAAAATATATAATTGACTATCTTAAATGTTGCCCAAATAGATCATTCTTAGCTGCTTGTGTACAGAACTGATGCTGAACTTGCTAACAGCAGCAGAAATGTCGATTCCCTACTGCTGAAAGGATAAAGATCAGCCCTGCAGGCTACATAATCCCTTCTGGATAGCTGTCCTACTGTTTGGGATCTTGCCTATATGACTAACTCATCTGTTTGTTAAGAGAAGGAAGACAGCCAGGCAACAAATCAGTTCAAAATTAAATGCTGTTTATTGCATACCAGAGTGAAACAAAACTTTTGACCATGTAAATCACAATCTTTTTTCCTTCTGTGCTCTAATTCATTTAAGTTGCAATTACACTTATAAACAGAAAGGGGGGAAAATGCTCACACACAAAATGACTGCAAAAAAATATTCTTTTTTTTTCCTCTCCAGATGAGCAGCATTTAGAATTGAACTGTTATAATGCAAGTAATGGTTGAGTTAGAAAATTTTACATATTTTTTCACCCACACATACTATTACTACATTTAAGATAGCAGCTTAGTTGTGGAGACGACAAGATCAAACGCCCAGCGTCGACTGATTACCTAGGCTGAAAGAATTGGTGGCTTGCTTGTTTAAAAAAAAAAAAAAACACAAAACTTTATTTTCCTTCCCTTGTGGTGGATTACATTTTCTTCATACATTATTAATGAAGTTAAACTACTAGTAACATGCCAAATGTGCTGTATGGGAGATTTGTGCCTAATCCAGCACAAAACAGGCCCAGTCACATAATGACAGGGGAAGAAAGAAGAAGAAGGAGGGAAAAAAAGAACAAATGTCAACAGTTTCACATTGGGACTAGATTAAGCAGACCTTACTTACTGATTTCTTACACAGGGATTAGTTTGCTTTTAGTGCTAGGCAAAGGGGAAGCCACACTTCTATATTATGAACACGGCCTACATGTTAAAATAAAATAAAAATAAATGAAAGGGGACCAGAACCCTCCTCCCTGCAGAAAAATCATTTATTTAATATTAGTCTTAAGATATTTATAGAGACATGGACTGTGCAGAATTATGAGATAGACTGACATGTAGACAGACAAATATATGCGTTACTCCTGTGCTACTTTCATGTAAAGCCCTTATATGTTGAAATGGGAAGGGGTCTGAGAACCAAGGTTTAGTTTGTTTGCCAGGAAGTGCTTCCTGACAGTTAGGACCCCGAGGGTATGGAATGGGCTTCCACAGGAGGTGGTTGAGGCCCCATCGGTGAGGGTGTTCAAGGATAGGCTAGACATGTACATGGTAGGCATGTTGTGAATGGAGCCAGCTAGAGCCTATGGTCAGACTAGATGGCCGGGAGCCCCCTTCTGACTCGCTCTGTTTCTATGTTTCTAGACCCACTGCTAACTCAGTAACTCCTTCCCCTGATGTCTGGAGATTGAGCATGACTCTCTGCAAAGCAGCCGCAAAGTGCAAGTCACAGCTTGTGCGTAGGCGACATTTGAGCAACTGGGTATTCTAGTGCAGAACCCATGCATGGGAAGAACTGCTAATTGGAGTTCCTTGCAGACACCTGCACTAAATGCACGAATGCTTAAAGAAGGTCCAATATCCGGGACAGGGATAAAGGGCCACTGCACTCCTGCTGTGATGCAGAAATGCATGAGTAATGCAAGGATATGGCACAGATCAGATCTCAGATTTCAAAACCTTTGGACTCGAATGGTCTTAGCACCTCTGGCTTGGGTTGAACATAAGACCCTTTGAATGCAAAGCAGGTGCCCTACCACTAAGCCATGCTCCTCCCCACCATAGCTTTTGCCGTGCATCCTGAAACGATGGACTCTGCCACCAACCTGGATGTCTTTGCAGGGAAATTAGACAAACTCATAAAGGCAAGGCAGACCCTACTTCAGGCGCAATGAGACAGTCACTTAAGGTAGCAGATACAGCAAAGTGGCAGCAAAGTCTAGGAGCAGAGAGCAGAGGTCACACAGCCTGTTCTACACCCTCCCTTAGCTAGCCTGCCACCTTCAGGTTTGATGAAGAAGCTGCTGTTAGAATGTTACAACTGCTGGTCCAGACATCTCTAGTGCAGAGAATGAGAGGAGGCATCATTTCCCCCATTTTTCAGCCAGCAAAATGCCTTGGATCAACCCTGTAATAGAAGATAAGGTTATTAAAAGCTACTTGTCAAAAGAGAGCTGTTGCACTCATGTCTATGCAAAGCCCACAAGCAGAGTATCTTTTGGACACTGAGAGACAGGATGTTGGGCTAAGTAAGTCTTGAGTCTCCCACACACTTATACTTACAGCCTTCATTAGGGGCTGATCCTGTGCCAGCATGAAATAAGTATTTGTTTACTAAAGTATACAGGCACACCTGGTCGAAATGAATTTCCACATCTTGACTTCCAAGACAACAAGACACCAAAATACAAACTACATTGCCAATTTTATTTTTACTTTAATATTTTTGAAGGTCTGCCTCCCTACACCTCTCTTTTGGGCTTCTTGCCCTTGTTTGCTATTTCCTTTTATCCAAAGACTCAACCATCCCATGTTGAGAATGTTTCATTACATTCTAAAATACTAATATTCCACCCTCTCCCACCCCCCGATTTCCCACCATTGTGATTTTACTAGCAATAGCACTGAGAGTAGGGGTACAGGTGGTGCAGCAGGTTAAACCTTTGAGCCACTGGGCTGTTGATCGGAAGGCTGGCAGTTCAAATCAGCCTGATGGGGTGAATATTCACTGCCTTGTCCCTGTGTTTGCCTACCTAGCAATTTGAAAGCATGCAGAAGTGAGTAGATAAATAGATACCACTTCAGTAGGAAAGGTAGTGGTGTTCTGTGCACCTTGGCATTTAGACAAGCTGGCCACATGACCATGGAAGCATCTTCGGACAACGCCGGCTCTTTGGCTTACAGAGATAAGCACTGGCCCCAGAGTCAGACACAACTAGCACGTATGTGTGGGGAGACCTTTACCTTTACCTTTTAAGATGGAGAGTGTGTGAGGTGGGGGGGGGGGTGGAGGAGACTGACCATATAGGTACTTCTTTGGAGAATCCCACTGAATAAATATATGAATTTTTAGAGTCTCACAGCTCTACTTGGCTTTTTCTATCTTCAGATCTTCAAGTATGCTGAGTTCTCAGAACCCAGCCCAATGAGGGTGTGGGAATTTAAAATCCTTTGTGATCTCTTCAGTTTTTCAATAATTTAGCAATTAGCAGCTAGTAATTTCTGGTGCACATATGTTAAATGCTGACTGTTGACAAGCCTGTCATTTTATTAAATACATCTGCAGAAATAAAAGAGGATGACTTCACTGTGGAAATGTTGGAGGGAGCTAATACTGCTGTAGGAAAACTCTTCACTTCCTTAGCTAAATGTTTGTGCTTAAACATAGCAATGATGAATGGTGAAGATTCAATGGCATAATTACGGTTATTACTTGGTGTAATCAGGCCTTAGGTAGCTCACGTCCCTTCTTCAACCAGTTACCTTTATTCAAGGAATAGCGCAGATGCTGTGAGCTGCTTTGTATGTCACAATAAGCCACCATGAGTTAACTAACCCATTGGGCTACCAGACAGTTACCAGTCACCATTTGGATTTACAAGCCGTGCCATGGACACACAGCAACCTATAGAGTCATAAGTGAGGTTAAAACCATTCTCAGGTAACCCTAGAACAACCCATCATAACTTGCATATTAAAAATGGTGTCTGACATGCTTTTCAGAACTCCATGGGCTAATTAACCCATGGTGGCATATTGAGATGGACGAACTGATTATTATTTTCAGTAATTCCCAAATGATCAGAGAGAAGCTGAAAGATAAAGAATATCTAATCTATACACATTCATACTCTACATTCAGAACTATAATCTGGAATTTCCTAGTATGATTAGAAGCCTCTTCTGCCACCACTGGAGTATTTTAATTCAAGAAAATTGGAAGAAGTAAAGTTGAAAAAATCTGCTACTATTAACTAATTCCCTACTTACAAACAAGACAATCACTCTAACTTAGTGCATAGTGTAGAACCTGTTCATGAACTTGTATAGTTGCAAGAGGATATTGGAGTTCATGTTGATCAACTCCTTGTTGAATACAGGGTTTGCAATGTAGAATTCAACTGCAGCTTTCTGATAGAAGGATATCTAGCTTCTGTTTAAATGCCTCCAGCAAAGGAGAATCCATCACCTCCCAAGTAAGTCTGTCCTTCTTTCCAATAATACTCAACATCCTTCAGATGTTGGAAGAAAGCTTGCATCTCTCCCCTTAAGCTGCTCTTCTCCAGGCTAAACAATTCCAGCTCTTTCAATATTGCCCACAGAACTTTTTCCAGGTCCCTCACCATTCTGATTACCCTCTTCTGGGCATCTTCTGGACATAGATTGCTTTTAGCCCTGGGCTGCAGTTTGCCTGCATCATGCACAGGACAAAAGTGGGGGCAGGGGATGTGTGAGCATACGTGAACTTATCCCCAAGCATACTTGTGTGATTGACTGTGTCAGACACCATCATATGAGAGCCTGTATAAGCAGGCCTAGGGAGCTGAAGGTGGCCTTCCTGGAGCCACCATTTGGTTCCCTGGTTTTCCCCAGATTGCCAAATCCACTTTCTCTAGCTCTACCCCTTTGCTGCAACCTCAGTTTATGTTGGCTTTGGGGCCATATTTCCCCACTGCAAAATACTGAAATGCCTCTCTTTATCTACTGGCAATTAGAGCTTTTATTCTAATACTTGCTAGTCCTGCTTTTTTGCCTTCCTCTCCAATGACCATTGGAATGTGGCCATTGAGAGTTACTCTGAAATAAATTTTGGCCCTTTGGCTGAAAAAGATTCAACATTCCTGGCATAGGGGCCTGTAAGTGCATTTGGCAGAATGTACTTTTATAGCTCCCACAATTGAGAACACTGATAAGGCAGAGTTTATAATTCCATGAGCAATGAAAGGGCATTTAACTGAGGATGCTTAAAATCCCCCCAAAGACTTTCAGACTCAGTACATGAGTTTCTGAGGTAGTGTGCAGGGCAGTACCTGGGGGTTAGGAATATGAGTTCATGCATCTCCCATTTCCCATTTGGCAGTAACCACGTCGCAGGAAAATATCTGCATAGCCTTAATACCCATTGTCCAGAACTGGACATAGGTGAAGCTTGAGAAGGGCAGAATAGAGTGGCTCTCTTACTTGTTATGATCTGCACAATGTGTTTCTTTTAATGCAACATGAGTTTTGGTTTTTCCCTAGTGCCTCATATGATTGACCAAGACATCTATAATCTTTTCATATGCCCAAGATGCAACTTGATATTACACATATACAAAAACACATGCACATGAAATGAGTTTTTGTATTGAAGGAGAAATCTCATCTGAGCTCACACAGATGAATTCATTGTTTTTTGAGTAAATAACAAACTCCCTCAGGTTAAGTTTTATCATCACTATTTATTATGCATATTTATTTATTTAGGATATTTCTAACCCATTCAATCCCTAAGCATCTCTGGATGGCTTATAACAGATTCAATAAATACAACAATATAAATATCATAAATACTACAAACAATAATAAATCTAATAACCCATGACTGAAGTAAAAGATAATTAAAATCTATTAAACATTAAAATATTGGGTGAATAAAAAGGTCTTGACCTGGTGCTGAAAAGCATATAATGATGGTGCCAGGTGGACCTCTCTAGGGAGCGCATTCCATACATATGCTTGGACTCTAACCCAATTTTGTCTACCTCTATTTGTAATTAATGGGTAGAGTAATCCTATGACTCTTAAATTGTGTTTAGTGGTCATAAGAGTCTTCAGAGTCTCAGATCTAAAGCCAGAAAAGAGCTCAAACTTCACAGCTGGGAATGCATGCAGAAATCCTCTCCCTACTCAGCTGGCATGGAAAGACCTGCATTGGCTTCTTCTCCAAGGTTCCAAGAGCAACCTCTTAGCTGAATGTGGCTATGCATCTGACTGGCAGAGCAGAGGAGCAGGAAGACTATCAGTTCTGGGACACACATGGCAGGTGTCTATGACTGGAGCACCAGAACCGGGGGTGATAGAGATGGATGGAAGTCTTGGTAAGATGCAGTAGAGTCATAGATGAAAGATTAAATCAAGGACAGATAAGGGCAAATACTGGCAAGATGTGGCAGATCCAGGGACAAAACCAAAAGCAAGCAAAGATCAGATACCAACAAGGCAGGGCAAACCTAGAGGCGAAGGCAAGGTCAGGAACAGGCAAGATACCCAATAAAGCCATGGTAGGGCCAAGAGCAAAGGCAGAGTTGGGGTACAGTTGAAGTCATTGAAGAACTGGAAGCAGGAGTAGTGACCTGAAACAGCCGCACACTTCTGCAACAAAACCAGGAAAGACTGAGCAGGCTTTTATAACACCTTCTACTTTTCCATGATTGTAGTGATTCTAATCCCTGCAAGCACCTCCAGGCCTTGCAGATAACTTGCAAGGGGA
Organism: Varanus komodoensis; assembly: GCF_004798865.1. Taxonomy (NCBI): domain Eukaryota; kingdom Metazoa; phylum Chordata; class Lepidosauria; order Squamata; family Varanidae; genus Varanus; species Varanus komodoensis. The sequence continues at coordinate 23,791,797 of NW_025335568.1, read as the reverse complement.
ACTAGGCTATCCACTCTATCAAGACACCAGTGGGACCTGCACTGTTCTGCGGACTCTGACTCAGGTGAAGGTAGCCTCCATGCGCTTCCCATCCTGTACAGAATGTCTGTGATCCTATTTGAGTTTAGAGACATATGGACAACTCCATGAATTATACCCTAAATATGAATTCTGAAAGGCAGAGGAATGTAGGTTAAGTGCACTACTTTCCTGTAGCAGTGAGACTCCTAGGAAATAGGATAAAAGAACAAAACTATGTTTCTTTATGTGACAGGTAATAGTGTAATTTAAATCATGTTGTTCAATAAACTGTCCCTCTCTGTATGATAAACTAACAATGTCAGAGTATGTTTTACAAGTACATAACATATAATGTTAACATTCAGTAAAAGATGTCTCTCTGTTTAAAAACCTGGATACTCAAAATGGATTCAGAGGGACTAATAAATTGGTTTGGTATGTGTTAATCAATAAGGTGAATGAATAACCAATGAAAAAGTGTCACTGGCCTGCCAAAGGGGAAATCATCCAAGAATGAACCCAGTGTAATAACACAAGCACATTGTATCCTTCAGCAATTAAACGTAAAACATATTGGAGTGAGGAGCAATTCCCAGTGCTGAAATGTATGGTGTTCTGACAGTATTAAAATGATCATTTCAATAAGATTTAATGTGTTTTAGATGTCAAATGTGGAATTCAGGGTACTCGATCCTATGTGCCAGACATTTCAAAAATGTTAACACACTGTAAATTTTGGTTAACATTGTGCAAAACCTTTTTGCTAGAGCTGGAGGAAAATCCCATGTAGATTTGCATATAAAAGCTGGCATCCTTTTGCTTTTGCCTATTGAACTTGTTTCCAATAACAGATTGTCAGGCTAGCATAGGTAAAACCGATTCAATTCCCATCTGTGGGTTTGAGTGTTTTAACAAAAGCCATTTGTGTTGTCATGCTTTTGTAAAAGTTAATGGAGCAATATATAAGCCTGCATTTTTGCCCAAAGTGCTACAAAACATAAGAAGTTAATAGTTCCCCATCTTGCCTTTAAAAGCAACTGAGAATTCTTGTAAGTGTTTGGCCTGCTGTTCTTCCCCAGACCTCTTTGCCAGCTCCTGGCTTTCTAAGCTCATGATCTTTCCCTTTGGCTTCTTGGTTTAATTTTCCTGGAGAAGAGGTTTATACCAAGCTGAGTAGCTCTTCACATTTATTGCCAACATGAGATGGGGAGCTCATCATTGGATATTTAGTGTGTAATCCAATTCACTGTAAAGGCATCAACAGTCTTCAGTGGGTTGACCAAACCTTTTTTTTTTTTTTTGCTTGTTTGTTTTGTAATAAAATGCAAAGGAAGATGGCTATCCTTAAGTGGAAAGCGTACTCAATATTTAACAAAAGTATCTAATTTGATTGAGTAATCATGCAGCAGAAACAGAATGTCATTCAAATAACCAGGTGTTTTCATCCACATTTATCAGAATTGATGAAATGCAATTTGTTATACAAAGCAAACATTTTAGTTGGAAATACTGTTTGGAGAAATGTGAGGAGGGTGCAAAGGGCATATACATGATCTCTGATGATCAATTTATCCCATAGAAATAAAGCATCTTTTCCTGAGTTTCTTCTGCTAATCACTGAATGTGCATTAAATAGGCATCTCAACAGCCTTGAAAAAAATAACTAGAATAATTTCTGTATGTGTCATTCAAACATCAGAGAAGATCTCTTTCCTGGGACCACCAGCATTTAGGGATCCAGATGCATGCTACTTTTTCAAGGCTTCTGCTTCAATATTTTTGTGAGATTAGAATCACTTCTTTACACGCATTTTTCCTGGCTTTATCTTTCTCTGCCCTTTCTTTCTCTATTACTCAAACACAGGGTGGCACTGTGAGAAGACTCCAGCTTCTCTAGGTAACTTCTAAATAATACCAGATGTTTTTCTAACTAAAAAGAAAAAAAGCTTCAGAAACAGATGCAGAGCATAGGAAAAGCCCTGGAGGATGACAGTGTTATATAAAACCCCTGCACATTACTATGAGTGCAGAATCACAAGTATTCTCTAAAGGCCTCATGCAAAGAAGCTCTAAAGAGTAGTAGCAGATCTGAAACCGTAAATGCTGCATACACCCATTTCAGGACTGTAATCGACTGTAATCTCAGGCAGTTTGAAGGCACGTGATATCACAAAATCAATACCAATGTGCCTACCATCCCTAAGCATCATGGACAAGGGATTCTCAGATTTGCCAAGCTACTGTATGATAATAGGTCACAACAGAAACTTCTCTGTAATCATCATTGACATGCGAAAGGACAAAGTCACTGCTAGGAATTAGGAAACTCACAACCAGACCAACCTGATACAGCAGTGGGATCAGGTTACTTTGAAGGAGGCCTCACAGGCATAGAGAAGAAACAGGGATGATTGTAGAGGAACTTTAGCTGAGCACTGCAGTCCAAGGAAAGAGCCACTGCAATGAACTTTCAGAATGGGTGAGACTTGTAGCAACCTCCACACTCTGGAGGCACCTGTTCCCCTGGCAGCCACATTTATCTAACATGATGGAGAATGAGAGATGGAGAAAATGAAGATAAATACAAATATATTATAATGGTCAGGGGAGGGTACTACAAATACCCTTCTGCAACTTGGTGGTACTTCCTTTTTTCATGAGTAGGTGGTACTTAAGGTGCTTTTGCCTGTACCTAAGCAAGAGGATTTACAGCCTGAACATATGAAAGAGAAGGAACAATTATAGGGTAGCCAGAAAAGAAGAGATGAATCACCAAAAAAGAGGTTGCGGGGGGGGTGGAGTCTTGCATAATTGACACCCACTGAGAAATAATTGCTATAAATTAAATAGAAATACATCATAGTGGAAAAGACTGTGGCTAGAATACCTATGTTGCTGTTGCTGAGCAATCTTAAGGTCTTTGCACTGATGGACTTTTGTCTTGGAAATGTGCTTGAACTGGACAGCCTGGAAAACAAATAACCATCTTCTAGCAGGCCTTCAGATACAGAATTCTCCTCCATAATGACTGAGGCTTCATATATATATTGCTGCCACCCTCAATGATTGAGGCTTAGAATTTAGATTAGATTATAAGATACTTTGAACAGTTCTTTAACGGGGAAGGGTAGGTAAAAACCCCTATAATCAACAAAGAATCAAGCTAGTGTCCTGCTTGCTGCAAGTAGGGACTGTTATCCTAGTAGAGCGAGGTGCCACTTCTCCATATTTTCTCACTGCCTCTAAGGTCTTCAATTGTCAGGCAAAACATCTGGTTTAGGATTCTTATGTCAGAGCTTAGGCCAAAATGATAAATCATGCAGACTTTGGCAAGCCATTTTCCTTCATACAATGCATTTTGCATGTTATTAATATAATGAATTTTGTAGCATGTTATGTAGGCATATTTGATGGCTGATTAACTAGTTGAACCACAATCCAGTTAAGCCAAAGCACTTGGATTAAAGCCATTTTAATTGTTAGTCACATTTATACAGCAGCTTTAAAAAAGTTTTTAAAAATATGTCTACCCAAGTTTTAGTATTTTCACCTGCTAATATATGAAAATATGCCCAATAAATTTTCGTATAAAGGCAGACTTATGTCATGTGTGTTTAGGAAAAAAATAGTAACTTGGATGAGAAAAAGAAGAGCAATAGGAGAACAAGATGTTCCTACAGATGCTTTGGCTTACAACTCTCACGATCCTTCATTATTGGGTATGGTGCCTGGGACTGAAGGGAGTTGGAGGGCTACACATTGCCTATTCCCAGTCTAGAGAATGCTCAAAGTACCTCACTTACATTATTTCATTAACCATTACTGGCATGTATAAAGTCATAGATCGTGTGCAGGGGTCCAATCTGGCACAGGTATCCCACAGCCACTACCCAATCAGAGCTGTACCAGCTGGACACAAATACAAAGTGCAAGGGAAGATTCCTGATTGCTTGCCCTCCAGCCCTGCTGGCATGCAAGGATTTGCTTGTTAGATACTCAGCAATCTTCTCGACTGAACAAGGACAGCAATGAGTCTTATCATACAGCCATAATATATTGAGTGATACTCAGATTTAATATCAGTAGGCATCATTAGGTGCTTAAAGTTGTCAAAAAACTATTCATTTATGTGTCTTTACATGCATTAAGGAGACTGGCTTTATATTGACTTAAAAGGGAAGACGATCTTCAGAATAAGCATTCACTGGAATGCTTATTCCAGTGAATACATTTATATTTATAGTGATACTGCTGAAATTATAACTAAGGGCAAAGGAATCAGATTCTTGGTGTGCTTTACTTTTTAGAATGTGTGCAGTTCTTTTTGTTGGCCTAGAATTCTGTTTTGTGTTGATAAAAAAAAAACCTGAAGAGTCACTTTTGAAATCTCATAACAATGCAATTCCCATTTGAGGTGTAAACCATATCATGCATCAATAGTTACACTTGTTGTTTCTACATGCTATCAAGGCATCAGCTCCAACTTCTGGGAACCCTATGAATGAAAGCCCTCAAAAATGTCCTGCCCTTGACAGCCCTACTCTGCTCTTAGATCCATAGATGCTGTGGATCAACCCATCTCAAATTTGGTCTTCTTCTGCTGCTGCTTTCAGCTTTCTGAAGGATTGCTGACTTCTCAAGAGAGCTTACCTGCTCATGATCTGCCCAAAGTATAGCAGCTCAGTTTTGCCACTTTTCATTTAGGGAACATTCTGGTTTGATTTGATAGGATCCACTTGTTCGTCTTTTTGTCAGCCCAGAGTATTTGTGAAGCTCTTTTTTAGCACCATGACCCATTTTCTTCCTGGCCATTCTTGGGTTAAGGAGTAAGAGGACTGACCATCTGAACTCTGAACAAAACATTCTGAAATGTAAGTTCTGAATAAATTAGAGTTATTAAGGAGGTTTACACAGATGCCCTTATTTGGTGCAATTCATCCTCTTTTACATTCATGTCCATGCATGCAAGTTTATCACTTGAGTACTGAAACATCACATGATGGCTTGCATGTGTAGAAGAACCATTACCATTTACCATAAATGGGAAATGTCTACTACTTCAGACAGAGTACTTTTCAATGGAAGACATTCATGTATGCTACTCTTTGACATTAACAGATGGTTCACACATGTACATTTAGTTCCCATCCCATGCCAGCTTGTCTACATTTTAACTGAAGCCTTTCTCTGACTCCTTTCTCTCTTGCAGGGGAAATAGAGGGCTTTCTTAGCAGTGGCATCCCAGCTTTGGCGTGCTGTCCCTGAAAAAAGCTTGCTGGCAACCATATTGCAATCCATTCAGTGCTAGGCTAAATCTTTTATTTATCAAATATTGCTTAAGCCTGCATAAGGTCTTTTATTAATAATAATTTCATTATTATACTGCTCCATAGCCAAAGTTCTTATCAGTATAATAAGAATTTCAGTGTATAAGTGATTATATCTTCAGATTTCAGAGCAGTGTACAATTAGAGACAAATATATTGTTATGCATCATCCAGGAATCTGAACTGTGCAGTCAAGGGCATCACATCTTATTCATCCTGAGGGACAACTCCAATTTCAGTTGTATTGGAGCGAAAGGCAAGGGTTGCATTTCGGGGGCTGTTGGGGATGAATGCAAAGGGAGCGGCTCCAGAATTTCAAAATTAGTTTTGTTTTAGTTTAAAGCTCTTAAAGTAAGCCTTAAGAGATGTACTTCAGCCTTTTAGAACGGGGGGAAACATGCACAATCAGGAAACCACCCAAAAACCGGCAGTGTGGGGAAAAGGTTGGAGTCAAGCGCTCCTAGGATTCAACACTTGCTGTCACCTAGTGATAAATATATGTGTGTACTTGCTGTATATGTGCCTCACTGTAGGGATGGTTCTACAGTTGGGGTTCCACAGCTGAGAAGGCCCTTCCCCTTGTGGCCACCATCCTTACTTCTAAACCTGGCACCTGGAAAAAGACCTCGGTAGAAGATCTTAAGGCCCAGGTAGTACATATCAGAGGAGGCAAATATGTTTAGATTCACCACACATTTCCAAGTCTTTACAGGATAGTCTGTTGATTATTTCACTTTGTGCACAAGATAGGAGAGGGTGGAATGGGAAAGGACAGGGCAGGGCAGGACATGGTGAAACCACTCCACAGTAGATGGTAAGAGGTTATCTAGAAAACAAATGTAAGATTAGCAAGACGTTACCACTTTTAAAGCCCAATATTTTAAAAGAATAAAATGAAAAGCAATCAGGATTCAGAAATGCATTAAGACAGAGTTGCTGTGTCTCCAAAGACTTGTTACATTTCATCCCAAGCATTCTACATACAGAAAACACCAGTTTGGGGAGTGGGGAACTGGTGTGGGGAGAAAAGAGAAGGTGTGTAGTTTTGTGACAGGCAACTCTATCACTGAATCACAGTGAGTGGTTTTACCAGGACACCCCAATCCCAGTACTTTGGGAGCAGGATGTTGAAATAATCAGTTCTGTTGGCAGAACTGATCCAGCACAGGAGAATGAAAAACAGGCTCTGGGAGAGCACACATTCTTGGTGCTTGCATTGTGTGCGAGCTTGGATGCTCCTGTCTCTGCTGCTATATATTTCACATCCAACATCCAACCTGTCCTAATGCATTTTTGTGACTTTGTCCCAACTGAACAGAAAAAACTGTCCAAAACTATTTTTAATTATTACTCCATAGTCCATTATGGGAGGGAGTAACCCCCCACCCCCCTACACACACACATACCCTTTCATACCTTGGCAATTCAACACAATTCAAGGGCTGAACTGTCTGTGGGAAGGGGTGGAAGGACCTGGACTCCAGGAGTTGTAAGGTCCTCCTGCTAAGTCCTTACATGTTCAGGGGGACACCCAAATGGAGCCACTGAGTTGTTTGACTCTCATCAGAGAACACTGAAATGCTTCCCTTCATCAGAGAAAGGAAAGCATTTGGCTTCCTGAAACAGCTTCATGAGCATGTTCAAATAATCACAGTAAACTGAAACTATGATGACAAGGACAGGAAGTTTGGGAAATGTGACATTTTACTTTCTTTGGGAATATACACGGCTTCCTTTGTTTTCTGGTGCCTCCTCTGGTGCCTAGAGGTAACTGACAGCTTGACAGCTATCCAAAAGACTTCCTTTCCGAGAGGATGGGCACCTCTGGGCACCTCCTTAAAGCCATTTTCTATGCCCTGGTGTTACTGTGTATTTTGGCAGTTACTGGAAATGTCATTGATTGGTTTGTCTTTACTAGCACTGTGCTGAATTGTTTTGGTGGTGAGGGGCAAAAGATTGCACCCAAAAATTGTAGGAAGGGGTGTGGAATTTGGAAAAATGTCTTGGCATGAAGGGCTCTTTGCTATAAAGAAGTGGCTGAGAGGTTCATTTGTGGTCTTTATTTTACAGTCTTTGTCTCATGGTGCCCTTGTATCCTTTCCAGTGCTGCCGACTGAGCAAGCCAGTTTGGGTTATAAGTCCCTTTGATAGCAACAACAAGAACTCCCTCATTTTTCAGACACTCCACACTTCAAAGCCACAAGGGAGGAGGTCCTGATTAAATTTCCTGAGGGACTTTTCAGAAAGCTCAAGCAACCCGAACAGGCCCAAGAACAGTATGTGGTAAAAGATACAAAATAAAGATGAATCTTTTGTCACCTCCTTGCACACTGAGAAATGCCCCCAAATTTTCACAGGGAAAAGAGGATGCAGATGGGATTTCAACACACAAATAGTTTTTACTGTGCTGTTTATTATATGTATATCCTGGCTTTATTTATTTTTATTGCACTTATATCCTGCCTCTTTTCCTCCTTTAAGGAAGCCAAGACTTATACAGTCTTCTCCATTTTGTCCTCACAGCAAGCCTATGAGGTAGGTTAGGCTAAGCACTGATGACTCTCTTCACTGGGTGAATTCATACCTGGATGGGTGTAGAACTCAGATCTGCAAGCCTCAGTACAACTTTCTAACCTTTACACCACTCTGGCTCTCTTATTGTATTTTGCAAGTTTGGGTCATGCTCTTTGCCTATCATCCAAATAACAAGGTTCTCTGGGAATTGCTTATTGCAGCTCAATATTTGCTTTTTCTGTGGCTTTATCTGTAATGACTTCTTTCACAGTTACCCCTCTCTTTCCATTAAATGAGGAGAGGATTCAGATTCAATTCCCTCCATCTACATCCCTAGTATATTACTTCTTTTGATTCACTCAGCTTTACTAGGTTGGCAACATAAGAAAGGACATTGGAAATATTGCAAGGTTAAATTTCCATGCAACATTTGGTGGGAAGTTTCTATTTAAGCTATTCCAAGATGAGAGCATCTTTCAGGGTGATGTTGCTTTTTGAGGTGCAGCTGAGGACTACCTGGAATGAAGCCTTTCTCATATCAAAGCTTTGGCATTTTCTCCCAGGGGAAGGATGAACTAGTCCCCAACAACTGTGGTTTATTTCAGAGGGCATCTGATCCCTGCGTGCTATGGTGTTAAGCTTGGCTTTCCTGCTGTAGACCCAGATTTGTTAGCAATAACAAAATTTTACTGCTGTTCCTGTTTTCTTGTTTGATTAATTTATAATTTTAATATCATTATTTAGACATAATCAGTCACAAGGTGTTTCTGCATGAGACAGACAGATATCAGTATGGGAACAAACTAAATACATAGTCTTTCTAGGGTGCCCATGTTCCAATACCCACAGCATGTTCTGAACTCCCCAGGTCTCCATCCGTGTTCTTCACCCTTTTCTCTCTCTTTCTCAGTCTCAGTGCTTCTGAAGCTGCCCAAGCCATTGCAGCAGGGGGATGAATGCTTTGCAGTTGCTAGGCAACCATGAGGCACCCCCAAACACGCCATCCGAATCGTGTTCCTGGTTTAACTTTCTTCACTGTTCTTTGCATTATTTTACATGATCATTCCCTACAGAGATGACCCTTCTATCACTGCTTTGCTTAAAATTTTCCCTAAAATTTTAGGGTTTGTTACTTCGTTTAAATGACCAAAGGTCACAACAGAACATTCTGAGGCTTGACTTGCATATAATTTCAATTGCCAGAGATGCATTTTGTCCTGTTACGACTCCCTAGGCTCTATAACTGACTTTATTCTTGTGAGTACCTAATGGTATAGCACTGATAAATGGCATAGATAATGTGGTACAGTGGTTAAGAGTGAAGGACTGTAGCTCATGTGACCTGGGTTCTAGTCCCTGCTCAGCCATGGACCCAACTGGGTGACTTTGGGCTAGTCACAGATTCTCAGCTCAAGCTACCTCACAGGGTTGCTGTTGTGGGGATAAGATTGAAAGCAGGAGAATTATGTACGCCACTTTGAGTTTATTGTAAAAAAAAAAAAGTGGGATATAAATATAAACAATATAAACAACACTCTCTAGACTTCAGGCCACCAGATATTTCAAGCTGCTATAAGGAGTGGGACAGAAGTGAGTCTATATACTCATACATATCCTATATACTAATAGTGAACACATTCTCAATTATGGATCTGCATGTAGATATTCATGCATAAGGAGGTGGTATCAAAAAATTTAGGACAGTCCAATGAGAACTGAATTTGTACAGGGACCATGGAATGCTAACTGACTATTGGGTAATGGAAAGGGAATGGCATATCCTGGAAAAGATCATGGGCAGCATTCCAAACAAGAATACATTCTTTGACCTTTATACTTGCTCCTTCTAGTAGCAAATTTGGGTGGTCAAGTGCCTAACAGTTGGGCATAGACATACTACTACCCAGGTACATCTGAAGAGTTAAAAATGAGTTCATTCTTGTTAGTAATGAGTAGTAATCAGCTCATATTTTGTTACTGAGTAGTAATCATTTCATATTTTGTTATTGAGTCCAAACTCCAATATCTATTTCAAAGCTGTTTCAGAAATATTTACAACAGATGCCATCTTCAGCATGTATCAAACCTGCTACATAATGTTATAAGGCATGTATCGCAAGATAGTGAGATGTCCCTTCTCTGCACTATCCAAGTATACCTACTGTCCCCGAACTAGCTGTTCTCACAAGAAAGCTACTACTTACAAGTCCAGAAATCTCACCATGAAATATGGCCTTCAGTAAATTCAGCTGAAGTATCCTTCCCTCCAGTCCCCAAATCAGGCCATATTTTCCACATTTCCCTGGATTCCTGCCAGTCACTGTATACATAGCTACTTGGGCAGAAAAATAAAAATACAGATAATTGATTGCCTATTAATTGTGTGTGTGTGTGTGTATGCTTAGAGGGCAGTAAAATCTTGCAGCCTTTGTCCAAAGATTCAGTTTTAAGTAATCTCAAAAATATGACTTGGATACTTTCCATCTCAGCCCCATCTCAGCCCCTTAGAATTGTTATTCCACATATCACTTTTTACATAAATGGAGTTTATGGAGATGATTTTAAAATATATAGCTTATGACAGCTCTATTATGAGAGTCAAAAAAGCACTTTGGTAATAGTATTGTTGAATATTGGAAAGTAAATCCCTGATCAACTTGTCTTATAAAGTAAGTCTTTCTATGTGCATAAAATATAGTTCAACATTAAGTATTTTCTGCAAAACTGAGGACAAATCCCTGTGTAATCTTTATACAAAGTTATTTTAGATGCCTAATGCCTGTAAAATTATAGCTCTGCCTTGTCCTAAATGTGAAGGCCTTTCCCTCTTTCCATTAAAAGACCATTTTTCTTTGGCTTACAACTCAGCCATAAAAAATTAAGATAGGGTACATTGGGGCAGCAGCCTAATATAAACCTATACAGTACCAAACATAATATGGGATTTTCAGTGCATTGCCATGGGAAATCGGTCTTGGATTCTTTGAGTCAAAGACATGTCCCCACTTCCTACACAGAGTTGCACTTACTCAGAGCAATCCTGCAGAAGTTAGCAAGGCTGGAGAATAAGACCCACAATTTTAATGCGCATGTCCAGTAAGTAAAATACTGGTACTTCAGTTGCCCTCTCCTACAACTAGCAGAATAAATTTGTTGCTTATTGCTAGTTGCAAAGTTGTGTCCGACCCATTACAGCCCCATGGACAACACTCCTCCAGGCCTTCCTGTCCTCCACCATCCCCCGGAGTCCACTCAAGCTCACGCCAACTGCTTCCATGACACCATCTAGCCACCTCATTCTCTGCTGTCCCCTTCTTCTTTTGCCATCTATTGTTTCCAGCATTAGGCTCTTCTCCAGGGAGTCCTTCCTTCTCATTAGGTGGCCAAAGTATTTAAGAATAAATACAGGCAAGCAAATATATGCAGATTTGCTTACTGAATCACTCCAGATGCAGAACTCTCTAGGGGCACCTGTGCATGGATGTTGGCTTCTGCATAATTATGCTCTGCTGAATGAAGATTCACAAATGGGTAATGCATAAGTGGTATCACTTCACAATCTAACATCTGGAGCCACATATCCACAAATCCAAGAGGGAAACCAGAATTCTGTCCCCACTCCCCCAGTATTCCCCTCTCTGCCAAATACATATTGGAGGTAGGATGCAGCAGAAATGGATCCATTTGCATTTTAATTCTAAGTTACCTAATTTTGCACTTTTGAACCACCACCTGAATTGAAGCAGAGTTAGCCTTTCAAATGCATACTTTTTTGCAATGGAGTTCTCCAATCATAAATGCTATGACTTCCACCAATTGATTCATTTTTGACAGTAACAATTCATATGCATTTAAATACACAGAGATTCTCTGACTTGGCAAGATGATGTTACGCTTAACCTAAGAGGTATTTTATAAGTGCAATAACAATAGTAAATCTTACAAATAACTATGTAAATAAAATAGGAAGTCTTGCTGGTTATACAGTATGTGAAATCATTCATTTTTAGTTCATTTCCCTGAAACCCTGCCTAAAAAGATGGCAGTCTCACCCAGTGTGGAAGATAAGATAGAGCACGAAGTGATGCAAGCTGCCTTACTACCTCAGAATGCTTTGCCTCATTCTGTTTCATATGCTGACCAGGACTTAGCTTGTGTGGAGGAAGAAAATGAAGGTATTCCTGATTAATGAACCAAATGATTGTTAGAAACAAGGCTGGAAACGTATCTTCAAATTCATGCACAAAATCCTACTGGAGTGGAAGTTGAACCTGAGTACAAGACTGGCTGGTGAATCAGATCCTTCATCCCATGTAAGGGCAGAAGACTAGCCTAAAGCATGTAGGGAAACCGCACAGAACCCCTAGATCTGCCCTCCAACAGAACTGCCCTTCATATAAAGACCACAAGGCTTGGATCACCCAAAACAGGAACATGTTCAGCAGCATGAAGTGAGCTACTCCAACAGGATCCCAGTTGTGCCTCATGTGCCCACACTAGGTTCAGACACTCAGAATTGGCTGATCAAGGAGATGGAATCCCTATAGGCTGAGATCTACCCCTGCTCCTACTTTTCAGCTTGGTGCTGCAAAAGAAAACCTGGTGGACACATTTGGGAGAAGTTAAACTGTCCCCTTTCATCCTAGCAGACTTTGGCCAGGTTGGTATGCTCTTCAGCTATCAAGTCAAAGATAATATGACCTTTCCCATTAGTCACTTAACATTCTTCAACAGCACTTTCAGTCTAAAGCAGGCTGCAAGCAAGCCACCAAAATTATGGAGGTCAAGAGGAAGACCTGGAAAGAATAAATCACACATTTATTGTCTGAATCACTTTCCCTCAACATCCCACAGCTATAACATCTGCTTCCCAGCACTACATCTATGTTACATCTGCATCTGGCAAGCCAGTGTGAGGAGGTGGTGAGACTGGGGACACAGAATATCCATATTGTAGACCCCGCATGAGTGACCATGAAGCTCGCTGGGTGACTTTGGGACAACACTCTGTCCAGAGACGCAAGTAATAGATGGCATACTAATTTTATAAATAACTAAATACACTCCCCTTCAGTCTAGCCTATCTCACAGGGTTGTTGTTGTGAGCATAAAATCAAGCTGTGTAAGCAGCCTTGGATTTTTTGCAAGAAAAGAAGGAGTTAAACAAATGCAATGGTATAACAATAATAATGAATGTATAGCAGCCACAAATTCCTCCTAGAAACATTACAAGCCTCTGCTGAAATCTCCCACAGCTCCCTGCAAAACTCAGGTCAACCAATTGAACTAATACCAGTACTTACAAGTAGTTCCACCTACCAGTTAAATACTTCAGAAGAGAAGAGGCAGCAGGTAAGGATGGGGATGGAAGAAAAAACATTCCCTTTATTAGCACTGTGCTATGTCTGAATCAGATTCAACATTAGAAAAAATTATGCAGTAATCCAAAGGACAAAGGGAACAGAACAGGCAAATGGTCTAGCACAGAAGTTTTGTTCAACATGGGATCAAACTAGGGCAGGAATACTCAAGGTGCAAGCAAAAGACAAAGCAGAGTAAAGCAGTCAGTTTCAATACACAGTGCAGACCAGACCCAAGCAGGAGTCCAATGCTCAGTAGTACAGAGGATAAACCCAAGACAAGGTCCAGAAAACAAGACACAAGGCATTGAAGCTGAAAGAACAATTATATCCTAGTACAGGCTAGGTTAAAACTGAAGACTTATATAACCAGTTTCTTGAGCCTTATCCAAGGCTCAGCTGCAGTGTGTTACAGGCCCTTTAAGGAAAGTCCTACCAGAGAGAAAGGCATCCTCCTTTACATTCAAGCACTTCTTCTTGAAGGACCCAGATCTCCTGACATGCTTGGCTCCCCAGTGTGCTGTATTTCTGGGAGCTCTAACTCCCTCTTAGAGGAGAAATCCTCCAGCATAATCATGACAACCAGAGGCTTCCCTTCAGAAGAGTCTGGCCATTGCTCTTGGTCCTGTCCAAAGGGTTGCTTCAAGGAGATGGTACCCCTTTGGTGTTGTCCCCTTGATGGCAACACAGCAGAAGTGCCATGTCACCAGGGCAGGCTTCCCAAGAAACCCACACCCAGGAGGTTTCTGTGCTTCAGACAGAGACAAATCCTTACTGTGTGGGGCTGGCCCTCCAGGTCTCACTTGCTGTTTTCAGGGACCACTGTTGTTGGGTGGCTGTTAGCTTTCTTTTACAGCTCTCCCTTAGAGTACTCTTTACACCCTGGAGGAGGCTAGATAGTAATACTGCCAGCCAGGAACAGATGTCCCTGCTGCTGAGGTTGCTACTGCTCATACATCATGCTTAAGTTAGCATTGTGCCATTTTGCCATCCAATTTTCTTTAAATAATTACAAATTTAAGGGTGGCTTAGAGCAGGTTACAGACACGCGTTGTATCCCTTCCCTCACCAGCCACTCTCCCAATGCCCCTCCCTCTGGTGTGACTAGAAACATAACTGAAATTGTTCCCAGGCATGTCCCTCCAATTGTTTTGCACAGTCCCTGGCACTGTGCGTGTTGCAACCCCCGCTCAAATTTCCCCTTTGCCTCTAATTAAAGAAAATCAATTTCATTATACATAATGTGTAGCTTGGCCCTCAGATATTTTTCTCCAGTTTCCCCCACACACAACTTCTGTCTGTATTTTTTTTAACTTCGCAGACATCAGATGTGTTGCTAGCCTTCCTCCAAGTCATGCTCTCTAGAAAGCTTCGTATGCTTGGGAGGACTGAGGAAACTGCCAGACCCCTGTCCTGTTTGTTACATGTTCTAAAGGCATATCATATATACCAGTGTATAAGGCAACTGGTGTACAAGATGAGGTCAATATTTCTGAGCCGTCCAGAGATGGAAGTGATGGATGGCCTGGAAATACTCTAAATAAATAAATAAATAAATATTGGGCAGATAAGACAACCTGAAATTTTTGCTTTGCTAGTTCCAGTTTCAAGAGTCCTCTTATATGCCAGTATATGGGAGTATAGCTCTAACAAAAAACAGTGAATATCTATTATGAAAAACTGCAAATATTTCTGGAGCCTTTGTGTCCACCGAGAAACAAAACACATGGGTTAGGCTGACTAGTGCAGAGACAAAAAGCATGGAGTCCCCAAACAGAGTCCCTAGAGATAATCATATGAAGAGATATTCACAGATGTTGGTTTGTTTTGGTTGGTTTTGGTTTTGTTTTGCAGGGAACCTGCAGTTTCTGGCATCCACTAGGGGACTTAGAACCTATCCCCCACAGATATGGGGGTCCTACTATATGACTCATGAGAGGTTATGGCCTAATCTGGGAAGTTTCCACTGATACAAACTTCTTTTCAGTATAGATTGTAAGCAGTAACTTAAACAAATAAGAAATTATGAGCCCACTGTCCAGGAAGCATATGATATACACCATATTCTGCTTGTAACTATGTGCAATGTTGAAGAGTCCTGCTAATTTTAAACTGAAAATGGGTAGCCTCTTCGCCAACCCAAGAAGCCACAATGGAATTTAACACACCATTAACACTGCCATCATGCTGCTGTAAATCTGCTTATTATTACAACTAGTCCTTACTGGAGGGCATTCAATTACCTGCCAATGTGAGTGATCAAGCAGTACAGCTCTTTCCTAAGTCCCAGGCAATTTGATCATGGTTCGTAACATTTAGTACTATCCCTGTATGGCTCAAAGTTTGTTTATTTATTTATAATATTTGTATCCCACCATTTTTTCCTTCAAGCAAGGAACTCAAGCTGGTTTATGTAATCCCTCTCCTCCTCTCAGTCTTATTCTCACAACAGCCCTGTGAGGTATCCAAGGAACTTTATGGCTAAGTGGCAACTAGAGACCAGATCCCTTGTCCCCATCCAATATTCTAACCATCATGTCACAAGCAAATATTAGCGAGCGACTGCTTTCCCCAAATCTAAGACCTCATAAACATGCACAAAATTTTGTGATTAAATTACAAAGGGGTATTACTGTTAGTGTTAGTATTAGCATTATTACTGAATATTTCATCACGGCAAATCCTATGCATGCCTATTCCAGTGAAAACCCAGTGACATAATAAGTATGTATGGGATTGCACCTTTAGTTTAAGTATTTATTTTATGCTCCAGCTTCCAGCAAGTTCTCAGGACAGCTTACAAACAGTTAAAACAATTAAGAAAAATTAGAGTAACTGCCAAAGAGGAAATGCATTTTAGAATTCTGCAATCAGCTTTCACTGGCTGTTCTGCAAAAGATGGGAAGGAATCTTCCATAGGAAAATAGCACAGATTCTGTGAAGCTTCTCTGCACATACCCCTCTATGCTGAGCTGCATGTTGACGCAGTTTGTCATAGCGATCTAATGTATCCTCTCATAGGGCTAAATTCTCCATTCTGATTCAGTGCTTATTCTGAGCACACTAGTTTATTGATGTTGGTGAATGTTCCACACATGGAACAAATATAAAATATGCAGCAGAGATCAGTGATGAGGATTACAGGAAAGAATTTTGATTGACATCTTTTATTAGAGCAGAGCAGCCAAGCAGCCGCAGTGTGGTAATTTGGGAGAGGAGGGTGGGTCTTTCCCATGAGTCTTAAACCGAGGCGTGGAGTGGGCACTTTTAAGAGTTCGTTACAGACAGCAAGAAGTTGATGAATGAAATGGATCACTGTGGATAGAGCACGCGTGCAGTGGAGAAGATGAAGAATGACAGCTCCTTCCCACTTATGCCTGCTGCCAGCTATGGAACAAAGCTATCTTTGGTCTGCCCTTGTATGGCCCAAACCCCTTACCTCTCCCCTTCCTGTTCTCATGTTTCACCAAGGCAAGGGCAAGCCTGTCACGAAGGAACTGTGGAAAGTAACATATGCTGTAGGAGAGCATGTCCTTTTGACCACACTATGGCTCTTCCCATCTTTATTATAAGCAGCGATAGATAACGTCACTGGACTCTGTTAACCAAAAGCAGCACAGTACCCAATCCATGTTCATTCTCTTCTGAAAGGGATATAAATCCATAGTCCAAAACGTACTATTCTTCACTGATCTGAAATCCTACTAATGTCTAAAGGATACCATCGTATTATGTTTAAACAGAAAAAAGTCCTACAGCTCCCAGCATTCCTCCGCCAGTATGGCTGCCTGGGGGATGCTGGGAAAGGTGGAACTTCTTTCTTCTCTTAACATGCATAGGATTTTGCCTTAACTGTGGCCTTGAGTATCCTGAAATCTTTTCAATGCCTTTGTGTTTCCTTGCTTACCTTGACTTTGTTTTCTTTTGGATGTGCATAAAACAATGAATCAGAGAAGGCCAAAAAAATCATAGTGATGTGGTAGCAAAGAGACCATCAGAGGCTAATCAAGCAATATGCCATGCCAAAGGGTATCTTCACAGGCATTCTTCTAATATGTAGTGACTGTGGAGGTAACCAGGTACTTGGACAGGTGAATAAAACCAGGCTGAATTAAAGGGTAGCTTACTAACTTTTCCCCTCATCCAAATTTCTCCTCAGCCTTTTAGATTCCATTTTGACCTGCTCTGGTTTGCAGATTGGTAGCAATGCACTTGGAATCCACCATTATTTTGTATATGATTTCTGAATTTCATTCCTTTAGATCCCTTGGGCAAATAAAGATTTCTTTTTAATCAGTGCATTCACATAGTCCTGCATAATATCGTTAGCCTCTAAGGGTGGTAGGGAATGCAAACTGAAAATGGCCACATGTGATTCATGCACCACTTCCAAAATGAATTTTAGGAATTCTTCAAGTTAAACTAGGAGGCAGGTGGAGGGTAATGTGAGGCAGAGCCAGCCAAGGGAACAATAAAGCGACAAGAGGCTTCTGCTCATCCCTACAGCATTATGATGTGCTGGACATCTGGGCTGATCAATAATATGCAAAGTTCAACCAGTTTCCAAAGTACAGATTTAGTTGCATGAAATGTCAAAGGTGTCTCAATGAGCAACATGGGCTGAGCATAAGGACTAGAGTGTTCCTTTCGGCATCCCTTTCATGCCCTGTTAGCACCCCATGATGCTAGCACACATACTTGGATAGCATGGGTAAATCCAACCCATAATCCTTCTGTTGGACATAGATCAGTGACGTGAATCAGAAAGACTGATCCTTTGGATACCATGTAGGGAAGACTGGTGGTGTGATCACACTCAATGAAGCATACAAAATTCATCCCACTTCTTCAACATGCTTTTGTAGTCGTGTGTACAGGCTGCAGCCTATATATGTATAGTGAGGAACATTCCAGATAAGTGGCTTGCCCAAACCTACCTTTTGTCAGGGACCACTGGGACAAGGACTGGACACTTTCCAGTCTCTATTTGGCCCTCTTGTGCAATGAATTATCAGAACTGCAACTTGGAACATCTTACAAGTGAATTCACAGTGAATTATTCACAACTCTAGACTGACCTCCCCAATCTGGTACCTTTCACATGTGTTGGACAAAAGTTTCATCATTTCTAGGCATGCTGGCTTTGGATGATGAAAGTTGTAGTCCAACATGTCAGGTTGGAAAAGGCTGTTCTGGACTGACCATATCCATTGCTCTGAACATTGGATGCTCCTGGATATGCTTTCTGTTTAGAATAGGCCCTTGCTTAAGCAACAAGGTCTTCCTGGCTTTTGTGAATTTCCTTGCATTCTTCAGTTCTGATGCTCTGCTTTCATTCCTGGCTCCGGTTCCCAGTTCCTGGCTCACTGGCTCACTCACAAGGCTCAGACACTGAGGGAGATTCAGAAGCTTCCCACTTCACTCTTAGTCTCATTACAATGACATAAGTCAAATAGTCTTTAATTGACTTTTCAAAGATTACTTTGCTTCCCCTTTTTCCATACTGGAATTTCACAGAGGCAGAATACACAGTCAGTACTACCTGCTGACATATTTGTAGATGTACATGAGGGAAAAGGTAACAAGGCCGCCACTCCTTCATCATCACAGAACTCAGGATCCTCAGGCAAGGGAACGGAAATTTAGTTGGCTTGCCTGTTGACCCTTCCATATGACATATATCATACACTGGATTCTGCATAATCATCATCATCAGTAAGTACCAAAGCAGGGGAGAAATGTTAGTCAGATATGGTTTGTTTGAATTATGGTCACTTACAAATTATCTGCTAAGTTATTATTAAACATTGTTCACAATGGTTGATTTTGGAACATTTTCTCTGTTTTTAACTCAAGTGTATATGGACTGTGACCTGTCAGGTGCTTTTTGGCATCACAACAATCCAGCTGGGAGGCAGTCATACTAGCTTATCATTCTATAAAGTACTCACCAGAACTACACATTAATCCTAGGCAAGAATAGCTTTCATATATGAGGCTGTAGCTCGCCTGCCATGTTTTGGCTACTTTTGGGCACTTAAACAACCATTTTTGATACAAGTTCAAGTAGATTTATATGGGGCAAGAAGATATTAGCATGAAAGCTAAAGCAGCATTTTTGATGACTTGAACATTGCCTCTTTTCTGTTGAAGAGAATAAAGTCATTAAAACAATAATACCAAAATATAGCCCAGCCTTCCCAAATTGGTGCTCTTGAGATGTTTTGGACATCAGTTCCCATCCAGGAAATTCTGGGAGTTATAGTCCAAAACATCTGGCAGGCACCAGTTGGAGAAAGTTGAAATAACCCAATAAATTGTATTTCATGCAATAAATGATTCTGGAGCTGAGACAAATTTTATCCTTTGCAAACAATAAAAAGTTTTCCTGGTCGAGATAAAGTAATTGAATTATAAAATGTGACTTTAATCACTAGCCATGAAATCACTATTGGCTAGAAGACTGTTTGATTAAATGTAGCAAGCAAATTAATTACTGATGTACTTGACTTGTGGCCAACTTGAAAGCATAGCCTTTCTTGTCTTTGGGAGCAAAAGGCAAATTTCAGTGGGAAACAGCCATACAACTGTTCCAGAATGTACATGTTTGTTGTCCATGTATCCTCCTGACACTGTAATCCCATGCAAAGAACATTCATATCCAGTTTTCTGATTATTCTTATTTTGGAGGCCATTCCAAAGGGTGTGTTTATATAAACTCCTCTGTCACAGTACCTCCTTTCCCAATCAGGCGCCCTCCAAACATTTTGGACTACACCTCCCATCATGTGTCACCATTGGCCAAGCTGGTTGAGCTTATGGTTCAGAACAACTGGAGGACAGTGTGTTGAAGCAGTTAGACTGCTGGACTGGGACTCAAGAGATCTGGGTTCTAGGCCAACATCTAACCACTTCCCCGCTCTGGCACTCCCTTAGTTTTGGACTAAAACTTACTGTACATAAGCTTTGGCCATGAAGTTCACTGGATCACTGTTGTTGTGAGGATAAGATTGAGAGGAGGAGAATTATGTAAGCCACCTTGAGTTCCTTGAAAGGGAATAAAGGTGGGCTATAACTATGGCAATTAAACAAGCAAAACAACTTACTCCAGGGTAAGTGTCTTCTTCGTGCCCTTAGGCAAGCCACTTTCTCTCAGCCGCTGTCCCCCTGCTGTGGTACTGGCACAAGTATGTACCTTATAAGGTTACTGTAAAAGTTACTACAATGTGGTATGTCGCTGTTTATTGTACAATGCACCCCACTTAGCTTTTATGTACTTACCATGAACAGCTGTTTATGCTGAATAAAAACCTGGTAAACATTCTCCTTTGATAGTAACGCCTAAGGGATTTTTATCTTGCAAGCCACTGTGCAAGCATGTAAGCCCATAGGATTTGGCAACTGGGAGCCAGTATTGAGGCAAGACGGCAGCTGCCTGCCTTGCACTAGAACTGGGGCCAGACTTTTGGGAATTTACTAATGCATGCTCATTCCCAGTAGAGATACAAAGTTATGTGGTCTGCAAGAAAGGGACTGGATGAGATACTTAGAACCCCTCTTGGAATTCTCCATTAGGGTTATAGTAGGTGGTAGAACCATGAGCTATACTCAGACAATGGCTGTGTCATACTTGACATGACTGGTCCGATGCATTTTGCTACCTGGAGGACAAGATGGCACTTTCTCCACTGTCCTGTGTATAAAAGTCAACCAGACTAACAGCTGAAACTTCCTTTGATGCTGGCAGCAAGACAGCATCCTCTGCATGGCCCCACAGCTCTTTCCTCCAGCACCTTGCTGTCACTTGCCAGGACCAACCACCTGAAGTGACCACTCTGTCTAATGATAATGCCAGCTCTGCATAGCAGCAGACTCAGCTCGACTCTTCAGCATGCAGTAAGGAGCCACAGATCAGCTTCCTGTCCATAAAGGATACCTAGATAATACATGCATTCTCAAATACCTGTTTGGCACCCTCATATTTCACAATCTGAGGTGTGCCCCTAAAATGTGATTTGTAAAGGGACCTCTATGGACTGGGAGGGTTTCCCAGGCAGAGAAGCAAAGCCATTTGGCTTTGACTTTCTTGCAAAATATAGGGTACCTGTTCACCTGGCGCATCTACAACTGATTAACAGTATTAGGGTTTGTACAGTTATTCCAAAGCTTATTTTAACCTACAACTGGTCACCAGTCTTACAACAGAAAAGAGAGGAAATTATGCAATAGAAAATATGTTTTTGTATCTTTGAGCTTGTGGACTTTAACAAGAGGCTGCCTTGTTTCTTTCAAAGAAATATATGAGGTCAAGAGAACAACAAGAAAGAAAATAAGGAATACCCTTCGGTCTTCAGAACTGTGTTCTATAGTATATAATGAGGCTCAGGAAGAAGCTCTGGCTTGTCCACTGGCACAGCAGTGGGGAAAGTTTTGAATAAACTAGAAAAGGTTTTCATCAGTTATCACCATTTCTCATGTTTCCAATCTTAAATTTACCTCATCCTGAACACTGCAAATTTAGAAAACAGCAACAAGGTTGCATGAATGTGTGTACACATTTTTGTAGCCATTTCTCCTAATCAATGCAGTTTTGCATGCAATTTTGCCTAATATACATTTTGTAAACATTATTCTTATTAATTTTCACTAACATCATTTTTCCAAATGTATGCATTTCTGCTCACATTTTTCTCTGATATCCACATCTCTATACTCATTTTAGCACTGGACAATTCCACTTCAAAATTCAGACAAGTGCATATTTCAAAGGATGAATGAGTTTTGGGTTGTGTGTTGGTTCAAGGTGCAAAATTAAAAAATGCATTTCTTCCTCTCACTTATATAGCTTATTCTATATGTCTCCTATGTTTGGTTTTCAAACAGTTTGTCCAGTATCAATGTGGTCTTTCCTAGTATTGTTTTCTAAACTACTGTTATCAGTCATGTTAATGTCAGAAGCATATTAGTTATGATACTTGTTACATGTCTACCTTTTTACATGAATGGCTTGGAGGTAGGGAAGCAACATGAATTTGAACATTGGCTGCAGTTACCGTGCACAATATATTTACAGAACAGTTATTATTTAGAAAAGCATAAATCACTTTCCCTCCTAAGGAAAACAGAGCAGTAGCAGACGAATCTTTCACAGCATTACCCTGCCACAAAAGTTGCAGCCAAATTCATAGATCCTGGCAAGCACCTCAGCACAGCCCAGAGCAAACAATCAATTGTTAAATAAAGCAGTCAGGCTTGGGTGTGACCATGTGCTCAGCTGTTGAATGGAATACATGGTTTTAGGTTTTGCTGGGTGATGTCCAGATTTATATTTAAAACAGGAGGGCTCTAAATAAGAGCACACCAAAATACAATCAACAAATACTACAGTTTCTCTTCTGGACCATTAATTTTTGCAGTCAGATCCAACTATCATTTAATTGGATCCTGATGTCAAAACCTGAATTCCACTTTAGAAGCCTGAAACTTAAACATACTGAATAATTTGTTCTGCTGAGCCATTCATCCCAAATGTCACAGGAAAAAATTAATCTCAGACTCAAACTGTTCTACCTTCTGTGAGAAGAGAAAGTTACTAATACAAAAAAGCCAATGTTTTCTGTTTGCCAAGAAACAAAGGATTAGTTTATACACAGATTGTTCATCACAGGATTTCTTATCACCTAATAACTTGCTATCTGAATATGCGAACCAACACCATGCAAAACTAGCACGTGAATTATATGTGCTAGTTCTGTTGTGTGAGCCGTCCAGAGACGCAGAGTGATTGGATGGGCTAGAAATATCCCAAATAAATAAATAAATATGAAAATGTTACCAGCAGGAACATAAAGGTCATAATGGATTGGACCAAAGGTCTATCTAGGCCAGCATTTTGCTCTCACCGTGGCCAACAAGATGCCTATGGGAAGCTCATAGGAAAAGACAGGAATGCAACAGTACCCTTACAGAAGTATATTGACACTGGAAATAATATATAAATTTCACACTAGTAGCCATTGATGGCCTTATCCTCCATTAATTTTTCAAATCTCCTTTCAGTGCTGCCCACATCATTGCATCTTATGGTCACATGAACTCCAAAGTTTGAAAAAGTCTTTTATTTGTCTGAAATGCCTACAGTTGTTTCAGTTCTTCAGGCTTCCACCTTCAAAATATTTCTGTGATGCTTGGAAGTTAACAGTCCAAAATGACGAACTATCAAGTGATGAACCTACTTTTGAACATCAATGTTTTTATTGTTCAGGGCTGTAGAAAACCAATTCTCATTTAACTTCAGCGATCAATATCCATAACACTGCTGAGGAGTTGGGTTCAATATTTCTCCCCCAGGAATAATATTTTTCATATGTATGTTCCAAGATCATAATTTCTAACTAGTCTAGCAACTCACCTGGCTGCTGTAGAGCAGACTTTGGGTGGTGACTCAGTTACCCTTATTCAGGTACCAGAAACAGCTCCCTGCATGTGTGTCTGTAAGTGTGATGAGGACAGAGGGCAAGAGGAATTGTCTTGGCTGTAGTAAGTGAACATGTGAATCTACCTTCGCTTAGGTTGCGGTTGCATGCACATAAACTTAGGAGTATATCCTATGGAACAATGTGAGGCTTATGTCCAACTTTTACTTACCAATTACATTTGCAGGCCACCCAAGAGCTGAAACTCTTGGGAGGACTTCACACAGTTCGCACTGTGAAGCTAGATTTCTTACATTCACCAATGCTTTGTACCAACATAGCAAATCAGTTACCTCAGAATGTCTTCCCTTCATATGTGTTCATCTGAATTCACCTTTAAATTATGCCAGAAGCTTAGAAAGGGTGTTTTAAAATGGGGCAGTAGGGATTGCCCCCTTTTGGGGGTGTGAAATGGGGGGAAAGATCAGTGAAAGAGGGAGGTCTTTTGTTGACAAGTAAAACTGCTATACCTGTTTGACTAGATTCTGACCTATTTCTGAGCTAAATTTAAAGAACTGTGATTTCTGTTCAAGCCTAAATGACTTGGGCCAGGGTACTTAGAAGGACCTCCTCTACATGAACCTACCCATCTTCTGAGATTATTCTGGAATCTTTTTCTGCCACTGTCAGAACTGTGGGTGGCTGAAACACAAGAGAGTAGGGCAGCCTGATAGGCACCCAACTAACTAAATGAAGACACATATTTATATAACATTTCCTTGTGCTAATTGGTCTAAAGAAATGTAAATGTATAAATAATTACTACAATTGAACAATCTTGTCTCACACCATACTGGCAAAGAATATGACCTTAGCAGTCACTGCCCAGCGGCTGCATGGTGGTGGGCAGGGCCCTTCCTCTCCTTTCTTGGAGTTCTTATCTTTAAATTGGCAGTCCTGCAACATATTCAAAATAGGGTTCTATCCCCAGAAATCCCTTCAGAGACAGAACTGGCCTCTCTAACTTGGGCCTCTCTAACTCCATGATGATACCCAGGATAAGGAACTTTGTGTTCTGGGGAGATCAATTTGGATTCCTCCTTAATGGCATTTAAATTCCACCTAAAGACTCTGTTGTGTCAGCATCCCTTGGCCTGTATTGTCTTCATTGGTTTAGTGGACTTTTTTCCTTTTATTTTTTATTTTGTTTTTAATTATTCAATATTTGTTGCATTTTCCATTGTCTAAAATCTGAAGGGGACCCACTTCCTCTTTGGAAGGGCATGGCACCATGTTATATACAAAAAGGGGGACAGAGGAAAAATGCTCACATCTTCATCTTGGGTAATTTAAACAAATCTCTATCCAAGCTGTGGCATCCTACAGGCAAAGAATTTATATTCTAACCCATGCCTCCTCTAAAAGGGTTTTCTGAACAGTATGTGACGAATTAGCACAATCCTTTTCTTTTATTCCAGCAAGGATATGCAGACATGCTTTAGTCTCAAAAAAACATTTGTCAAATACTTAAAATTGATTCAACTATATAATACCTCTAATAAATACAACAGATCAATGATTTAAAACTCTAAGCTTAAGGAAAGATCTTTCTTCAAATCTGAATGCTATTTGAGTCTTATGTTACTTTAAAACTCAATGATAGACTAAAATTGAGATTTACATTGAACAGAAGCAGTATTTCCTCACATTACTGCATAAAGCGACAATGGTTTAGCCTTGATGATAGAAGCATTACAGAGAAACAAAGGGGGATGAGACGTTTGAGATATCAATCCATCGCAAGAATGCGAAGGATGAGGTTAGAGTTACCAGAGGCCTCCAGCTGCAAACCAGCTGACCCATTTGGCACAATCTATCGAACGCTGATGTTAACCAAACTGTGTGCTTCAGAATGGGACATGTGTGGGATTCCTGCTCTGAAATACATGGAAAACGATCAGCAATCATGCTCAGGAGACCATTTCCACTGTGCTTCCTTGACAAATAAATGACCACCACCCAAGGAAGTGCAGCCCTGCTCCCCCCACAGACTTTGCTATTGATGATTTCCTCCTTTATAAGCCTTTATCATAATTCTGTGCAATTTCAGCTTCACTTATGTCACCCAAGCAAGATGCTGGCTATTACTAGTAAATTTACCTCTTCAGAACAAGTTAACAATAAGACTAAGTAAATGGGAACTGGTGTTTTCATAGAAATAAATGGCATTTCTTCTTAAACTGAATATGAAACACAGACTTGTTGTCCTCTTTTAAAATGCACTGTGATCTTTTTAAATTCTCCCTAGTAGAAAGAATTAATGCCAGCTTATTATAAGGGCATCATAGTCATTTTCAGATTGCTGCCATTCGCTCAACCTGAAGAACAGGTTGGCCATGCTTTCTGTTGCATATTTTAGAGAAGTTTTCTCTGGGCATTCATGTCAGCCTGAGTGATATGCATGCCCAGTGTCACAAAAATTGTCAGTTTAATCAGACAAGTGCCACTTTTTCCTGAAGTCCTGGGCACACCACCACCCAAACTAAAAACAGCCTCTGTGCGTACATGCACTCTATTTCCTTTGAGGAAATTGCCGATTAGCAGGTCAGATTGCCAGATGAAGTTGCCTTCTTTTGCATCCTCTTCTATGACTGGTGACCCTCCTTCTTCTTTCACTAATGCTTCAGTTCTTGCCTTTACTGGATGAGAAAAATACTTTCAGCAAACCAATGATTACTGGAGTTTTCAAGGTTACCAAAGGATTCAAATGGGAAGTCATTTTTCCCCTAGATCCCTGTAGCATGTTCCTTCATGGGTTAGTTTCATGTTTCGCCTTGATTCTCCTTTGTTCTGAAATGTTGCAGACAGCCCCTACCTTGAAATCCCTTCCGCAACAAAAGACATCTTCAACAAAGCATAACTGGTAGTGGGAGTCCTGTCTTGCCTAACAACTTAGCCAGACATTGGGGCAGGGGGGAGGGAATCTTGATTGTTACTACTTTCTTTTAAAAAGAAAAAAAAAATCCTGTTCTTTATAAATGCCATCAAAAATTCTGATTCCACCAAATACTTCCATTATACTGATTAATAGCATCCTCTTCCCTGGGTCATTCACATTCTGCCCAACCATGTTTTCATTAGCCATTTATTAGTAACATGTTTAGATCAGTTCTCCAAGAGATACAGGTTGTGCCAGCATTATATATGTTTCAAAGCCTGGTTAAAACCTTTTCGTTTTCTTGCCATTTTAACTGTTGGATATTATTACTTGGTTTTATATTGGTTTTAACACCTGGAATAGTTGTTTTAACTTATTGTTAATTATTATTATGTGTCGTTTTGTTTAATGTTGATTTTGCACATGCCTGCTGAATGTTGTTTTATGGGTGTTTCATGACAGGCATTCTTGCTTTACACTTGTTTTTAATTTTACTGTTTTAATAGTATACACTAGTACATACTATACACTGTTCTGAGACCATTGTGTTAACTGAACAGTATATACATGCCTAAATAAATAAATATTAGTCGGGTACTTCCTGTGGTAGCATTCAATTTGGATGTCTCTCAGGCTTGGAATCTGCATAGCAGTGGAACAGAAGGATTAAGGAAGTAGCATCAGCTTTGAGTTCCACTAAGATCCAGAAATGTATGGGAAGGAAAGGGTCTCTGAAGATTAATAACTAACTCTGCAGTTTCTCAGTTCTCCAATACCCATATTATATATTCCTATATTAGCCAAGAGTATTATATTATGCCACAGTGTTGTCATCTGCATTGACCTTCAGCCCATTTCCAAGTATTAATATTGAACGTTAAGCCCTAAATGGCAGGGAGTCCGAGTTACATGACAATATCATCTTCCCACATCTGCCTACCTGGACTTCCGTGGTGATGTGCCAAGCAATGCTGCCAAACAGGTTGGAGAGTTGGCTACTAGAGAGAGTGCCTTACTGTGTTGACACACCCTGGCCATGGAATGTCCTCTCTTGAGAGGCCTCCCTGGAGTTTGCCTTGGAGTTTTTTGGCCCCAGCTGAAGACTTCTTTTATTTTCCCAGGATTTTCAAGCTTACACATCTGCAATACTTTTCAACATGAATACAGCAGATATTTTCTTTGCTGGTGGTCCTGATCTGATTTTGATTTGTTATTTGTGCCACCAATGAATTATCCAATCTGTGTATTCTGTGGTTTTGACTTTTACTTGGAACTCATTCAGGGAGCTTTTGTTATTGAGCATATTGTCATTCAAATCCAATAAAAATAAAGCTATTGAAAGCATTTCACTTAAGCAAAAGCATAACACCAATGTGCAAATTTTCATTTGTGACACTCGTGTGACATGTTGAATGTGTGCAGGCTGGTTGTGTCCCATCATGGCAAAACTATGTGAACATGGGACCAACCGCATGTGATAAACGAGAGTGGGCAGTTTCTTGGGTTCAGAGGACTGCATTGCCCCCGAAATGCACCAAGGGCTTTCAACACACACACACTCTCTATCTCCTGACACCACCATATTTGCTGCATGAGATTTGGGAATGGTGTGCCTTCATTACAGGCAAAAGCATGCTCTCAGGAGGCTTCCAGAAGGATCTCAGGGACATGAGAACATAGTGTGTACCTTGTTTCTTCCCAAACAGATACTGATTTTGCTACTCCAGAAGCAGTAGGAGAAGGAAATGCAGAAACCATTGGGGATCATATGTGGACCATGGGCTGCAAGTTGTCCCCTCCTCATTTAGATGTAGGCATTTTTCATCTTGCAGTATGTGGCAAACCTTGTTATTGTCCTCTTCTAACCATCTGTTATAAATCCAGGCCATGTTCACTTGTTCTTACAGCTTCTCTGTGCTAGCACACAGTGATTTTTCTAACTTTGTGCCTTGTAAGTAGGAGGAGAGGCACACATGATTTTGAAAAATCCTTCTTTAATGCTACAAGTCTAGATGGCATTCAGTTAAAATAATGCTGCTTCAGCATGTTTCATGCATAGATCATCTACCAAAACTCCTCCTCACAATGACCTATATCTAGGGCTGTCCTACTTCACAAAGTGTCCAATGATTGGTCCCCCACCCACAACCAGTACCAAAAAGAAAAGCTATATAATAATTTTATAGGAAATAAAACTTAAGAGAGTAATTATCCAGAAACTTTTGTAGAACTTTTGTCCAACATCAGTCAGACTGAGAAACTATCAGTTAGCATATACTCAGCTGTTCAAGGAAGAATTACACCCAAGGAAGTCCTAGATTCAGGCAGAGTTAAATCTTGAAGTTAAAAAAGATGCACTATTAGTTATTTTACATTTTGTATAGGATTTTAATCATATACAATTGAGCATTGGTAAATAAGAAAACACTATTTTGGAGCATGGCACATATACCGCCCTGAGACACTGTAAAGGGCGGATATAAAAACTTTAATTAAATAAATAAAGGATTATACCATCCTTGGTTCTATTGCAATTTTATAATTATGTGGGGATAGACATGATACCGCAATTATTTGTTGACATGTGATTAGCTTCATCAGGCATTCATATTCTTAAGAAAAGACTATGAAATGAACTCTGCTCTCATAAACACCCAGGGGGACAATGAAATGGCATGAATGTACCTTCGGAAAGGAAAGGAAAGCTGAGCATGAAAAAGCTTCTTCTTTTCTTTTTTACAAGAAGGTAGACTGGTGAAGGCATGTTTCAGTTTCATTAGCTTACTCATGGGGGTATTAACAGTTCTTAAGATGTTTTCCCAACAAATAGAAAGTTGGATTTGGCATGCACTAAATCCAATACCCTCAGTTACTAAAACAACTGAACATGGAGTCTTCTCATCTCCTTGTGAGAATTCAATGGAAATTGAAAGGAAACATTTCAACTAGCTTGTAGCCATGCTCAGGAACTGGAGTAACCACACCTCACCCCCCAACAAAAGCCTAATGTGACCAAGTGGATGAAACATATGAATGCCACAGAAGTCATATTTTAAAACTTTGGGGGGGGGGGGGCGGGGGGGGGAGAAATGGTTCCAATAGCAACAAAGACAACATCTGATTTCAGGAACTTGTCTAATTTAATTAATAGATATATGTACACCACAAATGGTTATACATGTTGACTCCAATGTCAGTCTTATTGAGACTGATGAGAAGGTATATAGGAGGGGTGCAGAATCTCCAGCCTGAGGCTGATCTACTACATGGAATACCCAACTCTGGCCCACAGAGTATCTTGGGGTTCCTCCGAGGTATGGGGATAGGCTCCAAGCCCCACCCCCTGGAGGAATGGCCTCAGAGGGCATCCTCACTGCTTTCTCAGGTTAATAATGGGGGCTTTCCTACCGGGACAAACCAGAAGAAGCACCCCTGTCACCTCTAATCTGAGATCAGAAATAACACCAAGAACAAGGGAGGAAGGGTAGGAATTGACCACAATCTGACATAGCTGAGTTCGGCCACCCCGCAGCCCTACTTCAGTCCCCAGCTCTACTTCAGACATAGCTGAGTTTGGCCACCCCGCAGCCCTACTTCAGTCGCTGGCCTGTGATTGGACAGAGATGCAAGACAGGCTGGTTTGGTCCCTTCTGGGGAGAGTAGCTTCACTATGCTCCCCACCCGCTCTCTAAAGTTTTTCTGCTTCCCTTGTGCCCAAGACTGTAAAGGCAGCAGTGAAGTTCATTCTTAGGTTGAGGCAGTCTTGATCCCATGTGCCTTTCTGCTACAGAAGACGCACATCACTGTTGACTACCTAAGGCAAAAAAGCTTTGCTTCTCCCTCCCCAGCACAGCATGGTGTGATAGTGGGTAAAATGACTACAGCTGGTACAGGTGAATGCTTATGGAACAAAGGCCTAGATCTACATTTTCTCATTGTAAGAATGACATCTAATTAATAGAGCTTCCATATCAAAAGTCTAGAGAGAGAGGGTAAATCTTTTCTTTCTGCTTGATGCCATGCGTTATTCTACAACAATCCATTTTCAAATATGCACGACAGTAAGGTCCAGGCAAGCACAAAAACAACCCACTCTCATCAGATAACTACCATGTCATTGAAAGCTATTTTATCTATATTATCACATTAAGTCTACCATAAATACAAAGACATCACATAATAAATTTAATCAGAAAAATATTTTCTAAAAGCATTTAAACGCATTGTTTTGACAGATGGTGCCAGAACTGATTCATATAAAAGTAAAAGATTTAGAAGCCATATTCAGCCAGCAAAGTAAATTTACTATTTTGCTGCCAAATGAAACGTAGTGCGATTTGCAAAGGAGTATTCCACAGGAGAAGCAAATGTACCATTTTGCTTCCAGATGAAACACATTTTTAAAAAATACTGTATAATAAAGAGCCAGCTTTTTGACATGGTATATTATAGGGAGTAAAAGAACTTGGCAAAGCTCCCAGACAAAAAGCAATCTACTGCATGCCACTGAATCTGCCCTTAAAAGAGTGCTTTTCCCAATTGATGCTTAATGTTTTATCCTTTTCAGTGTACAGTGAAAGGGAGAATCACCATTCTCTTCCTCCACTGTCTCCATGGAATAGTGTCAACTTTTAATACACAATGCAGAGTTTGATTCAAGTCTTGCTCATTTCGGTCAAGTAAGTAGTTCCATTAAAGTTGTCAATTGACAAGCCATAATCCATACATACTTCCCTTAGAGAAAGTCTCATTGAGCTCAGTGAGACTTGACTTCTGACTAAACTTGGGTATGGTCAGATTGTGCATATAATTTTGTCCATCAGTCCCCTGAGCAGGATGTGTCTCTCTGCCATTCTGTCTGAATACCTTCATATCACCAATGTTCTTCTCCCTACCCTGAATTTTGTCAAAGAAACTTCATTTCCACTTATTTTAAACAAACAATTAAATAACGTAATTTTCTCTCTAATTGGTATAATTTCACTAACAGTTCTACCTGTTCACTCAGATGTATCTCCAGTTGCCACTGAATGGAACTTACTCCTTCATAAGTATGGTGATGATTTCAGCTTTAATATCACAGTTGGGTTAAAATACTTTCTGATGTGAATCAAGTGAGTTTATTTGAGATAAATAACTAAATTACAGTTGCTTTTCAATCATCTGCCTAAATGTCAACACACAATAGATTTTAAAGTGAGTTACTTTCCATCATCAGCTGCAACCACTATTAAAACACGGGTTACGCTAAGTCCTCTTTTGTCTTGAGGGAAAAGGCATAGCTCATAGGCAGAGAAGGCAGTAGGCCTGTAGAAAGTCCCAGGTTCAGTCAGGGCCTCTCTCATTAAGGGTGCATTTCAGGATTCAAAGACCAGATAGAGTAGACAACAATGGGTCGGATAAATGCAGTGGTCGGACTGCACCACATATATAAACTGTCATTTTCCTATATGAGCACAAGACATTGAAACCCCACTTACTAAGCTAGAATGATTACCATTATCTGCTTCTGAATTCACAACTGCTGACAGTTTAGTATCACCATACTCCATTTCATACATTGGAAGAGTACTTTTTCATTGTCTTGATATAATACAGAGGAGTTATTATACTGTTTAAAGAATAACTTAACTCCATTATGAAATCTGTAGTACAATTGTCCATCCATCTATTCTATACCCCCAGTTTTTCTGGATCACTAATGTCAATTTCAGAACTAAACTGTGTATCAAGTCACCAGCAAGAAGTATTCATATTTGTATACTGCTAAAGACAAAGGGAATTCTCTGAAATCCCTGAAAATGAAATGTGTTTCCTGGACAATGATGTCAAGGTGGAAGAAAAGTACATTCCACTGATGTGAATCCCATTATTTTAATAGCTTTGGATTGCACCCAGCATAGAAAAGGTGGAAATCATATAGGGGTGGAAAATGTGGTCCAAATTTAGATATTATTTTTTTAACCTGGAAAAAGGAGATCTGCTGTCTAGTATAGATTCCCCAGTGCACGCTTTGGAAAATAGTTCAACATGCTATGCCAGGGACAAGCAACGTCATAGCAGGATACTTTCAAGGAGAAATTTTGGCTCAGTCAATGTCAGAGCATCTACTCTGGATGCATAGGGTCCCCAGCTAAAGTCCTGGCATATCCTGCTAAAAGGAACCAGGATAAGAGGAACTACCTCCTGAGATCTTGGAGATTTGCTGTCAGCCAGAGCAGGCAAAACTGGCCTTGACTTCCCAGTGATCTGGCTTGGTATGTATGACTGTCATGTGAGAGGATGAGTGGTATGTACTCCTGAGTACATGGCCATTGCAACTGCTAGCAAGCACCCTAGGTGTTTTCCCATGTGGCATTCTCCAGATGTGCTGGAGAAAAATATTGTAAATACTGGGAGATTCTGAGAATAATAGGAGTTGCAGTTCAGCACCTCTAGAACAAGCACTGGAGCATCCAGAGGGCTAAATTCCATTTTGGAGAAGTTCTCAGAGGGCTGCATGCCTGTGCTTGGTGGAGACAAAGCCAAAGGGGGAAGTTCCAGCAAGACCAAAACTACATATATATTTTAGCGTAAAGGACACGGTGCTAGTAAGCAAGCCATGGGAGAGATATTTCACTCTTTTAGCCTGGGTGGCAGGCTGCACAAAAGTCGGAAAAACATCCACAGATGATCTATTAAATGGTTGATGGTCAGGAGAACAAGGGAGGCAATGTGGCCTTCTGCAGGATGATGGCCTCCAAGACGAGTGGATTTTACCGCGAGATCTGAGGTTCAGCAGTGAGAGATCCTGAGAAGAATCCTAAATGTGTACAGGCTTGCACATTGGGGAAGGTTGTTTTAGAGCCTCCATACTCACCTGTCTTGGTAGATGGCCAGAAGGCAAGCTATTACTCTGAAAGCAGCCAAGCCTGACCAATCATCCCAGTAACTTGGTATGGCCAGAGCCTGAGTGCACCAGTAGCTGTAATACACCTCTGGCCAGCTGAAGCAACGCAGTGAGAAATCCAGCAGCAACTTCCTTTGCCGAGGTGAAGCAAGGGAATTGCCTGGGGCCTCTTGTGCTATCAGCACCCTGTTAATATAGTTCTAGCCTGGCTCAGGTCTGGACCCAGCTACAAGTTTATGCAAAAAGGTGGTGCCTCACCTTCACATGAAAGGAACCTAAACCACTACTACCCAAAGAATCAGACGCATGTGTATGTGGGGAGCAATACGTTGAGCAAATGTAGCAGTAGCTGTCCTAAGACGAAGGCCCCAGTGGTTGAGGCAGCCACCTTTCTGAGAAGATCCTTGAAGGTTTTTCAGAACCTCCAGGACCACCCTGCCTTTGAGTAATCAGGGAGACAAAATAAGCACTGTCTTCTTTGAAGTCAAAGGGACATTTTAACCACTTTGCTTGCTCTCTAGATAGACAGGAGGATTGGGCTGGAGCCAGGGAGCCCCATTAAACTTTCTTATGACTCATTGCTCAAATGTAAAAAGAAGACCAAAATATGCCTTGGAGAAAACTCCGTTTGTTTGGTGGAGAGACATATTTTCAAGTATGAATGTAGGATTGGGAGATCTATTGTTTAAATGCAAGCATTTGTTGAACTGGGTCTGGGTGATGGTGGGACAGCTTGATAGAAGTGATTAACAGCCTTTGAAATTAAATGATATGATGAGTGATGGGATTTCATTACATTTCTTTTTCCTTCACCTTCTTTATACCAATGCACCTATAGTCTAGTTCTAGATCCTGAAGTCTATTTTATATCAAAACCTTTGTGTTATTGTAGTGTTTCCTACAGCTGATGACATACCTGTGTTTTTCTTGAGCAAATTTCTCAAGTCTATGCTTCTCAAGGCACACTGATGCCTAGACCCTTCCCAGAGGCATGAGTTCTAATCCTTTTCCATTGTTCCTTCAAGTTTTCTCAGCACTTCTTTCTTCTGTGATAAATCAGCGCTTTCAATAGGCACCATTTTGGCCTCTTCCTGGCTGTAGAAAGCACCTCAACAGGGGCTCCTCTCAAAGGCCAAATCATACAGTGAACTGGGAAGTGGGTGGAGCATCTGACCTTCTCAGAAGATTTAGAGGGAAAACTCTTTTGAAAGGCATCCCCTTGGGTTCCCTCTGGCCTCTGGACTATATCAAAAAGAGCAAAAAACAGGTAGGGATTTGCCAGATCAGACCTGGCCACCACCACAATCCTGTGCATGGATTGCTCACCAAAAATTTATATCGGATTGCGGTTTAATGGCACAGCCCTGTGCATGTGTAGACAGAAAAGTCCTATAACTCCCCAACCAGCCGTGCCTTTGAAATTATGCTGGGGTTGAAATTGCACTGGTTGAGACATGCTGGGAGTTGCAAGACCTTCTTCTGCATAAGAGGCACCAGCTCTGAGGTCCAAGCTTTAGCCCTGGTGGGTGAAGGGCACTGAGCAAGCTGTGTTCATTCAGTAGCAACAACAAACAAGAAGTAAGACTTGGCATGTGCTCAGAGGCACTCTCACCTTTCCAGGCATTCAGCACAAGTTCAAGGGCTGAACCCTGAAGAGCAAGTCTGTCTTCTCTCTCCCTGGTTCTGCCTCTCTCGTTCTATCACCTTTTCCATTCGACGGGGCGGTTCGGGAGGCCCGATGCAATCTCTGAAAGCTTTCCCTCGAGGAATGGGAACACGCGCGAGACAAAAGAGTTTCTGAATAATCAGGAAAAGTTGCGAATAAGCTAACGCTGCTGCTGTCAAAGGTCTCTTTCTTCTTCTGCCTCTTTCTTTCCCCCAAGCCGTTGATGTGGTAATTAAGAATTTGGTGAGAGCCCTGGTCAGGTCACCTCGTTTCTCAGATCAGATATTCTTTCAAGTGTCCTTCTGCGTCGCCAAAGATGACAACAGCAAATCAATAAGTGCTTGAAATGAAAGGGGGATGCTGCCTGGCCCCCGGGCTACAGATTTTCACACCGCCGGCCTTTCCCCCCTCCCTCCCCGCTTTTTCTTCTTCTTCCTCCTCCCCTGAACTTGTAGCATTCCTTTGCTCAGCTTCGCCTCTTCTAAGAAGAGCTCTACCCTTTTATGCCCTTATTCTCCAGGCGAAGGTAAGTGCTCCCTTAACATTTCGATTGCCTAGCAGGGCCGTGTCGATCTCTAGCCAGGGCTTGCTTGCCTGGGAAGAGAGGGGGAAGGGGGGCGGCGCGGGAGGCGAGCTGCCGCTGCCGCTGCCGCGGGCATCGCTGGGCGAGCTGCGTCTGCAACTTGCCGCTGCCCATCGCAAGACCTGAGCTCGGACTATCGCGACGACCAGAATCAGGCGGACTGCATCGAAGTGGCCTTCCCAGTCCTTCCTTCCTGGTTTTGTCCTCGTTCCTAAGAGCTTCAAAGGCGGGGGTGGGGGTGAAATAAATGAAATATTCTTCTTAACTCCCTTTTTACGTTCACACGGATTGCTTCCCTTGGCTTCCCTTTGCCCCTAACGTATCCGGATCTAAACAACCTTTCTAACGCGTCATTCTTTCCCCTCCCCTCTCCGATCTGCTGTCTCTTCCCCCCCCCCCCCAAAAAAAATAAAAAAAATTCGGGGGAAGAAAAATCCAATCCCTGGGACGTTTTAATGAGGTCATTCATTACTGAGTCAATGCAGACATTTATATATTCTTTTAGCTCAAGTGGTTAAGCGCTCGCTGTTTCGCAATGATGATGAACCACTGGAATACACGAGGTAGTAGGGTGGGTTTTAATTTATATGCAAATCGATGGGTCCGTTTGGAGAAGAAGCAAAAGAAGAAGGGGGGCGGAAGGAAAGGGCTCCCCGCGCACACGCACGCACGCTCTGTTTCACCACTTCTGTGCGGCAGCGTTGGAGCAATGTGGAAACCAGATCGGAGCCAGACCAAAACAAAACAGACGAAGAGGGGGAAAATCAAGCAGCCGACACATCAGTCCTGGTGTGTGTGTTTGTGTGCGCGCGCGCGCGCGCGCGCGTGTGTGTTTGTGTGTGCGGGGATTAACTATAGAAACTTCCACACTGACTTCGAGGAGTTATCATTGGGAAAGAAAGACTAGGAAAAGGATGGAAAATCTTGATTCGGAACTGAAAACCAGGAACGCGTCTGAGCATTCCTCGTCCGGAGAATTGATTCGGTATTCACCTGTTTTTAGGTTCAGCAATGAAGAAGTCGATGCTGGGCACTCAGTATGAACCCTACCTTTTCTGAGTAATGGTGATCCCACCCCACACCCTCCGCCGTTCCTCTCTACATCTCAGGTCTTGTTTTGGAATCCAATTGGAAACGTTACCAAATGGATTTCCATGCGACAAGCCCTATCCGCTCTCTCATTAGGTCAAGTGACTAGACGAATTATCATCACCAGTATTATTTCAGGTATACCAGGAAGTTGTTCATGTACAAATTTAAAATAATGTTTTCTCCAGAGTAAGCCCCATTGAGCTCATTGGTTTTCCTAGGAATTTTGTTTAGGATTACAAGATTTAGGCTGCAAGTCCTAAACACACTTTCTTGCAATTTCTTAACAAACTTGCCTATGCAGTGCTGGGTGAGTCTAACTTCCGGTGGATTTTATGAAATTATTATTGCAAGGGAGATACTTTTCTGATTCCTGAAATAACACATCTTTCCAAAACCCACTGGTCAAGCTAGCAACTGAATTCTGCACTCTTTTAGTTGGAAGTAATCAGCTTCAAACAGAACTCATTTCTAAAGAAAGGTTTAGGACGTAATCCTATGCACACTTGCTTGGGAATAAGCACCATTGAACTTGGTGAAACTTGCTGTTGAGCTCCATAAAATGGGGCTCTTAAACTGCAATCCCGGTCCAACTTGGAAATCAGTCCGATGGGGCGGGGGGGGGGATGGAAATCGCTTCTAAGGGGACATGGGTAGGGTCGGTCTATCAGGAGGCAGGCATACTTTGATTGGAAAGTATTTTCCTATTGACTTCAACAAGTTCGACTCTGTCTACCAAGAGTGCAACCGTAAACACAATTTACTTTCAAAGCAAGCCTCCTTGACTTTCAAGGACCCATGCGGTATTTAGTACTATTTTTAGCATTTCTGATTCCCAGAAGTCAAAGACCTCTGGGAAAATGTAGGACTCTTTTCATAACTGCTTCAATCCATTGAAAATTTTAGTCGACTAAATCTCTGATTCGTGGTCAGAGAATTAAAAGTGGTAACCTTGTTTGTGGGTGCAGGTGATATTTGAGGGGTTGTTTGAAAAGCTCGTTGGGGGGGTTTATTTCGTTTAGTTTAGGGACTGTACTGCTGTTTACTAAATAAGGCAGATAAACAGTGTGTTGACGGGGAACCAAGAGATGCCCCTGGGTGGCTACAACCTTCTCCTCAGTGCTGAGGGAAGGATCAGACCCACTCCTAGATTCCTGCCCATTCTCGCTTCTGTATTTATGGAATTCAACAGAGGACCTTGCCCACATATACCTGGTGGCAGGATCCTGGCCCAAGCTTTTAAGGACCCAAAGACTGCATTCCTCGATTGATTGAATTTGTAATCACTTTCCGAATGATCTGCCTGGGAATGGGAAAGCATGGAGAACCAAAATGAAACGTACTCTTTAGCGCGGTCATTGCGACAACAAAGATCTGCCCATCATTCGTCTTCTTCTTACTATTCAAATGATTGCAAGGAACTTTCGAGTAATCCAAGTAGTCAAAACTAGCCAAGCTAGCGGCCAAAGACTTTGTTTACGTCTGCCCGTCTGTCTGAAGTTGCTGGTATTGCTATCTGGAAAGAAATTTGGGACCTAAGCAGGCGAGGGCCTTCACCTAGGCCGGGATTCTCTTTCATTTATTGCGAAAAGAAGAACGTGCACGGAGGTGGGGGCGGGTGAAGAGGATGCAAGAAAACAGAGGGAGAGAGAGAAATTGAAAGCCGTGTATTAAAGCAGCTCCACCGTTTCCAGACACCCTAGAACCCCTGTTCCGCGGCAGCATGTCTAATGTATTCCCCAGTGGTTCTGGGCATTAATTAGTTGTTTAATAGGAGTATGACTAAAAATGTAAAAGAAGGATTAGGAGCGTGAAACGTATGTCCAGCTCCTTCCACACACTCGAGGAGGGAATGAAAATCACTCTGTATCTTATGTTTCTCTACAAGCCATTTGCATTTCCCACCAGCTGCTCACTTCAGCTGCACCAATTTCGAGAAGCCTTGGAAAGGCTGCTGCCCAGCTCACGTCGTGGTCCCGGCGAAAGCCCCCGCTGAAGGGGGCAAGAAAGGAGGACGCGCGGGGCGGGGGAGAGCGCAGCCCCCGTGCACGGGGCTGGCCGCGCAGCCCAAGCACAGCGGGGCGGGGAGAGAAGGCAAGCGCCGGGGGGGGGGGGGGGCTGTGGCGGATCCTAATTTAAAATCCCTGGAACAGGCGAGTTCTTCGCATGGGTCGCTAGGCGGAGGCGCGGGGCGGGGGGCGAAGCGCATCTCCCTCGCCTTCTTCAGACGGATTCAGAGCAAAAGCAGCCACAGCACGGCGGAGCTGTTTACTTTTCCTATTCCACCTAGTGCTGTCCATACATTAATTAGGTGCGCAGAGGAGGCATGCATGGATGTCAGGGGGCGCAGGGGTGTCTGGAAGCTGCTGACAGCTAAACAAAAGGATTTCTCCTTTTCCTTCCGACCCCCACCCGCACATTTCCAGAAGGACAGTTTAGGGTTAACCCTGGCAGCCCCCCTCCCCGCGCCGTCCCGTCCCGTCACTTTCTTTATTGAGATGCAATAGCCCAATCGCCTGGAACTTGCTTCCCTCTTTATAAGGACGGAAATACCGATTGTCTGGGACCTTTTCCTACAGGCAGATGTGAGGAGCTGGGGGCGGGGGGGGGGGGAGTGTAGAAAGTGTGTGTTGTCCGCACGTCCAAGAGAACTCATTTGATATCGGACATCATCACACATCGTGGGGGATTATCTCCACAAAGACCACCTGAAGGCACCACCTTCGGATAGTCGTATCCATTGAACAGTAATGCTTAGGTTTCGCTCTGCCACTGAAAGTATCCACGGCAGAATCGTTGTGCTCTCAAGACACTTTAACCAGACTGACAACGCAGCTGTCTCCACCGGCACCTCCGAGTATCTCCCACCAATTTCGATAGTGCCTCCCAAGTAAGAGTGCCCGGGCTTGTTGTGAGAATGTGCTCTGTCTCAGCAAAGGTGCAGTATTGCATATAAACCTTTCCAGCCAAATTCTAACGACGTTTCCTCAAAGAGTAAAACCACGTGCCTTTAGGATGGCCGAAGTGCTCAAAATGGCCGCCATTTATTTGCATCAAGAAACTGCGGGATGGTCCCATCTGCCAAATACTTGGAAATGTAGCGCAATGTCAATAACACCCAACCTAAAATAACATTTTTGGGCGGAGGTTGTTTTGTTTAGCTTGTTCTTGGGTAGATGTCAGGTGTTTCTCCCGCCCTTCCCCGCCTAAAATGTAGAACATATGATCGAATTTAAAGTGATAGCGATATGAAAGCACGGCTCATTTTTCTTCTTCTTCACAATGGAAATGCTGGGGGTTTTCCTTGAATGATGGGATGTAATAAATGCAAGAAGGAATTCTCTCCCA
Source organism: Varanus komodoensis (assembly GCF_004798865.1). Taxonomy (NCBI): domain Eukaryota; kingdom Metazoa; phylum Chordata; class Lepidosauria; order Squamata; family Varanidae; genus Varanus; species Varanus komodoensis. Next base: position 23,751,647 of record NW_025335568.1, on the reverse strand, counting down.
GCGTAAACATCTATCACAGTTTAGCATTGTATGTTGAAGGTACGCTTGCGAGCTTTTTGAAAAGATTTTCACAGACAAAGACGTTTTGTCTTTTTGAAAACCTTTTTAGGATCTTTTTAATCCTAATGCGTTAACCCAGTATTTCTGTCCAGCGCATGAAAGACATTGACGATGTTTGCATGAAATCATAACGATTACCCTCGAGACAAATCGTTCTATTTATTCTTAGTCGGAAGGATGATAGAATCGCGCAGCCCGATCCTAGGGCGGCTAACTCCGACGTGAATGCCACGTGTGGACTGGGCCAGGCAGGCGTGCCGGGGCCGCCGACGCAGATCATGCGGCCGTGCAGGCCCGTCAAAAGGCGTCTCCAAGAGGAGCGACTCCCGAGGCTGCGGAGCTGCGCAGCGTCGCAAGAAGCGTTCCTCGCTTCGTCTCGCTCCGGTTCCCCCGCCTTAACCTCGTCGTTTAAAAAATGAGTTATCAGTGACCCCACGTGAACCTGATGGGTGCATATGCAGCAAAGGAAATTCTACACTTAAATGCTCTTCTGGGCGCTTGTGCGCCGCAGCCCAGTCCTTAAAAGTGCCCAGAGACTCTTTCCTTCCTCCCCGCCTCCTCCGCCACCCCAGCTTTTCTCAGATGCAGGGTGCAAGGTGGAAATGTGACCTCCCTCGCTTCCTCACTCATTTTGTTCCAGCTGCCTTTGAACTCCGGGAAGGCTAGCGGGCAGGGTGGCGCCTCCCCGCACGGGGCTCCAGCGGGCAGCCGCCCGGTCGCCGGGCGCTGCCCGCTCGCCTCTCGCGCTCTGCCTTCTCTCGGGCCTCCTTTGTTCCCTTCACCGCCAGCCTTCGCCTAGGACGGCCACACACCTTCTACCATCCGTTCATTGCTCTCTCCCTGGTTCAATCATATTTCTCATTTCTTATTTGAAAATGGTTGGCTTCACATAGGTGTGTATAGGATGCCCGTTATGCTCTCCGTAGCGCTCCTTTTCTTCTCTCTAAAGCTTCCCTCCTTTTGAAACCGCCTGCCTAACTTCTACTTTGCCTTTCTTCTCGTCTGCTTTTTGCCCTGATACCGTTCTTCGATCTCAGGCTTTCTCTTTTCCTCTATCTGCCTAATAAATCCCCCTCTATCCTTTCGCCACTTAGGCCTCTGTGCGCTTCTCCTCCTCCCCCTCCCCGTGCTCTGGTCCTGGAAGCCCAACTGTTTCGACATGCCGCTTCCAAGGAAGACAGCCTCTCCCTGGGTTAGGATTGGGTCCTTCAGCGGAGTTCACTGGGACCGACTCCCAGGCCAGCGCGCCTCTGGCAGCGGGGACGACCTCTCCAGCCCCCGGGCGGCTGACGCTGTGCACCTCGTCCACCTCCGTCGGGCCACCTGGCCTCCGGCTCGCCCGCCGGTCTGTGGCCCGGCCATCCCTGGGCCCATCAGAGCGGCTCGTCCTCCCGTCCACCCGACCGCGCTCCCCGCCCCGCTCCGCTCCGCTCCGCTCCCTGCCCGGTCCTCTCCCGACGGCGGCTCGGGCGCCCCCTGCTCTGCTCGCGCTGCTCTGCCTCCGCGCGCTCTCTCTCGCTCTCCCGCTCCCCCGCTCGCTCGCTCGCTCCCTCCCTCCCCCCCGTCGGGCGCGCGCCCGCCCTCTCTCCCTCTCTCCCTCTCCGCCTCTCTGCCCGCTCGGCGCGGCGGCGGAGTGGAGTTTGGTGGAATCTCTGCTGACGTCACGCGCTCCCGGGCAGGCAGCGCCAGGCGAGGCGAGGCAGGCGAGGCGAGTGGAGCCGCAGCGGGACGCGGGACGCGGGACGGGAGCCGGGGCCGGGGCCGGGGCCCGGGGCGAGCGGAGTGGAGCGGAGCGGAGCGGAGCGGAGCGCACGGTCCGGCCCGGGCAGCTGGGCGCGGGGTCCCCTCGGAGCCTCCTCGCTCGCGTCCCCGCCGTGGCCCCTGGACGGCGCGGCGCGGCGCGGCCCTGCGACCGGCTCGGCTCGGCGGCTGGCGCGGCGTCCCAGCCTGGCGTTCGGGGGCGGCGCGGCGGCGCGCTCCAGCGGCGCTGCTCCTCGGCGCCGGGATTTGCCCGAGCGGCGCGGAGAGGCGGCGGCGGCGGCGGGCCGGCAGCGCGGGAGGCGCCGGAGCAGGTAAGCGGAGCGAGCGGGGCCCGCGCGCGGCTCCGGCCGGCGGTGGGAGGGAACGCGAGTCGGCCGACTGGTTCCGCTCGGCGCCGCTCGCCGCGAGCGGAGGTTTGGAGCGCCGGGGCTCGGCCGCGCCGGCCTGGCCGCGGAGCGCGCCTTCCCCCGCGTTGCGGCGGCGGCGGCGGCGGCGGGGAGCGGGGCTCGGAGCCGCTCCCCCGGGTCCCGGCGGCAGCTCGGCGGTCCGCGTTCGGAAACCTGCACTGTCCCCGTCCAGCCCTCCCCGTCGCCGGCGCCCGGTGGAGCCCAGTCCTCAGCCGGAGAATCTTGCCTTCGACCCCCGCTGAGGCCACAAGTTAAGAAGAAAAGAACGGGGCGGGGGCGTTGAAATGAGGACCTATTAAAGGTCCCCCTGAAATGGGAACTTTGGCCAATCCAACTTTTTTCCGGTTAATTAATTTCTAATCATCAGTGCTAAGGGCATCCAGAGTTGAAAGGGGTCGCCAGTGCTGATCACTACGAAAATATCATACATTTATCCTTATCCGATCATTGGAATATTAATAGTAAACAGAATAGGAATTTCCATTACTGTGACTACTACTACAGCTAATCCAATTACAATTTCCATTAGACTTCAACTAATTATTTAGCATAAACAGTATATTAGGCACAGTTTATTATACTGAGGTCATTCGGCATGTTATTTAATCCAAACACACCAACCTTTCTCCCAAAGTTGTTTTTCTCTATCCTCAAAAAGAAAAAAGTTATCTAACTCCCAAGAAACACTATTCCTAATTGCTCTTTTTTAATGGGGAATTGGTAAAAGAGGCATAAATTAATTATACTGTAATACAGTATACAGGAATTATACTGACAAGAAGTGAGCAAGAAATTCTTTACTAAGAAATTTGCCTTGTTTTGCAAAAGTTAATTTGCCCATTTACACCTCTTGAGAGAAACTTCATCTATATGATAGTCCTTCCCTGCATATAGTTTGGACTTTCAAATAATTAAAGTTACTGAAAAAAACTGCACTGTTATTGGGGGAAAAAACCTGCAGCAATACAGTGCTTTGAAAAAACTACAGTCAGTGCTGAATTTATTATGTGGGCATATGCCCCCCCCCTACTCTTTTGGCCTGGCCTTGCATTTAACAATAAGGCCCAGTTTTGCATCAGAAATCAAGGGCTGCTGATGTATAACCCTTCTACAGAAACATGATCTGTAAAAATTGCTGCTTTGCGTTGTCTGTAAAATGCAAATACAATTTGGTTTATAAATCACATCAAAATCCTGGTTTCTAATCAACAGTCAGTTATGTTTTAATTCCCCAGTATTTATTATTCAAGTGTGAGTCTCTGCATGTTGTTTGTAAAATATTTGAGAGAAGCTTGACACTGCAAATTTTACCACATTCCTAAATTAAAACCAATAAAATGGGAGAAAGTAAAGTGGTGTGAGGAATTTGTCCTTGGAGCAGAAATCTAATTCTAAATGTGATTACAGACAGATGCACACCCCAAATGATTTGGTAATAAGTCCCATTAATTTGATCAATGGGATTACTTCCACATAAATCAGTTTAGTATCAGTGCCTAACATTAATATGAAGGAAAGCATGTAGAGCATTTCTTTGTAAAAGGTCTGGTATTTTCATGCTTTTTATGTGTGAGAGAGAAAGCTGAGTTTTTAATAATTGATGGAGCAATGTTATTTCTTTACAGGACAAAAAACCCACAATTCTATTCCCCATCCCCAAACCTAAATATACTTTCTTGTAATTAAGGGAAGATACTTCCACAGAAAGCTGATTACGCTTATGCTCCAAATGTTTGTATTTCTCAAGAGCCCTATAAAGCCTGCAATCAAATAAATACTGATATATTTATATGAAAGAGGGTGGAGGTTAAAAGCGTGGATAACCAGAACTTTTGATATGCCAGATGTTTATAAGTCTGACCAGCAGAATACATTTTAATCCAAAATTTGGAGGAAGTGGGGGGGAGGGCTTAAAAAGAGAAAAATAAGTTCAATGTCTCAATTTGTTAGATAAATTAGCCATCCAGACAAGCACTGAGTCAGGGCTACGGAATTTGTCATGCAAGGCTTGCTTTGACAGAACCGGTTTAAGGACCATCAGAGGGGAATTAGGAGGTTTCTTAATTGCCTTTCCTAACAATTTCACCTCAGATCATATACTAGGCCTCATTATTGGAAAGGCGTTGCATACCTCCATGCGCCCTCCTCTTTCTGCTCTCTGCGGCTTGGAATATAAATTACCCTGACATATTAGAATTCTAAGAGTTATCCCAAGAAATAAACACCCACTGACCTTTTAGATCTGCTGATCCTGTATACCTTTAGCCGGGACAGGATCGCCTTATTTCAGGCAGGCTTACTTCTGCGTAAACCAACTTAGGACAGCGGGCCCTGTGAGGCCAAGAGGTTGCACCCATCTCAAAATAAAGGATGATCCCAAGCGGACACGTGCAGGGCATACTCAGAAGTAAACCTTCCTGAGTCCCATGAAACTTCTTTCCTAAGTAAGAATCAGTGCATTGCACCCTTAGTGAAAAAAATAAATTACCCTGCATTCCAGGGAAAACATTAGCAAGTCATTGGCAAGACCTGGGAGATGTATTACGTTTTTCTCCCTCCAAAGAAGCAGGTTCGTACTTAAGACATTCATTTATTTGTTTGCGGAATGGCTGTTTCTCTTCTCAAATCGTAGCCAGCTTCGCAGAAATAGGTATTTATCAGCTTCACAATGATTTCTAAGCAAGGTAAGCACTGGTTCATAGCGAGTCGCCATGAAAATAGGAAAGGGGTACTTTGGAAAGGGGGGAAATTACCCAAACGATGATGACATGCAAATTTCCCTCCCAAATTATCATAAGTAAACATGTGAAGCCTAGACTAATAAAATCCCATCTGTGTTACTTCATATCGAGTTAGTAGAGAGCGCTGATAATGATTTTTGTAATATCTCGTGAACAGACATCTCAATCAGACACTAATCCTGTGATTTCTCCCCTCCCCGCTTTTCTTGGGGGGGGGGACCACAAAATTACTCAGACCCGGAGCTTCAGAGGGTGGCACCCTGGAGCATGTCCGAAGGTGGCCTCCTGCGCTTGGCCCACCGGGGTGGGGGCCGGGGTGGGGGTGGGGGTGGGGGTCGTGCAGCCAGGCAGAGGACGGGGTGGGCAGCCGGCCTTCCTGCTCCCTCTCCCAGCCAGAGCACGCGCGGTCGGGCCCTCCGCAGACTCCCTTCCAGGCGGCGGCGCGTGGGAGGGAGCCCTCCGCAGCCCTCCACGCGAGGCTTGACGCGGACGCTCTGCATCAGGCTACCTGGAAGGCGTGACCGAGCTGAGCTGCTCAGGCGGGGCGTCCTGGCAGTGCCATCCCGGCTCTGAACAGCGGAGCTTCGCGCTACCTCGAGTCTCGCAGCGCAGCCCCAGCCCCAGCCCCAGCCCCAGCCCCAGCCCCAGCCCTCATTTTAGGAGAAGCCCACTTGCCCTGCAGCCAGGGCCTCGGAGGCCCCGCAGAACCACACTGCCGCACACCCGCGCGTAGCTCCCCCTGTTATTTTTGCTTCAGTGCGTTCTCGCCGCTCAGTGCACGGCCCAGCACTCACAGGATGTGCCTGCAAATAGGCAGTTTCAATCCACAGGACTTTCTGTGAGGTCGCCAGTTCCCTAGTCAAGATTAGGTAGGGAGAAGATCCGTTTTCTGCCCACCGACCCATCAATTACAGTAATTTTAAAGTCAAACAACAGGGAATGACTTTGTAGGCTCTTTCGTCACGGATCAGCAATCCATTGATTGCTTACGATGGCTTTGGGGGAGCCTAACTCAGCTTAGGATCTGACTGCGCAGCAATGAACTCCCTATATTTACTGAATTTAATGGCACTTGTGCCCCGGTGATGGCACAGCCTTAGAAGTAGTCTAGATCCTGTGCGAACAAATGCACCCTAAAAGTTGCCAAATTCCTTTGGCCTAGAACAGAGTATCAAACAAGTCAGGGTTAGGTTCATAAGCATGATAAGTATATGGAAACAATGTACCATCCCCACTTTCGTGTTTAAGTTCCACGCTGATTTGGGAAACTCACTGAAAGAAGCTGCTTTTGTTAAGGGGACAGGCAGATACAATTTTCAGAGGCATTTTAATTAAACTGTAGGAGCAAAGTTATTCCTTCTCACTGTTTCCCCACATCTTGTGAGGGCCTATTTGCAACCCATGCCAGGCTCAGTCCCCCACCTTTAAAGAAAGAAAAGAAAAACTGGGGGTAGTTCGTTTTCTTCCCTTCATCTCCAGTAATAATTATTTCAAGTTTGAGCAAATTAAAACAGTCACGTTAAGTGAGAAATTTGTGTAGAGGCATGGACGCTTGCTCTATTGCAGTCATCAAAGATTGTACATGAGTTTGCATAATATTCGTATTGGTGAGAGAAAAGAATATTTTTTTTAAAAAAAATCAACAATCGTATGTATTGTGTATTCTATCAAGTCTGTATTGCACCTTGCTCGCTAATAGCTGAAGGAATAGTGTAAGGCAGGCAGGAACTGCATGGCCAAGTACCGCCTACGCCTTATGGACAACCACAAAACCCACACTAGAAACTACTCAAGGGTGCAATCCTATGCATGTTTAGACAGAAAGAAGTTTCGCGGCTCCCAGAATTCCCAGCTGCGATGGGAATTGTGGGTCTTCTTTCTGTCTAAATAAGCATAGGATTGCGCCTTAAATCATCTTGACTTGACTGAAAGCAATTTCCTTAAGTCAATTTAAATAGTAATCCTTCCATTTCCCTGGACTGAGGTTTAGAAATACAAATGCATCTCTGGCAGGGAGGTGTCTCTAGGAAGCTAAAGCACATGCGAGGCGATCCTGATCGCGTTCGCTCGGAAGTAAGCATCGCCAGCTTGTGTTTAGGGTTGCAGCCGCCTTCGCTACGCCCAGCATCGGCCACCTTTTAACCCTGTGGCACGCCCATTCTGGAAGGATGGTAATTAGCGACAGTTTTGGCTTTAAAGGGCTCTTGTTGTCCTCCCTTCACGAAGTCGAGGGATTTGCCGTATTCCATGACATCTGTTTCGTATGTGTTCGTAACGTCAGTGCTTCTCCTGTTTTGCAGATAAGGGGTTATGGAGTCGAACTGTCGTAAACTCGTGTCTGCTTGCGTTCAGTTAGGTAAGAGAACTATTTCCAAATCAATTTTGCACACGGCAAGCATCATCGGCATTGCAATGTTATCGCGTCGGCATTTGTATTTGTGGGGTGCATATGTGTTTTTGCAAAAAAAAAAAAAAAAAAAAGCCACTTGACGGCGTGGGTGGACGCACGGGTGTGGCGCTTGGTGACAGGTACTTGGGGTGCTGGTGCTGCGATCCCCGCGAACAGCAAGCCACCCCATTCCTGGCACCCGCCGGGAGGCATGCAGTCTGATCCCTGCAAGAATTAGGGGGATCTACCTGAAATGACACTCCGACTCTCACCCTGAGCAAGGATTGGGATTTTATTTTATTTTAGTAAAAGCGGAGTGTCATACCGTTCAGCCCTCCCGTGCGAGTTCTGCAGCAGGATTTCTGGGATGAGGTCCCTTGCAGTGAGCGAGAATTAACAGGGCTTCAGTCTTAGAACTTCGGCTTAGCTGCCTTGTGTCGTGACTGCAACTGAGGACAAGGAGCCCTTGTTTCTAGAATAGCACCTCATGTTTAGACGTCCTCCTAGATCCGGTGTTTTGTCTCTGCCACAGAGATCTGAAAAGCTCAGGGCAAACATTGGCTTTGCTTAATGAAGACTGGGCCAGGCGGGGGGGGGGGGGACTGCTCAGATCCAAGAGGGGAAACGGGGGAGTTCCATGTCCACAGACGTGACCAATGCTTGCTTGCTTGCTTGCTTGCTTGCTTTCACACTCTTCTCTCTAAAGGTACTCTCCCTCCCTCCCACTCGGTATATATGTGTATATCCCTCTGCTGTGTCTTGCCCTGCCTGTCAATCTGTCCCTTCATTCTCCCAAACAACGACCCTCCTTCTCTTTCCCTCTCAGGGGTGCAGCCTTCTGCTGTTGAATGTCTTTTCTCCAAAGACTCTGATATTAAAAAAGGAGAATTCAATGATTCTCCAGAGAGCCGGAAAGAAGCTTCTAGCAGCAAACTGTTCGGCAGGCAACACCCCAGCGCCAATGGTGAGTCTGTCCACCCCTTTCTGGCCAGGCTTCCACTGGGACCGACCCGCTGGTCAACCCACCGGAGCCTTAGGAAGGCCATAGGTCTTATCTTGCATCACTGAGGTCAGGAACCTACACTTCGTCCCCTGAATAAAGTAGATGCCGGTAGCACCCTCAACCTGAATGGTGGGTGGGGGCGGGGGGGGCAGAAAACCAGGGGAAGCGCCCCTTGCTCTTTCTCTGCCTGTTAAAGCTTGCTTTAGCGGCTACTGCTGGATTTGGTGATGTTTGTGCACCCCCCCCCCCCCCCCCACCCCCACCTTTCTTCTCCCTGTTTTGCTTGCCTATAGGCTGTGCAGTGGCCTAAATGCAGTGCAACAGCGCCCTCTGCTGCTCAGGCTTATTGGAAAGGGGAGGGGGGTACTGGACAGAAATACTTGTTTGCCAAAGTTAATTTGGTTCGGGATTTTGTGTGTGAAAGGGAAACAGTTGTCTCAAGTTGTCTCTTCGCCCTGAGAGTTATTGCTAAGCAACCCTGCCAAGGCAAGGTGATGATTCAAAACAAAACAAAACACCCATTCTCATTTTCACTGTAGTCTGGGCAAGGACTGTCACTTAATGTGTACAAGATTTGTCAAGAAACATAGGAAAACTGGAACATTGTCAGAAACAAAGTTACGCCCTTCCTAACTGTGCTTTCCTGCTCATTTTATCCTATTATCTTATGAATATCTGGAAGTAAATTCTATTGACAGAACTAAGATGAAAGGTGCATTTTATTCACATAAATCAGTGTAAGTGGGGAAATCAAAGTATATAAAAATAATAAGTTGAAAGTTTCTATTTAAAGAATGCAGTAAGCTGTTTGAATAACAGAACTGTTGCTTTAATAATCATTCTGATTTCAAGGATGCAACAGCAGTAGCTTGAAGCATTTTTGGTACAGTTGTGCACTGTTTATAAAAATGGCATTAATTGTAATTGAGCTGTTTTCTGATTGGCGAGGTTGCACTGAATTCATTAGGGGCATTCTGTATTTTAAGCTAGCACTGGAATGCCACTCACATTGCTTTAAATGTAGAAACACACAATATTTAGATAATCTGATTATCAGGTCTTAGCCTGCAAGCCTTCTGATACAGTGTAATCCCATTGACTTTACTTGGACTATGCTAGTGTAAATGCACCAGAAACACACACTGAACTGTTGGGTTCTTTGTAGCTTGTGCAACTTCATAACAGTTCTTTTTCACATAGAAAATTGAAACCTGTGTAATTTTGAAAGCTAAAGACTGACAGGAAGGAGCTAGTTTCTAAAATAACTGTTTACCTATATCATCTTTAGCTATTTACCTTCTCACAAACAATTTTGCAAAATTAAAAATAACCCACATTGATATTCACCCAGAAATACAACCTTTTCAGTTTTATGGGGCTTGCTGTAACCTAAGTACTGATCGGGTCATGCTGTTAGGCTGAAAATGTTTGTCCAGTTACTTGGTAGTAAGCTCATTGTACTCAATAGGACTAATGTCTAAGTAGGCATTGTACTGTTACAGCCTAATCCTACACATGCCTGCTCTCATCAGTCAATCCCACTAAGTTGAATGGCACTTATTCCTAGGTTTACGGCCCTATTAAGACCTAGATGTGCTGATTCCACACAAGCATTGCATATCATTACGGCAATGAGATTCTCAATGCACCAGCGAGGCTGCGTCAGAAGCCTACCTGGAAGTACATTCTGTTGAAATAAATTGGAATAAATGCAATCTGGGAGGGGCACGTGATTTCGACAGTGGCTCCAAGATAACAAAGCGTGCGGGAGCCAGTGGCTTTTCACAAAGAAATAAGCTTAGCCGGTGAGCTTAGGTGATGCAAGAGCTGATCTTATACGAAAGTAGTATAATGCCGTCTGAAGTGAAGAGTTCATTGTTGGGTGTCACTTCTGCCTGCAATGTGCGCATATTTGCGACAGTGAACGCCTGTCTGTTGAGGAACAAGTTTCTTCCCTTGAGGCCAAGATACCTGACTTGGAGAAGCTGAAAAAGGCATTAGGAAGAGACCCTGGAGGGTGTGTTAGAGCAGGAATGGACAACGTGTGATCCTCCAGAGCTTTGGTCTACAACTTCCATCATCCCTCACCATTGGCTTTGCTGTCTAAGACTTATGGGAGTCACAGGCTCAAATATCTGGAGGAACACAAGTTGCCTGTCCATGAGGTGGACTCTTCCAACTCCAATAAAGGTATTGCTCATGGTAGATTTTGTATCCCCCCCACACACACACCTACTTACAGATCAGTAGCACTGCCTGTGCTTTTTTGTCGTCTTGTTAATGGGTTAATTGCCACGGAGAAGCAAAGAAGTTCTATGGGATGGGATAAGGTTCCTTTAGGGCTCTATTAAAGGGGTTGAGCGGAAAGGATGAATCTGCTGTGAGAAAAGACTGCTGTGACAAATAGAAGACACTCCTAAAATTCTGAGAAGGAGGCTGGATGATTGCACAAATAAAGCTACTTGTCTGAAAGCTTTTCTCGGTGGACGGATGACTTTCAGCTCAAAGCAAACAAGCAAAAAGTAAAGAGTTTTAAAATTGGAGGTTTGGGAAATGGTTCTCAGCAAGCACATTTCTGCCCCCTATTTCTGTCTTTACAGCAACCTATTATTGCATAATATTATGCTTGAATAAGCAGCTCATTTGATGGTTGCATTTACCTATTGAAACCAGTGACTGCTCTCAAAGGATGGGACCTTTCCTGCATTTTTAACCAAACTGGAACATGTTAAGGAACAACCAATCCATCTTAACCAAATCTGGGGTGCTCACCTGGCAGTTGATGACATTTCATATCCATAACTCAGACTTCTAAGCCCAGCAAGTCCTTCGATAAGAGAAACTCTTTTCAGGCTGAAGAATTTTCTTTGCTCTCCTTGCTGAGCAGCACATGGCTTTTTTTTAACCATTCATTAAAATCCCTTGGTTTGGTACCAATTCTTTGCACAAGGTCCAAAGGGCTATTTTTTTCACCACTACCCCAAATTAGAAGGGAAAGTGCTATGTACAAATTTAAAGACCACTGATTAAGTGAGTTGCAATTTGAAGTCTCTTGAAGCTGGCCACAACTCTTCTACAGAGTTCGATGGGAGAATGAAGGGCATGTTAAAATCCCCCACCCATTGACAAAATAGGATTTTAATAGTTCTTCCTTCTATATGGATCAACACACTCCAGACCATGCCTTGTACATTGAAAAAGAAAAATCATGGGAATACATTACCTACTTCAAGAGATGTGTGTGAATAGTGGACAAGATCCATCACTTCCAAATTCCCGTGTTTCAGTGGGGAAAGCTTTAGGGAAACTGCCTGCTATTGAAATAAATGAGACTGAGGAGCGTTTCCAAACGCTAAGGGGGAAAAGTCCCACTGACTGCTGACTCCGAATGCTTTGCCTGCACTATACTGGCAAATGAGTCCCTCTGGTTTCAGCAGTTCTCACTGACTACTTAAATGTGTGCAGGATTGTTGCCCAGCAAGAGAAGCATGGAATCCAACCAGCAAGAAATCTTCCCATTGAAATGAATGGGAGTTTTCCAGTACAGTTAACTGGCATCATTGAACTTGTTCCTGGCAGAGCTTCATTCATCCACAACTTTTTCCCTTATGTTTGCAACAATCTATTATTTTATTTGTTCTCTTCAGTCCTGCACCATCTACCAAATTTGGCATTTGAGGCACCTTGTAGAACCAATTTATTAGAACAAAACCTACAATAAAATATATTGATTAAGGCAAAACTCCATGAAAAACAGCACCCATCCTACCAGACCCACTGGATTTTGAAAGTAAGCTCTTTTGGGATGCATAGAGATGATTTATCTCCGACTCTTTTGTTTATTACTGAAAAATTGAACAATCAGTCTCTTGAAATATCCTCTGTTAGAATGCATCATCATCTGCATCAGCATCATAGTCATAAAGGCAACACTGAAACTGCAATTTATTTCTTTGCCTTTTTGATTCATAATTCCTCCTTGTTAAGACGGGTAGTAGGCCGGCAGTCTTAACAGCATTATGGGCCCCTACGACAACTACAACTACTGTTAATTTTGGAAGCTTTCCAATTTTCCAAGGGTTAACATACACAGATTAGTATGGGGCCCATGGGCAAGTGCCCATCAGGCCCGTGTGTTAAGACGGCCCTGGTAGTAGGGTTCTCTTTGCTTCTTTCTTTGATTTAAAAGGCAGCAAAAATGGCTCCATAGATTTTTCCACCATAGTTTGGGGTAGTTTCCAAGCATTGGAATTATCTGGGCTGCCCAAAGGAGTATAAAGTGCGCATTTAGAGAAAAAGAGGCCCCCTGGTTGAACTTCTAAATGATTAAGGCAATCCTATATATTTTTACTTCAGTGCGATTTATTATTGAGCAAACATCCATGGGATCGCACTGTATGATTCAATCCTGGAACTGACTGATCTAATAATTATTTGTATGCATTGATTGGTTGTAGGGGAGGTGGTGTTGAACACCTCTGTGCACAGCGCAATGAAAATGCGAGCATCTTGCTGTGCTGCTTGCGCAGATTCTACCAAGCAAGATCTCTTTCAGTGGATAGTCGGTTCTAGCGGCACAAGCTGGGACTTCAGCCTGCACATAGCAAGATGCTGGGGCAGAAGCGCCCTGATGACTTCATGGTGTCCATATTTCCCAAGTGGAAGAATGTGCAACTGGGTCCGACCTGCTCAGTAGGAAGGAAATTGCATTGAGCTCAGACTGCACTTAAATTTAAGCCCTCAGGAAGCTCACTAAATGCAGTTGGCAGAGATTTATTTTAAAAGTTTAATTCATTGCTTTAATGCAAGCAAGTTTTAAGGTAGTTTGAAAGGGGGTTAGAAGGTTTGGTAATTTTTCCATCAGATTAATTATTCTTACCTGTGTAGCGCTACTAAAATGCTGTCCCTGAATTCAGGGCATCAGCTGCTTGTTGTTTTTAATATTAGTGCTTCAAAACTGTGTATCCCATGTTAGCTTTACCTAGAGTAGACCTACTGAAATAGATTAGCCTTAGCTCAAGTCTAAAACTAACACTGGATGCAAACCTAGAAGTGTACATGGCCAACAGGCTATGGAAGAAACATCCTGTCTCTAACAGAGAAGAAGGAGGGATGCCTCTTATAAGATATGTCTTCTTCTTGCCTCTCCTGTCTTCTAAAAATTTTCTTAAAACAAAGAACATTTTTCAAGACAAAACTATTTTGAACATGAAAAGAGCCTGTGGGATCAGACCAAAGGCCTGCCTAGTTCAGGATTTTGTTCTCACAACAACCAGCCGGATCATGCCCATGAGAAGCTCAGCAGCAGGACATGAATGCCACTGTAGCCTCCCAGTCCTTTTCCCTAGCAAGCGGTTGCACAGAAGCACAGAGTGTCTGATATTGATAGGAATATATAGCCATCAGGAGTAGCAGCCATGGACAGCCTTACCGTCCACGAATTTTCCTAATCCCTTTGTCAAGCCCCCCAGTTCATGTCCACTACATCCTACAGTAGTTGTTCTTTCACTCCTTCCCATATGCAAATATATACAGCTTAAACATATGTATTGCCTAATTGATTACTCATCCAAACTGCGCAACTAATCAACTAGGATATATTTAATTGGATAATACTTGCTTTATTTTAAATCACTGAAAAAATCGGGCGAATAATGCACCTTCAACTGCCATTGCGATAAATAGGAGAGCTCAGCAATCCTTACTATATCTCCCACTGAAATTAGTAAGAACTACAGAAATGACCTATGTGTATTTTGGTATGTAAACCTACCAGAGTTCAACAGGACTTGCTTCCAAATTGGTGTGTGCTGAACACTGGAGCAGTCTAGTGTCTCATCAAACTCCACCAGTAAATATTTAACCTTGTGCACACTTACCTAAAAATTAGTTCCACTGAATTCAGTTGTAGTTACTCCTGAACTGGCAAATATAGGGTTGCACTGTAAATATAAATAGATAGCAACTTTACATTTAATGCTTAATACTTAATTTGGTCTCCATCCCGTCCACTGCAGAAAGTCCACTTACCATGCAATTTTCTACATGTCTACTCAGAAGTAAGGCTCATAGTATTCAATGGAACTTACTTTCAGGTAAGTGATACAGGACTGCAGCCTTAACCAATAAAATTACAATTCTGATCCTGATTCTTATTAAGGAAGTAAATTCCATGACACTCTATGGGATTTAATCCCAAATAATTGTCTTGAAGTTTGAAGTGACAGCCAAGAAGTCATCCCAACAGCCATGTAATCACATTCCACAGCATTCCACACAATTTAAACCATAGGAGTGAACCTTTTCTGAAGCATCCCTGAAGTCTTGTCAAGTAATTTTAAAAGTGAATACTTTCAAGCATGGGCAGTCTCTTTTCTTTGTCATTAAGTAGCCACAATTGGACCACATATGCCTCTGGAAATTAGGAGCCTTAGCTGTTCACTTTTCATATCAAACTTGAGCCCTAGGCCTGCTTTCTTCTAGAAAATAGGGAGTGTTTTGCTTCCAAGCATACTTTCTAGAGAGTAAGCTGCATTGAGTTTAATAAAATTTTGTTCTGAGTAAATGTGCTTAGTTTTGTACTGTTACTTAGGAATAAATCCCTTGGAACTTGGGGGAGCTTCTATAAGAACATTTAGGGTTGATTTGGATTTAAGGCTGAGGCGCTAACTGAAGTGATTCAGTCTTTGCTTCAGATAGTTATGGCTAGCTTTCACGGAAGGCTGTCTTCCAGAGTGGTTCATAGTTACAAGAGGTACATGTGCATGAGTGAAAGGGGTATTTGCAGCTCATCATTCTAGCTTCATGTTGTGGCTTTTTAATAAGTGGAGAAGAAACAAGGACATATAACACAAAAACAGTTCCCACTCCAACATTTTCTTTATAATCTGTGTCTGCTTCTAAACACTGGATAGTTTAGCATTACGATGTTAAATGGGGAAAAAGAAAAAGACAGACTACCATAGTGCTGCATGGATTGACTTGTTTCATTGCCCAAGTTGAGTAGCTGGCTCTACTCCATTTGTTATTGCAGGAGCATCAGAGCCACTAGTGGGATCGCTGCAAAGAGCATCTGATGATATCTCAGGCCATGGCATTGTCTCCATCTGTTCCATGGCTCTGGTCTTGGCAGGGAGAATGAGTTAATGATCCTTCTAGCTGTGACATTCATCCACCTAGTACTAGGTCCACAAGTACCTGGATGAACATGCTAGGCCAAACCAGTAAAACAACAGGAGGGGAAGCCAGGATTCATACCAGTGTAGACCTTTGTAAACTGCCATGTGTAGACAGTCTACACTAAGAAAATGAGTGAAAGGAGAGCTTAAAACTAGGACAGCCGATGAAGTGCTGAGTTTCTACTGGGGAAACTCAGTTCAAATACCTACTGTTATTCATTAGTTGTGAAGTGGGCAAAAGAACTGCCCTGACAGGTTAGACCTTGTGCTTTCCAGATTACAATCTGGGGACTACATTCCCCCTCATCCCTGGCCACTGGCCATGGTAGCTGAAGCTGATGGGAGCTGTAGTTCAAAAACCTGGAGAGCACCAGACTGTCTGTTGGGGGTGAGGCAAAGATCCAGCATTGTCTAGTCCTGGCCATGATCAGCCAAATGCCTCCTGAAAGCTCTCAGGCAAGCAGAGGATGAAGGAAGCCATCTCTTGCTGCTTTTTCTCCAGCACCTGCTTATCAGAGCAATCCTCCCTCTGAACGAGGCCAATGCTCCTCATTGAGAAGGTTTTGTTTTTGGCTGTTACACCTAAAGGTGTTACAGGACTGCCATGAAAGTTAACATGACATGAGAAAGTCAGTTGCTTTGGATAATGGTAGTGATGGCAGCAGTGCTGATGGCAAAATAGCCCCACCGGAATCAGCCTAATTCCTTTGGAATTTTTCACCAAATGCTGTGCAGGGAAGAGAAAGAGACACTCTGGGAGTTAAGAAGGGCTGAGAGCAGCTTTATTTCATTTTATTGAAGGATTGAAGGGATCTCCAGAGCAGAGCTGCTGAAGAATTTAAACAGGAGCAAGTGAGTGGAGAGCAGGAAAAGCAGTGGAAGAAGCAGAGGAAAAGGGGGGAGGGTTACTTTTGACTCCAGACAAGGCCACTGTGCCGAATAACCTGCAGCCTTGCTTCCCTAGCCAGCCCCGGAGCCTTCCCACCTCCAGTTCCCAGGGCCAGCTGTGCCACCAGCAAAATCAAATGGAAATGACAAGTCATCTATGGCTTCTCATTCTCTCTCTCACTTTCTCGCTCTCTCTCTCAATCACATGCACGGTCCAATTGTTGATGATCATCAGATTCTAATATATTCAGCTGCGGTTAGATCGACTCGAGAGGAGAGGGAGGGAGAAAAGTAGAAGGAAAGCTTTAGTCGTGAGCAGGAATATTCTAATGCAAGAATCCGATGTCTCCTTAATCTCATGTAAAAAGCTTTGTCGCCTTCCTAATATTGACTGAATGGGTAATTAATGGCTCTTCATCTAGGCGAATAACCAGTAATCCGAGATAGGCGAAAGACAACAGGTCTGCTGGAGACCGGGCAGAAGCGCCAACTGAGTAATTTAGCAAAATGAGGGCACGCAGGAGTGGGAGATTTGGGGAGATCGTCGGGAGGTGGGGAAATAAATAGCAAGGCTGGAAAACACACCGCCTCTGCCAAAAAAGAATAGTCTGCCTTTCTGTCCATCCATCCACCTGTCCTTCCTTCCGTCCTTCTAATTCTCAGCTCTGGGTAAAAGGGTAGGGAGATCTGTTTTTTTGTTTTGTTTTGTATTTTTCACTTGTCCAGAGAGCACCGAAGAGAAAATTGGTTCTTCCATCCCGTAGTGGCAACTGTGAAAACAAAGAGGAGAGCCTATTTGTTCCAGATTAATCAGTGGCCCTGGCTATGACAAGGGATGGCAAAAAGCCTTTTTGATTTGGGAGGTGTGATTGCTGTTAATGCGCATCTAGATCTTGCCAAAGCAGGTTTCAGCTAAGAATGACAAGCAGCCTCTGTAACACAGGGGAGAGTGAGAATAGCATGGGTGTTAAAGCCAACTGGAACTCCCTTCGTGAAAACAGGCAGCAAAGGTGCCTGGTGGGATCATCACAGCATGGGCCCACTTTCCTTTCTACTGGTTCCACTGCTGAAACATGGCTGGTGAGTCACGAGAGAGACAACCTTGATCCCTGTGGCCAGATGATTTTTTTGATCTCTGCAGACCCTGTAAAATATCTGCCTATTTTTTCTCAAACAGTGGACAGCAGGAGCTATGGTTTGGTGGGCCTTAGGTTTGCAATATTTATTTATTTTACTTCTATACTACCAACAGCCGAATGCAAAGAACCCACACTTGGATATAGTCTGAGGGCCTTCAGGTGCTGGTGAACTACTATTTGCATGTGTAAGCATGTATGTATGTGTTACCTTTCTACACTTCTCAATAGCAGAAGCTCTCTGGGCTGCTCACAACAGTTAAAATCATAAGGTACAGCATAATGAACCTTGATATAAAGTTTTTTTAGTGTAAAACTGCAGTATAAATTCCAAGTAAAACTTAGTAGTAGTGCAAAGATTTAGAAACAGACAATCACATTTCTAAGCAAGAGACCATGAAAGACTAGAATGCCTGTGAAAATAAGATGGTCTTCTCTGGGCAGTCAAAAGATTACCACATAGCTTATAAACACCGGGCAAGTCTATATGGGAAACTCATTCAACACTCAGAATGCCACAATGGAAAAAAGTCATCTTCTTAGTAGCCTAACAGCCACCTACCTGCTCCACTTCATTTGACAGGCCTTACAGAAGGCCTCTGAAGTCAGTGTTAAGGTCCAGACAGACACTTAAAAGATGAGCCCACTTTTCAAGTAACTTGGCCCCAAGTCCTTCACAGCTTTAACTCATCCCTCAACACAAGTTTTTGCTCTTGTTTTGTATTCTCAGATGCTTTATGCTAATATTTGGTTTTGTTAAAATATTGCAAAAATTAAATTACATAAAATTAAAAATGGTAAAAACAAACATTGGCCAGGCTAACTAGGGATGATGGGCATTGAACTACAACCATGCCTGTTCAGTTTTCCTTGCTTTAATATAACACTCTTTGAATGTCCTTTTGTGTGGTGTTTGGGCTACATCTTCCTGGGCTCTACTGCCTCTCTTCAAACCGGGCTTCAGGGTTTACCATGAGCTCATTCTGTATGCTAAAGTACACTATGGGCACTGCACAAGGTTGGTGAAGTCTTTGACCTGGCAAATCATTTCTGTAGTGCTGAATCCAGATTTGGTGATACTAAAACCAGTAAAATCAGTGTTGACTCCCCCTTTGTGGTTTCTTGATTGCTTGGTCAAGCATCATAAATATGAGAAAGGATTTCTTGGGGCTTTGGAGCTTTTCCTTGCAACATTTCCCCTTACGGCACTCTGGAACAGTCCTCCTAACTGTTTGTTTTGCAACCTATAAGCAAGAGATCACTAAGCCTTACGGAAAGGATCAACTCAGTCTTCCAGGTGTAAGCCCCAACTGAAATGAGCAGACATTTCAAAGGACACACAAGAACACAAGAAAAGCCATGCTGAATCATACCAAAGTCCAGCATTCCATGCACAAGGCAGCAACCATTTGCTCACAGGATCATCCAAGCAGATGCTTACAGACTCTCCACTTCCTCATCAACTCTTGTATGCAGGTATGCCCCCTCTGGTGAAGGAGGCAACACATAGCAGGAAATGCTAGTCTCTGCTTCCATGAACCTGCCCAAGCCCTTTTTAAAGCCATCTAAATCTGTGGCCATCACTATGTCCCATGGCTCCCATGGCAGTGAATTCCATATTTTAACTATATGTTGTGTAAAGAGCACAACCATCTTCGTTTTCTTTCCTCAAATAAAGTTTCCTTTGGATGAAGGACATCCTCCACCCCAAAGTCGTTATCTGGGGAGAATTCTCATGTTTATGAACTGTGATTCAGCATGGCATTGAAGGCTACTCTTCTCCTGTCCCCACCCCACAAACAATTGCATTCACATAGACCAGTGTGAAGCCACCGTGGAGATATGTGTTGCAAGGTTTTCTGAACAGAAAGAATTGGTTCTTTGGCATGTGATCCTGCAGAGGGGAGGGTGTCTCATGTGGACAGGCTGGACTACCTCATGAGCGGACCGTGGTGAGCGCTTGTCTCCAAGACTCAGTATAACATAATGGTTAGAGTTTTGGACCTAGCACCATGGAGATGCAGGTGCAAAATATAATTGTAGCCTAAGATATTTATATTATGTACTTCAGTTATAGTATTATTTATTCAAAAGTTCTGTTAGCTCATTGATCGTTTACTGATTTCTGGAGAAATTTCCTGATATTCCTTTAGGAATTCTCTTTGAACTGTACTTGTCCATCACAGAATCTGGTCTATAAATCAGTTAAGATTAAATATGATGCTTTAATCAGAATCAATGAAACTAATCTGGTTTAAACCCTACCACTTCACTTTAACTAGGTCGAAGCTGTACACTTCTTCATATCTTAATTTTTATTTTATCTGAGCTTATTTCATCTAGTGCTGATTTTTATAATAATAAGTAACAATATGTCTATGTAGATTTTTATAGTTATTAACCACACTTGCTTAAAATATCAGTGACTGTCACTGATCTATATTTCTGAAATTCTAAGTATTGAAATATCACTGAAATAATATTTTCAGGCATACCAAAAATTCCAAGGCATAACCATGTTTGAAAAAGGGTGTACAACAGCTCCATAAGCAGGTGGCGGAAGTGATGACTTTCAAACAGGAATGTAACAGAAATTGGCCCAAGATTAAGGTGAGATCTGAACAGACCCACATTTCTAGTGCTGTGTTGGGAACTCCATTTGAAAGATTGCTCGTTAAAGATCCTGATTAACCAGGACACAGTGGAGGCCCATTTGCCCCATCCGTAATTAGAAGTGACCATCTTGCTATTTACATTTCAGCAGAAGAGTACCAAGTGAAGGATTTATTCATTCAGTCCATCCGTCTTCAGGGATCAAGTGTAGAAAAGGCAGGTTGAAACCAACAAGAGTGGCCTTAGGGAAACCAACAAATGGCTTTAACAGGAGCAGCCACTGACTTAGTGCAGGTCCTGACTGCTGCAAACTCAGGAAGGCATGCGTGTGTGAGAGAACATGGCTATGAGCATCTAAAACATAATAGGTGCTCATTTGAAAAGAACTGTGCATCGCCATTCTATACAGGTTTACTGAAAATGGAGTCCTGCTAAATGAAATAGTGACTGTGCATGAGACTGTAGCATCAGACTGGATCCAGGAGGAAGATGCCCCGCAATGATGGCAATGGAGCTTGCATGGTCCCATTTTTCTCAGTGGACTTGCACAAAAGAACTCTCCATCTGCTCCTACCTTAGACTGAACCATATGCAGCTCTCCATTGAGTAGGGAAAATGCAGATTGCAAACAGGGAATGAGGAAGCATATGGGAAAGCATGGACCTCAGGATGATGAATTAAGGGATCAGTAGAACTACTGCTTATAAGTGCAATAACAATCACCTTTCTCCATCCAGACCAGAACCTGGTTCTGGCTGATTCAAAAAGGAAAATGCAGTCAAGGCACACATCCTGATCTAGGTCTGGATGAAAGAAAAGGGGTTTCTTGAACGTGTTTTCCAGAGCAGCTCAGCTCCCTGCAGCCAAGCTCATAGGCCATCCTTTTCTCACCCCGGAGCCTGTTTTAACCTCCTGTCATCTGCTGATTCTTGTCTAAAAGATGTGAGTCCTCCTAAGCCCTCTCTGAATGGGCTACTCATTTCACCCACAAAGACCGGCAGGAAAATTCAAAGGCTGCTGGACAGAGCTGTGTGGGCTATCGGAAAAGTACCACAGCTCAGCAGCTAAGCATGTTCTTTCCATGCAGAATGTCCCAGGTTTAAATCCTGGGAGCTCCAGCGGCCATCACAAGGTAACCAGGTGCCAAAAACCTCTGCAGAAAGCTATTGCCAGAGTGGATAACATGCAGCTAGATGGACCAGTTGTTGGAAGCAGCAAACGTAATCTCCTTTCCTTATTAAGACACTTTTGAAGCTGGTGACACAGCTTCAGGAGGCCTTGTGAGTAATGCAGATGTTTTTACTAATTTTTATTATATTTATACTTAAACTTTTCTTTGTTGGTTCATGTTATTTTGAGTTTGGGGTCCATTTGCACCACCAATATATATTGACTGGATTTTCTACAACCCTCACTCCAAGCTTTCAACCAAAGAAGAACCAGGTGATAAGATGGGAGGATCTCCAAGGTGAAACCCAGAGGCAATGCATTAATCACTCTCCCTACATGATGGAAGTTCCACTTTCCATTACTCCACTTGGTCCCTTCAATTTGGCTAGTAGTTATTGTGTAGTTCACTGAGCTGAACAACTAATCCAGTTGTAAGACTTATTTTAAATACATTACCTATTACCTTGGAAGTTTTCAGTGATTTCAGTTGCAGATTCTTGGAAGCATATTCCATAAAAGTCAATGGGATTTGCTTCCTAACAATTCTACTTAAAGGCAGTGCAATGGTTGCATTTTTGTTTTGTTTTGGGGGGTTTGTTTCTTTGTTTGTGATAATAAGGCCAATCATTTTCTACTGTACGCATGCGTGCACATGTGCTTTTTTACTTTACAGTCCTATTCACACTTTACTGGGATTATATTCCAATAGTTTATTTTTGAGTACACAGGTACTTACATGGAGGTAACCTGCACTGATCTTCCTGCCAGGTAAAGGTGTTTAGAATGGTATGCAAACTGTAAAAAATTAACCGGTTCCCTAATCCTTGCCTCCTCCGAAGTAAAAATATAGTAATCACCTTCTTCTGACTACTGTGGCCATTAACTAATCTGTCTCCCTTATGTTTTAACCTCCGCACCATTTCTGAAGTTAAAGAATAGGGTTCATATTTAGGCTGACTTAAAACGCAGATTAGTTCTGCTTAACACACTGTAGCCCTTGTACAATACGCTCTGAATTAAAAAAAGAAGTTGAAATGCATTGTTGCAGGCAGAAACCAGTGTTCTTATCTGCATTAGCAGTTGCAATGAATAAGGAGAATGCAGTACTGCGGATTAGGTAATGTGGATTGAAATTCTCTATTTCTGCGGATTGAAATTCTCTATATGGCAATAGAGAACTGAGTCTGGCCAGCTTCCCCGCTCTTCTTGCCAAGGTTGCTTTACTGACGGTAGAAAAAACTTCCACTCTAGACCTGGGGTGGGGGAATTTTACATCCCACTCCCCATAGCTCACCTCCCCTGGAGTGGCTGGCTGGTTTCTTCCTTTAACGGCAGCCATTGATTAAGAAGGGCTTCGAGGGATTTACATGGAGTGTGAACCCCCTTAGTAGCCTCAGGAGGTTAAGAAGAAACTGGGATATGATTAGTAAACAAATTGTGCAGCAAGGTGCTGGATTCTTATTGACTTACTTATAGGTCATCCACTGCCGGTGCTAAGGGAGAAACTATTTACTTTACACATATACTTTATGATCTTGGGGGAATTAGAGGAAATTCAATAAGAAAACCGCTAGAATCGTTTAAAACCCCCTGTTTAAAAGACTTAAGCAAATTAGAGTCTTATCAGATTAATGTCCTCTACAAATGTAGGAGTATTGTCTCCATCCAAATGCTGTGGGGTCTAAGAAATGGTGTGTGTGTGTGTGTGAAGACCGACTTTTTGCCAAATCTCAGGGATAAACCACGTCATTTAAACACTGGATAATGAGCAGAATGTAAATTAATTTGACCTTCTTTACCAACAGACGGCTAAAATAATATGTAGAGTTTAACGATAAGTAACTGAAATTGGGTGAGAAGAGGTACAGGCAGAGTATCCCAGAATGGGACTGCCCCCATTCAGAAAGAGGTGGGTGGGGAGTGAGCTTTGGCATAAGAGAAGGATGCTCAGCCATGTGAAATTGTTTTCTCATAAATAGTAATCAAGGCGACCCTCTAGATTGTTTGAAGGCATTCTGAAGATCAATTCATGTCTACTAGCTATGTGTTAAGAAACTTTCAATAGGGTGATGAAATCATAGCCAGGAGATGCTTCTGCTGAGGAATAAGTAGATTTGATAATTGCCCATTCCAATCGGAGAGGTAGTTATTCTGGATTAGCTGACTGTGTGTATGGGATCCTTCCATTGTCTAGCATGGACGCCGTGCAAGAGAGAAATCTGGCACTGTGTGCATTCGGCATTGCGGGATCCGCTGGATCAGAAGTATTTTCCCATCTCTTTGATTTAGGGGAGAAATGGCGGGTCTGATTTTAATCCTCTGTTTAGAGGAGAACCACTTTTTGTCATTGTGGACTCTAAAGGGACTTTCTAGTCAGGCAAATGGTGGAAATGATTTTTCAGTAATTCTATTCTACAGTTTTATTCTAATTCTACATTTCTATTTTCATTCCCTTATATTTTGTAATATAACACCACTTGTTAAAAAGGAAAACCAAAGAACCTTAACAAATCATGTATGCAGAGCCTGATAGAAATATTAAATAACAGCAGCATGGTTTCTACTGGAGTGTATAAATCGAATAATTCTCTCTGTCTGAGTATGGTCACATTTGTTTGGCTTAAGATAAGTCCTATTTTCATCATATCAAAATTGTGAATAGGGTGAAGGGGGAATCATTCCAAGAGGGGAGAGGAACTAAAGTTTTCCTTGCTAGTAGTGACTCAATTCAAATTCTAAAACCATTTATTTAGATATGAGTCCCATTGACTTAAATAACAACTATATGCTTGCTAAGTGTTGAATTAAACAAGTATCAAGGTAAACAAAATGCCTTAATCATGTGGTCTATTTCTATGGATTCTCTATTTTTTCTCATTCTGCTTGTACATAATCTAGGCTGCAGTGCTATATACCAAAGAGCCTGGAAGTAAGCCCGAGGGCGATTTACTCTGGAGCAGACTGAGTAGGATTGCATGCATAATTAGATATTCATAAGTATCTCTAACAAATACCATTTGGGAATTTTAAAAAATAATTTACAAGATATATACATCGAGATAGAAGTTTAAGCAGATAGAATGTTAATTTTTTGATCTAATTGATAATGAAATAGTATTCCACTGTCCATCAGTTGTTTATGTATGTTTGCTTAATAGTTTATTGGACCTTAGGCTGAAATCGTGCACCTACTTACTTCTGAGTAGGTATGTATAGGGTTGCACTGTACCTTTTCCAATGAGCATCTTTAGAATTGAGATATTAAACCGTAAACTTCCCCCACAAAAACCTCTTCCCATTTAGGTATTAGATATGAAATAGAGGTTTTAAAGGTGTATTTGGCTGAAGAAAAAATCCTGTTTTTAAATCCTGCAGATTTTTACATACGTCTGTATTTATGATTGTCCATATAAAATACTTCGAACGAGTAGAAAATCACTTTTTTGGAAAAGACAATTTTAAGTTGTCGTGTCTGGGCCAGGCATTCTAGTATACTTTTAATCATGTTCGGGAGAATGAGAGGGAGTGAGACTTGTGATTAAGAGCCGCTTCAGCATTTGTGGTCTGAAAAGGCGAGGTTTTCTCACTCTTTCTAATGGTGATCTCCTTTTAAGGCTTGCCTTTGCTTTTGGTTTTTGACTTTGTCTCCTAAGCGTACAGTTTCTCTTCTGAGTCATTTCAGTAAAGTTCCTGAGATGACAGCATACATTCTCGCGGCTGCGGGGTCTTCTGAGCATACCTGGCACCTCTCAACGCCGTTGAAAAGCGTGTGCGTGTGGGGAGGGGGGTGTTCTGGGAGCCCTCTCGCTGGCTCCCAGAACCTGCCAGGGCGACGCGCAGCCCTCTCCAAAATAAACGCGTCTTAACGCGTCGTGCAGGTTGAAACCTGGGGCAGAACAGACGCAAGGAGAAGATTGTCCCGGCCCCAGATTCCTTTCCGCTACCCCCCTGCTCTGGTTTTTGCTCTGCTGAGATGCATGCGCTGCAAGGCAAGAGGACCTCACTGGCGAGGAGGCAGAAGAAGAAAAAGAGAAGAAAGAAATTGGAAGAGAGAACGCGCGAGGGAGAGAGAAAGAAAGAGAGAAAGACGTTTAATTTAGCCCGGCCCGGAGCTTCTGATAGGCTGGGCTTATTATAGCCTTCGCTCGGGCGTAGCGCCTTCTGATTGGCGGCGCGCCGCGTCACTCTCGGCCTCAGCGGCTAGGCGAGGAGGCGGGGGCGGGCGGAGGGGCGGGAGGGGAGCGCGAGCGGGCGGCCGGGTGATATCACTGCTCGGGAAGGCCGCCTCCGGGTTTAAGATGTTAGGCAAACGGGGGAGCTGCTGAGGCGCTGCGAGCGAGGGTGCACCGCTCGCCCGAGCGCGCAGTGGCCGGGAGGAGCCGGGCGCCGCGGAGCCGGGCTGCCGGGCTGGGATGCGCCGCGTTTCGCTCTCGCCGCCGCCGCCGCCGCTTTGGATCTAAGCCGCTCGACCTGCGCCTGTCACTCTGGCCCAGCCCGCGCGCCCGTTGGCCGCCTGGTGATTACTGCTGCGCCTAGAAGCCCGCCCCGGGAGTGTATCGCGGAGGGGCGCTTCGCTCTCTTTCCACGGCGCTGCTGCTCTCGCCGGGGGCTCATGCGGGGCAGCCCGGCGGGGGACTCGGCGGCGGCGGGGGGGCGGGCGGGGGGCCACGTCGCTTTGATCCCTCGGGCCGGACCGCCGAGCGCGCGCGAGCTGGAAGCGACACGGTGCGGCTGGCCGGGGCGCTGCTCCAGCTGCCGCTCGCGCGACTCCTGCGCCGCAGACTGCGGCTCTCCGCTCCGGGGGGGCGCACACGCGCACGGACACGCACACGCACGCACGCCCGCCCGCCCTCCGCGCGCACCGACACGCTCCCACCCACCCACGCAGCCGAGCTTCTCCGCCAGCCCGCGGCGCCCGGCAGTTCGGGCTGGATCCCTGCGCCCGATGAACTGCCTGAAAGAGCCGCTGAGCTTGGAGCGGCTGGGAGCCGGGAATAAACTGTGCTCCACCTCCCCATCTTCCACCTCGTCCTCCGCCTCGGCCTCCTCCTGCCACCACCACCACCACCACCACCACCAGCCGGCTCTGGTCATGGCTTCAGCCCTGACTCCCGGGCAGCCGCGATCGGCCTTGGATTCTGCCAAACACCGGCTGGAGGTGCATACCATCTCGGACACCTCCAGCCCCGAGGCCGCAGGTAAGAGTCTCTGCCGGCTGCACGGCTTCGCCCCTGCTCTCCACAAGCACCACCAACCGAGGGATCCCGCCCCCTCCTTAGACTTCCGAGGAGGGGAACTGGGAGGATGGGATAGGGTCCCGATCCTGCGCTGCCTTGCCGAGGGACGCAAGAAAATGTTTCTACTCTCCCCCCTCTCCCCGTTCCCCGGTGTTACAAATGGCCCTGCTGTCGAGTCAGATTCTGAAAGGCGTTTGGCTGCTCCTTTACTGTCGAGAGGAAAAGAGAGCGCAGGCCCCCGATTCCACCTCCAGGGACAATACGTGTGTTTGCTGTGGAGAGACTGTAGCCTGGAAGCGAAGGCAGCGGGGCTTGGGGTGGGGGTGGGGGGCGGGGTGGTACGGGGCGTTCATGAAAGACTGCCAGAGCGACAATTGTCACTGTCATTTAGCCGGACCATCTCGGCATAAAGAGCAGCAGTCGACTCAGAAATCTGTTTAAGAACAAACAGGCTCTTCATAGAACTACACAAGCTGCAGTGGGATAAATATGTTCGGGGATCTATGGGGTCTTGAGAGAGACTGCGAGCCAGCCGAAGTCTATTGGATCTGAACCGAGGGAACCCCATAGGTGTCCAAGAGGCTAATCCTTCCCATAAACCCCATTCAGCACAACCGATCGTGGGTCGGGCGTGCTTCTCAGGGAACATGGCTCGGCTCAGCGGCATATCGGCTTCTGTCGGAGTATTTGTGCTTTAGCTGGGGAGGCCCTGTTGGGCACAGCGGGGGCTTACTTTTAAGAAGATGTGGGCAGGATTTCCGCATCTGTGGGGTGGATCAGAAGGACAATTTCTCATTTTTTCCTAGTTGGAAGTAGAAGAACCCTGGTTTAAATAAATGATATTTGCTGTTAAGTACATACGACAGGACTTGCAGTCTCATAGTACAGATACCTATAGTTTTACCTACAGGAGTTAGCATGCATTCATTGCAATTAAAGTATGACATCTCGGCCCCTTTCCAAACGTCAGCTGCTGTCAATATACTCGGAATGTGAAGAGGTTTTACCAGGCCATTCATACCCCTATTCACTTCAATGGGAATGTACCAGTATCAGGGGAAGGTAGATCAGCCCACCAATTTCGTATATAATATTTAGCATAATTTATGTTCTATCCCTGCATCAGAAAAAGGTGGTCATGTCTAGATATGTAAGTGTATGTATAATTACCATTCGCATGGAGATCCTGATGCGCACTTCTGATGATGTTCTCACCGGGTAGCTTTTAAAGGTTTGCATGCGCACACCATGGTGCCTGATACAGGCACAACACAGATCATTCCTGGTGCAAAGTCTGTGGCTAGACAGTATATCCTACATTACAGAAGCTCTGTCGGTGCAGAGCTGTACCTGTCATTCCTTAGGTATAAGCGTTTAATTGCAATAAAAATATGGCTGGAGAGAGAGAGAGAGAGAGAGAGAGAGAGAGAGAGAGAGAGAGAGAGATCAGAGGAGCAAACCTGAACCCATGTCACTGATGAACTAAGGAAATAAAGATTATATATCTTAAACATTTTAGAGGAAGTATATTTTAAGATAAGTTATTTTTATTCCTGTGATGTAAAGCCCATGCTTCTGGAAAACCTTTCTCTGCGTGCACGCAGAGACTGCATCAAGATGTGTGGGGCAGTGTCTACTATCGGTACATACACGGTACATATTAAAAGGCAGAAGGCATCATGTTAACCGAAGCGCTTTGGACTGACGCTGATTCACATGCTCAGTCCTCTCTACTTTTCCTGGGAAGTGCGTGCCATTGATTCCAGTAGCTTAGGGACGCAACCTCGCTTCGCCAGTTCGAAGCACGCAACTTGACAACTGATAGCAATGGGATTTCTTTCTAGGTTGGTTGGTTTGTGCCATATGAATCCTAAACGCGCTCACTGATTTCCAGTGGATTTCTTCCCTGGTTTGTTTAGGATCGCAGCCTACGGATGGGGTTTGTCTACTTCCCAACTTTTTAACAAAGCATATTAGTTTGATTTCCCTTGATTTCACTGGAAAGGACTGGCTTCGAAGTAAGGGAGAGTAGAATGGCAGCTGTTTCCATTGGCTTGCTTCGCATCTCCTCCGGCTCAACCGAGTCGTGAATGGCGCCAAATGCGGGCTGTTGTCTAGTTAAGCGAGGCAGCCAAGCCATTTGGATCGTTCTCCTTCTCCGTTGACCTCCCCTCTCCTCTGGTCTCCTCCCCCCCGGAACAAAAAACCAGCAGCGATAGGCTGTTGATTGGAGGGTCCTTTGCTTTGCAGAAAAAGACAAAAGCCAGCCCAGCAAGAATGAGGACGCGGGCGCCGAGGATCCGTCCAAGAAGAAGCGGCAGCGGCGGCAGCGGACTCACTTCACCAGCCAGCAACTGCAGGAACTGGAGGCCACTTTCCAGAGGAACCGCTACCCGGACATGTCGACGCGAGAGGAGATCGCCGTGTGGACCAACCTCACGGAGGCCAGAGTCCGGGTAAGCCCCGGGACGCGCGCTGCTTGCGCGGCTGCCTGGGCGGGGAGGGAGCGCCGCTTGCAACCTGCGGCCGCGGCGGGCGGCCGCGTCGAGCGAGTCCTCAGCGTGGCCGGCGCAACGCGGCCGCTTTCGGTTTCGCCTCCCGCGAGGCGGGCTTTGGCCCAGGCGCAGCGCCTGGCTTCTCGCTGTCAAGCGGAGATGTACTGCCATCTCCTCGAGGGATGATGGATGGCCCCGGCTGTGCAGCGCGCTCCGAACGAGATGCGAACGAGCGGAGGGGAGAGTCGCCAAGAAACCGAAGTCAGGGCAAGCTCCGACGTGCGCCCAGCCGCACGAAGCCTCTGCTCCGTCCCAGGCACCCGCGACGTGCCCTGCCCTGCATTCTTGCGCCCCCCCCCCGCTCCCTCCGCTTTCACAGCTCCGGTGGCTTGCCCTGCGCCCCCACCTCCTTCTCGCCTTAGATTTATGCTTCTCTGCAAGGGCCAAAATGTTGCAAGATCGCGCATACCCCTCTGCAAAAACTAAGGCGCGGTACCAAGAATACAGGTCTCCAAGAAGGAAGTCCCATGAAAATGAATGGGGCACTTTCTCGGAGGTCTCCAGCCCTAAACTCCCTTTCTCTGCCAGGGAAGGCAGCGGGTTTAAAACTCTGCGAGGCAGATGGTTTAAAATCGGACTACGATGTCTCTCTGGAATGCAGCGTCGGCCTGTAACTCGAGGCTACCTTACTCTAGAGCAGGGGTTTGGACTACAACTCCCATAAACCCTCAGCTAGCACCGCTGTTGGGCAGAGATTATGGAAGTTGTCGTTCAAAATGTCTGGAGGGCGCCAAGTTGTCTATCTCTGCCCTACAAAATAATCCTTTCCACCTATGTCAAGAGAATCTGAGGCCTCGGGCTGCAATTCTCCGCATCTGCTTGGAAGACACTTCCACTGAAATCAGTGACATGGTGAAATAAATGGTACATACCCCATGGCTAGCTAAGATGTGCTGGAGATGGTAGGACTTTTTTTTGTCTAAACATGTATAGGATTACATCTTAAAGGAGAAAAAACTGCTCTTTTTCTTCAGTGTTAAAAAGTGAGGATGTTTTCCTGGAAGAAAGTGAGAAAGAATGTGCAGGGAAATATGCAAAGTAATGAGGATTTACTCCAAGGAAGTGAGAATGGGACTGTAGCATAATTAGCTAAATGCTTGGATTAAAGTTCCACTCACCTCTATGTTTCTTACTTCCAAACAAGTGCTTTTAGGAATTAAATGTAACAGTGGAAAATGTATAGTTTTGCAAGAAACAAAATGCCTTGAAATAGCAATATAAAGAAGTTATTGGATTAATTTAACTTATGATGCTTTTATTTTAATGAATCAGATTTGCTAAATCCCAAGGTTTTTAATTAAAAATATGGGGACTGGGGCTCAGCTGTTTAGTGGAAATAAGCAATGAGTAATTTAAAAAAAAAATCCAAGGAGACACATAGGAACCTGGTCATATTGGCTTTTGACTTAGCTCACACTAAGTTCAGGCTGGAGCCAATCTGCAGCACAATCCATGCATGTTTACACAGAATTAAGTCCTACTTTTCCAGTGGGATCTACTCCCACATTAATGTACATAGCTCTGCATCCTCAGGCTACTGTCCTAAATCCAGTGCACTTCCTTAGTGAAAATAAGGGGATGTTGAAACAGAGATTATTGTGACTCCTTGAATACCAAGCAATTTATTCTGGCATAAGATGCTGTGTATTCCTTACTTATAAGTAAGGAAACTTGCTCAGGATTTTATGACATTTTGATTGGTATAAAAGGTATTCTGGGGTTTGGCTGTTGTTTTTAAAAAGACCAGCAGGGATACCTACAGTGTATGTACATGTGTATACACGTGCACATTCAGATTATATATAGAGAGTGGGGGAGAGTTTGAAATTAAGAGAGAAATGCAATTGGAGTTAGTGAGATTTGCAAGTCTCTATTAATGGGAATTTTAATGCAGTGGGGCTTACTTCTAAGTAAGAATGCACAGTAGAACAGCCCTGAATGCCAAAATCAACGTGTGTGAGTTAATGAGTTCATAGTGGACTCTTAGTGCAAAGGGAAAACAACGAGACTAAAAAGTTCACCTTAAAAATGAGGTTGCCAATTTGCATTGGAAAAGCCAGCTCTGCTTCCTTAAGAAGCTTGTGCTGTGTTTGTTTGTTTTTCCCCAGAAAGAGTAAGCAAAAGTCTTCAGCTATGAATTGTGCAGGCCCTGATTTTCAGCTTTCTTTCCCCCTCATTTGGAATCCAGAATGGCCATGTATATATAATTGAGAAAGATAGATATAACATCTGTATAGGTAGAAATTAATCAGCATAAACAGGCTAGGCTATGGGTTCTTATAGGTGTATGGCGTAGTGGGAGAGAAGAAAGAACGGTCCAGTTGAAAAGAGAGATTTGCAATGTTAAACGGGCAGGGTAAACAAAAGAGGTGTCCTGCAAGGGCTCGAATCCACATAGTAACGTTGCAGGAGGCGGCGGGCGGGCAAATCAGACGTGGGATGTGGATTGGAGAGGGACACACGCCTTCGCCATTGTCTGCGCAGCGGAGGCAGTGCTCCTTCTTAACACGTCTTGAAAGGGCAAACTTCGCCAAAAGCACAGGAGTATCAGTTGAGGTGGACGTGTTTGGGCTTTACTGATGATTAGCACATGAAAGAAGCTCTCCCTTTAACAAGCTGCTGAGGTAAAGATTTATGAGGGGTTCCCCACCCATTACTCATTATTACTATGATTTTCTTTGCGCATTTGTACAAAGAAAATATTACTGGGCTGTTGTTGCAATCTGTTGCTGGTTCTTTTGTTTGGTTTTGTGTCCATGTTCCTTGACTCTTTAGTCAACTTTTTAGAAGGCTGGGGTTGGTAAAGATGGATTTTCTTGGGGTATTTCTAAAGGAGGTGAAGGAGGCTTGTGGTTGAGGGGGAAGAAAAGTTTGCCATCCCTTTTGCTCATGATCTCTGCTAAGAACAAAATGAATGGCTCATGAACAAAATGAAAGCTATGGCGCCAAACTGGGGTGGAAACTAAGCGGTGGAATAGAAGATGTTTTCTTGGACATGTGTCAGAGGTTGCTATGAATTATTTGAACCCTCACACTATTAGAGATATTTTGTCCTGAGTAAATAATGCCAAATCAGTCTCATCCACAACTCGGTTAAGCATTTTCGTCCCTTTAAGGTGAACGAGGTTGGCAACTTATTGCTTGCTTTCAGGGAAAGAACAAACAAAATGTACTTTATTATCTGAATGTAAATCCAAACTTAACTGAGTTTGTTTATTTGGCTATAAATATGTTAATACAGGCAGAGAGACAATACTTTTGGCGCCATAGTTCAGTGTGTGTCAAATTTGTTGTTCTCCAGCCAAAATAGATTTACTTAGAAGTCTCGCTGACTTGTGTGGGGAACCCAGCAAACAGGCATTCAGCCGATCTTGTGCCGGTTTCCGTGGGGTGAACTCCCAGTCAATTCAGTGAGTGCTAGGCCTACGAGCTGGCCTTAATATTCCATCCCCGGAGCGCAGTCGGCTGTGTGTTTACTTGAATAGGGGCTGGCTCTGTTAAAGAGGTGCTTGCTTCCAAGTGGAGACCCCGGGCTCGCAGCCCGGAGACCCTCTTGCACGCACGTGCGCGTGGGAGGCAGCCCCACTGAGTTCAGCCAGAGTTGCACCCGGTGAGAGTCAGGTGAGGCCATCTCCAGGCTCGCAAGGGTTCGCCATGGCGGCCCCAGGGATATCTGCGGGAGCGCCAGAAGGCAAACCGTCCTTCTGGGAGCGGGAGCTGAGCTTTGCCTCACCTGCTAAACAAATAACGGTGTGTTTCAGCACGAACACTCCCATCCTCTTCCCCCCGGGGTAAACCTTGCTCGCCTGCCCTCCTTTCGACTGAGTTAGCTGTCCAAGAGGCGGCTTGGGGTGGTAGCTGTCCTACTCGTGTCCTGCGGACGAGCTGATCCAGCTCTGAAGGGACGCGGGCAGGATCCCCGGGCCCAGCCGCGGGGGGGGGGGGGGGGGGGGGGGGGGGCCCCCCGGCCGGGGGGGGGCCCCCCCCCCCCCCCCCCCCCCCGGCCCCCGCTTCCCCCTTTTTCCCCCCCCCCCCCCCCCCCCCCCCCGAAGGTTTGGTTCAAGAACCGCCGGGCCAAGTGGCGGAAGCGGGAGCGGAACCAGCAGGCGGAGCTGTGCAAGAACGGCTTCGGGCCGCAGTTCAACGGGCTGATGCAGCCCTACGACGACGTGTACCCGGGCTACTCGTACAACAACTGGGCCGCCAAGGGGCTCACGTCGGCCTCGCTGTCCACCAAGAGCTTCCCCTTCTTCAACTCCATGAACGTCAACCCGCTGTCCTCGCAGAGCATGTTCTCGCCGCCCAACTCCATCTCGTCCATGAGCATGTCGTCCGGCATGGTGCCGTCGGCGGTCGCCGGCGTGCCGGGCTCGGGCCTCAACAGCCTCAACAACTTGAACAACCTGAGCAACCCCTCGCTCAACTCGGCCGTGCCCACGCCCGCCTGCCCCTACGCGCCGCCGACGCCCCCCTACGTTTACCGGGACACGTGCAACTCCAGCCTGGCCAGCCTGAGACTCAAAGCCAAGCAGCACTCCAGCTTCGGCTACGCCAGCGTGCAGACCCCGGCCTCCAACCTGAGCGCCTGCCAGTACGCCGTGGACCGGCCCGTGTGAGCCGCGCCGCGCCGCCCCTGCCGCTGCGGGCCTGGGCGTCGCGCTTGCCGTCGCCGCCGCCGCCCGCCCCCC
>NW_025335568.1:23685119-23717721 GCF_004798865.1 Varanus komodoensis | reverse complement strand
AACATTAAAAGAGAAAATGACGGGAAAGGATGTATATATATATCGAAATGTCAAATTAATTTTATAAAAGCAGTTGTTAGTAATATCTCCACAGTGTTTTTAAAAGTTAGGCTTTAAAATAAAGCATGTTACACAAGAGATTAGGGATTTCTTTTCTTTTTTTTCCGCTTGCGAGCAATGGAATGTATATACTAAATGCGACACTGTATGTTTCTAACATATTATTATTATTAATATTATTATTATTAAAAGAAAAGGTCCCATTGTGTGAATATCGGTTTTAGAATAGTACCTCTGGTGGATGCAATGGTGACTCTGCAATTGCAATGTAAAACATACCCTGTGTATAACATTTCGTATAATATTAGTGTTTTTCCTTTTCAGACAGACTTGGAAAAATGTGTTTTCTTTCATGGGAGTAAAATATTCAGCATACAGTTTGGTCTGCATTCTTTTAATGAGTTCAACTGCACAGGGGGATAGCAAGCGACTGAAAGATGATCTCAAAGGTCCCTCTTCCACCCCCTGCCCTCAAATGTGGCATATGACAATAAAAGTTAATTGCAAGTAGAAAACCCAAATTCGTTGCCTTGAAGTTTTATTCTAAACATGGCAGTAGTGCAACCATGGAAACAAGCAAGAAAGAGAAGGAAAGGAAGGCCCCTGGGAGTTATTAGAGAGGTACAGCTTCCACACCTCTTGATCCACCAGCGGCAGCTCAACACAGTAGAGCCCCCCCCCCCCCTCCATACACACACACTCTCTCTCTCTTTCTGCCCTCCAGGACAGATTTAAATAAATGCTTAAATGACAGTCCTAGAAATAAGTCTCACTGGAATCAGTGGGCTTCCTTGGCAGGAGTCCTTTATAGGATAGCACTATAGGGCTGCAGTCCTTCATGGGCACTTTTAGCTGGGAGGAAGGCTTGTACGCGAATTTTCCACTGAAATATTGGGACCTGTAACTGCTGGACTTTGGCTAGGTTGTGCTTAATAATAAGCATAATCATCACCGTAAGCGAATCAATAAATCGTCAGATACCTTGTCTCATATCGTCTGTCCCCACTGCTTTCTGTCTCCTCCTCCTCCCACTTTCTGTTCTAAAACCAGAGGATCGTCCATTAAACTGGGACAAATCTCCCCCTTCCTTCTTTCAGATCAGGCTCAGAAGAAAACGAGAGCAGGCCGTTTCCAGAGGCACGGCGAGGCCCAGTCGAGCGCCGGCGGGGCGTGGGGGTGGCGGCGGTTGTGGTTTATTGAGTGCCTGCTTCGGAGGGCTTGTCCTGCAATCTGTAGCGGAGTGGAAAGGTCGCGCACTTCGTGTTTGGCACGCAGAGATATTGACCCATTCATTCTCAAACTGCTTGTTCGCGAAATCATGCCGGATTAAAGTTTGCATGTCTGCGGGCGGATGAAGTAAATCAAGATGAATTACACTCCCCTCCCCGCCGCCACCTCCAACGCTCCCGGCAGTTGGCATCGGAGACCTTGGAAGAGGGTGGTTAGTGTTAAGATATTCTTTAAAAAGAAAAAGAAACCAGGAATATAAAGTGGGAAAGGCTTCGTATGTATTAGGAACAGGTAAATTGCCTGCAAGCGAGTCCTGGGAAGTCCCCGTCCGTTTGCCGCTTGGACTCCCACCCAGCCCCTGGGTTTGGGCGGTGCGCAGACCCATCTGCCGCAACGTTGCTAAAATAGAGTCTCGCCTTTGTTCCTCTTCCAGCGCTGTCCCTCAAGAAGCAGATCCTAGATAAAGTCTCCTGTGTCTGAGGGCCAGGCCCGCACATTAACTTTCCCCCCCACCTCCTCGCTCCCCCCGCCCCCGCTTTTCTTTTCGAGGAGCGGTAGACTGGGTCCGGCAAGCGCACCCGCTCCGTTACTTGGATGGAGACGGAAGAGAACCGGGGCGGGGGACCGGAAGGGCTCGGGCACCTGAAGTTGTTTATCAATGGCGATTGCGAGCACACGCGGAGCTCACGTTCCAAGAAAAGCTCTGTCTCGCTGTGGCCATCCTTAAGACGCCTCGCTCCCACTCCGATTCGGTAGGAAGTAGATTCGGATCAGGGGTAGAACCGTAGTCCTCAAGGAGGCAATTGCCTCCCGCAGATCACACGTGTCGTGTGTCCCCCACCCCCCATCATTCCGTAACCCAGATTAGGACAAAGTGCTGCTAAGCACTAAGCAGGAGTTAGATATGCGCAGAGCCAACACCCCAGGCACGTGATCTCGTTTGCACAATAAACCACCCGCTTTTCAAAACAATTTCCAAAAATAAAGGTAAAGCGAGTTTTGTTCTCTAGGGGTAACATACTTACTTGGGAGCAATCCGAATTCAATTAAGTGGAACTTGCTTCTGAGTAAACATTCATGGGATTGCACTGCAAGTATTTTCTGCTAATCTAAGTAAAAAGTTAAATATGGCAAGTCCTAAAATAGGCT
Source organism: Varanus komodoensis (assembly GCF_004798865.1). Taxonomy (NCBI): domain Eukaryota; kingdom Metazoa; phylum Chordata; class Lepidosauria; order Squamata; family Varanidae; genus Varanus; species Varanus komodoensis. Next base: position 23,715,282 of record NW_025335568.1, on the reverse strand, counting down.
AGGCCTGCCCTGAATTCCACGCCTGATTCAGACTGATCTCGTGGAGCGCGGGGAAGCGGGAGCGACGATGAAAGAGGGAACTCCAACGAGTCCCACAAGATGCAGCGTTCCCGGAGTGGAATTCTCCCTTCAGCCCTGCTCCCACCTCCCCTGGGGAAATGAGGCAGCCGCAGGATTTCTGAGTTTCTTTGCAAGGGTGGGGTGGGGTCTGGCATTCCACCCTTCCGCATCACCAGGTTTTTCTATCGATTGTCTCCTTCATGTCAACACTTTAGCTCAGGGACTGGGAAGCCTGGACGGTATTTATTAGGGTTATTCGTGTGTGTATGTTTAAATTATTGGCAATTATTAATCCAATTGTTTTCAACAAAAGCCAGCAGTTTTTTTTAAAGTTGACTTGGGCGGATATTTTTTAACCTGTTGGTTCAACTCATCCAAAACGATTTCATGATTGTGAACATTTCTGTGCCTCTCCGCTCTTCTCCAAGAGGTTGATTTTTTTCCTCTCTGGAGTTTAGGAGCACACTTATTTGAAAATAAGTTCCTTATAAATCACAGGAGCAGACTCCCAATTGAGTGTGTATAGCTTTGCAGCCTTTCCGCAGAAACATCTCGGAAGGAAGGTCCATCGAGTTCACTCCCAGATAAGTGGACATAGGATACCAGCAGCCGAAATTCCCCGAGATGCCCCCCCCCCCCCGTCTCTCCTCCTGTCCGAAGCAAATGCCCGCTCCTCACAGCCACTGCAAGAGCCGTCCCCACGGCCAGGAGCCGCCAGCAGTCTTTGATCCCTCCGCTCAGCCAGGAATAAGAGGTGGGGGCAAGGGAAGCCCCCTTCGGGCTTTCCCCAGAGGCTCTGAATGCAATCCCTCCCCCAGAGGAAGCAGAATTTCGCCCCTCTTTCCTTCTGCCCCCTCTGTTGAACGCGCCCGAGGGGGAGCGGGGAGGAGACCCCTCTTCTGCCGGAGTGCGCATGTGCGTGCATGATCCGCCGTCCTGAGCGCGGAGTGAATCCCCCGCGGGTCTGCCGGGGCCGGGGCGCGCGCGCGCGGCGGCGTCGCTCTTTTGTCGGTCGACGCCGGGGGCGGCTTGCTTGAGCGGGCCGGGCCGCGAGTGCGCACGGCGGCGCGGCGGGCGCTGGCGCGATCCGGCTCGAAGGACGGCGGGGAAAGCGTTTGCTCTCCGCAGTCCCCGGGCCGAAGCAAAAGGCCATCAATTACGCGCCCGGCGCTGCCGCGGCTGCCCTCTGGAGGAGTCTATTAATAAACGCCGGCGGGACCCGAGCGGCCGAGCCGAGGCGTGCGAGAACAAACAAGGGCCGTGCCCGGCGGGGAATCCACATCGCAATCCACAGCGCGGGGCCCGCCTCCCTGCCCCGGCGGCGCGGCGCGGCGCTGCGCTGCGGGGAGCGCGGCGCGCGACGGGCCTGCCCCTTTAAGGCACGCCAGGGGGGGGGGAGCGAGGGAGGGCCGGCCGGCCGGCGCGTCCTGTGCGCGTGCGCGAGGGTCTGGCGGGCCCTGCCTTCGGCCGGCCGGGCGGAGCGGGTGCACGGCGCGGGGCCGTGGGCGCGCCGCCCGACTGCGGGAGCGCGGCTCGTCCGAGCGCGGCGACACGCGGCCCGCTGCCGGGAGGGCACTGGAGGTGGAGGGCCGGGCCGGGCCGGGCGGAGGGCAGCGCGCCGGAAGGTCCGCAGCCCGCGCCGAAGGACGACGCCTAGCCCTTCCCCACCCGCACGGACGCCGAGGGGAAGCGGAGGCACCGTCGTTGCGCGGCGCCGCTGTGACAGTGCGCTGAACTCGGTGCGAGCCTGCCATCCCGTGCAAGCTTACGTGGGAGGTAAATCTCACTGAACTCAATGGGACTTCTTTCCGAGCAAGCACACGCAGGCTGCAATCCGAAATATCGTTATCTGGGAGTGGGCTCCATTGAAACGAGGAGAATTGATTTTAAATACGTACGGATCGTATTGCAACTCTTAGGATCGTCTCCTTCACCAGGCATCAAAACGCGAGGTGAATCCAATGCTGAATTTCTTTTCCCTTCCCCCGCCCTAGTTAATTCTGCTCCCAGGATTTCGTATGGTTGGCGCGGTTATTTCTCGGGACAATGACAATTCCAATTCTTCTGCCATTTGTCATACTGCACTTGTTGGAGGGTACATCGGTAAAGAAAAAAGTTTTGACTGAGCTTGAAGGACAAATACATTGCCTTTAAATATATAAAAAGCTAAGAGAGTCGCTGACTGCCAAGGAATTTTGCTAGCTAAAAATGAGACATACTTGCATGAGTCTGAATTTTATATACAAACAGAAGGTTAGAGGAGAGCTTTTCATTTGATTTTCAAATTGATTAAGAATGTTGTAAATCTTCATTTTTCTAAAATATATAATACACTTGCTGTTGCCTTATTTGAACAAGATCTCTGTAAATTATTTATTTATTATTTCATTCTACTTCGGTGCCACATGATAATTAGAAGGTTCTCTGGGCAGCTTAAAAGAATTCCAAACTTTGGGAAAGTCTATGTACTGTGAATTGTACTTCATTGATGGCTAATAAGTATCATAGAATGATACACACATAATTTGTTTTTTTCATTAGAAGGGTATATGCATTACACCGTCTTTAAGGTGCATGCCTAAATTCCTTGAAAGATAGAACTCAACACACACACGCACACACACAGAGGCATACATATTGGACATTCAAGGAAAACATAAGTCCAGTCTCTAGAAGTCCAATTACAATCCACAAGTGTGCAAATTGACTTCCTAAACTGATTAATACTGAAGTATTTTAAGGGCATATAATCTACCTTGCTAAATGCATCTTTTGGTAGGAAGATAAAGAGATGTAGTTCTCCCTATCCTGTCTTGATAAAATGGAGCAGTAGATAATGGGGAAAGATTACACCCTTCAGACTGGGCTAATTGATTACTAAATCTCAGTTCTCTTCTCTACCACCCCTCAATCAAAGGTCTTAGTAAGGAAGCCCACCCAAGATACACATTCACACAAGAGTTAAACAGTCTCATTAGTTCCTAAAACTTTACAGAACAATTAAAAACAAGAAGCATACTCTGATTTAAAACTGATGAGATACATGTTGCAATCAAAAGTACAAAATGGGATTAAACTGGTATTAACTGTATGCTGATCAGAATTTTAAGATGCAAGCCTACCTAATATATTGAGCCAGGTTTGTTCTGGAGTAAACAGGGCACCATGGGATTGGTCTACCTTGGCCTCAGGTACATTTCAAACAGCTGCCATTGTGCAGGATCCACCACAAACGCAGTGACTTAAACTGAACCTGTAGCTCCTGGAGATATCAATTGGATCAGCATTTAATTCCAGGTCCTCATGCTGAAATGAACTATGAATCAGCAGTGTCTAATAAATTATAACCCCCTTCCCTGCAAATTAACCACAGCAGCAGATTTCAAATGGTAGGCCACAATGTGAATAGTGCCATTATAATCACTGTCCAGTCCCAATCAACATTGTCTTTTTTCTATCATATTTGCACACTTACAGGCCTTGAGGCAATGCCACACTCCTAGTTCCTAACACTTTTACTTGACAATAAATCTATCATTTTAAATAAAATTAATATCCACGTAAGAGAAGGTACATACATGAGGTAAGTACCACTGATAAAGAGGAGTTTGCTCTGTAATAGAGGTAAGGTATGTAACCGGGTTCTGATTGGGAGTGTGTGTTTAGGTTAGGAACCTTTCAGCCCTAATTTTGTATATTTGGAAGCTCTTCCTTAACTAGATCTACAGCACAATCTGTTTACACAAAATTTCTGTTACGTGCACTGGAACATGCCCCATAGTAAATGTGTTTAGGACTACGGCCTGACTTCCAGGCAAATGAATACAGGCTGTCAATGCTGCTGTCTATTTCTACTCATGTTTCCCTGAGAGCAAGTGGCACTAATTTCTACTGGACTTACATGAAGAGAAGTGTGCATCAGATGGCATGTTTAAACCGCAGTCCTGGCCATCTTAACTGAATCCCATTTAACTTCCAGTATATTTCCTACCAAGTTCTTTAAAAAGTCGGTAAATGAGGAACTATCCATGGAGCCTCGGTGGAATCAAGGCATTTTAAATCCAAGAATGTGGTTTAATTTGACAGTACATTCATGTCTGATACACTGTGAGCATCACTCCTAAACATGCAGTGTGTAAGCATTCCACTGAAATCCACAAGCTTTACTACCAAGTGTAAATGAGAAATCCAGGTTCTAGTCCCCCACTCATCCTTGAAACGCACTTGGGTGACTTTGGACTAGTCCCGACCCTAATCTACCTCACAGGGTTGTTGTGAGGGTAAATGGGGAAGAGGAGGAGCGTGTGTACCTCCTTGGTATATCGCCATTACCAGTGCGATTCTGTGCATGCCTGCCGTGTGAAGTCAGCTTCAGTGCGTTCAGCGGGACGTGCACAGGATGGCAGTTTATGCCTCTTCGCTGCCACCCACCCGCGGCGCCCCCTCCCCATTCCCAGCCGCTCCGCACCTCTCCTGGCGAGGGCTCTTACCCAGTCGCGCTGGCTTGTCAGAAGGAGACCTTTGCCCCTCCTGCCCGGTCCCTCGGTCGCCCCAGCCCCAGCGCGGCCTCGACCTCCTCCTCCCGTGCACAAACAAGCCGATTCCCCTCGCCCCCGCCTCAGCAGCGGACTGGGCGCTGCCCCTGCGCAGCAACCTGCGCGGCCTCGCCTGGCTGTCCGGAAGGCTGGGAGCACAGCGCGGGCGGAGGCGGAGCGGCGAGCCTCTCGGCTGGACCGGCGGCCGCAAGGGCAACCTTCTGCCGGCCGAGCCGGGCACGCTGGGCAGAGACGCGGGCGGGCGGCGGGCCGTGCGCGCCACGCCTGGGCAAACGGGGAGCCCGAGCCGCCGCTCGGGGCTGCCCTGGTCCTGTTTCCGGCAGCCGGTTGCCTCCCCGCGACCCGGCTGCGATCGGAAGCTTGCCTAGGGCTCGTCAGAAGGCGCTGCAGCCTCGGCGAGAGGAGCAACGCTGGCCTCTCCGCTGGGCTAGGTCCCTTCGAGTTCGCTTCTGGGCCAGTGGGTTGCATTCAGTGTGTTCGGTCCGATCCTGCTCTGATGAAGCTCTAATGAATTGTAATACACCCATTCTGTGACCAAGACTGGATGCAACCCTTTTTAATTGCAATCTGGGGAGCCTTGCTTCTGAGTAGACACAACTGCGGTTACACTAGCTGTGTCTCTTTCAAACGGTGCCTTTTAGGACAGCCTTCCCCAACCTGGTGTTGGCTGAGGATGATGGGAGTTGTATCCCAACACATCTGGAAGGATCTGGTGGGGGAAAGCTGGTTTAGGCTAACAGCCATTTCCCGGTACCCTCATTCCCACCTCACCAGCAATATGGTATCACGACTACTCATGGCTGAGACTCTGCATATGTCAGGTTATATTTGCAGTGTTGTTAAGGATCTCCGTGATGCTCTCAAGGAAGTGGCTCAACTCCTAGATTATGACTTGTGTTTGTGGATCTTTGACCCGAACCCACTCCAAAGAGAGACGAGCAGCCCTAGCTAATCCTAAAGCCACTGACTGGTAGAAGGAAAAAAGGGCAGAAGGAAGGAAAAGGTCTTTTGGAAAGCACCGGCTCCTCCTGTCCATTCTCAGAAGTCTAACAATCCCTTTCTACATCAGCATACCTGGAAGTAAAATCTCATTCGTTTCATGTACACAGGAACCATCACTATTACTGATCTAGTTAGGGTGCAATGCTGTGTATGTTCGGACATTAAAAAGGGAAAATTCTACACGTTCCTAGTTTTTCCCAGCAAGAATCGGCATCACATGAGAGATGTGATGCTGAGGACAAAGGACCACGCTTCTCCTCCTAACTTCACCTTACAATGCTTTTCTCTGACATTCTTCTCTGTTAGTGGGAGAGGTGCCTGCGCCACCTCATTCGCCCCCTTTGTCCTCCCCAGCTTAGAGCAACTTCTTCTCTAGCTAGGCACCTACAGCAATCTTACCTGAGTTCTCAGGACCAATTCTTCCTGCCAGCATCTTGGGAAGTTTGCTGTGTACCCACTACACTTATTTCACATATTTTAACATCCTTTTTGACTTGCTCCAAGGTAACCCAACGCATGCCCGATATGCTGGACTTCTCATCCCAGCCACTCTAGCCAGCTAGAGGAGATGCTGGCAGTTGGCATAGTTTCACTTCTTCCAGATGTGTCCCACTGCGTCTCCCAGCATTCCTCATGGCTCCCTGGGGAAGGCTGAGACGTTTTGTCCGACACATCTGGAGGGCATGAAAATGCATCCATGTTAGTTAGGGGTTAAAGTCCATCACCTCTGGTAGGCAGCCAGTCATGTATGGATTTTTATGCATTTATTAATTTATATTCAGCCTTTTTTCTTTCAAGGAGCAAAAGGGGCTACCATAATCATTCTTTTAGTCTCAATTTTATCCTCACAACAACTTTGCTAGGCAAAGAGTCCGTGACTGGCCCAAAGTCACCCAGTGCGATTCAGAGTTGAGCAAGGACTAGAACCCAGAGCTCCCTGTTCTTCGGGCCAACATTTCCCAGGGTGGGAAATGCCTATTCAGTTAGGTGAACCTGCAACATAGAAATGCTTGTACCCTCTTCTGTTCAGCCTATCCCCCAATCTGATCTCCTCCAAATGTTTTGGGCCATCAATCCCAGTTAGGATGACCAGTGGTTAGGTAAGCTGGGAAATGTGGTGCAAAGTGTCTGCTGAACGGTCAGGATGGTGATGGCTGCGTTCATTCATTCACAGACCCGCGAGCCGAGCTGTCGTCCTTCTGACTTGACCTCTGACTAGAATAGTATCACTTCTGCCTGGCAGCACTCAATTAGCATCCAATCCTAATAGATTCCTAAGGATGGGTTTGTGGGATATGGGATCCAGGGAAAAGACTGCATAACTATCCCCACTGACCTCTTCCCATTTGATATCAATGGAGTTTACCTCTGAGTTGCACAAATAAGATGGGGCTGCAGGTCTCGACTGTGGTTTTGCATAGAAACTGTGGACTCCAATGGTCTTTGCAAAAGACGTTCTGCATGTCTTTTGGAGTTACCTGCATATCTCTAGGAAGTAAATGTGTCTGGGAATGCAGCTGAATCCATGTTAAGTCTCTGGGGTCAATTCCCTTGTCTGGTTCAGTCTGTGCAAAGTTTGACAAAAGAAATAGAACCAGACCTGGTTGTCAAACCTGAAAATTTGCTTTCTGGCTGTCTTTCAACGGAAAAGAGGAAAATGGGGAGGGGTGTGTTGAGGTTTGGAGACTGCGCATTCTGTTTATCTGACAGAATTGTGTTAGATTAGTCAGAGTTTCTGTCTTCATCTTTCTTTTGCAAGGATCATAGCGGATGGTCCTCTTTGCCCCATAACAGTACAATTTCTTGACTGCCCAGGAGGTGCCTCTACCCTACCCGTCTCATCCTCTTGCAACTTGGCAGTTAAACAAATCCAGGAGAATTGGAGGTGGGGAAGAGCTTATCAGTCCAACTCAAAGCCCCAATATAGGAAAATACTAAGATTTATTATTCAAACAATTATCACAGGCGTTCATACTTCTCAGTAAGTCTCAAGAGAATGGGTAGAACTTCTTAACAAAGACACAGGTGTAGGGCAGCGGCAGCTACCCTTGAGATCTGGATGTTGTTTCACTTGCAATTGGATGCTGCTGCTGGGACGAGGGTCCTTGAGAGGTCACAAAGCTTAGGATGAGATCCTGTAGTCAGTCTACTGGGATAAGCTAACCTCAAGCCCCGCGTGTCTACGGGGTGATAGATGGGAAATAGGACCAGCTCCTCTCCCGCTGCGTTCTAGACCAACTAGGGAGGGTGGGGGAAGGAGGAGAAAAGCAAAAGGAGTGATTAGAGTCCTGAACACTCAAACGACCATCTCCGGAGTCCAAAGGGACCCAAGGTTTCCATAGCTGTACCTAGTTAGTTGGGTTTCATTGCGTGAATTCTGTGTCTGCAGTCAGCTAGCAGAAAGTAACCGTGCTTTTCCATGGCTGCCCTTCACGTGGAGAACTCCCTAGGGAATTATGTTCTTTGTCTGTCCTAGCTGTGGGATAGAATGTTACTCCAGAACTGCATGGCCGTGTTTGAGGTACAATTTAATCCTATAAAATCCGTCCCTTATGAGTTGTAGCAGCCCTAGCTGAAGTCTCCTGTTACTTACTGGACATGTCGTGAGCGCCCCTGGAGAAGGAAACATTCCCCCGGATGTCTATCACTGCTGGTCATGGGGGTGGGGGTTAAATCTTACCTTTCACATTCCCACCGCTTTCCTGGAGGATAAACAACTGCACAATCCAGGAAAGCCGAAACAGCTGGATCTACTGTAATAAGTTTGTGTTTGCACACCTAAAGCTACAGTACTTTTCATACTGACCTCAGATTAAGTTCCATTAAGTGTAGTGGGTTATATAATCCTATATAGGATTGTCCTAGAAAGTTGCAATGCCTAGAAATCGGACCCGGAACATTTAAATGGGTCTTTGTTCCGAGTAAAATAGATAACGCTCCGATGGCACTGGAAAGATAATTGCAGTGAAAACAACGTGGTTTACGCCCGACTGGGTGAATGTTTTAAGGCTGCGATCCTGCCAGGCATCCCGTGCTAAACAAATACATGCTGGAAAATCGGACAAGACTTACAAGTGGATGCTCTGCCTTTTGATGCAACTCCCGCGAAGTTGAACAGAACGCCGCTTCAAGTCAGTTTATTCAGCCTCTCCTAAACCCTTTTCAGTCCTCCACTGATTTCCAAGGGATTTCTGCGAGCGTATGCTTAATGCTGCAGCCTGCCTGCCAAATCCAATACTTGCTCGCTCAGAAGTAAGTCCCACCAAATACAGCAGAATAGGAAGCGTTAAAGCTCATCTGAGTCCAAACCTAGACCCAAGTCCTGTTGCTTTCAATGGTTCTAACCTTCTGAGTAACTTTAAGTTACTGGCCATGATTTGGCTGATCGATGGACTTGAGTAAGTGTCACCGGGTTCGGAGAGTCCTGGCTTCCGTGTAAGGGTATTTAAAGTGTTACCCCATCCTGTTCATGTTTGCTTGAAAGTCCCACTTAAGTTCTCTAGAGCACCCTATTTCAGCATGAAACTACAGCATGGCGTTCATTTTCGGGGACGGTAAAACTCCATCTTCCAGATTTAATCTTTCCTTTGCTCCAGTCTTGGCGCCCTTCTACGAGAACCCAGGTACGTTAGGGCTACGATCCATGCGCACATTCGTGAGAGAAAGCTACCCTGAGCTGAGTAGGGCTTACTACAAAGTAAATGGAGACAACTCACGCTCATCTTCTTTCGCTAATTTTTGAGCTAAGGCTGGCCTTTGAACAAACGCTTGAGATCAGCCAGTGGCATCTCTAGGGCAGGATTTTTGGCAGAAGCTGAGGACCGCGCTAGGCAGAATACAGGGGACCTCCCCCCCCCCAAAAGGTAGAAAGAATGGCATTTTAAAAATAGACAAAGGCTGGCAATTTAAAGACGGAGATAAAACTATTAAATGCTGGAGCCTAACTTGAGACAAATTCCCTAGCTGAGCCACTGCCGAGAGCAAATAAAAGAACGAGCACAGGAAGAAAAGTGCACGATCGTGGCGGAGGGAAACATCGCCAAAGGAAGGCAGATGACCGAAGGGTACTCCGGCTTTCTTGACTTTGAGCTGCGATCCTGAGACCCAGATCTTAAATTAAACTGCAATCCTAAATCAGGCTTGCCTGGGAATAAATCTCCTTGAACACAGTACGGCTTACTTCAGAGTAGACACGCAGCGTTTGGGACTGTAAGCGATCAGTCCCCTAGGACTTGCGACCTGATCCCATGCTTCCATATTTACTCGGAAGTAAGTCACCCTGTACAATGGAGCTTATTCCCCGTGTGTCCACAGGATGGCAACCTAAAGACCTGAACCTTCGCATTAACCTTCAGGTTTACTGATGAAAATGTTTTCAATTTCATAATTTCTGCTTGAGGATGCCAATCAGTCAGTAAAGCAGGAGCAAGAGAACACTTATTTCAGAAGTACCCTTTTGAAATAAGTCCTCTGGCTGAAATACTACAGTTTCTAAAGTCCAAGAAGCCATAATAGTTTCTAAAGTCCAAAAAGTTGCCCGACCTGAAAGAATAAAGCGACGGTGTGCTTCGTGGGGGGAGCATTTCTGCTCCCATACTCTGTTGAACATTAACAGCCTGGGAGCTGCATTGCGGTGTAAAATGTTACGTATAAAAGTGAATCATCTCTCAGATTCTTGCAAAAGACCCCATAAAAGTAGCTTTGTAAAACTTGGTATGCACTTAATCCTTTAGACTTGACTTCTTATGTTACCACGACATATTTTACACCCTAAAAACAAGAAATCCGCTCCCGCTGTTCTTAAATGACTGTCAGGATCTTATTTTGTTCTTCTCACCGCCCCCCCCCACGCACCCTCCGAACAGCTGGGGGTGCTGGGAATTGTAGTCTGGCTGGCGAGGGGGAACTGTTCTAGCAGCACAAGAAGATCATGGACCGCCATCACAACCAACGTCACTGGCGCGGTCCAAGGAGATCTCTCAGAAGGCACCGGGCTGGACAACAGGATGAAGGCAGAGCGATGGCGTGGGAGGCGTGCAGAGGTGCCCGCCTTCGGATATTGCTGGCAGAGGCTACTGTACCGTAGGTATAAGGGGACAGTCCATATGAAATCCCACCGCCCGCGATAATGAAAGGTCCATTATTTGTTTTCCTAGTAAAATCTTCCCAGCCATTTCTCTGGGATAGTGGCGACGACGATTCTTTCCAGAGTGCAAAATAACGTGCTAGAGATGAAATGAAGTTTCATTTTCTGTCTCCTCACTTGTTGCCATTCTTGTTTTGGAGTACGTAGCAAAGACACCATATTTACAATCCGATTTAACTGTGCTAATCCATGAATGTTTAATTCAAAACGAGTCCCTCTATATTCATTGTGACTTATGCCTGGGTAGACAGATCAGTCAGAAAAGTCCCATGGAAATGGGATTTCCTTTCTTCTGAGTAAACACATATAGGATCGCCCTGAGCCAGTTCAGAAGAGTCCCTTCTGGTCCTGGCAGCGCAGTTCCCTTTCTTCAGCACAAGCGCTCACACACAGCGCAACACTGACACACCCTTGACACCTCTGAGAAGTATAAACGTAATAAGGCATCCGAAGCTGCAGCGCAAATTATTGATTCGACTGCTCAGAGCTGAAGGACCAAGAGAACCAGATCCTGTGACTCTTTACTCAGAGGTGCCTCCAACCACTTTCAATAAGGGTTAGGGTTTTCACCTAAACATGCATACGATCGCGACTTTGGCCACATCTATAGGAGGGCCATGGCTGGAGTCCTCGGCACTCTTACCTGCAGCCAAGCCCCGCTCAAACCCCCTGATATTTCAACGCCGTTTCAGGCAGAGGACTGAGCTACATAGTGCAAAGGTACAGGGCAGGAATTCAGTTCTATTACTACACTCAACAAGCTGCTTGGCCCTTCTCTTCCTAAAATGCACCTGAGGGATGCGCCCAAAACCTCTCACAAGAGCTGCTGCAGGCTGGACATCAGGAAAAGCTTCCTCACTCACTGTCAGAGCAATACGACTGTGGAACCAGCTGCCTAGGGAGGTGGTGGGCGCTCCCACACTGGAGAACCTGGGCATCCATCTGAGTGGGATGGGGTAAACTGGTGTCCTGCAATGGTAGGGGGTTGGACTCGATGACCTTTATGGCCCCTTCCAACTGTACTATTCTATGATTCTATGCTCACTTTTTTGGGACACGCCCAGACTTACTTCTGAGTAAACGTGCAATGTATCGTCCCCACCGCCCTCCCCAGCTCTCCATGGCATCAGTAACATCCCCTCCCCGCTCGCTCCTCCTGATCCCGGAGCCAGCGCAAGGCTTTCCCGCACCATTTTCTCCCGCAGCACTCGTGGGGGGGGGGGGGGAGAATCTTCGAAATAAGCCAAGGTTCGGGACCTCCTAATTCGCCGGACTAGTTTCAAGGGGCGCGCGTGAACTGCAGACCACTCGATCACTCCAGGGTCCCTCTGCCCGAGCCTCGGGAAGAGAGTGGAGGCTCAGTTGCTCCGCTCCGCTCCGCTCAGAGGCCGGGCGACGTTCATTTCCTCGGCTTGGCTGCCGGGCGGCGCGTTCTCTTCTCTGTATTTGTCGCCCCCAAGACGCTGTTCCGTTCTCTTCAATCTGGCGAACGCTTTCGCGAAGCGCGCCCCGCTCTGAAGTCGCAAAGGCGAGATGGCCAAGGCGAGGAGCGCTCTGCTCTTCCATTGGACCGCTCCGGAGAGAAGCTGTCTCTCCCAGTGCGCCTAGATCACGACGGGGTGCGTTTTCCGCATCTTCAGTTGCAGGGCTCCAGCCTTCGTCCGGATCGCCAGAGCAAACCGGGCACGACTCCCATCCAGCCCAGGACAAGGTAAGGGCCAGGGCTTTGGTCAGCCTAACGTTCTGGGGAGAGGCTGTAGGCAAAATTGTACACTTCTTAAATGCTTCGTTAAAAGAACAAGCAAGCAAGAGGGAGTGAGAATTGGGAGAAGGCCCACCTAGCCCACACCTGGGCACAGGTTTGAAACCGGCCACTGCAGGCTATGCAACCGTCTGGTCCTTTCCTCTGATCATTGACAGAGGCTTCCATTCTTTTTGCAGGTTACTGCACACCCATGTTGTGATTCTTCTGGCAGCATCCTATAGGCATGAACAAAGCATACACCCATAAGCCCATGCTGCATTTATTCTATATTTAAAGTGTGAATAAATTAGGTTGACTACATCCAGGTATGCTATCACCACCCGGGGCTAATTCTTCTATGACTGTGCAAATCAGTAGCATACCAGCTGTGGTGATAATAACAACAGACCGCTTGTGGACAACCCCCCTTTAGAGATGCTCTTTTTGCCCCTCTGGAAGGACTCTTGTCTTTCAATAAATATATTTGCCCAGAAGCAAGTTCAGTTTTCAGTAGCCAAATACAACGATGGAAGGAAGTTTCACCTGTTGCATAGAATGGTTGAAGGCATCCCTCCCCCAAAGAGAGAGAGAAAGGGAGAGAGAGGGAGGGAGAGAGATCCAGACAACCTGGCTTCCTTTTACAGGAGTATCACATTCTTGGGTTCTCTGTATTACCAACAATTCTACTGATCATTGTAGGAAATTCTATACCACTCTTCATCAGAATGACTCCAGGTTAGATTACAATAAAAGGAAAATATATTATCCACATAAAATAATAAAACATGAGCACTGGATGAATGTTATTTTATACTGTCCTGTGCATTGCAAGAATGATTCAGCCTCTGCTCTAGTTTTTCCCTGAAACAAGTGGCACATATAAGCAACCACAGCACTTTTAAAAGACTGTTAAAAATGATGGTAGTGCTTTTTCTGTAAATTCGATAAAATGCTGCTATAAGAAATGTGTATGTAGCAACTGATTTTTGTTTCCAACTCCAGGAAACTGTTGTGTTGATGAAATCTAGGGGTAAGTCTTGGTCCATGGCTGCTTCCATTCCTGCAGTGAGACATGCAGCAAACACACGGAGGTAGCAAAACCAGCAAGAGTTGCTTTGCTAGCAAGAGTAGGAATAAAAGCAGCCTTTGTCCACTGCTTTGTAGAAAGAGTATCATTTCTGGACTGGTTGTGAAGCAAGGCTTTTATTTTGATCCCAAACAAACAAGCAAGCTGATTTTAAAATGAAAGAAAATACTAGCTCCCTTCCAAATATTTATACTGTCCAGCATGAGTTACAACCTCTGTTGGTTTCCTACTCTAGGATTTGAGAAAGGTTAGGAGCTTAACTTTCCAAACTTGGTAGGTTAATAAGCTCTGATAGGTTAAGTAACTCATTTAATGCACATTTAAGTTACCAATTAGATACAGGAGGGTTTTTCTCACTAGAGAAATCAATCCAAGTTAGTTAATATAGGTTAGCTAAACCATGTTATGATTATGCAGGCAGTTTTAGCACTGATCAAAAATGCCACAAACGCATTACATTTAACTCTTCTTCAAACAAGTTTAAGATTTCCTCAATGTCAAACAGATTCTTTCTAATCCATATTGAGTATATTTTGCTTGAGGCCTTAATATAGGCCGATTCACCCGGCAGGGAAAAACTCCACTGGCTAACATGGGCTATATAAATGGGACTTACCTGCCATATTTGGCTCCGGTTGTGCACAGAAGTCCTCTTCAGTATGATTAATCTTGCTTGCTACAGTAGACAGTGCTTAAAATGGTCTGGGATTTAAACAAACAATGCTACTGGGAACCTCTCTGCAAAGCAAACAAACTTTAGAAAGTATGTAACCAGCATATTAAAAGAAAAAGGCAGTGGGGGGTTGTTTTTATTTTTTCCTCAAGTACTGCCACTTAAGGACCCCTCAAGAGGAACAAGGGGGCCCAGGCTTAAAGCAGGTTGGCAAAGGACTCAAGAGGAACAAGGGGGCCCAGGCTTAAAGCAGGTTGGCAAAGGACTCAAGAGGAACAAGGGGGCCCAGGCTTAAAGCAGGTGGGCAAAGGACGTTGGTCTGTAGCACCAATCCAGCCTGAAGGCAGCATGGGAGGAGTGCACTGTTTGTCTGTCCGTTCTAGCCCTCCTTCCTCCTCCAAGAAGTCTGCAAAGTGCCATTCAAGATCACAAGCATAACACTATTAATAATGAGGATACTGACAGAGAAAGGGAAGGACCCCCCCCCACAACACACACTCCCTATCCCACCTTCCTCACCCTTCTGACATTGAATATAACAAGATGCACCTTGCAGGGTGCCTCCTGTCAAGGGGGGGGGGGCTCTTTCTCTTCCTCTGCCACTGCCACCCCTGAAGCAGCAAGGAGAAAAGGTGACACGTTAGAAGGCTGACACCATGTTATGTTCCTGATTACATCATGGGGCAGGGCGGGGTGGGGTGCAGGGGTGAAGAAACAGGGTCCAGGCTGTGCTTTGTTTTCAGGCTCAGAATTGACCAAAGCATGTGGTGCTGAAGCAACCAAGCTACAGTGGCACCTTGGCTCACGAACTTAATCCGTTCCAGAACTCTGGTCGTGACCCAAAGTGGTCGTGAGCCGAGTTAAATTTCCCCATAAGGGTCAATGTAAGTAAGGTTAATCCATTCTGTAACTATTTTTTTTAATCAGAAAAAAGTGAAGCAAAGTGACAAAGAACAACAAAGATCGTGGCCATTTCCTCGCCTCCCTGAGCACGAGTGTGGCCATCGCCCCGCCCCCGCAGCACAACCACAATTGTGCCCCTCATCCCTGCACACGCCCATCTTCCTGGCGTGTGGGGGGGCCGAGACGGGGGCAAACACAGGAGCACTGGGGGTGGGGGAGATGGGCACAATTGTGCTGGGGGTGGAAATGGCCGAGATTGCAATTGCACTCCTGCAGGAAGGATGGGCGCAATTTCAGCCATCTCCCCCCCCCCCACCGCCCCCAGCACGATGGTGGCCATCTCTTCTCTTGGTGGGCTGGGGAGATGGCCACGATCACAGTCACCACCCAATGTGGAGTTCGCGACCTGAGGCAAAATTTTTATGAAATTTTTGTTCATGACCCAATTTGGTAGTGAACTGAAGTGTCCGTGAGCCAAGGTACCACTGTATCTTATAAGCTTTAGGGCAGTACTCCCCCCCTCCCCAAGCCTGGCAGTGGGAGTGTCCCTGGCTCTGTTAAGCAGCAGTATAAAACCAGTAAAGGTTCAGTCCTATGCACAGAAAGAAGGCCTACAGTTCCCAGTGTGCTCCAGCCACCCTTGTGTCCTCAGGCAATCCAACTGGTCATTACAAACGTTCAGGAGCTTGTCTTGCCACCTGGCAGTGGCAGGTGACTCTCCCTGCAGCAGGAATTGCATGATGGAGTGTCACCCTGGAAATTGGCCCTCTGTCCAACTGTCATGAACTTAATTTTCAAAGGAGAGGGATTTCACTGAAAGAGGCCTCCAAAGAAACTCTTAATTGGTGCATAGATTCATTCAGTTTCTCTTCTTACTGTTTCTAGGCTTGGAGTGCTTGAAGCCATGGCTTCCAAGGAAGCCAGACCTGAATACCCCTAATCCTTTTCTGAAGGGACAGAAGAGTAGCATATGGAGCCAGCTTCTTCTGGAAGAATTGGCATGGAGTCAGATTGTTTGGGGACTCCTGCTTCAGAGCACCAAGGGTGGTTCCTAGGGCTGCCCTACCCTTATGGAGATGGTTGCCTTAGGCAGCAGCTACTGGATTACATGAAACTGTAGTAAATCATTACTATAATTAAATGTGTTGTTAATTGATTTGTACTGCCAGGCATGAAAGCAGTTGTAAGACCTTCTGTCTCATACGTGCAAAGAACTGGAGCAGGTTTTAGGCAGTATGAGCCTTGCTTGCCTGATGTGTGTGTACATGTGGGATGGCATTTATTGTTTTGCCTCAGGCAGCAAAATGTCTTGGACCAAATCTGGGCAGTCCTGTAGGACAGAACCCTTGAAATGGCAGTCCCAAAGCAGACCTGCCCCTCTTTTTAGAAAGCTCTCTGAACAAAGAATGTGCTAAGCCTGGCAATGCCGCTTAGATCCCAAAAGTACATTCTAGGCTGACTCTACAGTTTCACCTTCCTTCCCCCCATAATGCTCCTTATGTAAAAGAAGTGAAGTGCCAATTATATGAAGAGACATAACCACATCCTCACAGGTGACTGCTGGTCAGTTTGATTCTCCCAGCAATGACCCAGCCCCAAAGAAATGCGTCGGAGCTTTGTGATCTTCTCTGCATCTTGCTGATTGGCAAAGATCTTCCAAGTGTGTGGTCCAACACCCCAGCTACCATATCACACTGGTCTTGGCGCTCAGGTAGACCTCTCCTCTCCTCTCACCTGTAAACTGCTCTCATAAGTTAATCCTAGGAGCCTGATGAGTGTGTACTAGTAAGCTAGTCTGATGTTTCACTTCCATTTAACAGCAACAGGCTATTTCTGGACCTCTCAATGTTTGGTTCTTTAATAAATATATTGAATTGGAAACAGGAGCTGGGGTACTGCTTTACCTAGTTTGGAGTTGCCCTTTTCCTTGCACTGGATCACTAGGCAAATATGGTAATCTGGTTATTTGTGATGTTTAAAAGAAGGGAACTATTGTTTTGTGTATAAAAGCCATAAGACTAGATTCCCAGGCATCCCAGTTACACGTTATTGAATATTAATATTCATCACTAGGTTATGAGTCATCAAACATTAACATTCAATAAGAATTATTACTGTGTGGATGGCGGCAACCTGTCTCTAAGGAAAATAAACAAGGCAAACTTCCTACCTCACAGGGTGGGGGTATGGAGGTATTACTTGCCACAGGGCAGCTCCTGAAGAACTAACTTCCATTTTGCCTCTTCAGTAGTCTCAAAGAGGAAATTGCCACAGCTGTGTTTGAATGGTGTGCCTCTACATGTGTTCGTGACTAGGTAGGCATGCCAGGGCCGCACACCAGCTCTGGAGATGGTCTTGCCTTCTTTGACTTACAGACTTGCCTACTCTTGGCTGTTGCCAAGCCCATGGTTGGCATGCTGCCCTGGCAGGCTTGCCTGGAATCACTGTGCATTCTTAGGCCAAAAGAAGATTTCCTATGCTTTATGGGTCAAACCCAAACCTTTCGAACTGTGCTTGGAAACAGATGGGAAGCAAGTACAGAGTTCTGAAACTTTGGAGAAATAAGAGCCAGGCTGTCAAACTTCACATTAACTGAAGTTCTAAAGGCAAGCCTTGATGTTACCAGAGCATGGTTAACCAAGGACCAGGTGACAATTTTGATCATGAGGAGACAGTGGTGTATGATCACGCCGTCTTCATGTCTAAGCCTTTTCTGTGAAGCCATTCTTGTTCTTCAGTACTCTCCACTGGGCCTACATTTGCTGTTTCTTGCTGTTGTCCATTGTCTTGTATTTAGTACATTTAGAATGTCCCATGAGAAGCAGCTTTTAGTTATGTTTTTATAGTTCTGGGGTAACCTAAACATCAGCTGAAACCTGGAACAGTCACTCAGTTATCTGTTGCTCACATTTCAATTGCCTAGGTAGCTCTTACTCATTGTCTCCGGGAGTTTGGACTAGATATGACCTGGAAACCAAGTGCTTCTGGGCAATACCTAAGCCAACTTAAAAGTGCTCTTTACTGCTAAATGGGCTCGCCAAGGCCAACTTCCTGGAATGGGGACGTCCAAGATGCACATACAGTTATCTTTTAAGACTCTTTCTCAATAAGTGATGTACAAACAGATTAATTCTGCTAGTTTAATGAGAGAGGGCATGATTATGGTAAACACTAGAATTTTTATATAAGATTCAGATAAATCTTCCTCAGTGTAGAGCTACCTGCAGAAAGTGCAGCCGGGAGTTCATCCACTGTCCTTTCTTTTAGGGGTTTCTAACAGCAGAAGATACGGCAGTATTGTACTCTGTACCTGCTTTTCTTTTATGATCTCTTTTCTATAGGCTGCTAATAAAGTTCTTCAGTCTTTTCCCATGAATGTGTGCTTATTGCTTCTGGATTAGAGAGAGAGGGAGAGAGAGAGCGCAATAGCTATTTCAGTGGCTCTTATTGAAATCAAAGAAATTGAAATACTTAGCTAACTTTCTTCAGATTCTGCTTCTTACATGGAAATAAGCCCTACAGCCAATCAGTGAGAGCTCAAACCAGAACCAGTGTTAGCTGTGTCGTCATGTCCCACATGGTCTAAGGGCAAATTAGACTCCGTTGTGCAAATCATTGGAGAACAGTCTAGAACTCCGAAGGGCGTATGCTGGAACTCTTGGAAATGGTTCCCGGGGGTTGTCCCTGGGTCCAACATATATGACTTCCTTTTAAGTGCTTTCTTTTTTCTGCCAAAGAATTCGCTGCTGACAAAGCAGCAGTCCAGTTATGAAGGAAAACAGCAATTTAGAATAGGAAAGAATGAAACTGCTTTCATCTGCCAGCATTCCTGAGCTGCTTTTCCCGAGGGACTGAAGCCTCTGATAACAGTGGAGTCCATTTAGGCAGTTTTACAATGCATTTTGACATAAATGTGCATGTGTGAGGGGCAAGTGTAAGGTCCGTGTTCTCAGTTGATCTTTCGTGACTGGAATATGACTTGCTCTTTAATTTATGTTGTCAGATGTCTGTCCTTAATTATTAGTACCATGTCTTAGTCATAATTCAGATCTATCTGACACAAATATCATGCACAACACGATGTTTGGGGATTTCCCTGAAGCAGAACCTTCTACTGCAAGACTCCTTGCTCACAAAAAAAGTTAGAATAAAAATTGGACAAGTCTCTGGATCCTAAAGCCATTATTTTGGGAAGCTGTTCATAAGCATCCTCTGCCTGCACTCCTAAGTTTATGGAAGATATAGACAAGAAGAGCAGCATTCAGTGTGCAGCTGGATAATCCAAACTCAGGTGTGGATGATTCATAATAATATTAAAGCATTCATAAAGCACTTTAGAGTGTTTGAACCTTATCACAATTTCATTGCATGCTCCAGTCAAGCAATAGAAGCTTAATCAACATGGGAATACAGTTGCTCTTTTCTTCACGTGTGCCACTTCAATGTATCTAGTGACATTTCTCATGACTTCCAAACAGGAAAAATCAGGTTTAAGGTCTCACTCCAAATGAGAAGCTGATGCTCATTCCATATATTGGTTTGGAGAGAGTTTGATTTGGCTTGGACTAAATCAGAGTGAGCCCAGGTTTGAAATTCAATGTTTTGTGCTTCACATTGATTATCATGGGAGATCAAAAAATGGTTATACTCTCTTTTTTTCTTGCAGTCAGAATTGGATCATATTGGCAGGTATGGCAGGAAGGGATTATATTCAGGTGAAGATTGTGCTTTATAAACTTTAAACAAAGCAGTATGGTATTTTTGGTACTGGACACCTTTGCACATTAATAATAATTTAAAAAGAGAAACTGCTGGCAGAACTGGATGGAATTTTCAGGGTTTGTTGCCACTTCTGCAGGAATTAAGCCTGCCATATTTTATCAATAGGTACAGAAAGCTTTGTGCAAGAGCAGTCTTGCCTTGTGGGGTTACCCCCCAAGCTGGATAATTTTTTGGGGGGGGGGAGCTGTTATGAAAATGCCAGAGATGGAACCCACAACATTTCAGAAAGCTAGGCACCATATTTTTTGTGAAAGAAGCCTATTCAAATAAGGAAGGGCTTCAACTGTCTTTACTCTTGCTAAACTTGGTTTATGGGGCAAAGGTTATATGAAAATTGCATATGTCACAGAGCTATCTCAAGGAAAGAGCTGAAAACTATTTTTTTCTGCTCAGTTAACCGAAATTCTCAGAAATGCAACGGATGTGGATTAAGGATAGATATGGCTGATCTAATAGCAAAGTGAAATGTTCAGCATTTCACAAGGAAGCACCCAGTGCTTCACCCTACAAAGTACGGCATGATTCCTCAAACTCCTTCTAATGTTCCTGCTCCATGTGACTCATTCCTGTTCCATCTGACTAGTTTCTCTTCCCAGAACATGTGTGCCTGGGACTCGCCAGAGCAAGAACAAAAACAGGGCTGAATGAACAGACCTTGTTCAGCAACAGATTTATAAATCCCAGCTGGGTGTTCTTGGCTTCAAAAAATAATTCATATAGGTTGCAGTCTCTGAAGCACTCTCTAGCTAGATAACACAAAGCAGGGCTACAAAATATGCATTTGTTGTTCAGACAGTATTAAGGAATAACAGAACTTTGCAATGATAAAAACAAGCAAGCACAGTACTATTGGCAATGCAACCAAGAGGATTAGAAGCATAACTGAAATAGTGGCTAGCATATTTCTTAGTTAAAATCAAAGTTCCCTTTTATTTTAACCAATAAAGCAGTCATCATTAAGATGTTACGGTTACCTATCTAGCAGACATAGTGGATACAGCTTAGGTCTGGTGGGCTTCTCATTCCCTCAGGGTCTCTCTTACCAATACTGATATAAATCTAACTATCTGTTATATTCTGCCTTGTGATAACCCTAATTCAAAACATGCATCTATGCCTCTTGACATTTCTTATTCGATCATATCACCTGTTCACACCCTCAGAAGGGACTCTCCATAATGTCTCCAGGCTTACAGCTAACTTCAGAATAACTCTTGGGAAAATCCATCTCCTTATGGGGTAATGAGCATCTTTTTTAAATCTTCAGGGGTTAACCCACCTCATGCAATAAGCTTCTTTGCCCTAGTTCCAAGAACAGAGTTTTGCACTTCAAGCTGGCTGATTGCATACATAGTCAATCATCCTCACTTACAGCGAGCATACACAAAATAACATGAAATTGTTGTTGAACTGCCCAGAGAAGTATACTATTCACTAAAAGCGAGGTATAGAAAAGAGATAAATAAAGCAAAAGTTTCTGTGAAATGCAAAACATTTGTATTAACAATACCCCTTACGTTCATACCTTGTGACAGCGGGCTACAGCACTAGCAAAGGGCACTGAACACTGCACCAGTCCTATGAAGAATGGCTTCAGCAACCTGCCTCTAAGGCACTGGGGTTGCAGAGCCCTGGTAAAATCACGCCCTGTGATTAGAGTTGCCAGTCACAAAATGCCCTCCTGTTCCTCGCTCTTCTCTCCACCCAGCTGTTTTCCTCATCTGGAGAGTCTGGGTAGAAAATTATCAATTTTTGGAGCTGCATTGTCTGTGTCTCTATGTCCCTCCAGATTTTCTGGAGTATTAAGGTCTGGGTTCTGCCCACTTTGGTGTGGGGGGCTTTTTGAGTCAAACATCTGCTGAATCAATCCAGATCAGCATACCCTTCCTGCAATCCATTATGTGTCTAGCCCTGCTGCCTAGGCAGCCTTTGCTCTCAGTTTGAGCTCGTAGGTTTTATTGGTCAATCCATGCTAAGAGACTGAAATGGAACAATTAAACTCTGTTTTTTCTTTCAATATTTGTATACTTTCGTGCTCCGAGCAACAATAACTTCTGCTATTGGGAGGCACAGAAATAAAGCAAGCAAGCAAGCAAGCAAGCAAGGAGAATATCCTTTGAGGGTCCATAAGATTGTTCTCAGCTCAGAGGCTGGAGATAGCAGTGACTCAGCTATGCAAACTAGAGCTCTGCCCCCACTGCAGCTGATTTGGAAAAAACCATGCCGCTGCTTGCCAAGGTTGGGAAAGACATGTCAGTGAGAGGTTCAAAGGGGTTTTGGGGAGGAGGGGAGGAGACTGGAGCAACTGGATATGAGGTATCCTGATGGTTTCTGGTCTCCTCCTCTCCCACTCTCTTCCAAGTGTCCCAGCTAGGCAACTGAAAATGGTTGACTGGCAAAAATGCAGAGCTGGAACACAGGGAGGTGAAGATCACTCCCACCACTCCTCCTCCTCTCAAAGGATGCTGGTAAACCTCCAGATTTGGGGACTTACAGGCATTTTGGTTGGATTACACCCTAACTGATAGGCTTTTTTTGGCTTCTGTTTTACAGATGAGCAAATTTCTCTATTTCTTCAATAGAGAAAGAAATCTGATGCATGAATATATTAAAATTTTAGTAAGTTTCTTATATCTCATTGGTCACAAACATTGATTAATTAATTCCAGAGGAGTAGCTATGTTACTCTGTTGCAACAAGAATAACAGAGTGTCTTGTGGCACCTTAATTTGACTAACTTAAAGAGCAGCTTGTTAGTCCTTAAGGTGCCACAAAACTTTACTATTAACTAATTTGCTCTAGCTATTTGTTGCTTTATAAAACACATTCTCTAAGTGGAATAAAATCAAGTGAAGAACAAAATCAAACTTACGCAACATAGTTAACAGTGCACCCAAATTCATGGCTTTAAAAATATACTGATTTCATTACCAAAAGGCCTGGTTGAAATGTGACATGTTTAAGTGTTTTCCAAAGCAAGTTACATTTTTGTCAATGTATGATGAGATGCTTTTCTTAACTATGAGCCATTATCTCTTTAATAAGGTGACACGTGGTCTGTGTTGTGAGTTATGTTGTCTCCTTCATGATACATTGCATACCTGAAATTTTTTAAATGACAGTCTCTTTTCTTTTGAATGGCAAAAGAAACCCAGCATGCCAGTTCGTATGTGCTTCTAATTTTATAAAGGATAATATAAACAATAGTACTAAATACCAGATCATACAACTTGGCCCATTTGGTACAGAAGTTAGAATATGGATCTAGATATAGGCCGGGTGTTTTTGCTTTGCTTTTTGCTTCAGGATAAGATAATTTGTTGGCTACCTTCATGAAAAATAAGCTTAAGTTTTAGAGTACGCTTGAAAGGTATTTGGTAAACAAGAGGCATTGTGGCACAGTGGTTAAAGGGTTGGCCTGGGACTTGGGAGATCCAGGTTCTAGTACCCATTTAGACATGGAGCTCACTACTGAGTTTGAGCCATTCCTAATTCTCAGCCTAACCTATGGTGGTTGTCGTGAGGATAAAATACAGAGAATAACCTTGAAAGCTACCTTGGGTTACATGCAAAGGAGAGAAAGGTGAACTAGAAATGTAATGTAAACATCATTGTCATCATCATCAGTGCTCTGAGCCTCTCCTACCCAAGATCATTTTCATTTACTTTATCCCCTTACATAGGAATTCCATGTGCTGATCAAAGCATCCATGGTGCTTTAGTTTGGGAGCATAATCTTGAGGATAGATAAGCTAACAGGCCATTGAGGGGACTGGCAGCATGCTCTACAGGTTATTGCTCACTTCACCCTCCCTGCCAGAAAAAAACTTGGCTCCAACCCAGTTCTTCTGGGATGAAGAAAGGGAGAATAATGCTCTGCCCCACCCCCCATTCATCATCCAAAGCAGCAACAGCTTTGTTCAAGCAAAAGCACCAGCAAGAGAAACTCAGACAAGCTCAAACTGCATTTTAATGCCCACTTAAAGTTCACTGCTTGTTCTGAACCTGAAAAAATGGCCTCTTCCTTCTCTTCTTAGTCTTGTCACTGTGCTTTGTAATGCGTGATTGCATGGCCAGTCTCTTTCATTTCATTATTACTGATGCGAGCAGTTTTATGAGATAATAGTTGTCTGAAAAATGGGGATAAAAATTACAGTACACAAACAGAGACTCCCATTGCAGTCGATGGGCTTAAATGCCAATGGCTGTCTCTCTGTGCTATGTTAACATTAGGTCTTTCACACATGGTTTTTTCCTCTTCTCCCTGAACCATAAACTACTTCCTAAAATCCTCCTGAGCTCAGAAATTGATTTGGAGATTTACACGACAGGGTGTGTGTATGTGTATGTGTGTGAAAGAGAAAGATGTGGGGAAAAGAACTAGCTGAGAAGGATAAACCTGGGTATTTATGTGGCTTTAGCTTGTGAGTGTCTCTGGATCACAAACAATGTGGTTTAGGCTGGTGTATACTTTCGGATTCACAGATCTGAGTACGTTTGCAGTATTTTCTAGTTGCAAGGATGAAGATCTGGGATATGAAGAGGGAATCTTTTTTGTCTGAAGGCTGGTACACTTGTGGTGAACTGCAGAAGTCTGCAAAGTAGCACGCAGCAGCATTATCTCAGATATCCCAGTATGCCTCCCCACGCTACAACAACCAGGAGCCCTCCTGACCTGGCCTGGTTATAATTGTAACTGTGTTCAAATGGCCTCTGGGACACACATGCACACACCATGTCCTGAAGTTCTCCAGGGAGAGAAGAAAGCTGAAGGGTAGACTCACCATTAGCAGTGGCTGTAGCAAGGCTTCTTTCTTTCCTCTAAGGATTTTGGGGTCTTGCACTGCCACTAATTTGGGGGTTTGTGTGTGTGTTTGTTGATTTAAGCTTACCTTATCATTGTGAGGAGAAGGAAGAAGAGGAGCAACAGCTGATGATGGCAACAATGCTGGGAAGAAAGAGGCCCCATTGAGGGTGTCTTATCCAAGGTCTTCGGAAACACGGGAGCAGCACTGACTTCGTCCCAGCTCTGGTCCTGGTCCCACTACACCTTGCTCCTTCAGCAGCTCTCAGCATGACTGATGGCCTGTGGCCAAGCTGATATTGTGCACCTTGCTTGTTCGCTTGCATCTTCTTCTCCTTCTTTGGCAGGCACATTCATTTGCAAATTAGATTTCCTTGTAAAGGTAAATGGTGATAGCATTCATCTTGCAAAGCAAGGTGCTTCCTGCAGTGAATTTTAAGGATTACAGACAAACAAGCACCTGAACACTTCTTGACAGCTGAAAACACACTTTTTGTGAGGCATCTGGAGAACCTTGGCCAGAGCCGCAAGCTTCTCATCCAGAAGGGGTAAACTGGTGGTGTGGTTGCATGGCGCCACCATCTCTGGCAGCACATGCCATGCAGTTCCTAAGAGGCCAGCATTTCCAGAAACAGGATATACAGATTTATTTATTTATTCATTTTTGGATGCAGGGAACACACACAGTATTACATGGATTTCATGATATGTAAATATTTTATAAGCAATTAAAATGTTAACAGGCAAATCTATTTGTGATGTGATTTTTATTTAAATAAAACAACCTCAGTAGAAGGGCCTTTTTGAAATAAAATTGGTGGGAGGACTTACAACACAATAAACCCAAAACACCGATCACTGGGCTGATTTACACACACCGGGCATCTACACAAAACATGCAGTAAGCTAGCTTGCCTTTCTCGCTCTCTTATTAACATGGCACTTCACGAGTCTTTAAAAATATATAGGCGCCTACTTCAGTAAATTACCTACTGATGCAAGCTTTCATCTTAAATATGTTTATGTAGGTATCTTTATCTGTATATCCATCTGAACTCATCAGCAGTAACTACATTACTCAGTGTAACTACTCAAGTAGGCCAGTTGGATGCTATAAGAGATTCCACTCCAGGATTTCGAAGAATGTCACGTCAAGTGTGCATTTACACCTCAGTCCTTTTTAAGATCGTATCCACCTGACCCATCCATCCATGGATGCATTTGTTTTCACAGGGAAGCCCATAGCAGTGTTTGGAAGTGCTCCTTAAGGATAGACTACTTTGGCAGAGGTGCCAACTTCAGCTCTCTCAGTGGTGGTCATTGTGAAATACCCCCAAAGGATACTGAGCTTCTTTAGGCCTCACTGGGAAGCGGGAGAATTTAAAAGGTTTTAGGTGTGATCCAAGAGGTTTGTGGAGAAATTCAGGTTTAGATTTAACTCTTTGCAGCTTGGAGGTTTTAATTGGAAAAAAAGTTAAGAGCCTTCTGCACTTATTTATTTGTATCCAACTGTACAGAGGAGTGGGTATTTTCTTTGATATAGTACAGGGGTCCTCAAACTTTTTCAACAGGGGGCCAGTTGATAGGTGCCAGCGGTGGGCACAGGCCGCCAAGGTGGTGCCAGCGGGGGGGGGGGACGTGGGCTGGGGAGGGGGGGGGGCACACGTGGGCATGCGAGGTGGAGATGGGGGCCGGGCGCGTGGGGTGAGGCACCAGCTTGCTCGTGAGGAGATCATTTTCTCCAAGCGAGTCCAAAATGACCTCCTGGTGAGCAAGCCACGCGCCTGTGCATGCACATGGTGAGTGCAAAACCTTTGGGGCAGGTGGGTTAAATGGGCATGGTGGGCCAGATCTGGCCCATGGGCCTTAGTAGTACTTGATTCCTCAACCATTCTTTTCAGTCCAGAAGGCTCCAAAGGGAGATAGCTGTAGCACAAGTTGGATCACCATCAGTCTGTTTGTTACTAGTGATTTAAATATCTAGGAATCATATGCCAATGCCTTGGGTTTTACAAAATGCCACCAGCAGCAAGGACATATGAACATACAAACCTGCCTTAGGCTGGGTTGGACCATTCTTCTGTCTAGATCTGGGAGACGTGATCCCAAAAGAGGTGGGGAATCTCCTCTTGGCCCCCACAGACAGCTGCATTTCTTTATGGGTAAACTGTGGGTATCTGTTGCAGGCCACGTACAGGCATGAATCAAAAATAGGTGAAGACTTTCGGCCATTCCCTCTTTCTGTTCCCTCCCAGCAGGCTGTGGGTGAAGAGATACGTACATCACTTGTGCCAAACATCTTATCACTTACAAAGGGCATCCCCCAGACATTACTCTCTCTTTTGATTACTCACCCCATATTTTTCTCTTCTACTTTCCTTCTCTCCCCATCAACTGCATGAAAGATCATTCCCTGGTTGCTTTGTTGAAAAATTACATATGGGGATACGTATGTTGGCAAATATAAGAAATGCAGCAATATCCAATTAGCTGTATTTCAGAGACTCAAGAGTATGACTGAAAAGAGATGTGGGTGCCTTGCCCATCTAAATATTTTCAGAACCAGTAGGAGGATGGGACAGACTTGAATGAAAAGTGGCTTATACCAACATTAAACACATGGTTCATTTTGGAAATGGTACTGAATGCATTTGAAGTAATGTTCCAATATACAGTCCCATCTGTCTGAGAAATCAGGATTCAGGCCATTTAGCCTCACTTGACTTTGATGTGACTGCATTGCCTTGGGTCTGAAAACTTCACCTAAATCGAGCTCTGGATCAGGCATTTAGCCTTGAAAACATTGGCTGCAAACAAGCAGCCGTTTAGGGTTTTGGACTCTAAAACCAACATATTACCTCAGCAGTGGCCTTGCCTCTCAAGAAGCAGTCCTAAATGAATGTTTACAATAGCCATAAATGCCTAACATTCAATGGAGGTTATAAAGTAAATGTTGACACACTCTCAGTCCCATTGTCAGTTGGGGGGGGAGGTCAGTATTTTGGCATTTATTTTGATTTCCAAGGCAGACTTTTATTATTCATTCTGCTCATTGACTATGTTTATATAGGGTTTTTCCCAAGTTGGTCTAACTTAATTCTCACTCATTCAAATGGGTCTACTCTAGCCCATTTAAATGGGTCCAGTACTAACACAGGATACAACTTTTAAAAGCTGCTCCAATAATGTTGTTAAAAGGCAGTTCTCCTAAATTTCATCTTAGTTTCGGTTGGAATTATAGTCTTAAAGCAGATGTTCTTGAGTGTGAAAACTCACAAACAAAACATTTATTGCAGCATTCACAGTAGGAAAGTCCAAGTTGATATATTGGTCAGAAAGATTTCAGCTTGCATTTTGTTTTGTTTCGTTTTTGTAGAATCCAGAAGTTTTCAGGTGTTTCAAAAGGAATGCCATATTTTCATTTGCTACCTTGCTCACTCATTTTCTCCTGAAACTGTCTGCTTGTTTCAGAAACATCTTCTGAGTTTTGGCTCACAAGAGCTTTGGCTAAGCATTGGGCTAATATTGATGAATATTTTTAAAATAAATTGCTCCCTCTAGTGAGGTCAAAACAGAACTGATGTCTGTTAGACATGACTTGTACTTTGTTTTATGAGCTGGTGAAACCTATGATTCCATTGGCATGGATTGCACTCAGTGCTTCTTAGTCGGCTGGGAGAGAAGCCCATTGGCATTAAAATAACTTTCTTTTCTTGTATTTAAGTTTGCCTTGTGCAGACAGGATTCAAAGAAGTGTGCAACAAGTTCCACAAAGATCAATGTTAGACTTGTTTTTCCCAAGTAGCACATTCCTGTACCTGCCCCCCCCCCCCCCCATGCCAATGTTTCATGGCACGGTTGCTTTGGAAATCAGGAAATTTTCAAAAGCAGTGTTTGCATCTTGTGTGCAGGCTTGGATGCAATCAAGTTGACTGTATTGAGTTTCTTACAATTTATCCCATGGGCGATGAGCATCAGGCCCAAGGCCCAGATCTGACTTTCCTGGGGTTCCAGCTCAGTCCTCCAGATGGCATGCCCCCTTTCCCCTGACCGCCAAATGTTTCGTGGTTTCTGAGCATTTGCTAAACCATTCTAAATGGTTGAGATGCCTCTCCTAAGGCTTAGTCACAGGAAGGAAGAACTTTAAACCATGCTGCTATTTTTGGTCCCACTCCTTTTGCCTTCAGTCCTGCCAGCCGCTGGAATGTGACCTGCAAAGGGCTTGCCCTCTTGATTTAAAGCTTCTCATGCCCGGCAGCCTCTGTGGGTACACTGGCTGCCTATTCTTACTAGTCTTTTCTTCAAAAACCTGTAAATATATTTAAGTATAACATAGATTCCCCAATATGCACATATATAGGTATTCCTATGTGATGGAAAAACCTTTATATGTGAACTGGCAGGTAAGAACTACTATTATGTAATGTCATTTATTATAGTATACTATATGCCTGACTTCCTGCTTGCACTGGAGAACAGGCTGTATGGATCATGGCTGTTTTTCTCATAAATTTTTCTTCCTCTAAATCAGAATTGTGCCCATCAAGACTCTAACCTACCAGCCATGTCTGGGATCCCTCCAAGAGTTGGTGTTAAACATTCTGTTTGTTTTTTTCCCATGCTTGCCAGTTACTAAAACAAATGGGGAACATAGTCAAGGACATATGGTCTGCCAAGGACCAGAGAAGCTATTTCTAGTCCAACACTTTAACCACTTTTCCACACAGGTTCTGATTTGGTTCCTTTTCCCCCAATGGGAAAATATCTTTCCTCTAACTTGGTTATAACACCATCTGTTAAAACACAGTGGCTATTTTCTATTTCTAGATCATGAGAAAAGTCCCAATGCTACCTGATAGAGGACATCATTAGGAAGATTACAAAGCCACCGACATCCATCAGGGCTTGCAATGATCTAAAATAAGTCTTCTTTCTTCAATTGCAACAACTACAAAAGGAATGCTCTAATGTCCTAAATGTGTTTGCTTTGAGGGCAGAAATCATCAAAAAGATGTGAAATTGTTATAGGTCTTGGGATTACAGTGGTGAACTTCTTTCAGCCCAAAGATGAGTTTCAGTGAAACTCTTGGGAAATATATTCAAGTTTTTGGTGTAGAAAAGTCAAATGAGAACGTAACCAAAATACTAACCATCCCAGCATATTTTAGCTTAAAGTTCCTATATCTATTAAATAAGCTTTAGGGAAGCATTTCAACCTTTTCAAAGGGGGGAAAAGACTAAGGGGCTGGATTAGACCTGCAGTTCTGAGGTTCAACACCCCTGTTAGGGAAGAAACTGCCATAATAATTTGCAAGAAGGAAAAGGAGAACATGTATCTTGTGCTGGAGGGAAAAATGTATATTTGACATGAATTTTCAGTGTGTTTCAGACAACAATGTTTTCCTT
>NW_025335568.1:23581933-23685019 GCF_004798865.1 Varanus komodoensis | reverse complement strand
AAGGAAAACATTGTTGTCTGAAACACACTGAAAATTCATGTCAAATAAACATTTTTCCCTCCAGCACGTTTTGTCTCTAAATGGCCACAGATGTCATGATGGTAATATACTAACTCACTCGTGGAAGTTACAATAAAACCTGATTGTCCTTTCCTTACATGCCAGATGTTTTGCCATTACAGTTATATGAGTCCTGTGTCACTTAATTTAAGAACTGTGGTGAATTTTATTTCAGACACATCAAAAATATATGACATAACTCTCCACCGGGCACAAGAACTGTTTACTTGCATTCCTACAAGAATGCAATCTCCCTTCTACACAAAAGACATTTAAGAGAGAAAGATTACAGATGTTATGAGATTTACCTTCTACAGTTAACCATCCTTTACTTTGTTATCACAGCATTTTACATTCAGAGATCTACCATAAGGGTAAGTTAGCCTTACCATTATTTATATACTCCAGTAACTTGCAAGGCCTCGCAAACTTTGCGGGTATGCAGCAGGTTCCTACACATCCTGGAGAATTGCCTGAATGAACCATTCATGTATCCAAAGAATTTCACAGTGGTGTGGCTTTGGTTTAACACAATTCTCTTAGTTCAATCTTAGAATACCTCCTGGCTGAACATTGTGTTCTTCAGAAGTAGTGCCAAAATGTCCAAGCTGAGGGGCTTTTAGCAGTGAGAACAGGTGATGAAAAAGCTTGTTATGATATTGGCTTAGGATGGAGCTCTAGTTGATGGTAGCTAGATGTGGGCCAAGTGTGGAAAAGTGCCCCATTCAGAATGATGTTTTCAGTGGTAGCACCTTGCCTCCCTGGTTTAATTGATGGTTTACTTAGGTGGGCACATGATAATAAAAATCCCAATTTTGTTTTGCTGCTGGTTTTGTGCTACTGCTATGAGGGGGGCCATGAAGGATGAGGTGGTCTACTTTGTAGTGTCTAGATTTCCACAAGTATCACTAATCTTCTTTGCTGTCTCCAGTAGTGCCTCTTCAATGATGAGCCTTCAGTAATTCATCTCTGGTTTCGTATCTTCTATGCAGTGAGCCATCACATTTATTGCTGCACCAGTATCAACTAAAATGCCACTTCCTTGTTCTCATATATATATATATATATATATATATATATATATATATATGGTGAAAAGGACGAATATTCAGTTTGGAGAAAGATATTTGAAATGTCTTTGAAAGGGTAATTATTTGGTTTTGCTGGTGAGAATTTGTTGCAAGCTGTGATAAGGCATGGATGGAACTGTCAATTTCAATTTCTCTTAATTTCTATTCTTTCCTATATTAAATTCAGTTCATTCTGAATTTTGAGATTATCTGCAGTTTTGGCTTCAGTTCATCCCAAGTATTTAGATTTCTTAAAAGTACATATGAACATTCAGATCTGTTTCTGTGTACATTTCTCCTAATGCACTTACAATGCATGCCTAATATATACATTTTTGTGCACACTCTTCCCCAATATATGTATTTTGTAGTTTTGTATTTTTAATTATTGGTTAACTGTATTGCAAAACTGAGAAAAGTATTGATTTTACACCAAAAGTTTTGGTTTACACATTGGTTTGAATATGCAAAATTATGCAATTTCTCATTAAAATGCAGACTGAACTAATTTCTCATTTCTAGCTGTGGTTCTCTGCAAGCATTTCCACAGTGGTTCTGATATCAGACAGTATTACAGAAAGCTTTTCCATGACATTGTGTTGCAGAGTTATTCTGGAGACTTTTTCGTTGCTCTCATTAAACTACTGGGAATCAGAAATCCTTGTTTACTGGTTTATTTACATTTCTTTTCAGTAGGTAGTGAAAGTCAGAAGACTTGTTTGGTATCCAATAGTGTCATTCCATAAGTTTAAATAATACCAATTGTGCCCTGCCAGATCTTTCCATTGAAAAAGTGGTTGTGCACCAGACGTGTACTTGAGCGAATGTAAATTTACTTGGATTCTTCTCTTGTGCATAGTTCATAACCACACCTCTGCCAGCATAGCATCATTTGTGCTGTCCAAGGATAAGCATCCTTATATCATCTGAGCTGTTATCTCGAGATCTCTGCAAGCACACAGTCATACCATGCAATATACTCATAGTCTGTTCTGATACTCTTCAGTAGTTTGTTTGCATTGCTGGGCTTGATGGGATCGGGTCAATTTCTGTGTTGTTTGAAATGCCTGGGTGAGACTAGCTCTGCCTTTTCAAAGGCACCTTATCTCTCATGGCAGGTTATGTTTTGAAAAATTGATGTAAATCACTGCTTGCTAAATGTAATTGTGTAGCACTACGTTCACTGCTAAACCAGATTGTAGTGATAAAATGAACTTCTACTGCAAAAAGAAGAAGTAGGAGTAGTAGAAGACACATTTCTAGCCTTTCAAGCTAGTATTCCTTTCAGGACCTCCAGCATATAATGTCAACAGAAAGTTCTGCAGGGGAAACTGTGCAGTATCACTAACTGTATAACTAAATTGTTCAGGAAAGTAGTGCTTAAAAGAGAAGTTAGCTTTAGTTTTATATTGCCTTAAGGCTGTAAAAATTAGCACACCTCTGTCTGAAGGTCCTACAGCTAAGCTGCACTCAAAATGGCAGCTGTCACGCCTCACATAAACCTATGTTTACCCGCTTTAGGGAGCTTGCTTAATCTAAAAGATGACCTGAAGTGAATTGGGCTGCAATTGGAGACTTGGACAGCTGACTGGATGGATGTATCCATGATAAATACTAAAATATTGTAAAGAACATTATATGTTGGTGACTGTTTTAGAATATGTATAGAACATTCGATACGATGCTATGAATAAAGACTTAAATTTTTAATTGCTGTAATCACCCCCTTTGCCACTAGAGGCTGCTCTTCATCGCGATGAAAAGTATCACGATGAAAAAATGACTTGGACATACTGTACTTGTTCATTCCTGTTGTCACAGCAACAAGTGTCCCTCTGGAAGAACATGAGCCCCCTGGAGTTGCATTGGTCCTTCACCATCACAACCTGTTGGTTCACCTGCCTCCGCTCTGGCCCAGGCAACTGAGGTAATGAGAGGGAGCAGAAGATGCTTGCTCACTGGTTCCCTGCCTGATGGACCAACTGCTCCCATCCTGATGTCTTCACAGACTTCAGCTGCTCAGCAGCCCTGCCATTGTAGCCAAGGGTCAGGAATGCTGGGTGTCGCAGCCCAAAGCACCTGGGGAGCAACAGGTTGGGGAGGGCTGCTGAACTGTTTTCAATGGCAGCCTTGAAAACATACGTACATACATGACAACTACTCTTCTCCAAGCAATTTCGCCTCAAATCCCCACTAAGCCATGAAGCTCACTGGGCCAGTCACTCAGCCTCAGCCTAACCCACTGTGAGGATAAAATGGAACTATGTAAGCCACTTTGGGTTCCTCTCAAGAGGAAAAAAGGTGGGATGTAAATGCAATGTAGGAGCAGCAGCAGCATTCTTTTAAAAAAAGGGACACATAACTTGTTGTTTTTAAAAAATTGAAACAATTTATTTTCCTCCAGTGATTAAAAGACGAACAACTCTGCATATTATTGATCCAGTATTTTGTCAGCTTGATTACCCATGTGTGGAACTGTAGGGCATGTGACCTGTGTCACCGCAGCAACATTGTTAACAGGCGAGTGACTCCAGATCCGGACACAAAGTCAGAAACACTTGGCTATCAGCTCCAGATTGCCCATCAGAGCTTTCTGACAGTGGCTGCTGGGCTGTAGAAAGTCTTCCTAGGATGACGGCGACTCTTGATTACATAAATTAGGGGTGGACAACAAAAGTACTACAAGTCCCTGCTGAACTTGCAAAAAGAAAAAAAATCTAAATCCACAATAGTGTTACAGAACACGAAATGGAACAAATTTACTTTGTCTTGAAATTAGGTCTGACCCTTTTCATGCCCTACAGTGGCTCAAAGCAAACTAAATTCGACCCATTTGCAGTCTTTAAAGTATTTTTATTCAATATTTGCATACTTTTGCTAATTGTGGGGAGGGCTAGAGGGTGAAATGGCCTCTTCACCCACTGCAGTAGCCCACCGCTGGTGTACGCATTGAAGCTGACACAGGGAAGAAATGCTTGCAATAGGATTTGGTGGTCTCAGGAGGGCAGCTAGCTTTGGGGGTGTCCCCACCAGCCAGCCGGTCCCTCCACCAGCCAGCTACCTCTTCCTCCTTTTGAATGTAAACACTGTGGCAGTAGTACCAGTTTCTCCTCCATCCTGCCTAGTAAACTCATGCACAGCCACACTATGACAACCCCATGGCGTACCACTTTAATTTTTTTTAAGCTTTCCTTTGAGGAAGCAGAAATCTAAACCAACCAGATGCTGCCTCTGAGCACCCAAGTAGTGACAGAGTTGTCTTTATGTCACTCCTCTATCCTCATTGGCCATGTCCCCAAAGGGAGCATTTGATTGGATTATATCTTGCTATTCAGGGGGTTTCTTCTTCTTTCTCTTTGAATAGCACCTGGCTGCACAGGCTGCCTTGGCAGGCTATGGCTGTGCTTCCTTTTGCTAGCAGGGCTGGAAGGAGATGGAAAGAGCTGCCATTGCTTGCCACCACCTCCTTGAACTTGGCTTGTTAGGGCCCCTGGACTTGCTCTCGACAGACTGGTCTTTGCCATGCATCCTGATGCTGACTAGTAAGGCATCCATAGCACTTACATCAAAAGAAGTGCCTAGAATGATTATTGAAAGATGAAGATAACTAATTACCTTCATGTGAACTTAGACTAGATTTGCACATGTAGCTACCATACCAATGTCCATGAATTGCCTAGCTATATCTTCACCTATAAACAGAGACACGAGCTGCCTCGATCAGACCATTGGTCTAGTTCCTTCAGCACTGCACTTGTGGCAGCCTTCCAGTGATCCGGGAAGAGGAATGCCGAGGCTGCTGCCTATAGATTTATACCTGAGATGCTTGAATGTTGCAGGTTGAATCCTGCTTTTAGTCCTTCCAAAGCAGACCTACTGAAATCAACAGCACTGAAGTGAGTCACAGCTACTCAAGCCCATTGATTTCTATGCATTGAGTCTAAGCAGGACTAAATCTGGATGTCATTCAGAATCTTCTATATTGAAGCATGTACTGTTCCTCTAAGTTATGGCTTCTCCCACATCTCTTGGGACAACGTACGTGGGCTGAAAGCAATTTTTAATTGGAAAAAAAAAAATAACAGTCGTCCAGGAGAACAGATTATGCTTGAGGCTTGTTTTATAAAGCCATGCTTATTTCCTATATAGCTTCCTTTAAGAAAATGTTTCTGATCTAATTTCTCCCTTTGGAATGGATCACTGTTAAGGTATGTTTGGAAAGGCCTTTTGAGTACATGGAATAGTATGTTTTTTGTATAAACAAAGGAATTGCTTTAAGAGTTGAGTGTGTGATCAATACACACAACAGCGATCCTCACAAAAAGGATGGAGGTCTTTTTGTTATCTTTGAGATACTGATAATTTTATACATTATAAGTAGTCCCACTAAAATGGGAACAAATGTATTAGTAAATAAGAAATGCTTGTAAGATCATTCTAGAATTGTGATCTGGCTAGTTTGAACATACATATCAATAAATTAATATATCCCAAAGTTGGCAGCATTATCTGGAATTAAGATTTCTACAAATACCCATGTGGTGGCACTTTGAAAATAAAGTCCTGAGAGTTGATATGGAAAAAAATAAAAAATGTTGCAAGGCCAGGTCAGTTGCCAAGCCATGTTGCTATCTCTTCTCGGTGTTTCTTTAGCCATTCAATATTGCTCTTCACAGTTTCAATAGCCTGTTTTCTGGATGCTTCTCCAGCTCCAGCGTTCGGGTATTTTGCAAAGAAATTTTCCATCTTAAGAAAAGCAAACACATGAGTTAGTGTGATCTGACTTTTCTGGTCCTGGGACATTCCCCCAGATGTCAGGGTATACCCTCCTCTCCCAAAGCCCAACTTCCTTACCCTAAAACTCACTCCCTGGAATCATGGACTGGGGATAAAAGCGGACTTCCTGTCCCAGCACTTGTATCTCCAGTAGGACCTCTCTTTTCCCTCAGTCCAAATCTGGGACCAAACCCCCAATGGCAGAGGGGTTTGTCTTTTTTTAATAGAATGCTAATAAGGGAAATTCCAGACACGGAATTCTATGTGCAGTTAGCTCTTACACACAGCAGAAAGTAATAAATGCAGATAGCCTAACATAGCTATGTGGTGCTTGACATGAAAAAGATGCCCCACGCTAGGCACACGCTAACTGCAGTTGAGATGTAATGCTAAAGCCTAGTTAGAGAGGAAGTAGAAGAGGAAGTAGAAGAGGAAGGAAGTGTGTCTATGCTCCTCCTCATGTCCACATTGGAGGTGAGTGAGGCAGGGTGATGAGCATGAGTCCAAGGCTCCCTTTGGCTCATTCAGGAAGCTCTAAATTAAGGATGAGCCATGGCCAAGATGGAGGCATGCAGAATAATGGCCTGCCAGTGCAGCGAGGGGCATTCCTCAGAACCTGAGCAGAATATTGTTTGCTGATGCTCTCCATCTATGTTGGTCGTCAAATCCCATCATCCATAGTCAGCATATGTAGGTGCTCAGCCTGCATCTTGCTGAACAGGGGTGTGGAACCTGAGGCCCAGGAGAAAATCTGCCCCTCTGGGGGTCCCAGTCCAGCTCTTCGAGAGATGGCCACGCCCCCTTTTCTCCCACTGCCCAAACGCTTGACGGCTTCCAGTCTTTTGTGCCATTCTCCCCACTGTAAAAGGTTACAATACCTGTTGCAAGACTTTGTTACCAGCAGAAAGTGCTTAAGCTAAATATGCCTGGTTGTGTTTTTTGTGTTCTTGGCTCTCTCGCCACTGGCATGCAGCCCCTGGAGCTTCTCTTAAATGGAATGAGCCTTTGAGCAGGAAGAGGTTCCCCACCCACGGTGCTGAGGAGGGCTGCCTATGGCTCCCTTGTGTGAATCCTTGTTGTATGCTAAGTCCCTCTTTGCTTGGCCTAGACTTGGTTGAGTGTCTTTAAAAAAACAGCCGTCGCAGTGAGGCACCAAATGTTAACCTACCCATGCAGCGTGAATGTGGAATAAGAATTACTTCATTGGAACAGACTAAAGCAGTGCAGCACCAGCTTTGGGGGAGTTGATGGGCACGTGAAATTGTGGGAGAGCTGTGGATACTCTCACAAAACAGCAGCCCTTGGAGGCATTTGTAGAAGGGCTGCCATGATGGGCAAGACCAGTCACAAAATACTGATTTTCCAGAAGTCAAACTGGTGAAAATATAAGGGTGCAGCTCTGTAGCCTCCTGATGTTGTCTGGGGCGGAAGGCAAAGCATTATTCAGAATCCCAGCTCCCATGTCTTATGATTTTGGAGCTAGGACTCTGAAGGCTAAGCCCCTGCCCACTTCCCTTTGGGGAGGTCATTTCCAGGCCATCTACCTGAGGTTGTAATCACTACTGTTAGGGGAGAAAAAGGTGTAAGAGAGGAAACTAGGGTTATTCCAGTTCCTAGCAGTCCCCCAGCCTCCTTCCTTCCTTCCTTCCTTCCTTCCTTCCTTCCTTCCTTCCTTCCTGTGTCTCATCTGGGAAATGGTCACCACTGTCCCTTGTTCAGGGGCATAAGATGCATGAGGGAAATAAGTATTTGCCCTAAGAAATGCAGCCTTCCAGACAATACAAGACATGGGTGGGGTCAGTACCTGAATAAATGTGGCACTGGGGGAGATTCTTTTAAATTAAAATGCATCTTAAATATGAAAGTAGAAATCAGGAGGAGCAGAGATCTTGGGAACACCAAAAGAAGCATTGTAAATCTGAGGACTAAAGAACTGCTCAAGTCCAGCTTAAAAGAGAACTTTGGTTAAGCAGTGTAAATCCAGATGAACCAAATGTGAATCAGATAGGTCTTCGCTATAGCCCCAAAATGGCTGCAGCAGTACTAGGAAAATAAGATAAAATACCCAAATACAAAGTAAAACAAACAAGCCATGAAGCAAACAGGTGAAACATTCCAAAAATCAGTCAAAACAATCTGTTAAAATAATAAAAATAAAAGATTACAATGCAAGGGCCCAATACAGTGGACTTTTTCTGTTGAAATATACATTGGATCAGCTTATGGGTCAAAGACCTGTTTAAAGAAAAATGGCTTTTGTTTGCTGGCTGAAAGTCATCAGAGGCTGAGCTAGTCATTCCAAGACGTGGTAGCAGACCCAGAGAAAGTCCTTTGCCTTTGCTCAGGGAACCTTAAATTGACTTTCAGCTGAGCAGATGAAATTCTGGACTATGCCCTTACCTGCCAAAGCTGGAGATCTGTATTGAACATTTCTGTTATTCTTGATGCTAGGCGCCCAAGGTTTCTGTCATTGAGAGTGTATCTGGAAAAAGGACATAAACCTGTTTAGGTATACCACTTACATTAGGTATCTTGGCTTTTAAAATGAAATATTGAACAGAGAGGAATGATACATATTGTAAATACTTTACTATTTAGAATAGTTAACTTGCAGTGGTTGTCGTCCCATGGTTCTCCCCAAACCTCAGCAAAGCATTAAGAATGATAGTTCCAGCTTTTAGTCCAACAACCACAGAGTATTTCTAGGGAGTAAGCTATCCTGGGGTCAAACTAGGTAGAATGCAGGTTTACAAATAAAAAAATTGTGGAGCCCACAGAACTTGGTTAGGGGGCAGGAAGCGGATTCATAGGGCCGTTCCCATGTGGTCTATGACTTTCATCAGGCCCCCAGACTCTGATGTATGCAAACACAAGGCTCCTCTAGCTCTATTTGGCCAAAGCACAAGCTAATCATGCATTTTGCTCTTTGGGCAGGGAGAATCTGTGACCTGACAAGGGATTCTGAGCCTCACCCTCTAGGATCAGGCAGCAAAGTGCCTTTGGAAGGGTTCTGCATAAACACAGATAACTTTAATTAGAGTGTGCTTCTTTCACAAGGAAGGAGGGAGCAAACTGAAGCCATTACATATTCTAGTTTTTACCATACTATAGTGGGCCCGGTAAAATGGAAGCAATTATATTTATGAATAACATTTTTAAAGAAACTGAATGGTTCTGGAAGAACATGCACTGATGCCAGTACACTTACCTGGCAACTAAATATTCCCAGTTGATCCGTACCCAGTCCCAAGCCATCGTCTTGCCATAGCTGTTATAGGAGATGTACCTCAAGACAGTGAACACGTCTTGACTTCTAATGAGGTTTGAATCATAGATGCACTCTAAAAATCTAGGAGCAATCAGATGCGAAGCCATGGCACAAGATGATTAGTATCTCATTAGAAAATGAGCTGCAAACTGCATCTTGAAATAGGTTTCCACCATGCCTCATTTGTAAGGAGTCAGAAACCTAAATAAAACCCCACCTGTTCTCCCTCTCAACTAGCCTGTTTTCACAGCTTGTGTTTCCCTGCATGGAGAATCCACAATACCTCTGCGGGGAGGGACATGGTAAGCAGGAGACACTTGATGCTGCGTCATAGCATTTTTTTTTTCCAAATTATTCATTACACAGACTTGGCCAAGCCCATGTGGCTTCCTGGTCAGCCTATGTGAGCTGAGTATGTGTCATGAAATACATCAAATGCTCCTGCTCAGCTGTTTCTGGGAAAAATGGGTAATGCTGCCCGGATGCTACCTGTTGATGGGCATGATTGGTGA
The DNA here is from genome assembly GCF_004798865.1 of Varanus komodoensis. NCBI lineage: Eukaryota > Metazoa > Chordata > Lepidosauria > Squamata > Varanidae > Varanus > Varanus komodoensis. The sequence continues at coordinate 23,675,333 of NW_025335568.1, read as the reverse complement.
TAGGGCATTTTGAGGGATGGCACTCCATCCTTCCCAGAGAGGATCTCCTAGCCCTCCTTTGCCTTCTCTTCAGGTTGAGAACTTATATTTACCAGAGCCTTGGGCTTCTTTTTATGATGGATTAAAGAAAAACTGGAATTTGCTTGTTGTTTAATTGAATGTTCTGTGTTGGTATTTTATGTTGCTTAAAGAGGGGCGAGGCTTAGGAACAGTTAGCAGCCATTTCTTATACTGGACGCAGATGGTATGTTAGACATACCTGTTCAATAAGGTGATGTTTTTCACAGATGCCAGGCCATATAGCAACTTTTCCTTTTCTTGAGCTAATGTTGCATTTTGATATTTCTCAAACATATAATTCCATGCTTCTTCATTACCAGAGTTCTTCATTCCATAGCGGTACACCAAGAGGCGGAGATTTACATCTAGACTAACAGTGAAGGAAATGCTGTGATTAGAGAAGATGTGCATCGTTCACCTTATTTGCAAAGGTGTGGCATGCATCAAGGGCATTTGACAGTTGAGCTGTATATCAATCAATCAATCAAACAAACAAACAAACTCACTTTGTTCCTTTTAGCCATTCATTAAATAATTGAGATGTATTAGTCAAAGTCTCTAGGTCATCCATGCTGCATGCAAAGCCTAGGACTGTCACACGAAGGAGACTGGGGAGAAAAGGAAGAAAAACATCTGTTTCATTTGTTTTGAATATGATGTAAATAAATAAAGTAGAAACTGATGCAACTACATTTGCATAGCTAAGGCTTGCATTTCTAAAATGGCAGCAGTGCATAAAACATGACAAAACAGTTTTGAAACTGAAGGGACATCAAGAAACACAGTATGGTTTGCAATATTAATTTGCTGTTGAAAGGGGGAAAGCCCTCAGATCTCAACATTTTTGCATGTGCTAAAGGTTAGTCCTGAGGAGATTTTCCACCCAAGGCTGTTAATCAGCTGTATCTACTTTCAGTTTTGTCCCAGAATTGAGATCAGGGCACTACTTTCTTTCCTGCTACATAACCTCTAGGTGGCACTGTGGTATAGCAGAACAGCACAAATACACAAAAGGAAATTGCACTTTTTTTCCCCTTTCATAATTAAATGCTGCATTTTTCTTGCTGTAAAGAAACACACAGAAAGTGCTGGTTAGAAACAGAAGCAGAACCAGAAGGTGATGACATGTTCTAAGATCCCATAAATAACTGTGAGGACAGAGTAATACGTGATAAGTGCCCCATGTAGAAAATTCTGGATCCTGCACTTTTGTTATACAAACATCGTACACAGTGCTTAAAATATATTAGGTTGAATCCAGCTCTCTCATTGTGTTGCCAAAAGCAGTTGTGGCAGCAGAATCATGAGTAGGAGAGGATGGTTCCCTCTCCTTCCACAGTCCTCAAAATCTTCCCTGGAGGGCTGGGAAAACTCTGGAGCAAATATGTGGGTAGTGTGGAAAACCACCACATAAAAGAGGGGAAAAAACCCTTTCCAGGCTAAGACTTCTGCTAGCACAACAGCAGAATTTAACCAATATATGTGATTCACCAAAATTATTTTCAAAACCTTCCCAACTTCAACTTTCATCATAAAAGGTAGCATTTGAAAGCTGGAGGATATTACTGTTTACTGGAGGTAGGTAACCTTTTCTCCATGAGGGGCCACATTTGCTTGGGGTCAATGATTCAGGGTTTCCATGCCAGCTGTGGGTGGAACCAGAACTACCCCCCTACACTGTCTTTTTCCTCTTACAGAGGAAGATATAAGGCTGATTTGCATAACACAACAGTCTAGCATAGCTTAATTTACTCATTGGGCTCCCATGTCATGTTGTCACCTGTGCAGTTCTGCATCCCTCCCACAGACTAGTTGGCTTGCTGTGACTTGTTGTCATGTGAAACCAGGCAGCAGGAGCTGTTTGAGAGCTGGACAACACTCAAGTAATTCATAGTTTGTTTTATGGTTGCTTGAGGGTTGGATAGCCAAGCAACCATGGGTATCTTGCAGAAAAGAGCTCCCAGGCATGCCTGATCCAATGAGACATCTTCCCCTGTGGGTAAATTAAATCACAGTGGCTTTCATATCATGTGAACCAGATCATAGCATGGACTGATGGTAACTGAGAGGAGAGAGAGAAGGAGGAGGAGGAGGAGGAGGATAAGATCTTCATCACGTCTCCTTCCCTGTCATTTCCTCATTTATACATACACAGAGCCAGCTGATTAGTATTAAAGAGCTGATCAGCTGTTCAGCACTGATGGTTGATTTAATGCTAATGAGTTTGGCTGCTTTACTGTGCACAATTAAGATGTTTAAATCCCATCATTATGTGACATTTATCTGCAATTTCTGACCTTAAAATAGAGAACTTGAGAGTAATGGGAGATGTAAAGTACATTTGGAACATATAAAGATGTGATGAATGAGAGTACTCAATGCATACACATCTGAAATAAGTGTTTCACCTTTTGATATGATCTCCATCATTCTGCCATCCCAGCTGACTTATTAAGGGCTTGACTAGTCTCCGAAAGTATTCCTGGAATAAAGACATAGCAGCTATAACAAAGGTGAAGCTTCAGATAATGAGCTTTCCCTTGATTTAGTACTGGTTTTTCAAAATCTGAACAGAAATAGATAAATAAAAATGAAAATAACAAGGCAATGTTTCAGATAAATTGCTTGTTAAGATCAGGCAGTATGGAAAAATAGCCTTGTTTATGACATTGGTTGTGATCGGATGCCACAGAATTTGGAGTCTCTGGTTTCATCCCATTGAGCTTGGTTCTTAAGTAAGGCCATTGAGATAAATAGAATTGTGTGCGAACAGAACTCAGAGGGTGGACCCCCTTGTCTGTTTTGCAACTTGTCCTCATGAGAGTGATAGAGCACGGAGTCACTTTATTATTATTGTTATTACTATTATTTCCATTTCTATACCCCAAGGCTGAAGCTCTCTGGGAGGTATACAAAAAAGCAGTATAGGTAAACTAGGCTAAGTTTAATTGATGACCCAAGCTAGGGTGGTTGCATTTACTAGATCTTTGGTAGCAGCTTGAATTTCATTAAATCAGGTGAGGGTAGGGCATTGGCAAAATAAGCAGGCTAATCGTAATTCCACTGGCACTGTATCTGGCCAGATTTTCCCCACTGCATGCCCTCCAGCTTCACACACTTATCACAAAAGTCTGTATTCTGATGTATATTCAACAAAACTTGTTCTAATGAAATGTTGGCTATCTAGTACAATCTTTCAGAACTCCTGGTAATAATAATCTCTTGGGTTCATGCTAAATACGAAATGCTCAAGGTTTGTTAGACTCTGTATTATTAATTCCACACCTTTTCCTGGAATGATTGTGTCATTTTAATATACAAGGTGGATGAGGATCAGATCACTTTTAAATTTTCATACACCAGCAGTGCGAATACTATGCTGATTTGAGCATTTAAGCCACCAAGGAATACTGTTGCTCCAGAAGGCTGCTGAGTAAGCATAACCCCTTGGCCAGCAGAACACTTCCAAAACAAAGAGTATTAATGAATGGCAGCATCAAAGTTGTGATTGCATCAACTTAGTTGTTGTTGTTGTTATGTGCCATCAAGTCATCTCAAACTCTTCTAGGGTGACTCTGATTGAAAGCGCTACGAAATGTCCTATCCATGACAGTCCTACTCAGCTCTTGTAAATTCAAGGCTGTGGTTTCCTTTATGGGGTCAGTCCATCATATTTTCAGTCTTCCTCTTCTGCCTTCAACTTTCCCCCATCAAGATTGAGGTGCATTAGATTCCTACAAATAATCAGATGTCTGTTCCACCTGATGGCTCCTGGCTTTCTGAGCTGTTTGATTGTATTTTATTACTGTCTTTCTGTTTATTTTTATCCAGCTGCTTTTAAGTGTATGTGTCATAACTTTGAGTGTCCTGTTTTGGGCAGTGAAATGGGTTATAAATATAACACATGTGTGCAAGCACACATGTACACACATATAATAACCAGCAAAACTCCTATTTCAAACTTGTTGATGCATTTTGCCAGTGTTCTTTCCCACAGAAACTTAAGAGTTGTTGCAAGAAAAGACTACAGATCCTTTAGCACTTAGGTTATAATTTTGAGAAATCTTTGTCGTGGGGAGAAGCCATGATAGTTAAGTTTGTACAGAATTGAAAAGCCTGCTGTACACATATACCTTTCGTGTTAATACATAATCTTGGACAATAGGTCTTTGACACTGAGAATTTAGTGTTATTGTTACTTTCCTTTAATCCCATATGTTACTATGAATCTCATTCTCCAAGTGCCCGTCCCTGTGAGGCCGAAATGGCAGCACACATGCACAAGAGAGGGCTGGAGGAACCCAATGTTTGCATAATTAAAGAAAAACAGTAGAAAACAGGACTGGAAAAAGTCCTGTTTGGGCTGAGAATGCACAGTGGTACCAAGCGCTGAATCTGTGTTGTGTAGGGCAGAAAATTGGGGAATGAAACGAAGTATTATGACAGAGTGTCACTTGTTGCCAGGAATCCTGAACTGGTCAGAAGCACTCTACGCTGCACCATTTTGATGCAGTCCTTACTTCTAACTCATAATATAGATTTCAGAAATACTGTAATACACTGACCAGGAGCAGTCTTTGGAAAATTATGCAGACTTTCAGAGTAGCTCTATTAAACACAAAAAAACCCAAGGCCAGGCCTAAAGCCCTTCCAATTTTATAATAGCATGCATTTCCTCTTCCTTTCCTACACAACGTTTTAATTGGCAATCTTACCTGAAATTTGGGATACAGTTTATCATCATCCTCAAGCATGTCCTGAATATAGGATACAGCTTCTACTGCTCTTTGCCATGGTATGTATTCATTTTCTCTTTCCAAATATTTTGTTAGGTTCAAAGCAAAAGAATAATTCAGAAGGTTAGCCCTGAGGAAAGAAAAAACAGAATGTACGCTGTTAGATCTTCCTTTATTTTCCGATAGCACCCAATAATAATTCAATTTCTTTCTGGTTATAGTTGCAACTTCCCCTTCCCAGTTTTTCAGTCTGTCTTCTCCAGTGTTTGGGACTGGACACAGGAACTCATTTACCATTGGGCTGGTGTCCTAAAGTCAAGATACATTACACAAAATTGCTGTTGCAGAGCTCAGAAGAAACTGATGGGTTGCCTGCAAGGCAATGCTGGAGATGAGTAATACATCTTGTAAGCAGTAAGAGACAAGCACTGTCAGCATTATCCTTCTTTCCTGACATATAATTATCCAGTGCTGTAAGCAGTTATAATGGGATGTAGGTGAATGACAAAATAGGAGGATCACCTTTGCTTGTGCTTTCAGATGAGTTTCAGAGGTCTTGGCTATAAGTCCATTGAGAAAAATCAATTAAATTGGTGGACAGGGCCTTCTAAGTGATGTCCCTATATACCAGGAATTACCTTCCAGTTCAGGTTCACAAGAACCCATCAGTACAGGCCTATATGTAGGTTTAAAAGATTCATTCATCCCAAGTTGGTATTCCAAAAATAATAAAAACATGCAATGGTGTGGGCCGAAGGCATTTCAACTGAACCGAATGTCACATTCCAGGCCCACTGCTTTTGCTGGGGTTAACTGCTGGGGTTTATTTACTTTTATTGGATGGTACTGTTGTTTTATTAACATGTAGTGCTGTATATTGTATTTTTATATTTCATAGAAGCCACTGTAGGATGGCTTTGTCCCAAAGGATGGCTGAAAGATATGTCACTCCACGAGCCATGAATGGCATGATGAGCCTTACATGTGTGTAAAGCTGCTGCAGCTGGCTAGGTTCTGTATCACCAGACTTATTGTCAGTGTTGCAGAAGGGTATCAACTGCTCATGGGTGAAGTTGCCTTTTTGAGTTTATTTTTCAATGCTGGTAGGAGTTGGTGGAACTGTAGCCAATAGGTTGGGGAAGAAACTGCCGGAGTCTGCATTTGTCTGGTCTTCTGCAGCCTACCTTGCATTGACAACATTGCACGTTTACACATGACACCAACAGGGACTTTGACACATGACGCATGGAGCATAAAAGAAATGCAAGAGTGTCAAAGATGTGACTTTGAACAAATCATACACATCTCAAGATTTCTAATAATGCAGAAAGCTAAGAAATGGAAGCTATATTGTTACTTTCTGTAGCTTAGTTTTGTTACTATTGTCCTTTGCCAACTCCAAAAGCAATCCAGGCATGTGCATTTGAACAATGTATTTCTCAAATGCCACAAAGAGGAAGTAAGGCAGACAGACTGTAACTGGCTTAATTCCTCACTCATGTGAAGCAGTCAGCCTGGAAATTTGCAGGCACTCAGGAGAATTCAGATCGGGTTGTCTGGCTTTAAGATTAAATCAGGACACATCAAAAGCAAGACACAGATCAGCTCTATGCCTGTTGGGGAACTTGTAATAAGACTGTGATTGCCCTCAAAGTCTGTCTTGGAGACATGCCCAGTTTCTTGAAAGATCAGACTAGCATATGGAGTGGGAGTGGGGGATCTGTCCAGCATGACATATGTGGGAGGCAATGGGACTTGTATTCTAACCATCCTATCACTCCCCAAACCCTATGATTAGAGAAGTCAAACATAGCTACTGCAATAATTCATGGAGCTTTACATCAATATAATTTCAGAATTTGTTAGCTATTAGGCATCACAGCAGCCATATGTTTAAAGGGGCTTGTTGTGTCGTGTGTTGTGCCTGAAGAATTTGGAATGTGGTCAACGAGAATGCTAGAAGGAAAAAGGTTGAAGCAATGGGGTTTTGTGCTCTGTGTGCAATATCCCCCACCAGCGTCAATCCCCCACCAGCACCAGTATTCTTCCCTTAGGCAAAGATAACTGATAGAAGGCAAGTAGGAAGGTAATAGAAAGTAGCCTTGCCAATGATAGCCGTGTTCCTGCTCCCTCCATGTGTGATGATGGGCAGAGAGATTTCCCTTTGCCCCAGTGCAGGGCAGAAGAACTGTATGACCCTTGTTATCAGTAGAGGGAGATTGTCTCATGTTGAGAAGTGCACAACAGGGAATATTATCTCCCATGAAGTGTGCTCTTCCATCTCTCAGCCAAGCATGCATGATGGGCTCCTATCAGAAATAATGTGATCTCTGATAATGTGATGCACCCTTCAGAACTTAGCTGCCCATGGAATTTTGCACTGCTCCAAGTTGCAATGTCCTTCTCAGCCATCCAAATCTGTCAATAATCTTATCTATTTAAATATGTACTTTGAGGGGAAGAGTTTATATCTAAAAACAATAGCATTTTAGAGGATTTTCGGAGGGGGCATGCTTTTAGAAGAACATAGTTTGTGGTTCACATATTCAATGTGAATATGGAGCCGAGTTTTGGTGAAAAGGTGAAATTGAGAGAAACTGGAAATAGGTTGATTTGTCCATCTAAACCAGTCTTCTTCAACCTGATGCTGTCCAGATGTTTTCAGCTCATTTTACTACAGTAAATATAGCTAATGGCAAGGGATACTGGGTATTGTAGCATCTAGAAGGCACCAGATTCAGGAAGGCCGAGCTCTGCCTCTCAGATCCTGAAAGCCTCTTCTGTTTCTCCTAGACTTTATCTATTTAATTATCCAAAATTATTTTAAGGTAGTCTTTAAGGATAGAACTTTCTCAAGGTAGTGAAAAGGATAAAACAATGCAAAAAATACCTGTATAAATAGGCAATGAATAAATATGCTATAATGTACAACAAAATACCAATGAAACCTGTAGTTCTTGAACTATGGAAAGTCCAGCAAAAGCAGATGGGTCTTCAGAGCGTTCCTGCAGAACTACAAAGAACGGACCTGATGAACCCCTGATGGAAGCTGATTCCAGAGTGAAGAGCCACCACTGAAAAGTCTCACTTGTACTCACCAGATTAACCAATATTTGTGGTGGGCTGAATAGGAAGCTCTCTGATGATGACCTCAGTATATAGGCAGGCATACAGAAGGCAGTCCTTTAGGTAAATTATGCCCAAGCCGTCTAAGGTCTATGCCTGGAACTCCTTCTCAGAAGGCCTCTCCCTTCTTTCAGATCTCACCATTAAAGGCTGTTTCCCTGAAGAAACCCTTGGTGTAGCCCCTTACCTTCTCAGTTAAATATGATGCTAATAGCTAAACCTCAGTACTGCAAGGTACAAATACTAACATAACATTTGTGTCCATGTGAATCTGTTTCACCTACCTGGCCAATGCAAATGCATCATCTAAAAGGCCAGCACGATCAGTCAGATGAAAACTCTAGTGGAAGAAAAAGGAAAGAAGAAAGCTATTTGTTCTCCGGTGGGTAACATGAAGTCTGCAGTACCACAGGGCTGCGGACCAAAATAACCCCTTGAGGGGTCCCAATATGGCCCTTCCAGGTTCCCCAGAAAGCCATGCCCCTTTACCTCTCCCCATTTCTCCAATAACCCATTGTCTGGCAGTCTCCCATTTCTGTGTAGTCCGCTCCTTCCTCTTTTGAAAGGTTTAAGCTAATCTTCTAAGGCATGGGTCCTCAGACTAAGGCCTGGGGGCCAGATCCAGCCCGCCATGCCCATTTAACCGGCCCACCCCACAGGTTTTGCACTCGCTGGGCATGTGCATGGGTGAGCACAGGCGCGCAGCTTGCTCGTGAGGAGGGCATTTTGGACTCACTCAGCGAAAACCATCTCCTTGCAAGCAGGCTGGTGCCTCGCCCTGCTGAGCGCACGTTTGCACGCGGCCGCCCCCCGCCGCCACCCCCTTGGCAGCCCACGCCCACCGCTGGCACGTGTCAACTGGCCCCCTGTTGAAAAAGTTTGAGGACCCCTGTCTAAGGGTTGGTTATGGCAATAGGAGCTAAGTTAACCCATGGCAGTATTTTTTGGTTTTCCGGCCCCACCTTTTTGCCTTTTCCCTGCCCACCTGCCCCCTAAAATGGAAGGCTTCCCCCAGTGGAATTCAGAAAGAGCTTCTGCAATCCTGCCATAAACTACCAGATAAATCTCAGCAGACTGACCTGATGGTTATTCACCAAAATATTGGCTAAGTCATTCCAGGCTTGCGTTTCATAGTTGACACGATAAAAACCAATGTGCTTCTCATTCACTTTCAAGAAAGTATTGGGAATGCGGCGAGGGATGGTAATTCCTGTGGAGGTAAAGAAGCAGCTATGAACAGCTTATAAAGATGTGACTTTATGAAATCTCCACGTGACAAGCTAGTTTTCAGCTGTGACAGATGGAAATGTGTATTTCCAACACTGTGAAGTAGATGAGTTTATTGTCGATTTAGGGGCATTTGCTGTCATCTCCCACAATGACATAGATGCCTGAGCTACCAAACTTTTTTTTTAGAGAAAAGGATAGGTCTCTTTCCAGTTTCCTTTGATCCCTGTGAAAACCTGGTTAACATGTGTAATTTGGTATAAGAACAAATTTAGGCTGGGCAAAAGAACTAATATCAGCTCTTATTTCCAATCAATTTTATTTGTTCATGCCATCCCCTGGCCTCATTCAAGGAAATGTGCAGGGGTAGGGAAGTGTTTTCAGATTATGTGATCTGCTTATAACGCACCCTGCTGTGTTTCCCCATCACTTCTGCTGGAAACCTATTAAGGAGTGAAAAATAGAGCAGCTGCAAAATGGCTTCCAGTCCTAGAAGCAGAGCTGAGTATGACTGGAATATTTCCCAGTGTAAATTTCTCCAGCCCCCATTCAGGTTTAGACCATGGCATTAAGGTGGAGGAATTTAAGTTTCCCCACCTATCTATGTTCTGTAGTTCTTCCTCCTCCATGGGAAAGTTGGACAAATTAAAAATAAATCCCATGAATTGCGTTTTTTAAACACTTGGGACGGGGGTGGAATCTTGAAATGAACATGGGAATAGAAAGCTTAAATTCCCCCCTTGCGGACTGCCATCGTACTGACACAAATAGGGCTGCATGTGCTTACACTCTTCTGCCCGTGATTTGATGAGCACTTTTTTTGTTCAAAGACAAAGGGAAATTGCCCAGCCCCAGATATGTGGGTGGCCACCTTCCAGAGAGGCAATGGAAATTCAAGCAAACCAATCAGTTGCCTTGAACTTGATTATGCTTTCTTCAGGTAATTCCCGCATGTACCTATTTAACATAAGGTTGAATCCTGCAATGAGTGATGGGCCAAGTCATTGTGTGTAATACAAAATATTGTACCTATGGTTGTATTAATTTAGTATTCATTTCTATACCATCTGTAGCCAAAGCTCTCTGGTGATGTACAACAAAATAGAAAGACAATAAAATGCAATAGATAAAAACAGCAAGAATTAAAATGTATTCATAATAACATAAAGCACATTAAAAGACAGTATCAGGGCAATTAAAAAGACCCAGCCAAGAGTAAAAGGCACCTGGCTAATAGTATGTACATGTTTGGCCCAACTGGGCACATCCTTTTGTTAGAGACATGTTCTGTAGGAGAGGTGTGAGAATTTGAGTTTCATATACCAACCAACACCTAGGAAGAAGGCCAAATGGAAATGGCACTAAATCCAGTGGTTTAATGGTAAATATTGAAGTGCATGTATTCATCACAACAGTCCCTATAGGTACACCCCCAGGGAAGGTCCAAAACTGTGGTGCTGTGTTAATCTATCTATCTCTATCTTCCTCTTTCTGTAAGATATGTCTTTTCCATGCCTTTTCGAAAATTTGATGGGTCTTAATCACCCATTCAGGACCACCCTCAAATATGTTACATTTTATCAAGGATTACTCACATGGATTAACTGAAGTGGAGAAAAGAATTTCTTCCCCAGCTACTGTGAGGACTGTGGCTAAACTCAGGGGGAATAGGGAAGTGGAGAGTGGCTGGCAGGTAAGGCCATCATCCTTGCTAATCAAGAAGGCTGACATCCTTGTGCTAGTAGGTTCCATACAGCCTTAAGGACCTGATCCTACCAGATCTTGGAAGCTAAGCAGGGGCAGGGTTGGTTGCAATCTGAATGGGTAACTTAAAATGTTGTGAACTGCTTTGGCTACAGCCAGTACAGAAATATGATGTAATAATGATATTGTGCTAATCATCATTAAGGTCTGCTCAGAGTTTCCCTTGCTGCAATCGACTTTGAATTATAACCACTGGAAAAAAGGAAGACCAAGCTGCAATAACTCTTACAGCATCTCTTTCCTAAAATAACCAACCTGTAGATCATTGTGCGGCTTTTACTCTCCCAGTGTTGTTTTTGTTTTTTCCTTTCCACTCACATATATCTTCTGTATGTTTTTCCATTCTAACCCTTTCCCTTGTCCCAGTTCCTACAGATATATATTCATTTTGGGAAATCATAGCAAGGAGCCACATTTTTCTTATTCCTGGATTTGATGGAATGTCACTTTACCTTAAATTCTTAGTTCTGCTTTTTGCAAATGTCAGCATTGTCAGCATGGAATCATTTCATGTATATTTTATTTTAACATCCCACCTTTTAAGGCACCTGAGTATAAATGTCACACAGCTATCTATTAAAGCATGCAAAGAATGAAAATAACAGTAAAGACAAGTATTTAAAAGGAAAAAAGGAAAGCAGAGGTAAAACAAGAAGCACCTGAAGACAAACAAGACAGGATCCCTTAGACTGCATGCTTAGACTGGAAGAAAGTCTATGATTCCCAGCATTTCCCAGCTTGAAGGGTTGCTAGGAGTTGTAGTCCTTTTTATCTAACCTTGAATAGGATTGTACTGTGTCCCAGAAAAAAATAGTTACATATCCCCCACCCCCCAGTTGTATCACCACCTGCTTAAACTGCAAAGGTGGGCAATCAGAAAAAGCCTTCTTGGTGAGTGGGCATGTTCATATTAAGGCACGTAATTTGCTTCACCTCCCACTTCACAAATAACCTGCTCCCTAGACCTTGAATTTTGTTTCAAAAACTAGTCAAGGTCAAATAGTCAGTTCTAATCAATACTCTGGCCACCGTATTCATTTATTTGGTTATTTTATGAAAAAAATAAATATAATAAATTATTACATTTATATCTCGCTTTTCTCTTCTTAGAAGAAACCTAAAACAGCTCACACGATTCTCTCTTCTTCTCCATTTTGTTCTCACAACAACCCTATGAGGTAGGTAAGGCTGAATGACCATGACTACCTCAAGGTTACCTAATGAATTTCATGACTGAGTGGAGGCTTGAACCCAGATCTCCTGAGTCTCAACCTAATATTCTAACTACTTCATTTTAAGTTTCTGGGCTTAAGTAGTTTTCAAGGAAGCCTCAAATACAACACACTGGATCATCAAAGCTGGATTTTACTAGGACATGGATATCTTGTGTCAAAGCTATCTGTGTTTTTAAACTCACCCTTCTTCCTATTCTAGTACTTCCTTAAGAAAATGCAAATCAAATCATTACATCCTGATCCAATTAAATAAAAATTGACTTGGGAATGTGTTTTGTCATTTAGCTTTTGCTAGACTAATTTAGGATGCCTTTAATTGTGGTAAGAGGGCTTGTTAAAAACTGAAATGAACTTTCCTGATTTAATGAGTTGTAGTTTCATCTGTAATTTTCTTAGGCACACTGGATATTAATTTGAAATGTTTATCACTGCATGATATATGTCACATGCAGTATTTTTGCTAACATGTAGTATTCTTTTAACTTAGTTTTACTGAGTTAAATACAACCTGGGATCGTGGCTTATGAATCTACAAACCTTTGACGGCTTAAAGGTCATCTTTATCAGTGATACTAGAAATTATTTTACTTAATGTCTGTCTGGATATTGTTAGCATGTTTACTGACCATTTGATTCTAAAAACCAAATATATATACAAATAAACCTTGTTAATTTGATGTATAGATTTGGGAAAAGTGACACATGAACAAAAGTGTCACTTCCTGAAGAAGAAGCACACTTATGCATCTTAGAAGAGTCAGAATGGTTTATAGGGAGATTACAAGAAAAAAAAAAATAAACTAATCATTTACACATCTACACAATTTGGATGTTACGGTAGTTTATAGAAGTACATGTAACTAAATGTAACCTTAGTATGTGTGACATTGTGTTGATATAGTGCTCAAAATCCCAAATCCTCATCTCGTATGAATTAGATAGTATAAGAAAGTGGGATACTGAAGCTAGCGAACTAGAGGGGCTCACCTAACACAGCATCAAATAGATGGAAGACAGAGAAGCTATAGATTCCAGTTACAGTAGGTCCACTAAAAAATATCTGAAATGCCTACTCCAACTGGGTTCACGATGGCAGTAATAAGCTAGCTAAGCAAAGGAGAACTAATTCATGTCCAACTAGACCTTCACCATTTTCTTGCTTTTTCATGAGGCATATTGCATAGATATACACTGCCTATAGATGCACACTGCCCATGATTTAAGATTACCTGATAATTCTGATTTATTGTAGAATGTTGTATTGCTTATGTTCCCTTCATACCATTTCACTGGAATATTCCATGTGTAACTGAAAATATGGAAAACAAATATCTTACACACACCATGCACACACAGAACAACTGAAATTGTGGCAGCAATGGCCCATACACTTGCTAGATTGAGCAATCAGTCTTATGGCCTCTGGACATTGTTGGGGGAGAGAGACGAGAGTTCTTATTCCCACCTCTGAGGTCAGAGACAGTGCTCTCAGAAAGAGCCAAGTCAACTGGTCTCTGCATTTAGGAAAACGACCCTGGAGAAGGGCTAAAGGGGGCATTTCAGGAGGTCAGGAAAAGAGGAAACCATCCACTTTTGGTGAGTGCCACATGAAGCTTGGACTCAGGGTTGCTACAAAGCTGACTGGGCTCTGGGGAGCTGAAACCAGGGAGTCTGTTGGATCCCTCACACCTCACATGGATGTCTCACACACCCCTAGTCTGACGAAGTGTAAGGCAGCTTCCATTGTTTCTTCCTTTGATTCCAATGCCAGCTCTGCTTTGCCACACACAATCTTTATACAGGGATGTTAGTTACTGTGAGTGTGTATGGCAAAGCTTGCCTCATGTCCGTCCATTTATTGTGGCCACCCACAATAACATAATGGATGAAGATTTAATGAAATCTTTAATTTGTAATGGGTGGTTTTAGGCATAATAACAAATATAGGGCTATCTGGGGTGTTTTTGCCAAAGTGTTTGTATAATTATATTTAATTATAGTAAAATATCTTGCCATATAGCAAATTTTTAGGTACACCCAATATTTTCTTTCTTTCTTTCTTTCCTTCCTTCCTTCCTTCCTTCCTTCCTTCCTTCCTTCCTTCCTTCTTTAAAATGTTTATTAATTTAAAATTAATATGTATTAATTGCAATAGATTCACTCAAATATTATCTAAGAAAACTATAATACTTTATTTTATTTTTATTTTTGACGGGTTGGTCCTGATTTTGAAAATTGCAATGCAAATTAATTTTAAAAATGTAAGACAGGGCTGGGGAAAGCAGTGGTCCTACAGATGTTGTTGGATTCCAGTTCCCATCGGCTCCAGTGAGCATGGGGAGTGGTCAGAGATAATGGATGTTGTAATGTCTGTAGACCCATAGCCTCCTCATTTCCTGATTTAAGGCTTAAAAGAAATTATTTGTGTAAGGTTGAACGTCAGAACAGAGAAGGTCCATTTGGGGAAGTGACCTGTCTTAGCCTAGAGACTGTGCCCCACATAACAACCACATATTGAACTTCTGGAGAAACTGTACCTGAATGGAGAAGGTGGCTGGGAAGGGTCTGCTGTAGGATCCAGAAGAAAACGCTTCTGCATGATTGTATGATTTGGATGCATATTCAGTACAGGATACCCCATTTGCTTGGTCCAAGTATCCATCACATCTTTGACTGGTTGACCACTTGCCTATGAAGAACAGTGGATGGTCATGTTGGGAAAGCCAGAATGGACTTGAGGAAGGGAATGTTTCTTCTACTCTGGAGATGAGGACCCTCCCCTCATACTGGCTTTAGAAAACATATGGGCACAGTTGGTCCAAATAACTACATTTACTGAATGTCTACAATAAGCAAAGGCCAAGCATTGATTACCCTGAGCTTCCATAGATAGCCACCTTCTAGAGCTTCTGATATTGCAAGCTACTTCCAGTGGACATTAGACTCTGATGCCTTACCATTTTTTTCCATTACTACAATTTGGGTGGTGAGGGGATATAATGGCTAATTGCAATGAATGTAACAAAAGAAAGCAGTGATTCTGGCAATGCTGGCTACAAGATGCCTGGACGAAATCTCAGTTCTGATCAAATATAAGCTCTGGTCCAGGAAAGAGCTCTGCATGGGGCAGTTTCTCCCATCAGCACACCACAATTATGGGGGCACATGCACTGTTGGGCCCTCTGCATGCACTGTGGCTGCTAAAACTGAAGGAATTCTGCCTGAGGTGATATCTGGCAGGCTCATTCTAAATGCATACAATATTCCTCAGTGGAAATGAATATAAGATTAATTGAGGCTCCCACTGGGTTTGGTAAGAGCTTAAGCAGTCACTCTTTGGGGTTGAATTTTGCTGGGCTGTTTAGCTCACTGCTTTTGCAAAGATTCCAAAGAGTTTGCAAAAGCGAATTCTCTTTAGTTGATCATTCGTTCGTTTATTCGATTTATACGCTGCCTTTCTACCAAAAGCAGCAACACTTGAGGCTATTTAGGTAGTATACATATGCTCAATAAATACTTGACTTTTTAACTTGAATTTATGTATTTGGTATATTTATCTCCCATCTTTCCTTTAAGGAGTTCAAGGTAGTGTACCTGATATTCTTCCTCTCTGGTTATCCTTCCTCTCCAAACAACCTCGAGAGGAAGATTAGGATGAAGCCATTTGGAGATTTTCATGGCCAGGGAAACTAAAATCAGGGTCCCCCAACTCCGGTTCCAACATTCTAGCCACTTTGCAACACTGGCTCAGTGTAGGTGCCGGCAAAGCTAATTACTCAAATTATAGTGACAGGTAAGCAAGCTGTGCTGTTCTCTCCACTCCTTGGGCACATTATGGATAAATCAGCTGTATGTGTTTGTAAAAATGAAATTCTTTTGTAGTCTCTTTTTATTATAGCTTTTATTTCATTTCTTCTCCCTGCCTTGACCAATTTTCACAAGGGGCAGTGGGATTTTGTGAGAGCTATAAACAGTGCAGTTCAGACGAATGGAGAAATTGTTTATGAGACTATTTTTCTAAGTATATGAAAAGAAGGGAGAAGGATGGGGCTAGGAAGAGAGGGAAGAAGACATCTTTTTCCTATCAAGAACAGACATTTTTACAGAACATACCTCTGCCAGTGCTCTCCAGAAATCGTCTGTTTTTGCATTTTTGAAATGATGTTCTTTCAGATATTGCTGTTGAAGGAAATTAAGAGAGTTGCTAAATAGGAATACTGTAATTCACCACAATATTAGAAATTCTTCATTATTCTTTTCAATATTCATTATTTAAATATTAGAAATTCCCTAATACTTCTAATGGTGTGTATCAACAACCAAAATTTACATTGTTTCCTGATATTTTCTGACACAACTCATAGCATTGCTATTCATATGGCTTATGCAGTCCTAAGGGGCCTTCTGGAATGCCATAGCATGAATTCACTTTCCTTCTCGACTGGTTCCACCCATGCAACACATCCATATGTGAGAACACCAAGGGCATAAGTGTCTGCATATTGCCAGGTGTTCAGGCAGTGCGCTGGTGTCATTGCTGAAAGAACTCACTGATACTCTGATTCAGGCAAGGTTAGGGTTCAGAACTTAAGAGGAACCAAGTTGAATCAGAGTTAGATCTGTCTAGACCAGCATCCCTTTCACAGTGCTCAGCCTGCCACCCACAGGAAGCCTGCAAGTAGGAATATGAAAGGGACCTGAATCTTTCAAAAAAGGAAAATGCCTTTCTTTTAAACATAATTACAAATTAAGTAATAATTACAAATGTAACACTCATTGACCTTAATTATTTCCCCAAATTAAAAGCTTTTTATGTATGTTAGTGGACTGTTCTCATAACTGCCTTATATTCCCAGTATCTTATTTAAGCATCTTGAAATAGCTCTCATCCATTAATGAGTAACATAATTCAGGTACACTATACCAGCTTCAGTAAATACCAAAAAGAGCTCAACTCCCACGTTCCCTGAAAGTTCTCCAGCCCTTGTGCTGGCCAATGAAAATGTCAGGCTAGAAAATGCTGACTCCCAATGCCATGGCTGGATAAAGAATAGATCTGTCCTTCCAAAAGCACTTAAACTTGCTTTCAGGGACCAAAGATTGGATCCTGTAGGCATGCAAGATTGGAAAAAAGTGGATTTTTCAATTTGGGTTTTACTCTTGGGGAACAGCTGTGTTTTTGCTGAATTGTCTTTAAATGTCTCCCCTCGAGGTTTCGTTTTTAATTGGGAAAAATTTCTCTTTCCCTGTCAGACATATACCTGAGGTCAGCTTTAAAGTGAAGCAGGTGAGCTTGATAAGGAAACTGTGTGGGAAATACTTTGCTAAATAAAATGTTTTTGTAGCTGTAATTTAATGCCTGGTTTGCTGGGAAATGAAGGAGCTGAACACAGATCAAGAGGCTGATAACTTATCTCAATAAAAGGTAAATATCCATGGTAATTTGTGCAATGCTAGGTGGTATGTGGCCATATTGTCTTGCCAAGTTGTGGAGAAGATCCTACCCCCTTTTCTGTCTCTTAAAATTCTCACCACCACCTGGCAGAATGGATGACCCAGTGAGCGAACAGGCCAGGTGAGTATGTGAATACTGGGGTAAGTTACCTGTTGGTAAAACAGCCATCATGTATTCACTGAGGGATTGAAACTTCTATGCCAGAAAGGACTGAGGTGCCTGAGTGATAGTCCTTCCTTGTGTCCTTTGCACATCCCTGAGCTGATATGGTTGGCATTACCTCTGCCATGGCTCTCACATTATTCCTAGGAACGTGCAGAAAAGCTTCTTCTCATATGGTTGCTCTTCCTGTCAAGGAAATCACCTGCATGCAGGATGTTTTATGTATACAAATGCAACCCATGTGTAAATAAAAGTGACTGTGGCAATGTCTCATATGTGTGCGAGAGCTGGTGGGTAAGGACAGGGCTGGGTCTGCTCTTGGACAGTGCAGGGGAGCCCCTTTCGGCGGCAAGTCATGAGGGGAGGCTACTGGAAGGTCAACCTTTTCCCTGCATTTGCTCAGGTAGCCTGCTCTGGTCCCCCTAGGCAGTTTCCAGTAGGTATGGTGGAGGAAACTGTACATCGCCATACACACACAATACCATGTGAGAGCTACTGGGGGGTAGTGGCTGAGAGAGCGGGACTGGGACTCTGGCGATCTGGGTTCTGGTCCCTGCTCAGCCATGGAGCCCATTGGGTGATTCTGGGCCAGTCACAGACTCCCAGCCCAACCTACCTCACAGGGTTGTTGTTGTAAGGATAAGATTGGGAGGAAGAAGAGGAGAATGATGTAAGCACTTCGTTATTTGAAAGAAAAAGGTGGGATATAATTCTAATAAATAAACACACATGCATGTCAATATATATGAGAAACAGATTTGTCTCTTCCTTTCGTCTGTCTTTCTTGTCTCAAGATAGCTTCAGTGCTTCTGAAAATTCCTCCCCCTCTCTGCACATGCAACTCAAAGCATTCTTTTTTCCCAAGCCAACTCCATGGAATTTGAGTGGCGGCAGTGGAGCAGTAGATGGTGCTGTTTCTCTCTCTCTCTCTGAGCTACATCTGTGATTTCTTTAGGCTAGCTTGTATTATGCCAGCATAAGACTCTAATGTGTAAACTGGGTGAGCCTTGCCAGAGGGCTGATGGTAGGGAAACAAGCGTGGAAGAAAGCAATATAATAAATTAGCATCTCTCGCAATAAATGTAACCTTTCTTTACTTGCATGGAAAAAGCGATGGATGTTGCTGTCTCTTTTTTCAGTTGATGTCTGTTCTTGCTCTGGGCCCTGGATTCTGCTGTGATAGGAGGGTGGGTACCATTCTGGTAGGATGGTGTGGAAGGTTATTGCTTTTAAACAACACTGAAGCTATTCTCTGACTCTTCCCCCACCTTGATCACCCTCGATCCCCGGTTCAACTTCAGTGGACTTCCCTGCCATCAGCCCAGCCAGTGCAGCCAATGCTCAGAAATGCTGCTTCAAGCTGGGTGGAGGCTAGCAGCCCATGGTGGGTGCTCAGAGCTTTTCTAAAGAGCTGCAGGACACACATTTTTCTTAGGCCCAATAGAGACTGTTGTGAATCTGTGAGTTTGGACTGAAGAGGGTTAGAAAATTTCTTAATGGCCTTTCCCAGGAAAGCATGTATCTTCTTTGTTGAATAAATCACAACTGAGCAACTAGGAAATAGCTGAAAGGGAAGAACTACTTTTGAAAAGTCTGTCCCGGTTTCTGTCTTTGCCTACCCAGGCCAGCTAAGGATGTTGTATTCTAGGTATCTGCCATTTTGTGGCCAAGATAAGGTCATTAGTTGAATTGCTCAGCTGGCCCACCACATTTAGCATCCCTTCCCCAGACAATCTGCTGCCATCAGCTACGGATCTCCAGGAAGCAACAGGACTCCATTTTTAGACTTGACTGTGTAATTCAAAATGAGCACATGGAGTGAGATGACCAGCCCAGGTCATGATCATAGATCAAAATCAATGATCAATTTGATTTTGATCAATCATTGATCAAATCATTGATCAAAATCAATGAAATAGAAAATAATATTTAGAACAAGGGGCCATTTGAGAAAGAATACAGAATAATGGGCTGATTTAGTAAGCAACTCAACATGACTGAATCCCTTTCCCAGTAGCCACCAGAGCCCCCTATGGTAGCCACACTCCATGGCTTCCTTGGGTTCCCAGCAGGCATGTGAGGAGCATCCTTCTCATCCAGCATGAACTTCCTTCACTGTGTGTAGCCCTTTTCCCCCTAGAGAAGTCCCAGGCCCAGAAAAGCTGCTTTGCCAGACCTGTGCCTTCCCCCATTGAGGAGAGGCTATAAGGTAAGCAAAGCTGCCCAGTTGAGCAGGTGGCTGGGGGGGGGGGGTTCTTCCTGTCTCAGATGATTTCTCCTGCTGTGGCTTTCCCAGAGAGGTCTTTCTCCAAAAGACAGGGCTGGGAGTCCCAGCCTTGTCCACTAGAGGAATTCTGGAAGGCCATGAGGTGAGATGGCCATGAGATGGCCATGAGAAGGCTGGGTTTGGCCTTCCATTCACTACTTCTCTGTCTCTCCATCCCTTCTTACTGGAATTTCTCTACTGACACTCCCCACCTGCCATTCACCTTGACTCTGTCTGCCATTCCATTATACTTCCAAGTTGTCATCTATTCTTCCACACATTTTTCTGTTCAAAATCACATCAGCTGCAGTGTGTAACATGGAAGTAGAAGGCTGTGTATACCATGGCCCCTTTGTGTTCAAGTGCATGCACTGACATGGCAGGAACTCCATCTGGTCCTTATTGCAAGATTTAACCTCCAGGCACCTCAGTAGGAAGTTGAAATCTGAAGGCATGCTAATTTATTTTCTTAATAAGACATTCCTACAAGGTCAGGGCTTTATCAGAGTCAGGGAGTTGTTACTGTGGATGTTATGCTTCTATCATGTCTTAGTTCATCTTGCAAGGAACCCAGGGCAGTTTATACCACCCTCATCCTTTCCATGTTATCCTCAAGATCCCTGAGAGGTGGGTTAGGCCGAGAGTTGGTGATTTGCCCAAAGTCACCCAATGAGCTTCATAATGATTGAATGGGGTTTAAAATGTGGGATGCACAGCATTTGCAAGCACCTACCATGGGGGTCACATAGCTGGTTCCCATGCCAGCTCTGCAGTTGTGTCTACAGTGTGGGCATGAGAACTAACCATGCAACCAAATGTAATACAATCAAGATGCAATATGACAAACTGGAAGGGGTGAAGTGAGGGGTGGTGGTAACCATGTCATGAGACCTCTGCCTGGGGATTGATTTCTCAGAAGTAACAGGTAAATGAGTTGCCTTCTCAGCTGGGGAAGGCACAGGGGAAGTGAAGGCAGCTTGGGACTCAATTCCTTCACCTCCTGCTTTGTCAGCCTGATTGGGATTATGAGTGGTGGACAAACCTAGCAGATGACTTGGCCAGCACTTGGAGGAGAAGCACGTTGGGAGGCACAAATGGGCTGAATGAGGTCAAGGGAGGACCGGGAGGTGGGCTCATCCCTGGCATCATACAGCCTCTCCCAATATTCTCTCACCTGCCAGATTGTGGGGGCGGGGGTGGAATCCAGTTTCAACCCCCAGTCCTGTTTTCCACACCTGCTCTAACATGCTGACCAAAATCCCATACCAAGAATCACAGCACAGTCCTAAGTCATGTTCACTGTTTCCAGTTGGATTTTCTCCATGGCAAGTATGCAAAGCATTGCAGCTGCAGGTTATTAAACAACCCCCTTTGCAATCTTTTCTTTATGCACATTTTTTCCTAGACACACACAATCTTACCCGGCAGCCAGCTTGGAATTTTTCTGGTGTGATCCAGTCTTCAAGCATTCTGAGAAGTGATGCTCCCTAACCAAATAGAGATAGGTCATACAAGTAAGAAACAGTTCATACTAAGTTCAATCAAACCTAGTTCTTGATGCTTGAAAATACCTTTGACAGCCCTGCCTGAGTGAAACGCATTTTTAACATCTAACTTGATAAAATATACATCTGTAAAATAAAACTCCCTTATACATATTGTTCAAATGTTTAATTCCTTCTGTTTAGATGAACTGGTCTTCTTATTCTCAGGCTTCCTCCTCACAGTGTGAGGATGAAAATAACCAGGAATGAGCCAGCAGCCGCAGAGCCGACATAAACACAAATCACTGAGCTGCTGTCTTATGCAATTCATTGTGGTTTGTGGGAGTCTTACCTCAAAAGCTGCCTGTGTTGCAGAGGGGTTGGTAGTAACAGATAGATATTTCCACCCTCTTGCCCCAAATAGCCCTGCCTGAGGTGTTGCTTGGTTTCTGTGGCTTCAACAGATACTGCTTGAAGCCATTCCTTTTTCAATGATGTGCCATTTAACAGTTCTCAGAAATCCCAGTCCCTGGAAGATTCTAGCTTGCACAGTCCAAGGAGTCTATGCACAAGGAAGCAGAATATGTGCACGGCTTTGTTAATGGTGCTTTACTACCCCTGTGTGGATACACTGGCTGGTAAGTGTGAACCACATCCACTTGGCTGTGCTGATCTTAGTCATTTTTTTCTGGGCTGCCTCCACCCTTCCTATGGTCAGTTTCTTGCTTTCTATTCCTACCCCTTGCTGGTGGCAATCCAGTTGGAAAAGGGGCAAACTATCACCCTAACCCTTAACTGCCTTGCAAAGCACATGCTGAAGCTTCCAGGTTCCAGGTTCAGTCCTAGACGTTGCCCCTGATTTCATACAGAATGGCTCCTGTATGGAACCGTGGAGTTTTGCCAATTTCTCTGCCCACAGAAGCAAAACTGAGCAAGACGGACCAATAAACAGATTCCTTCCTAGTCCATAAATTAGATGCCTGAATGACTTGTTGGAAGCAATTTTGTTTGTCTCACTATTTGGCTAAGCTCTAGCTTGTAGTAAATGACTTGAATTATTCAGCCTCCATTAGTGGTGATGACTGGTACCTGATCATGAGCAGGAAGCCAGGGTGACTCACTCCTCACCGTGTTGTTGTAGAAGCACAAGATCATAGGTCGTGACATTGGTATTCCCACAGTAAGTCACATGCGAAAGAGCAATTCATACTTTCTTTTTTAGGATTGGATATCCGAGCATAAAATGCCCATGTGGGCTGTCGGTTATGCATAGCAAATTTTCACTTAAACCACCACTTTATGTTGGATTATAGGAGGAGGTGGAGATCGGGAGGCATCTATATCTATTCCATTCCTGCACTGCCCAGTAGCCAAAGCACTTTGTGCAGTTTACAACAATTCATAAAACAAAACAATAAAACCGCACAAATGTTTTCCAAGCTGCACAAATTTAAAAACAACTTATTGTGGCGAGAGGGGCCAGTTCTCTCCCATTACAGCCTGCTCAGATAGAGTCATCTGATTCTGAGGAGGCGGCAGAGGTGGCCAGACGGCTTTGCCATTTCACGGTTGCCTATTGAAGTTTTTCAGACAGAGCATGAAAACCAGCCCACCTTGGAAAAGGAGGTGGACATTTCGGAAGCAGGGGGAAGGAGATTGAGGGGGAGCACTCTTGACTATTGCCTCCCTTTCCATCCTTTATCATGGCACTGAAGTGCTCACAACAGTGCTCTTCCTTACTTTGCTATAGGACACGCCATCAAACACAGAGGTTATTTCATCAGGAGAAGACACTTCCACTACAATTGGGTGAGAGGAAAGCAAGGAGTCTTCCTTCAGCACAGGGAGTAGATCGTCAAGCAAAATTTGGTCCAGCTGCATGGCGTAAAATGAAGGAGGGAAAACAAAATAATTATTACAGGAAAATATGTCGTTTTTGTTTGTAATGTGCAGAGTTTTACGATGTGATCCAGCTTCATGGCTTCAGTGAAGGCCATGTGCCTTAATAATGATTTCTACATCTTTGCCAATAAAAACATGGCCAATGCCAGGTATTAGGTAACCGATTTTACATCTCTTAGGGAACCATCCTAGGCAAATTTAGGCAGGGAAAGTCCTACAGCTTCTAGGATAACTAGCTGGGTAATACTGAAAACTTCAGGTTGTTTTCCATCTAAACTTGGAAAGGATTGTATTTGTAGGCTGTGCTCCTGTACACACTTAACTGGGAGCAAGTTCCATTGCACTCAATGGGAACTAACCAAGGAGACATGTCTAAGTTTGCACTCTATTTTTATGAGACTAAGATGACTACACTTCTTCACTCAGTGTGCTATTTCAGTATATGTTTTTCACCACAACACTCCTAGGATGGGAACATAATTTTCTTAGCAACATTACTGCAAGCTTTTCAGAAGCCCTTCAAACCTTACTTGTTTTCTCTGGTATTTTACCTATTAGATTTTATTGGGCCATTCTGGGTTTTTAACTCCAATTGTGCTTTAGATTTTAGTACTATCGAGGCTATTCATTGCTGCTGCACATTGATTTTATGAATGGCTGCTTTTCAATATTTAACAATGGGGTATTCATTTTGCTTTGCTTTGCTTTGCTTTGCTTTGCTTTGTTTTTAATGTATAGCTCATTACTGTATAAGGCATTCTGAAAAGCTTTTGTTCTGAAAGGCAACCTAGAAGTGCTTATTAATGCCCCCCACCCCGCATACAAATCTTCACCCAGCTCGGTACCATACATAAATGTATTCATGATATAGCTCTGACAGCACAGCAAAGAAACAGGATGTTCAAACGGGCATGTATGTGAATGGAAACAGCAAACATCTCCTTTGACTGCTGTTACATTCAGTATATTGTTTGCACAAACACTGCAAACATTCAAACAGTACATGCACTGATTCCATAGGTTCACTACACAGCAAGAAGCAGACTTCTCCATTCTGTGGTTGGTATGGACAAACGGTCTGTGAAGACAGTACACTGAATGTGCATCGGCCATGGCTTCCCTTCCGTATCAGTCATGTAGCTCATGACACTAATTTTAGTTTTGGGATTTGCTGTAACATAGACAAAGAGCTCTGAAAAACCAAAATCACAAACCCTGTCCTGTAATGCAGAAGGAAATTTATTTTGCTTCTCACATAATGGCATTTTGTGAGCCAGCAACATATGGCCCATGTAATCCAATTTGTTGGCTAGAGGAACACAAAACAGCTAATTTTAGATATCCTATCCTATATTGGCAATGGCTTAAAATTGTATATCCGTTTCAAACACTGCATATTTTTTGTGCTGAGTGGGTGGATAAAGGCTTCCCTTTCAATACTAGGAAGAAGCTTCAGTATTATCTATTTATTTATTAAACACATAATGATCCTTTTTCGTAAGGTGCTCAGGGCTGTGTGCATGGCTTTTCCCACCACCACCTTATGCTCACAACAAGCCTGAGAATGGAAGTGAAATTTTAAATGACCTAAAGCCTCTAGGCTTCACAGCTTAGTAGAGTTGTGAACAATGGTCTTCTCTGCCGCAGGCTGATGCTATAACCACTACACCATACTGTCTCTGTGTGAACTTGCAGGAAAATATACCTTGTTTAGGCTGCCCCAATTCCACGAACTCCACAGACATCTCGCAGAAGGGGAAGCCTACACTTTGAATTCAGTTGAATTCAACTTCTAGGACAGAAGAAGCCTTCCAAGGTCGTAGATCCTAACTCTTTGAAGTGAAGGCAATATTAACTCTCTCAATTGACACCTAATGGATATATCATCTTTTAATCATACCTAGGAAACATTTATGCAATTGCTTTGATCATGAAGTTCCACTGAACTTTAATCAGCACATACATTTCCTAATATTCAACCCTGCACCTCCTGAAAACTTACTATCCTCACCCTCCATTCCAAAATTCTAGCTTGAGAATAGTTCTATTTCCTAATTCAGGTTGATATTTACTGGTAATCAGTATTCTGCACCCAGCACAATGTTGCCACAATGACTAAAAGAAACAGTCATCATCAATGGGTTAGTAGCATATTGCAGCTTTATAGAACGATTAATTTAGTTTACATAGTTACAGTTTAGTTTGCTTTTTTGAGGGGGAGGGATTGCTTTTACCCAAGTCCTTGGGCTTACCATACCAAGTAACATAAGTGCATGTATATTTACCATTTGCCAAGTTTTTTCTGCAGCATTTACTCCCATGAACTCAAAGAAGCTGGCGAAGCCTTCATTTAGCCACAAGTCATCCCACCAATCCATTGTCACAATATTTCCAAACCACTATTAAAACAATAATAATATACAGCATCATCTATACAGTCAGCAGATGCATGGTAGATTAGCAAACGTTTACATAATGCAGCTAGTAGTGAATATACATTTGTTGTTTTATCCTAATGCTGAGTCAAAACTAACCTTAGGATGGCTTTCTTATTAAGAAGCTGTCCTTAGTGGTTTAAGGAGTGTCTTTAGCTGTACAACTCTCAGGACCAGGGTATCTCATTTATCATCTGCTACCATCTGAGGTTGTGAGATCACCTGGTGAAGTTATGCTTTTTAGGAGCGGTAACTATGGTAATGTTGTTGTTGCTTTTTGATGTATACAGATACAATTTCTTTGTTTTTAAAATTGGCTGCATTCAGGCATCACAACTCACCATGTTTTATCAAAATGGAAAGGATCATAACCTCTTTCCAGTTCATACACACCTAGTTCTCCCTCCTACTCTGGCATGGAGATTGGAAGATTGAAAGCTTTCCCTTCCACACAGCTAATTCTACCATCTAAACATTTCTACGTGGAAGAAAGGTTGAGGTGCCACCAGGATTCTCAGAGGATGGTGATGCCTCACTTCTCCCTCTGGGAATGTCCCCCACTGCTAGCTCCAGAGATGGACTTCTGTCTTCAGAGCCCAGCTAGTATGGAGATAACCACACCACTGAGATTGAACTGGTGGAGTGTTTTTCTGAGGTGGCAGCTGATACTACAACCTATCCTTTGACTGCTCAGACACGAGGAGGCCACAGGCTTGCACCCTTTGTTGACTTTTGATGCAACTTCAGTGTGAGGGTTACATTGCCAGTGCAAATGAAGGGAACAGTTGGGACTCAGCCAGTTTGCAGTAAAGTGACTGAAATGAGTATGATGGTCACAAGTATTTTCATGCATTGATTTCTAACACAGGTAGCATCTCTTGCAATTCGGACAGGTTGCATCTGCAAAAACGAATGCTGGAACTTAGAACTGACTATAGTCCCCAATAGTAAATCTCCAGCAAGTGAAACACTGATGCAAAAAATCAATGACAATTTTATACACACAAACACACAAAATCTGAAACATATTCCAGTACTTTGGAGCTTTAAAATTAATCCACCGATTTTAGAACTAAAAAGAAGAATCTTAGAAGAATTCCACTGAAGAAGACTTATGAGATTATTATTTTCTTGAATACAATATTGTCTTTGATGTCTTGTTAATAAAATAGTGTGCAAGCTGTACCTGGTGAACAAGTTCATGGGCAACTACAGCTGCTACCCTTTGCTTGTTTGAAGCAGCTGATTCTTGTGGATCATATAGGAGATTTGTTTCTCTGTAAGTGATCAGTCCCCAGTTCTCCATGGCACCAGTGCCAAAATCTGGAATGGCTATTTTGTCTAAATGGAAAAAGAGATGATGTTTACCTAGGTGCTGAAGCCCTCTCATCTCCCTCCAATCATGAAACTTCTGCCTTTCAAAGAACTGAAGTTGGTTGCTTTTGTCTTTGCAGCTCTAAAATCCAGGCTGATGGAATGTCAAGGTGATGTTGCTGAACCAATTCTCTCTATTCCCAGCTTCACATTTTCACTAAGACAGCATGGGTACCACTCTGGCAAAAGGTTTACAGTGTATATAGCAACAGTGCAGAACCTCAGGTCCAAGAGGCCAATCCCATCCTACCTGGGTTCCAATCTAATTGTCTGGGGTTTCTCAGATGGCCATCTCTGCTTCCTTTGTCCCACTGCTTCCCCACTACCAAAAATAATTTGGTGGTTTCCTTACTTTTCACGCAGCTTCTTCCCCATTCTAAAGGGTTGAAATGCTTCTCCTAAGACTTAGTTACTTGCAGAAAGAGCTTTCAGCTATAAAATGCTAACATTTTTGGCCCTGTCCATTCTGAGAGCTTCTCAGAAATGGGATTTGGACCTCCGACAGAAAGAGGTCCAAAGCCTACAGTTTATAGGTTCAAGGAGCAATGGCATGGAAACCTGACATTTGGTATGTGAACCATGATGTCCTCTGTAGGGTCCCTGGCTTTGTGTATCTCTGTGTGTCTACTGCCAGCCAATACATGAGATTTAAGTGGATTGCAGCCAGTGGAAAGAGGCAAGTCGAGAGAGAGAGAAGTAGGGAATAACTGAGGAGACAAGACAGAAACCAGGCCCAAGGATTAAAAGCAAGCTTACCCTTCAGTGGTACTTTCTCACTAGTAAAATATGTACACAAGCTGTTCCATAAATTATGAGGCTCCACCTAAAACTGAAGCTTGCCTGATTGCCTGCCTATTACAACCCTGATTTCCCAAACAGGACAACAACGTGATGAGGCTCCTTACAGCCCTTTGCAGAAATGGATCACTTGGCTGGCCTCCTCTTCATGTTACTATGATGACAGCTGGCTCCCATCTTATTGAGAGTTCTTGGCAAGACACCTTCAATAGGCCTCCTACCTTCTCACCTCAACTGTCACCAGTTGCTCTTCCTCTTCATGCTTCTCAACCCATCCCCTTCTCTGGGCCAGACTGAGCGATCAACAAGCGAGCTGCAATGGTGAAGAGGAGGAGCAAGCCTAGGGTGCTCTTGGCAGTAGGACTGAGCTGGGACGTGGGCCCCCAGCAGTTGCCCAACCATGCCTGCCCTTGACAACAGCCTAAACACCATAAACTGTTGTTCTGATGATAAAGAACACACGTCTCTTTTCCCCAGGCAAATGTAGAAGGATGTGGAAGAGAAGGGAGCTGTATGTGATATCTTTTCTCCCTGCAGGGAAACAGAGGGCCTTGCAAAACATGCGTCTAGCACAGTGGGCACTAGGCAGACCAAATGCCCCCGCCTCTCCAAATGCACACACACAGGGGATACTTTCTGCCTTATTGGTAATGCTAAACTAATCTCTACGATGTCTTCCAGTGATTAGATTGTAAAAGGATTTTGCAAATAGGGCTAAGAAATATTTATTGGCAAATTAAGTAAACTAAATCCCCGTGTAATGAACAACATCTGCTTCTACTCACCACAACATGCAGGGTCATCGCTCTATGGCTGGCAATCAATACCAGTTTAAATGAGAATTATGGACTCTGGGTTCCTCGGAGAGGCCTAACAGTGCCGCTACCTGGCCTCGTGTAGAATTCAAATGGATGCTAGGATGGGCCGAGATACTAGGAAATCATGAGTGCCCCGCCCCATCCCAAAATGCCCAATATCACAGCTTTCTGTCTAATCTGTGGCAAAATTAGGTCTCTCAGCAGTCAGCTGACACTGTTAGCCCAATGTATTTGATTTCTCGGTAGCAAATGCAGCACTTGACAATGTTCACAACAAGGTAGTGTAACAGAAATAGGTATAAAAGGATTCTCACAAACATATAAATACAAAACAAAAAATAACGAGTAACCATAACAGAATAGAACATAACAATTAAATAGGGCTCTTTTAAAGGCAGAATAATAGCCTGAAGACAGAATAAAAATATATAGGTACTGCTAGAAGATGTGACATCTGTGATTTTTTCAGTGTAAGCATAACACATAAGGAATCACAATTTGTTATAGTACTAGGAAATACCTCTGGCCAAATTCTGGAGAACTGCTGCTGGTTAGAGTAGACCAGCCTGGTGCCTTCCAGATGTTTTGAACTATAACTTCCAGCATCCCTAGCTATGCTGGGGTTGATGGGAACTGATATCCAAGACATTGGGTGGGTGCCAGGTTCAAAGGCTGGCATGGACATTCCTGGGCTAGATGGACAATAGTCTTCCTACATTCATGCCATCTGGAAGTACCACATCTTACCATTCCTGCCACCTCCATTTATGCTTCTGCTGAATGTGGCCCAGAGGTTTCCTGGGACTGGAATCTATTTCCTACAGTTTATACTGTGCATAGCACTACCTCTGCTAACACCCGTCAGGTGAGCACAACCGCCGGGGGGAGTGATTGGCCGTGATAATGGTGTCAGCAGCCATTGGAGAGGGAAAAGGAGAATGGCCGACTGTGGCGGCGGCAATGCTGGGTGGGGGGCTGAGAGCGGTGGCTGTCCCACTCGTAGGACGAGCAAGGTCGGCCAGGGGGTTCTCTGCTCCTCAGGACCCTCGCTGGGTGTCTGAACATGCTGCCCTCCACTGCCAGCTCTCTGCATTAGTTATGCCAATGCTTGTATTTAAACCCAGCTGCTAGCACAAAGGTGGTAAATAGAGTATGCTCCAACCCCACAGTCAACACAAATCTCACCAGTAAGACTCATAGCTAAGTAATATGGTGCATGCAGAAAGACCAAAGTTCAATTGTCACCATGTTCTGGTAAAGGATTGGGAAGGAAAGCGACCCAAAGAGCTTCAGTACAAGGCAGCTTTATATATACATCTAGGCAAGCGAATGCATCTTTCAGGAAGCAGCACTCCAGTGCAAATTCAGCAACTCAATGCCACCCTCAAATATCGCCCTTGCTTATAATTTTCAAATGATTCATAGACTGGAAACAAAATTATGACAGCCAATTAAGAACCGAGGAACAGAAATGATAATTATTACCCAGTTTTGGAAGAGAATACGTCATGTTGAAGTACTCTTCAAAGAAATCAAATACAATTTTAGTCACATTTGCTGCATACATTGCTGTGTGCAATTGCTGTGGCTGGGCATAAACACGGAGCTGCAAAACAAAGCAAAGATATTATCAGAAATGTTTCTAGCTTAAACCAATAATTGTTTAGCAGCAGGATACCTTTTGAGCAATGCAGAGGGCTAATAGAACTGGCTTTTTGGGCCTGAAAGGCAGGACATTTTGCAGGAAAGATTGTCTCAAAATCACTTCTTTAAGTGGGGTGTTCGTTGTATCCAATGCATTTATGAAAAAGAGATGCTTTCTTTCCCCGTCAGTATTGGCAAACTGATTGGGGTAAGACTCACATCGGCTTTCTCTCACTGGTTCCTTCCAGATGTGTTAGACATCATTTCCTATCATTCCTAACCAGCATGGCCAGTGGGTATAATGGGTGTTTTAGTTCAACGTCTCTGGAGGTGCAAGTTAGGAATGACTTGTCATATGTTATAGTTTTATTATTAAAATCTGTCTTAACTAGGAAGGAAATTCTAAGCAGTTTACCTGGCAGATGCATGTTTAAATTATAGAACAGGAAGTCCCTTGGCTCACTTCCTAGTCAGGTACTATCAAGAGAGGGAAATGAAGTGCCATATTTTTTGCCAAGTTGTAAAGAGAGAAGTGACATGACTTGGCTACAGAGTGAACCTGGGAACAAGGAGAGAGAAGAGTCGAAGATAAAGTGAAGGTCATGAGACTTTTCAGTAAGAAAGATGGTAGAATCGTTAATGTTAAGGAAAGCATACAAGGACAAGAAGGCTTTGGAAGAAAGATGGGAAGTTCAGTCTTTAGTCTTAAAGTAGGGCTTCCCCACCAGTGATCTCACCCTGAGAGGCTGTTGCATGGATAGAAAAGTCCCTCATCATGTTCTTCTGTTGTCTGTGCAGCCACACTCAGCTCTTGGTAAAGCACTGACAGTTGGATTTTAGACTTCTCTTTCACATAAAATGGCTGTGTTTGGGGATTCTGTCATTCGCTGATGCTCTTGGTATGGTGATTTTGGTATGAGCACCACCCAAGTGTAAAATATATCAAAGGTGCCAGAGATGCTGTTAAGTGCACTGCTGAGTCCAAACCATCTTGGACTCTGTGAGAGTCCGCACAGCTTTAAATGACAGCATGAACCTTTACTGTCATTGCAACCTTTGCCAAAGTATCAGATAACTTGCACAAATAATTCTCATGCCTGCAGAAGAAAATGTTTGGGAAAGTGCAATACCAGAAGAGTAAAATAAGCTAAGTGATTAGATAGCTTCTGTCATGCAGGAATATAGTGAGAGCAAAACAAGAGATTTGACCTTTACATTTACACTATAACTATTTGGGTTCAGAAAGTTCCAGTTCTGAAGAGAAGGAAAACATCTTGCCTGAGTCCATAAATTTGTTCCATCTGTTTTCCTCTTTCCTCTGGTGAATGTAACTCCATGGATTCTGAAAGCTGGAATGGAGCTTGGAGGTCATCTAGTCCCACACCCAGCTTAGTGAAGGATCTGATGCAGGATGCAACTACAACTACAGGACCTTCACCCAACTGGTTCCCTCCAGATTTTTTGAACTTCTGCTCCTATCAGCCTGGTTACTATGGCCAATGGTAAGAAATGCTGGCAATAGTTATTCTAAAACATCTGCAAAGAACCAGGTTGGGGAAATAGAAGTACCATGTCTTTGACAAACTGCTCTTTCTCCTCTCTGTGAATACCTTCAGCAAAGGAGAATCTAGTACCAGGCCTGGCAACATCAGTTGACATGGGTAGGCAGCTTCCAAGCCCTAAACTTCAGAAGCCACCCTCCCTGCCCTTACCACAGCTGTCACCATCCTCCTCCTCAGCCTCCCAGCTGACCCTGCTAATGGAAAGAACCACACCGTCATCCAGTACACTTTGTCCGGCTATTACATTATGTATGTCGTTGAGGTTTTTCATTGACAGATGTATGGCAGCTCACCAGACACTCAGAAGTATCCAGCATCTACTGATTACCTTGAAGTGCAGAACTGGAAGTGATGCCAAGTACCTGCCAGGCTCTGACTGTGGTCTAACAGGCTCAGTGGGTCATTGGTAGTACAGACTTTATTTCAAATGTCATGGAACTTTCTGAACAAAGCATCATCTTTGGCTGAAGTTAGCTTCCAAGTTTACTCCTGATTATATTGTTCATGATGCCCAAAGACAGTCTAAATTCAGACTTTTTCAGAGATGGTGAGTGTGCTTGGGCCAGATAATTGTAATGCCGAAAACGCAAAGAACCAGGACTCTGGCCCCCACTGTTAATCCCATGAATTTCCCTTCTGCTACTAATCACTGGTTGACCTTTTGGCTTTATCTTTAAATGAGCAATTAAGTACACAAGCACAAAGCATTTTGAGGAGGCTATTTCATCACTTTGTTCACATGCTTGGAGGAACTGCAGCTTAGCTGCAGCTATCTTTCCAGAAGCATAGCATAATCATATAATTAAAGAAGAAAATTAAGTCTGAGAGCTGTATGAAATCTTTACTAAACTAATCTCTAGGGCAAGGCCCTGAGAATATTGGGGATGAATTATGTACAAGAGGAGATGACCTCATTTGCACTGAGGCATAAGACTGGGTAACTTGTTGAGGAAGCTTATCCAGAAATGAACCAATAATAGATCCAAAAATCAGTTTTGTCAAATGAAACATTGTAGTTAATGGGGGTCTCACCAATGGCTTTTATACATTTCCTAGCTGGACCCTTAGTTATTATGCTGCAGCTCTGTTCAAGCATTCAACAACTGACTCAATGAGGGGAAGAACTGGGGATGCACTCATTCTCCTCTATCAGAAGCAGTCTACCTACATATGCCGGTGGCTCAAGGTTTTGGGCTCCTACAAGGCTCATGTCTACTTGTTGTGTTCCTACAGGCAATTAGTTGGCCACAATGAAAACAGACTAGATGGACTTGTGCTCTGATCCAAACATGTTTGTATGTTCTTAAACCACAGCTGTTGCTATATAAATAGCAACTGCCTGTGGGAGAGACAAGTGGTTGTAAAACAGTGAAGAGCGAAAGCTGGAAGTCTGTGTTGTGAGGAGCGTCAAGGACCAAAACAAGTTTTGTGTGAGGTTGCACAGCTAGAAGGCAGATTTATTGAGCTGGGGGATGGGTGTATTAAAATCCTTGACCTCAGTGATGGGTTAGCTCTCCCTGAGCCAAAGTCTAAGCTAAGAGATACAGCCAAGAGGGCCATGGTGTGATTGAACTCCTCCTTCCTCTGTGTGTGTGTGTGTGCGCGCGCGCGTGTGTGAGCATAT
Organism: Varanus komodoensis; assembly: GCF_004798865.1. NCBI lineage: Eukaryota > Metazoa > Chordata > Lepidosauria > Squamata > Varanidae > Varanus > Varanus komodoensis. The sequence continues at coordinate 23,641,661 of NW_025335568.1, read as the reverse complement.
ATATATATATATATATATATATATATATATATATATATATGACAAGACCTTTCTAAACAAGGTTTCTATTCTTCTATGCTATATTAATAAGAGAAGTGAGGGATGTCCTATTCATGACAAGCTGTTTAGTCAAAACATTCCTTTGCTTTCATTCTTTTTTATTAGTGTTTTGGTTTCATTCTGGAAAGGAAAACATCTCTGAAAAACAGTTGTTAAGAATCAGGAAATGACTTACAGGGACTCCTCGAGAAGACAGTCTTTCTGTGAAATTAAACTGGTGCACAGCCCAAGCCACCAAGTAAGTGCTCATTGGGACAGACTTTTGGAATTTTGTCTGAGTCCAGCCATTACCCAATTCAACTTCAGCCTGGAAAGAATGAGGGAAATAACAACAGACAGTATTTGTACGGCGGTAAAAGTAAAACAGCAGTCATGTCAAATTCTGATATTTTATAATAGTTTTATATACAGGATGGGAGCAGGAAAAGGTGTTTTTGGATTGCTGCACATATGATTTGTGTCTTGCAGTGTTAATGACCTTGAAGTAGATTTTTCAGTTTCCAGTTCTGATGTTTAAAAGGGGGTATGAACTATACAATCTGCACTGAATGGCTTGCTTCTGCAAGCAAGTTCTTCTAATGATCATGAAGACATTCCAAGGTGTGGGAGAGCTAAATAACATGCTTCCTTTCCTTAGTTAGTTGCGAAAAAAAACATGAATGCTTTTTCACAGTGGATAATGTTAAAGTAAAATAGCTAGGTTAGTCAAAAAAGCAGTCCATGCTTTACAAGTGAGTAAGGGGAAGAAAAAAACAGAAGGTTGAATGGAAATTCTGCCCCCTGTAGATGCAAGTGTCCTTTTTGTCGGTGAGAGTGTTCTATTCTAGTGGAGAAATGCTACTGGCAAAGCAGGGAAATCATTTCCCTTCCCCCTGCAGTCTCCTGTGTCCTCCTCCCAAATCCATCCCAAAGGACTGAGGGTATGGAAAAGAAGGGAGAATCAGCAAAGATTGCCCCTCTTCCTTATTCCATTGATGAGACATTCTGAATGGGATTCTTCTCAAGGAATGTTTACAGCAGTAGAAAAGAAGCTGGTTCCAACCTATCAGTGCAAATTTATTTTGTATGTTTCCAGAAAAACTTCCAATTGCAAATTTGCTCACCTGATGCCACAACTTTATCTCATCCCTAAACAATTGCAGCCTGGGCTCCACTGGGCCGGATGAATTTAAATTTTGCTTATTTAAAATTACGTTAAAATTTCAGATAGCTCTACAAGTATTATAATCATTTCTATCCAATCTCCCTTCCTTGGGCATGTAACATACTCACTTGTCTGCTACTTCCATAATGTAAAGTCGCATGTACTTTACATTATGTATAATGTAAAGCACATGCATTATTATACATAACAATGTATTCTACATTATACATTGTATAACGTATATGTATAATAATGTATAATAAGCATCTGCTTATTATATAAACAACTAGAATATTTGTGGGTCCCATAACATCAAGCACTCTGAATATGACATGAATGATTTAACTAAGCCCATCATATCTGAGAGATGTCAGCCACTGATTTGCCATAATTTTTTCAAAAATTAAACTGAAACTAATGTTGTGATAGTGTTTCTGCAAGCACATGGTTCACAGGATAGCACTACTTTATTTGGCACCAATGGGACAATTTGTGGTTGCTTTTAGAAAGGTCTAACCATTTACTTCCTTCCTTTGAAAAATATGAAATAGGAAGCATGAGCAAACTGTGGCAGGAATGTTGATAGATATATTTGTCAGCATTGGTAAGCTTGTTGCTGTATAGAATAGGGATGGGAAATGTGTGCCCCTGACATGTTGCTGAACTGCACTTCCCATAATCCCTTATTTATTTTTTATTTTCGATTTATATCCTGCCTTTTTCCTGCAAAGGGCTCAAGGCAGCTTACATCATTCTCCTCCTCCATCTTATCCCCACAACAACAACCCTGTGAGGTAGGTTGGGCTGAGAGTCTGTGACTGGCCCAAAGTCACCCAGTTGGCTCCATGGCTGAGCGGGGACTAGAACCCAGATCGTCTGAGTCCCAGTCCCATGCTCTTACCCACTACACCACACTGGCTCTTATCATTTGCTATGCTTGACTAGGGTTGATTGGAGCTGCGGTCCCACAAAAACTGGAGGGTGAGATGTTCTTCACCCCTGGAGTAGTCAATAATACTAGGAATATCAGCAGAGTTTTGAGCACAACTCACGAAGTTGTGAACTCTATGGCAATAAGGAGCAGACGCTGGCCATGCTTTGGTGCGTAATCCATGCACACAAATTCTGTTGAAATTAATGGGATCTATTCATGCACCACATGCACAGATTTTGGCTGTCTAGATTGTGGCATTAATAGCCATCATGTAATAAAAAGGACATATGTGCTTTAGCAATAATATAAAAGACAGTGGTGCATTATGATTCTGTGTCTTTTCATTCCATAGCAGTAAATTTCTAGGACTTTGAATGGAGACTGATGTTTTTGTGAAATATCTTGAGGAAAGTCTTAAGCCAGAAGTTTGTGTGGTTGGCGTTTGCATTTTAATTGTGCACTTAATTTAGAAGTTTGGGAACCATTGATTCAAAGTGATGTGATGGCTTTGACTTTCAGTTAGGCTATTCACTGGAAATTCTTTTGGCTGTGATCCACAAAACTCTTTTCTGCTGCAAATTCAAGAAGCAGAAAACTTATGTCACTGACTTCCACTGAAGACCTAGCACTTGAGAGAGAATTAAACATAATCATTTATGAAACCATGAACTTTGTTTAGAAAAGAGAGATTTGACAAAGATTCACATCTGTGATTTAACACATAGGGAATGCATTTCCTAAATATCCTGTAACTCTTAATACACATTAACTTCAAGGGGAGTTCCTCCTAAAAGGCTGTAATTCACCTACTCCAAAATACGGTTGGATTGGGAATAACAGAAGGTCCTGAGCTCCACAGTGTTTCCAGGGTTGGATGCCACGGGCCACATGCCAAAGTGGGCAGAACTGCACTCAGTCTCCCCTCAAACCACAGGCGCACACACACCAGTCATACCACACAGTCCCCTTTCAGAAACTGCTACTCATGTGTTTCTCGGGAAACTTGACATTATGCCTCCTGAGTTGGCTTTGCTTACCCCCTGCCTTCTCCATCCAGAAGGGTGAAGGGCAAGCAAAACCAGCTGAGCCACCATCTCAAGGCATTAGGAACAGCTTGAAGCAGTAGCTGTGAGGTCAGCCAGCTTCACCCATTCTTTGCTGTTCTCAAGGGGGAAGGGCTGGACTAAGCAGTGGTTCTACAAAGTGAACCACTGCTTGTGGGTCAGAGGGGAAGGAGCCTCTGAGGGCCAAACTAGGAGACCTAGCAGTCTGAATTCACCATGCAGGCTGCAGGTTTTTTATCCCTACATGAGATTTCTCCAGGACAGGTGATCCATTGATAACTCCTACCAGATTGCATAGAGCATACACAAAGAGATTAGATGACAGAATACATACCTCCACTGGCATATTTGACAGTGCTTTGTACGAGCTGTTGTGGATAATAGATATCTTATACGTTGCCTTTTTGTTAGGTTCATCAAAACAAGGAAATGATTTCCGTGCATCTGTTGGCTCATGGTCAGTGGCTGCTATGCTCCTTTTGAAATAATAAAAGATAGTTGCATCAAACCATTGTTTCAAATTGACAATTTGATCATATCTATCAATCTATCTATCCATCCATCCATCTAGCCACCCACCCATCTATCCATCTGCATCAAGACAGTAAACAAATTCTTCATCTGAAATAATTAAGAGGAAGTTAGCATCTGGCCCCTACAGAAAACCAGTGTGGTACAATGGTGATATTGTTGGATGAGCAACTCAGGAGATCCAGGTTCTAGTCACTTTTCAGCCATGAAATTCATTGCATGCCTTTGGAAAATTCAGACATTCTCAGTCTAGCCTACCTCACAGAGTTGTTGTAAAGATAAAATAGAATGGTGGATGATAATGTAAGCCTCCTCGGGTTCCTCATAAGAATAAGAAAGGTAATGCATAAATGTAAAATGAAAATAGTAGTGATAATAATACTATGTAATACTAGTGAAGATAATAATAATGATAAATTACAGCATCTGAATAATCTAAAAACTTATTCTACAAATAACACAATTGTTTTCTATGCAGGCAGTGTGCTTCTTAGCTGGAATTTAACACACCACTATTTACCCTGTTTTTTAGCAACCTGATAGTGATACCGAAATGTGCGTTGCCCTAAGAGCTGGTCATATGCTGAACCAATCTTAGTGATCATCAACATTTCAAGCAGGAACCACTTTGGTTTCGGGAACTACCACCAAGTCCACTGCAGGTAGCCAATCACATTGCCCATTTCCCTCTAGAGTTCCTTTCCCGCCACAGCTCCTACATTCTCATCTTCTTCCTCCCCTGGAGCCACCTTACCCCAGTTGAGTGGCGGTTTTGCTGCCTCCTTAACGCCAAAGCCTCCTCTGCTAGTGCGGGTATTGCAGCAGCTGGCCTACTGCTAAAGCAAACAGGACAGAGTTAGAGAGACCCCGCTCAAAGAGATCAGGGACCCTGGAAAGGGGGGGGGGTGCACCATGGATGCTCAGAAACTGCTGGTGCCCCTCTGACCTTGGAGTGAAGACCCCTGTTAAAAGAATTGCTTCTGCACACCTACAAAGCTAGGCCAGTTTCATTCACCACACATTTCCATTGATAGACCGTTTCACCCTCAAGGCTCAGAGGCCCTCCAGCTCATCACGTACTCCATGATAGCCAACTGCTGTATGCATTAGGGAAATAGTTCCTTCCAAATACCAAGACAGGCAGAGACAGCACAGCTAAAGCTAGTTACAGCCAGCCTGGAAAGCAAGAACATGGCACTAGAACAATGGGAGGAGCAGAATGGTGGGGGAATCCAATATTAAGTCAGCAGTATAAAAGTCAGGAACTTGCGCAGTTTGGGTGGATGCTACACGAGAACCTGTTTTGCCTGTGTGTGTGTTGTCCCCTTTATTCCAGAATAAAGCTGCCTCCTTCTGAAGATGCTGTCTTGACTGGTTAGTTATTAGTCAGGCACACCAGGCAAACTCACCACCTTACAAGGCTTCCCAGATTTCGGTAGCAACATTATGTCTTGTGAGCTATCTGGTCATGTGAATTATCCTAATTTAGTAACCATATGAAATCCTCCTGTTTGCAAAATCAGGCAGTTCTTGCAAGGAAGCCTATCTCTTGATCCCGTATTTGTTTGTTATGGATAATGGACGGCTTTAAGTAGCTTGTCAAAATCTGCCTGGAAAGATTGCATCTATAACACCAGCACTAATCACTCCAAGGTAACATTGCACGTTTACTCTGCACTGTTCACAAAATGGAATATAATGGCAATCCTGAATGGTTCAAGATATTGAGCAGATACAGCAAAATAACATTGGTATGAATCACTAGTGATATAAATAGTATGGTCATGTGTACCACAGCTGGTAACAAAACAACGTATCTGCACAAAAAATAAATGACTAAAGAAACAGGGTCATTAAAACTGTTGCCAAGGATTATGTAAAATAACTGTTTCCTAAATTGAATTATGCTCGGCTTATCAAACTAGCACTCCATGATGGAACATGATTGATGGGAGAACAGATTTAAGCTGTCTCTTCAGTTAATTTTAAATGCTGGTATTTTTCCAATAATACATCTGCAAATACTCTGAACTATAGAAAACTAAGGAGTTTTTCCTCTTTTTAAAAGAAAAAAGTAATTAAGAGTGAGGATCATAACTTGTAGCATTCCTAAAGTTCTATAAGTTATCTTGACAGTCAATTTGTCAGTGTTGTAGTTTGCCCTTGGCTTTTTTCCTGTAGTACCTTAAACGCTTAACTGATCACAACAACGTGTAGTGACATTTGGAAACTTGAAAAAGATGATATGCCTAGGCTTTGCACTGTTTCACAGTAAGATGGTGGGAATGTACTGAAAAAAGTGGCAATAAAACAGGGCTGTAGTTGTCCAGACTTGGCAAGGATGAGTGCACTCTGCAGGATAGAGGATGCAGGTAAGGGAGGGCCTTAGAAAAGGACGTGAAAGGGCAAGAAGCTTTTACCTACTTAGAGGTCACAGGTTAGAAAGCAACAATGGCCAGGATCCTTCAGTGCCCTGGATGAGTCCAAGGAGACAAGAAGGTGAACTTAGTTCAAGTGAATGCATTGCTTCACTGGATAATAACAGACTCACCCATGTAAACTCAGATGAGCATTGTCCCTGAAAGCCACCTCTTGTTCTGTGTAAATGAGCTTTTGCACATGCTCGATACAAAAGTGCATTTTAGAGAGGTAGTTCGAAAAAATAGACTGAGCCATGTGTCATCACACTATGTACCCTTTTGTGATTGGCCATTTTTGTCTAGTCTCTCACAGAAGCATCCACTAGCACATTTACTTGCTGAAAAAAGTAAAAGAACTATACGAATAACAAAGACCCAAATCTGATCTGACAAGAAGAAGAGAAAACTGTGACAGCATCCCCGTTGACAGGAAGCAAGAAAAGGATTAATCCAATCCACTCTGTGCACACACAGACATTACCTTGTTTAAATACAGACTGTGCATGCTCAGAAGCTCCAAATTTATTAGCAAATTTGTAAAACGCTGGTCCACGCTTTATAACAGGTAAGCATTATGAATGGGTGACATTTAACCAGCAAGCTGACTAATTAGAAAATCCAGGAGTATCACTACTTCTGAGAAGGGCTGGCTGACAGTCTGTGTAGTCTCCTGGTCCAACTGCCTCCCCAGACCCTGCACCCTTGTTGGAGAAGGGAGACCTTTAAGTGGTAGGCCTCTGGCACGCACCTGGCCCTTGACTAATATCGGCACCGTGTCAGCAGGGGAGAGTAGATCTGATACGCCAGAGACCCCTGTGGGCTCTGGCCTGGGACAGCACTCCCTGGGCGACTGGACCAGGAAAGTCAACAGGAAAATAATCCAGGACATTGACAGCATCCATTTTTAAAAATCCATAGCGGTCAGCCAAAACTGGTAGCAGGAGTGACAAAAGCTACACGTAAAATCTAGAATTAAACTCCTTGCCTCCCCCTTGTCACGGCTTCCTCTGAACACTTCACTGTCAATATGTGCTCGTTCTTTCCTTGCTGTTCAGCTGTAGTCTGTTCTGGAGCCAATGTCAACATGACATTAAACGCATGATTGCATTTAATAAGTCTAGTATTTTTCTTCTAAACAAAAGCCATAGGAGGTGATCAGGGTCAAGTCTGTAATAATGGGGGGGGGGGGACTCTCCTCCCATAATGTCATTCCAAGGCAAAGCAGAGCCCACCTTAAAACTCTGCTGCTATTAGTCCTGGGAAGGGAGCTTCCCAGCAAGGGGAGAGACACAATTTTAATCAGAAGGAGGCTTAAGACCCCGCCTACATGCTGTTATCCTGGTGCTGTTGAGCCACGCTCCACCCGCAAAGGGGACGGCAGGCACATTAATTGTCACACGTGTTTTAGATTTCAGAAAGCAGCATGGTACAATAGTTCTGTATTCCCCCAAATCAAACATTTACAAAATGAAGATGTTTAAAAATGAGTGTAAAGTGAGACATGATTGGCATGCCATCTGGAGGAAGATTATACGAGAAGGGACACAATGGGAGACTTTGCAGCAGGAAATATTGTGGCAACAGAATATTGCCAGGGGTGGGGGAATACCATCTGTTCGCAGGAAGAACAAAAATATGCATGGCATGGAGAGAGAGGATAGAAAGACGTACTCTCCCTCTCGATGACAGAACCCAAAGGGGTCCTCCCACAAAGATGGTTGGTGGGAGATTCAATTCAGACAAAAGGAAGGACTTTTGCACCGGGTGTAGGCAGGCGATGGAATTCACTTACACAAGATGTATCAGTGGCCACCAGTGTGGATGGCTTTAAAAGAGGGTTCAGTAAATTCGTGGGGGAGCAGGCTGTTGAGAGCTACAGGCCCCGAGAGCTAGATGTGACCTCCAACTCACAGGCAGTATGCCTAAGTACACCGGATGCCACGGAAGCTGGGCGGGAATGTGCTTTGACAGTCATGTCCTGCTTGCTGCTTTCCCATGGCCAGCTGTTGGCCACTGTGTGAACCGAATGCTAGACTAAATGGACTCTTGCCCTGATCCAGCAGGACTCTTCTTATGGTCTGAGAATAAAACCGCTGGTAGAATGGATTTTCCTGCCTCCCTGCTCCTCCTGCCCTCCTCCCAAATCTGTTCTGCACCGTTCAGGGGAGCCCTCAGTGTGGAACATACAAAGATATCTGCTAGATCAGGGCAAGAGTCTACCCAGTCCAGTCTTCTGTTCATGCAGATTCAGAGTGTGTAGGGTTCTGGTGGAGGGGGGAAAGGAGGAGCCGTATTGTGTGAGTGGAACTCCACTCACATGGTGCAGTATGAAGCCCCAAATGTTTGACTGATGTTATGATATGAATGTGTTTTTATAGGTAAGAGAAATTTTTGAATGACAAAGAAATACCAAAAGGTAGCCATGGGTAAAGTAAGAAAGAACAACTACTATGTGTAAATATTTTTGTTTTAGTAATATGATCCGATAAGAACTTTTCTCAGGTTGACTATTTAAATGCTATCAAAATAAGAGGAAAATTACAGATTATGAATCACAACAAAATCAGAAAGAATTTTAAGATGTTTCTATACTTACTCATTTGTTTATAAAAATGGTAAGAGTACATATGGAAAATACTAACAACTTCTTAAAGTGTTTCACTCCTAGCGAAAATTGCACTTGAATTATATCCAGATGACCTACCACCCCAAGTAAGCTATGGCAATTATAGGCACAACTGTTAGAAGTGCAAGGAAGACTCAGAAACTTCCTTTCGAATTGTAATAGATAATCCCCATTGCTGCAACTTTCTGGATGGAGATCAAAATACCAATTAATTCTTTTGCAGGAGTGAGATCGAATTTAGATCCCCCCATAAGAGGGGCCCACACACAAATGCTGCAATGCATTCCCACGTCCAAATGGAAGCATGTCTGTCAGCCTTGCCTTCCAAGTCAGGCATTTGTGTTCCTACCTTCTCCATTTTCCTTTCGCAACTCGCTCTCAAGAGGCTCTGGCTACTGAGCATGCTCACCCTTCACTGGCCTCTTTTGAAAATTACGTCATTATGTGTTTTAGAAAGTGTTTTCTATTAGCACTCCCCCAGCCTGCCTAAGCTAATGCCTCCTTTTTGCTTCTCAGTAGGGCTGTTTGGACACCCGCCTTGTCAATCCTTACCACCCAAATTTGTGTGTTTTGTTTCAATTAAGTTTTATATCAATTAAGACATTGACATCCCTAAACAGCTCATGCTGAAGTATCAGGTCACAATACAGAAACAAGCCAAAATAATAAAATGTTAAAAATGTTTTAAAACATTACAACATCAAGAATGGGGGGGCAGTCTCGGAACCGATTCGGCAGAGTCTGCATAAACAGGTGTGCTTTCAAGACCCGTTTAAAGTTGTCCTTGTTTCTGCCTCTCAAAGCACGCGTGGGAGACAGTTCCATGGAGCAGATGCTGCCGGGAAGAAAGCTTCCACACAACTACTCAGTAACAAGGCAGGCAACCAGGAAGCCCCCTCACAGCGCTGACACGAGAACACTGGGAGCCCTGGAGATTGCTGGAGCTACCCCGCCCCACCCTGTCCAGGGTCATCTGCTTGCCCTCGCCTAGCTCTGAAGAAGGATCCCTCCAAGCAAGCCTGAGCAGCCTCTGTGGAGAACCATCCTCTCTCTTGCTGTAGGCTTTGCCACCTGCCTTCCTCAGAGTGAGGCGTAGGCAGTGATGGCAGCTGCTCAAGAAAGCCTCAACTGCTGCTGTGCTGCTGTAGTATTTGGTGCAGCAAAAAGCAAACATCAGGGCTCCCAAGAGCACCTGCATACACTTGGAGGAGCAGGTAACAGTCTCAGCATCAGTTCCCTCATACCTAGTGCACATGCATTTGTTTTTCTCTTCATAAGAGACTGTGCCTCTGCGCGTCTTTGGGGTTAACTGGGGACAACTAGAAAGCATGTTCACTCCTCCTTGCTTGCACACACAAAATCCCAACGAAATACAGTGGGGCCATATTTTATACAGACGGGACAATGTCGATATTTCATGGAAACCATTAGTTATCTGGCCTATTTCCAAGCCTGAGGTCATAGGAACAAAATTTGTTTACAAATTGACAAGCAAAACTATGAACAAACATACCTGTTCCATATGATCAAGAAAGTAGCCAGAAAGTACATTTATTCATAGAAAGATAACTTTCATTCATTAATTGTTTGGATAGTAATGTATTCTCCACAACAGAGAAATTAGGCATATTTCAGAAAATACAGATCTTCTGTAACTAGTTTAGGTCTTTTGTAGTTAATATTTCCTCTATATGTTATATGAAAAAGATGTAAATTATTCAATAGCATTAATACATAAAATTAGAACCATGAAAGGCACCACTCTGTTTCAATTAATTAAATACTTTTTACAATAATGGAGTTTCAGCTATTCATTATTCCTTTCTCCATTGCCTGGGATTACAAAATGTTCAGACTATAAAAATAATGCATTAAATGAGAGTATTTTATAAGTGTTTGCTTTCAGGGCTGTTCTGTATTCTGTAGTTTTTCTGTCATTGCATTCCACTACTAAACTTCTAGAATATTATGCAGTAACACCTGGATCAATTCCATGAAGGTATCCACAACCTTGAGTATATTAGGGATGAGCAGGGCTATCAAGGACAGGACATTTGGTGGATATTAATTCATGGGATCAGCATACATTGGAGACTTACTGGCAAATAAGTCTGGCCAGGGCAACTTCTTTTATATTGTTATTTATTTTATATTGTTATTTTTATATTGTTACTATTGTATTTTTCTTTATGTTGTGAGCCGCCCCGAGGCTTCGGCGAATGGGGCGGCATATAAATGTTTTAATAAATAAATAATAAATAAAATAAATAAATTACAACAATGATAGTACAGCTAAATCTTTCTTGTTTTGTTATGAAGCAAAAGGGTCTGTACTCCACAGAAATTAATGGCAGCAGTGTAGGAGCATGCTTCCATAGTTCACATTTACTTCCATGAATAGGATGAATCCACTTTCCACTGGATTGTGCCCACTTTCCTTTCCTTTCCTCCCTGCACCCCCCCCCACCCCCGTGCTGGCACCATGCCTCTTTGTTTGTAGAGAGAAAGGGGTAACAAAAATGAAATATTGCACATCACTTTCAAAATTTATCATGTGATATCACAACAAGGCTTGTCCTGCCCCCATAGCTTGTAGTATAATGTCTGGGCCTTAAAAATGAGAACCAGAAGGGAGCTGTGGATAAAAACACTCTGGATATTGTTAATACGCATCTATAAATGCATCCAGATGTCGTTCCCAAAATAAAACAAGACTGAAACTGTAATAAATTTTATGCTTGCTTTTCCTGGCCAAACACAGATTTTCAGTGAAATTGTGGGTCTAATGCAAAACTTTGGAATAGAACTGTTTTGTTCCGATTGAAATACATGATTGTTATGATTCCACTGAATATATTAGCAGAAGTCTTTGGATAAGTTACTCATTTTTCCCTCTTATATAAATTACTTTTCTCCAAGGAATTATATCAATCTTGTAGAGAACAAATCCTGGGTCAAAGAATTTTCATAGCAATATTCATTACAATTATATGTGGTGATAAAAGGAGTCAATTATCTATCCTTCATGGCAATGTTTTCATTTGTAACCATTAGTAATTACCTAGTGATGTAGTATCTGAAGTGGAAGAATGCTCAAAAGTACGCACTGACAAAAATTGCTGTGGTCTTGAAAATACTCTGTAAGTCACCCCTTAGTACAGGGAGGCAGAACCTTTTCAGTACTGAGAAACAAATGTGATACTGCTCAGAGATCTGTGTGTGTGTGTGTGTGTGTGTGAGAGGGTTGGAAAACAGTTGAACAGTTGAACAGTTGAACATATAAGGTACAAAGAAGCAGTTGTGAAGCATGGAATAGAAGGGGTGGGGGAGACAATGTGAGTTCTGTGGTTTACAACTTAACTAAACACACGGCCATTTAAAGCCTTCATCCCCGTAAGACCATTAAGGTCAAGGTCTAAAATGCCTAAAATGACTTAGCTGTCCCATTCCACTTAGCGCTGAGCTTCACCCCCGAAATAGGTTCACCACCATGGAACTCTGTGTGTCACACCTATAAAGGTGAGGAGAAAAGCTGCACTGAATGAAGAACCTCCATGGCAAGGGTATCACCAGCCTCCCCAATAGGATACTGAAAAGCACCATTCTACCCGCACCGTGGCATTTCAGGCCCACTTGTTTAATCAGATAGCCTTTTGAGAGTAAGGGATTCTCTCGTATTATTATGATATCATCCCCTTTCCATCTCACAAAGAGCCCAACACGACTGACATGGGCCTTCTCCTCTCCATTTCCTCCTTTCAACAACCCTGCGAAGTAGGCTAAAATGAGACTGAATGAGTGGCCTTTAGTCATCCACTGTGCTCCATGGCCAAGTGGGGAAGAGAAACTGGATCTCCTGAGTCCCAGACCAGTAAGACCACTATACCACACTGGCCCTGTGTGCTTCAATAATGTTTCCATGTGCGTTTTAATTCTATTTTTATTACTGATCTTTTAAACATTTAATATTTTAATGTGGGTGTGCTTCTCCAGGACTTCTTGTCCAGTTTCCCTGTGAGTTTTCCCCTTTCACCAGCCAGTACATTGATGCTATCTGCATGAAATCCTGCTGCTATAGTCTCCATTTCAATGACATTTGCAATTGGGTTATGGGGAGAGGAACCCAGCTGGAATTCAGAAGGCTGCCATTAATATAGAATTCACAGTGTAGGCAATGGACAGGTTTGAATGACACTTTAACTGCAGCATTGGTCTATAACTCAGGTCCCCATGATGCATGCAACAGACAATTCGGCACATTGTAAGTAGTGTTCTGTCCCCCCCCCCCCCCCGGTACCCCTGAGGTTTCCTTCACTCCACACCATGACTGTGAGTCATTTCTGGCTCACTGTGCTTTAAAAAAAGTTTTGAGAACATGAAAGCAACCTGGCAAGGCAATTTTCATGATCCCAATTTTGTGGCCAGAAGCAGTCCCTGCAAGGTACCCCAACAGGACCTTGGAAAAGCAACCTGAGCTGGCAGAATATTATTTTTTATTTTTGGAGAAAATTAGATTCCACAAATATTTGTGAAAAGCAAGCTTTTCACAAAATGTTTATTGCCACTCTCACACAATTATGGATGGCCACACTTAGAAGGGAGTTGCAATGCAGATGCTGGGAATGGTTAATGGGCCAGAAGGGGTGCTTGCTGGCAAGTTGACTTGTACGTACTTATAGAGAGCAAATTTGCAAAAAAAGGGGACTCACATTTGCAGCAGGATGCCTGAATATTTCTTCAGAAGCTCTTATCTCTAAAGTGTTCCCTGTATTTTCCACTGTTCCTGAGATGCTGCCTCTTTGGGAATATGCATAGTTAACAGAGATCCCTGTGGAGTGGGAAATTGTTTCTGAAATGACATTTCTTCAACTGTCATTGGAAACAATTCCTGCACCCCACAGAAACACTCTAATTATGTATGTTTCACAGGTAGTAGAACCTCAGAGACACTGGAAGTATGTGGAAGAGTCTTGAGAGACAAGGGTTCCCTTAAAAAAACAAAACAAAAACCCAATGACAGATTCTACTTCCAGGAAACAAGTCATAGAGGTTTTCTGCACAAGGAATTTATTGTGTGATCAGCATTCGCTACTCATAGTTATTTGTGTTTCTTTAGAGGTCAACAGTTTTGCTTCTGTTTTGGTAAGTTTTTTTTCTTTTGTTGAGCACAGCAAATGTATATTATTCTTAAAGTGAAAGAAAACATGTTTCCCTTTTGTATATTTGTGTTATTCTGCTGTACCACAGTGCCACCTAGACAAGATACAGTAGAAAAGCAAGAAAGGAAAGACCTTTTGCTTGCTTGCTTGCTTTCTTGATCACTCAAAGATCCACTCTTGAATCTTAGTTCAGTGAAACAAATGCCAGACACAAACTTGTGCAGAAAACCCTATAGAATCAAAGGATTCCAGAGTTGGGAAGGGCCCTTAGACATCATCTAGTTCAATTTCTTCCTACAGCAGCATCCCAGAGAAATGTCTGATTAAACAGCTCCGGCCCACTGCCTGCCAAGGCAGTCTCTTCCATTGCCAAACAACTCTTGCTATTAGGAATTTTTTCCAAGGATTTGGCCAGAATATGCTTCCTTACAGTTTCTGCACATCATTTCTGGGCTTGCCCTGTGGCACAGCAGAGATTCTGCTCCAAAACAGATGGGTGAGTATTTCTCGGAGGCTGTCATCTCAAGCACACTTTTGATGGGGATCATTGTGGCTGGAGCCATTCCTTCCTCAACAGAAAGCCACTGCGGTCAGAAGGGGAGACACCAGACTTGTTCTCATCCATCCTGCCTCCAACACAGTTTCACACACTATTTTGCAGCAGTAAATGATTCATCTGTTGCTGCCATATTGCTGCTGAACAGATAAAGATGTCCAGCAGGCAACTGAATGATGTGTGCCTTTAATTTTTCAAAAAGCTTTCTTAAGATCATCACTAGAAAGACAAAGTAGATATTTACTCTACAGAGGAAGTTAATCCACTAATCATATACAAATAAGGGTGCAATCTTATGAATATTAGACAGAAAGAATCCTAAAACTCCAATATTTCCAAATTATTGTTCGGGTGTGGCAGGCTGGGAATTATAAGTCTTTTTTCTGTCTAAAGGTTTTTTGCTCCATATTCCAGTATGGAGATTTCAAAGTGGTGATGAACAATAAAGATATAACAAATAAAGTTATAATGAATAAATAAATGAAGTTCAGTCCATATGATATAAGACGCTGTTAGTGGGTGGTTCCTCTGATCAGATGGGGGATGTTCAACCTGTTCTAGATGGGATTGAATTCCCCTTGAAGGAGCAGGTTAGTAGGTTGGGGTGCTCCTTGATCTAAATGGGGTCATTTAGAGGCTCAGTGCTCAGCTGGCCTCAGGGGCATGGAATGCCTTCTACAAGCTTTAACTGGTGGCCCAGCTACACCCCTATCTGGACAGAGATGGCATGGCTTCAGTAATCTAAGCTCTGGTAATATCTAGATTAGATTACTGCAGTGCACTCTGTCTGGATTGCCCTTGAAGATTGTTCAGCAGCTGCAACTTGTACAGGATGCAACAGCCAGGTTGAGACCTGTAGGCCCAATCACATAAGACCAGTTCTGGTTGTTGTTATGCTTCTGGGCCCAATTCAAGGTGCTGGTTTAAATCTATAAAGGCTTACATGGTTTAGGAGCATAATACCTGTTGGGGAACTTCTCCCAACCACAGTCTACTGGACACTCAACTTCACATCTGGGGCCTTCCTCCAAATGCCAAATCTAGGTGGCTGACAGGGTGACAAGAGGAAAGGGGTTTTCTCTGTAGTTCCCCCCCCCCCCATCTATGAAATGACATCCACATGGGGGCCCACCTGACATCAACCATCTCATCTCACCAGCATCAGGTGAAGAGGACCTTTTGTGCTGAGGCTTTTAAAGAAAACTTGGTTCAAAGAGATTGCCAATCCCATTTTTTTTTCTTTCTTTGACAGGGTCATTCACTGTACACCTGAACTGTTTCTTTTAATTTTTAATGCTTCTTTTAATAAGATTTTGTGGTATTTAATGGCATTTTATTGTATTTCTGTACTGTGTAAACTGTCCAGGGAGCTTCAGCTATCAGATGGTACAGAAATTAGATGAATGAACAAACAAACGATTTGTTTGAATAAACTCCAGTTGGACCATATGTTCCTGTGGAACCATTATAATTGTACCAACCAATGAGCTCACTGACTTGGCATGCTGGTAAGGGAGAAGGTGCTCTTCCAGTTAATCTTGTTAGGGCTTATTCAGTAGTACCAAAAGCTTAAACCTGGCCCGGTTGTGAATCGGCAGCCCTCGCCGTTCCCTCAGCAAAACAGTTGTGTGCTGAAGCAGCTTGCATGCTGCTCCCAGCAACAGTCAGGCCACTCCATGCTGCACTCGCTGCAGCTTCCAGCTTCACCTTAAGGGCAGCCTTGCATAGACTGCATGGCAATAATCCAGCCTTGAGGTTACTAGCGTCTGTAACACTGTGGCCAATCTATCCCAGTCTAGGAGAGACCATACCGCTCTGTAGCTAGCCTGTTTGTCTAGAAGAGATAAACCATTCAAAATGATAAAGGGCACTCCAAGCTACCACAGCACTTGGGTCTTGAGTGTCAATGGTGGATCCAGAAGTACCTCCAGAGCACAACATGATTTTTCAACTGTATCCAGAACAGGAAATAAACCTATCTCCTGGACCTGGGAACCATTCTTCCGCAGGGTTTCCATCTTGCTAGGGTTCACCTTCTGTTTCTTGGACCTGAGCTAGGTCATTACTCAATCTAGACACTGAATTTGCACAGCAGGATCTGATTCAGAGGACACAAGGAGATAGAGGTGTGTGCCATCCACATATTGATGGCAATTGACTCCAAATCCCCTAATGATGAGCCCCAACAGCTTCATGTAAATGCTAGGCAACACTGGAGACAAAATGATACCCTGCCAAACCCCATAGCTCAGTACAAGAAATAGCCACCCAATGTTACTGTACCTGTAAACTTACATGTACGACTGGATGCACTGGAACAATGCCTCCAATGCTCAGCCATGGGGATGAGAATACTAGGGTCAGTGGTATCAAAAGCCAATGAGAAACTTAGCCAAATGAACAGTGTTATGCTCCTCCTGTCCCCTCCTGATATTGATCATCAAGCAGGGCAAGCAAAGCCCTGTTATCAGATTGAAACTCAGTGCAGCATGGGTTTGAAGACGCAGTAATCACCATTCTGCCACAGACCTCTCAAGAACCTTCCCTAAGAACAGGTGACTGCATCTGAGCAGCAGTGGTCCAGTATCATGGGGTCTAGAATGAGTTATTTCAGAAGTGGTCGCACTACTGCCTCCTTAAGCACAGCAGGGATCACTCCTTCAGGCAGAGGCCTGCTTACCGCTCCCTCTACCCACACAGACACAACCCCTCAGCTCACTTCTATTAGCCAGGCAGGACAAGGATTAAGAGGCACATGGTCAGCACAGCTGCAGTCAACTTGTCCATATCATCCGGCCACAGCGGCTGAAACTGATCCCACAAAACTGGGGAGAAGGTGGCATCTGACACTTCAATTGGAACTGCATTAATAAAAGTATCAAGTTCACTGTGGAGGCAAGCCATTTTGTCTTCAAGATGTGAGGCAAAAAGATCCCAGCAGATCTTAGAGGGGATCAGACCCTCATTTGCCAGGGAAGGTTTTAACAGCCTCTGGACTCTTGGAAGAGCTCTGCTAGGCAGTGAGTCTAGGGTGCTTCTTTGCTGTCCAATCTGCCACACAATAAGCATGATTACGTGGTCTAGAGCATGATCACTCATCTTCATTTCTGCTCTAGCCAGCATCCAGCCTGTTTCATTGACTGTAGTTCCCCAGTTTACCAAGGGACAGTGCAAGCTTTACAACTCTGGACAGAGCACTCTGGTGCAAGCAAATCAATGCACCTCTGCATCTCACTGTCCCATAGTAAAACTAGATCACCAGCTCTTTCCCCTGGAAAATCCTCAATAACTTTCAGAAATCCATCAATATGCATCTACAAACATGAAAAGGATTGTGCTCTACAAATATTCAAACCGAACTTAGCAGATCAAGAACACATTCTGGGTTGTATCCACTGAGTTTTTCCAATATTAATCTAACTTACATCTCATTTACTTCAAAGGGTCTACTCTAAGTAGGAAAAACATTACATACAATACTCTGATATATTATTTTAGAAGCCATTTATAGTCCTCTTTGTCTTACACATTCAATGCATGTTCCAGTGGCTATCTATAATATGTATAACTACAAAGAAAAGATCTGCAATTGTAATTTCTTAGGCTAAAAATGTGGATTACCCAACACAAGTGAAATACGCTGTTTTTTTATATCTGTGATTTATCTTTTATGATTTTTAAAATTTTCTGTAAGTATGCAGTACACTGGGAAGCAAACTCATTCCCGCAAATCTATAATGATATCATGAATAATCAACATACTGACTGCCCAATTGCCTTCTTTCTTAATGCTCACAAAATTAATAGAATAGTATACAGTTCTCTGATGAGAAAAGCAAAGCTATGAGAGAGGGAGAGGGAGAGAGAGGGGGAGAGAGAAGTTATAATGCAAATATTTGGGGTGGAAGGAACAAGAGAAATTACTTGGTTATTTGATTCTCCTTATAGGTTGTTCGGTAAAATCCAACCAGGGAACCATTTAAATAGCCTTGGAACTTCATTGTCAAAAAATAGATGCTAGGAGTTAGGTCTTCTTTTGCTTTAATCACCACATATTCCTGCGGCTTGTACTCAAAGCAATGCTCTACAGCAATCAACTGGCCTGAGGATGTCTTCAGCTGGGGCATTTCTGTAATCTTCGTCTCTCTGAGGTGAAGCCACAAGTGTCTTGTTCTGATTCCCAACTGGATGGAGATCGTGACTGTCCCATTGTAACGATCCTCTTCCATCTCAGGCTGAAGCTCCAGGTCATAATGACTTGGGTTAACATAGGTGGGCAGCCTGAACTGGGTCCAGTTTCCAGTTTCATCATTTCTGGCAGGGCAAGGATCTGGGTCCTCTGGGTTTGTGGGAGATGTTGTGTTTGTGGGAGATGCTGTGGTTATCTGCCCATTGCCTTCTGAAGGTGGGCACACCTGTGTATCATTGGGCCTTAGTCCAAGCCCCAATCCAAGTCCCAGAATTAAACCTACAGCAACTATTGTGCCACAGATTATGGCCACATGCTTGCTCTTCATGCAGTATTTTTTTGGTGTCTCATCTTCAAAATCCATATCTTGCATCTCCAAACAGCTGTATCACAGCTAAATGTAACACTGCTGCAGCTTTCTCTCTCTGTCTCTGTCTCTTCCTTCCTTCCTTCCTTTCTGTCAAGTTCTGGCTCAGCAAACTCCGTTTATGTTCAGTACTCTCTCAGTCTTCTCCTTTGCCAGCTTTTTCTCCCAGCCACCTCCCTACTAGACACTCAGTAAATGAAAAAATAACATTGGTGTTACCAAAGGAAAGTGACTGGTAGAAAAGAATTCAGCTGAGAAATGGAGAGAGAGGAAATGAACACAGAAGAACCTTGTAGCTGCTGCGACTTGCCTTATAAGCCTCGTAACCCCACCCCCTCGACTCCCACTGCTCTGGTCAGAGAGTTAAATATAAAACAGCTCTGTGTTAATCAGCAGTTGGAGATGATCAAATGCCAAGTCTCAGTCAGCAGTTTTCTAAAAGACAGATTATAGATAGAGAGGTGTAACTGCTCTGAAACCTCAACCTTTGTCACTGCCTCTTTGGTTTTCCCTTCCTGGATCTTTCATGAACAGATAGTTCCCTGAACTTCCACCTCAGGCATTTGTACAAGAAAATCTCCATGTTTTGGGTTGTTTGCCCACTGCTTCTGTACATGCCCCCTTAAAAACCGCACCTCTCTGTTTGTTTGTGTTTTTTCTCACTCTCTGTTTTTTACCCCTTTACTCTGTTACTCTGTGCCATTATAACAAAAACACTTGGCCGTGAAAGACATCTACTTTCTGATTCCAACTGTAAACATTCATTCTCTGTGTGCTTTAGAAACTAAACACAATCTTCATGAATCTGTTCTGATTTGTGAACTGAGCAGGCAAGCCGCTCTGTGAGTGCATTCCCCATCTGGCTATTTATGGTTGGCTCATTTTGTGCAAACAGATCATTGGGACATTTGGAGAAATAAAGCTAAAGGGCGATTTCTTTAAGCTGGTCCACAAGTTACAATAGCAAGCAGAATTTTCATTGCTTTGGAAGGGATCACTACATCTGCCTGTCTTCTTCCCTCCCAGCCCAGCCCACTCATCCCTTTGGTCCTGTATCTCCCACCCTATGATGTCTTCTGAATAATTACATTGGCTTAAAAACAGGTGATCTCTAAGGGCATCCCTCCCACAATGCCTGGCTCATGGAAGGATCCTCAGGCCAGGCATTTGGACTTAGCTGGATCTCTAAAGAGCTGTGCCAGCTGCCTTTCTAGCCAGCATGGCTCTGCGCTTGTTCATGCATTTGCAAATGCATGAAATTCTCACAGAAAAGAATCCACTTCTGTTAGTGAGTGAAAGCAGAACAAAAGTTGCCTGACAGAATGCATTTAATGAAATCTGCTCATCCCTAGCCTGGATGAAGAAAACTGACAATCACAGCTGACTCATCTTTTAAGTTTGAAGTACTTCTTGTCCTGAATATGTATACCTTGGGGAATTTGGTTACTTTTGATCAAAACCAAACAAATTGATTTATCGCCCATCCACACTCACAAGAATAGATATAACTGAATATAGTAGATTTACTTTCCCAAGATCATGCATGGAATCAGCCTTCACATTTCATTTAAGTGGTGAAATTTCGTTGGGGCTCTTAGTACCTTTACTGATTTTCCCTCTCCCCTTCTGCACATACACTTGCCATTTCAATGTTGGTGAGAGCTTAAAAACAGTTACAGACAGACCATGTATAGCCATTCTATGCCTGTGCCTTAAACTAGACATACTTATAGGACCATGCTCCATCACTTCTCATACCTACTAATAGCAAATTCTCCCACTGCAAAGGCAGGGGTCTTATTAAGATGCTCTTCTCCTGGAGGTGGATGGGTCAGGATGGTTTCTAGAGGGCTCTTGGGGATTTTCCAGCTGATAAAACTGGTAGTCCTGGGGAAAACCCAGTCAGTTGAAACAAAAACAGTCATGCACACCCTGCCTGTAGTCGAGATCATACTGTTCCATGGTACACCCAGTTACAGGAAACAATTAAAAAAACAGACAAAAAAACCAAACAGGAGATGGCTTGAGTACAGAAGGTGAAAAACTCCTAGTGAAAGTAATCAAGCCAGATACATGCCTGCAGTTGGGTATATTTAGGGGCAATGAGTGCAGCAAAGAAAAACATCCCAGCCCTTCCGTTCAGTTTTCCTTTTTCCCATGCAGCAGACCATTTTTGGGTGGACTGGAACCTATTGCTTACTAGAGTCAAGGACGTCCTAAAGCTGTCTGAAGTTTACTGCAAAATATTTTCTAAACACTTTCAGGAAAAAACATTCTTGCATCCACTGAGGTACCCAGAGCACAGCCTGGTCAGGTTTTCTTAGATGAGCTTCAGTTGGCATAGCTTGAGGATGTTGACAAGGTGCTTGGACAGAGCTGTGCATCCTGATCCTTGTCCTTCTTGGCTTATAAAAAACAGCATAGAGGGAATGGCTGGCTGAGTCAGGGAGGTGATTGATGCCTCTTTAAAGGAAGGAGGATTGTTAGTGATCTGAAGAAAACCTTTCTGGACCTGGCATATCTTAACAATTTTAGGCTGATGTTCCTTTTATGTACAAGATATCTGATCAGGTAGTGGTCAACCAATTCCAGGCAATCTTGTATGAAAATTTTCATCTGGGTCCATTTCAGTCATGGGTTCAGGATGGTTTGGTCTGGTCTGGTCTGGTCTGGTCGGGTTTCGTTTTGGCATGGAAGCAGTTTCATATAGGGAAGCACCCTATATGATGACCTGTGAGAAGTGGGGGGGAGGGTGACACTTCTGATACCATCAACCTGAGTTGGAAGTGGGCAGAATTGTATTGCAATAGTTCTGTCCCTACTTGGATGGCTTGTTTCAGAAGACTGTTCAGCCCCAAGGACACTCCAGTATGAGGTCCCGCAGGGGCCAGTTTTGCCCTCCATACTATTTAACACCTACATGAAACTGAACTTTTGGAATGTGTTGCCATCCTTACACTGATGACCCCAATACCTGACAGAACACCCCTTCCAAGAGCAATCTACCCTTGAGCTTCTGAGGCCTTCCTCTACTAACTTTGGCTATTGCAAAGTGCATAAATAAAATAAATAAAATATACCGCAGCATATTGGACCTTGCAACATACTGCAGATTCCTATGCAGAAGTCACTTCTTGGTTATCATTTGACTAGTCCCACAAGCATTTATGCCAAAGCACTTCCACAAATACTATAGTCCATTTGCTGGAAACAATGTGGCCATTTAAGCACTTTCCTCTGTACATGGTGAGACTATCTGAAGTGTTAAGTAAACATGGCAAGAGCCTTCATCCTAATATAAAAGGGCTGTAGCACTGGTACCATTCACTAAAGATTTGAAGATCAACTCAGAATTAAGCTCGCGTGGACTTGTCAGAGTCTTTCCCTTGCTCAGCCCCGGCCAGAAAGTGAGCTGAGCTGAGATCAAATCTACAAATACTCAGGAATGTTTTGTGCAAAGTACATGAAGCATGTAATTCCACAAGATACACAAATTATGTAATTCCTTGTGCAGCTCGGGCAAATTACACAATGTTTTGTGCAGAGGAGGCCAGTCTACAAGGCATGAGTGTGGAAGCAGAACTCCACTTGAACTTCTTTCCTGCAGATGCCCACAAAAGCACTTGGTGTGGGGCAAACTTAGACAAGAGAGAAAGTAGGCTGGAGTCCAGGGAGCCAAGCTGAGAAAACCCAACAGGTTCCCATCCCCAGAGTGGGTTCCTCTCATATCTCTGTGAATGGCCGCCTCCCTGTAATGGCAAATAGTAGCTCCAGCATGATTTGTGCCAGGGCCATGGCCAGGCAGAAAGTAAACAAAAGGAAACAAGGTCCCACAGTCCCGGTCCTGGTCCAATCTTTCTGTGCCTTTTAAGTAATAACAACACCCAGGTCTTCCAGGATTCTTCTTATTTGGCCATCAGTTGGTCACCTTTCCCATTCTGGAACATGATTGCCTTATGTACCCATGGAAGGACTTCCTGTTTTGCTTAATGTCTAGAAGCCATTAATGGGCTGCTAAATGAACTTCTCAATTCAGATAGTAGTTTGATGAAATATAGAACATGATCATGCACGAACTTATTGAAACGTGTGAGACTTGGACTCAAGGAAGTTCTGATCTATTTTTGATGCCAGGTGGTTTATTATTATTATCATATTATTACCTTTGTCATTTCCATAATCCCCAGATTAGATAAACGTAAATGGCCAGGGTACAAATGTCTATCTTTATTCTGAACTCAGCAATCCAGGATATAATACCTCACTTCTATCTTGTGATTGATGTCTTTCTTGCTTTGCTTTGCTTTGCTTTGCTTTGCTTTGCTTTGCTTTGCTTTGTTTTTTGCTTTCATGGTGTCCTCTACTCTCACTGAAGTCAGAGAAAGGTCTCCAAACTTAGAGAAGATCCTACCTCAGAGTCTCCCTCTCCTTGTTGAAAGTTTCACAGCAATTCATTGCCAGCATCAGGACAGGTAAAAAGAGGAATGATCTCAGGTGTGATATAGGCAGAGGTTTATGCAAATTTAACCTATGCACATTTAACTTGAGCAAATGAATAAAACGATTCCATTGTGGCAAATTACCAATCCAGAGAAGTTTGATTCTGCCAGTCTTGATTCTTGTTTTTGTATTTGTTTCGATTAAGTTCATGAAGCTACCTAGAAAAGAATATATAGTGTTTACATTCTTGTTTATTCAGTGTTTATATTCCAAAATGTCATTTTTTTCTTGCATAGACTAGCTATCCTGAATTCTTAGCTCTGCCTTGGTCTTTTTAAAAGGGCATTCTTTCTTCTGCCCCATCTTTCTTGGCTCCTACTTGTTGCTCGACATCCTTACTCATAGGTGTACCTTGATAAACAAGTTTCACATGTGCATGGAGCATTTATGCATGGTGGGAAGAAATTGGGAAACATGTTTCTCCCTCTGGTATAATATTAGAATCTGGGGCATGATGGAAAGGGTGATCAGTAGACTCCCTGACTGATGGAGGAGACCCATTAAGCATGTTGTGCCCAAGAGCAACAGTGCTTCACTGCCTCGGTTTTAGTCCTGCTTTACAAAAGGTGTGATTATTAGCCCCAAGCTGCTTCGTCATTCCTACATAGCATGCTGTCAAAAAATGCTGATGGCTGATAGGTCCAAATCTTGGATTCTTGATCAACTGGCACTTACAGTAATGATGGGGAGAATAGATGGAGGCTCAGCCATCAATAGGAACCAAGAAACCACAACTTGTGGTTAAAAACCAGCCTTGTGATTGCTTTTGCATCTGCTAGCTGGCATAAGAGCATAACTCAGTATTCAAAGCAAAAGGAGTCCTTTACAGTTCACAGATAGTCAACTCATTGGTGACAGAATAATTCAGTAAGCATTCTTAGGAGTTTGCTGATCTCAGGGGAAAGCCACCTTTTTGTCTGTAATTCCAGTGTTTTCAAGGAACACATGACAAATTATCTCCTGTTTTATTCCCAACCATAACTGCAGTTCCCTTTTGCTTCTTCTGCATTTTTTCCTCTCACTTCCTTTTTGGGTCCCATGCAGGGGAAACTTCTCCAAGCACATACTAATAGTTACCAGGACACAATACCTCCATTTAATTAAATCAAGGCTCAGTTGCATGCTCTGGGTAGCTCTTCACTATGCAGCATTCCAGAGGCTGATTATCATTCCTGGCAGCCTTCTCTTACAGAACAAAAAGGATCCCAGAGCCAAGGTCTCAAATAACATCTGAGAGGTCCACTAACAAACAAGACACATGAATGGAGTGTCAGTTTGTCTGAGTTCCTTTGTAACATGATCTGCATGTGCAGTCCGCATGGCTGGCTATCTGCGAAAGTACTTACTAGCCCTTTTCTTGGACACGTAAGTATCCTAGCTCTGCTTTACTATGTGCAACTGGCACTGGAGAAACCTGTACTATAAATGTGGTCTGTGGCACACATGAGAATACACACGTTGCCCATATATTGCCTCCGTTTGGTCTGGAATGGCCCTCCCATGAAGCATAGTGAGGCACCTGCATCAGATGGCATAGTGGGTGGAGAGTGCACTGAACCACTTGTCCCTGCCAGGAGTATCTGCCACCACAGCCCCGGTGGGCCCAGAAAGAGCCCCACCAGCCACTTGCTGCACTGAGGGTCCCTAGAGGAGCTGCTCAACTTCTGTTCCCCTTGTCACTTATTCTTCTCTGCTTTTGCATCCACATTGGCAGCTCTATGGAGAGGATTACAGTAAAGAGAAGTGGGTGAAGAGTTCTTATAAGGGTCAACCACCATTTTATCTGACAGTCTCTCTCCCCATAGAACCAATGCAGCAACACTATAGTGCCAGGTAGTGCAGCAGGTACTCTGTCCTTCCTTGGGTGGCATGTGATCTTCTGCCAGGGCTTCCTTTGATCTCACTCATATACGTTCACATGTAGAAAATGCTGTGTTAGCTAAGCTGATGAGGGTGGTTAACATTTCTGGTATCATGTTGATGGAAAGGATCATATGGATAAAATAAGCCAACTGTTCCAAGTGTATCTTCTTTCTGCATGCAGTGATATACACCCTAAAAAAAATGTCATCATGGAGAAATTTCCTTTAGGTCACCAGACTTGTTATTATCTTCACCTATTCCTAATATACACTTTCTCATGATATTTCCCTGCATGAAAGAGGCTCCAGCAGAAGACCTGTACAGTGGAATAATAGAAGATAACCAACTACTCCTTCAGTTCTGTGGCATACTGCATATCTGTGATCACAGCACATCCTGTGGGTTGCTCCATGGTTACATTGACATGAAAACTTTTTATGCCACTTTCTGGAGTAGGAGGAAGGTGATTTTATCTTGGGTCAGCCAGCCTCGGTTATGCTGAAAAGTGGTGGGGTGGTTTTACGTCTGCTTAAAAAGAGGTGGGATGGCACCTTGCTTCATCCCAGCCTGTTTTGAGCAGCATCCTAAGATGCACCTGGATAGAATTAACTTGCCAAGTCCTGATGGACAGATGCAAAGCACTCTTTGTAGGCACATAGGCATGACAGTAATGTGATACTAGTGGTCTTTGAAGCTGCAATATTGTTCATTCCTTGAACATAAATACATCCTACTTGCATATAGACATGTCCTGACCAATAGCCCTGGGCTCAAATGCTAATTTGTTCGTGCTGAGAAAAAGTAGAAATAAAATGAAGCCATTCCCTTGATTCTGTTAACAAGGAACAAGAATAGCTCTGGAAAGACTCAAAGAGATGGAAGTAAACAAAGAGAAGAAGAGAAGGGAGCTGGACAAATCAAAGCAAACAGATGAAATTGGCACACATTCTTTGATGTAGATTTGACAAACTTAGGGGATTTACAACAGGAGGCCAGAGGCTTCTTGTTTTGGAACGTAAGTGTACGAAGGGTTTAGTGGATCCGAGGAATGGATTCGGCATTCTTACCCTTTGGAGCTGTGTGTTTCTGTTTTCCATCTGCTGCCAGACCTGTTTTTTGCAAGCTGTGTAATCACTATACTACTGAAAACAAAAAAAATCCAAAGGTACCTTTGTGGTACCTTCAAGATGAACAAATTTGTACTGGCACACACTTTTGTGGACACAGATGCATGCAAGTGACGAAGTAGACAGCGCCCATGAAAGCCTAGGCCAGAATAATTCTGTGAGCCTTGGAGGTGTGGGATGACTGTAGAGACCAGTGCAGTAGCCTCTCTGCAAGCTGTATGCTATAGTCGTACGCTGGTCTAGTATTACTGCCATCCTGGCCATAGATAAAGCCTTCTGTGTATGGGGCTTATTTATGTATTTATGTAATGAGACATATAGTCTGCCTCTTAATTTCTATATATAGATTTGAAATCCTCATAGCAACTTACACTCACACATTTTAAAAAAATAACAGCTGAGGTTTTGTTCCTATAATTAACAGATAAGGAGGACCATAAATGACTAAATTAGGATCCACGGGCCTTTAGGCTAGCAGGGGACTGTATGAAACTATCCGGCTCATTATTAGGGTGGTTCATCGCATCCCTTCCACTTCAATAAGACAGTCCCTAGAATCTTCTAGCTCTTGTTTTTATATAATGACAATTCATGGGTATAATGAATAATGAAAAGATTGGTAAAAATCAGTAGTACATTCATTATTTGCACCCTATTCTGTCTCAGAACTGTGTGTAGATGTGTTTGTGATGTGAATACATCTATCCATTGTAAACCTTGAACCTCCCAAAATACTCAAAGACATCCTGAAATTCATTTAGCCGTTTCACGGTACATGAAGGGCAGCGTCACATCTGACTGCCTTAAGTCAGTCTCTCCTCTGCAAACTACACTGTTGATATATTCCAGTTAGTTGGATTGTAGGAAACCAGATTGTTACAAGCTGAATGGAGTTCAAACCTGTATGGTCAGTGCCCTGACCACATGGCTATTTTGCCTCCCTCAAAGCTCTCCACAGAGAATAGACATCTGCAGAAATGAAGGGAAATATGGAACTGATTGTCCTGGAAATTTAAGGGCCAAAAGAATCACAATAGAAATCATTCTCCTGGCTGCATATATCTTACTGGAGAAAAGTGTGATCTTTTCCTCTCAGCTTTTAATGAGCCCCAGTGATGATTTGTTGGTTTGTTTTTCATGCCTAGAGTTTTAGCATTTCTGATTCATGAAGAGCCCTAGTTTCTCTAAAAACCTTTTTTTAAATTTCTAGTCATTTTCACTTGTTGATAATATAATTGATATCCTCTTGGAATTGTGCATTTTGGAAACAAACGGCCTTTCTGCTGAAAGTATTTAATAAAAGCCATTTGTAATTTCTCTTCCAGTTTTTCTGGCAGCAACATGGGCAAATTGGTTTATTCTTTAATCTAATCTTTTCTACATTTCCTCCAAAGGGTAATCTTGAGGAAAATCAATGAGTTAAGAATACAGTTTCTGTATTTCTAGCACTGACCAGCCAGAATGGTTGAGAATGTTTTCGGGCAAGGCCAACAGGAAAGCAATGAGAATCTCTCCACCAACCTACCCCAGTTATTTCTCCCCACGATCTGACACGATCTCCCCACGATCTGGCAAATTGTATCAGAACACAGTGATTGCATTTAGTGAACAAATTACCTTCAGTCCCACAAATGTCCAGACAACACAAATGCAACATGTTGAGAGCACATATGAAAACAGGGAAGCACAAGCCTTTCAAGGAAGCCAGTAACCACCCAGGTGGTTCTAGGAAGTCTGCAGTCATGACATGAGCTGAATAGCACCTTCCTGCTTGTGTTGCTCAGAGAGATTCAGGGTTCCTTTTATTTCTTATAGTTTTAATTTGCCCAATAGCCAGAATATAACCAGAGTTAGACATAAGTTAAAAATACAAAGCAATAGACAATGATACGAACAGCACATTAAACCAAGATAAAGTCAGCAGGAAAACATAAGATCAAGAAACACTAAAAGTTCTTAAAATGCTCAGAAAAATAGAAAGGTTTCCATCCAGCAAAGGAAAGATTACACCACAGGTGCCAGGTGAATAGGGCACCCCCACTGGGTGAGTAAATATGGAAAGAAACACTTCTTCAGGTAACCTGGCCCCAGACCATTTTTATGCCTTTGCATTGGGGCTGGAAGTAGATTGGTCTATCGCTATGATGTGATCATAGTAGCCAGGTCCATTTAACATTATGGTTGCCGTGATTTGGATATGCTGTTCAGATTCTAGATATTATGGCATCTAGGCACATTTATTTGAACTCTATCAGTGGATGCTTTGGTGTAACTGGCAACAGATAGAGCAGGCTCCAGAACTTCCAGAATTTTCTACTCATATTCATGTGTTTGTTTTATTTCATTTTTGTACCATCAGATAGCCAAAGCTCTCCCAGGAGTTCACAGCAAATTCAAGTCACAAATACAAGATAATAAAAATATTATATACAAAGGCAACATTTAAAAATGGGCTAAGGGTGCAATCCGATGCATGTCTAGATAGAACAAAAGTTCTACAGTTCCAAACATTCTCCAGCCAGCATTGCTGGGAACTACAGGACTTTTTTCTGTCTAAGCATGCATGGGATTGTGCATTAAAACAATTGGGATAGTGTTTTATTGGGACCTGATAAAACAACTAACATAGATGCCACCTGCTGTCAAATGCCTGGAAGTAGAAGATAGTCTGTACCTAGCACAAAAGATGATAGTGTTGGCACCAGGCAGACTACAGTGAAGAGAGCATTTCATGTTTGGGCTGGGGACCTACCACCAAGAAGGTCCCTCAGGGTGTTCACACTGAAGTTAACACAAGCAGAAGCATTTTCATACTTCCTAGCTAAACATGGGAAAATCAGGAATTGAGTGGACAGACAGAAACTTTGAGTTAGGACTTTTATTCAACTACTCAGCCCTGCTAATCTTTTAACCCTCCTGTGAGCAAGCTGAACGCCTGCATTGAATCCTGCATAGTGAGTGGACACTTCTGGACAAATGCAGACATTTACTCTACACCAATAATCAGAAAGAAATCTCCATATAGCCCTATGTAAGTTGTGGTTTGTCCCCATAAATTGGAATAGGAATGGTGCAGGGAGGTGACCTGGAGCCTCTTTTAGAGAACTATAGAATGAGGCATTATCTTCTGTTCACACAGAAGCTTCTTTTTAATGGACTGGTGCTAGCCTTCCTTCTTTAATCCCAGATGTCTGTCTGCAGATAAAAAGGCCTTGAAGATTTCTCTACAATTAATTATCTATTATCCTCTCAGTCCAGAAACTCGTCAAACAGCCAAGCCCTGTATTTTTTCACTTAGTTCCTTCAGCCACTAGTTTGGGATGCAGCTAGAGAGGCCACAAGAAATCCAGGCAGACTTTATTTTTAATTCAGTTCCTAGGTGAGTAGCTGTGTTAGTTTGTTGATGCAAAAGAACAACGGCTTTTGTGGAACCTTGAAAAACAGTACATTCATTCTGGCATACGGTGTTGTGGTTCCTTTCCACTGTTCCATCTGCCCACTGTCCCTGTCCACAGTGGGAAGAAAGTTTGCAGGAAGGAGGAAGAGGATGGTGCCAATAAGTGGAGGAGAGGAGGCCGGGGCAGCAGCATGAGGTTGCCCTGGTCCTGTGGTCCTAATTTACTCTTCAGTCCTAATTTCTGGCTAGTCCTTCTGCTTCACTTTCCAGCTCCTGGCATACTGATGGTCCATCATCAACATCTAACTAAAATGCAGAACCTACATAAGAGCTCTTGTGTACACTGTTCAAGCATGCATGGGTTGTGCATGTCAGACCAGAGTAATGAGCAGAGGTAGGGCCTTGGCCAAAAGGCATGATGGCTTTAGGCATACATTTTCCGTAGATTATTATTCGTCATGTATCTGGGGCTATGATATCCTCTTAATAAGGGAATAGCATTTCTACACTGCTGAAAAGCAAGGTCAGCTCTCCATCCATCCATCCATCCAAGCTTAGCACTCATCCACTCTTCTCCTCCTAGTCCAGGACTTTTTGAATGGAAAAGTTCCTGAAACAGTGCCTAGACTCAGTGTAGGGCTGGATGAGAGCCAACAAACTGAAGCTGAATCCTAGATGGGTGCAAACCACATGGTGAGCAATTCCTGTGTCTGGGAAAGACGCCTACTGGCTGTTCTCGCTGGGGTTGCACTCCCTTTGAAAGGCTGGATTCATAGACTGGGTATTCCATTACTCTGCCTGGAATCCTGAGTGACTGCAGTGGCTTGGAGTGCCCCAGCTGTAGCCTCCCCTCAGCAGGGATAGCTTGGACACAGTGGTGCAGGTACTAGTAACTTCAAGGCCGGGATACTGCAGTCCACTCTTCACAGGGTTGCCTTAAGGCTGGTCTGCAAACTGGAGCTAGTGCAGAAGGCAGAAGCCTGGCTGTTGTTAGGACAACATGTAACCTTTCTCAGCATCCCCTCCTTTGCTGAGGGAAATGCCTTGGCTGCCTATCCACTACCAGGCTAGGCTCTAGTGTATGAAGTCCCAGATAACTTGGGACCGGCATGCTTGAGAAAGCACCTTCTTTACCAACCTGCCTGACCACAGAGGTCATCAGAGGACATGCACCTGGAGAGTCCATGTGGATGTGCTGCCTGATTGCAGTCCCCCTGCAGAAGAGCCGTCAAGTCAATCCTGTCGTGTTTCTGGATTTCCCTGCCTCTGCGGGTCAGGCAGGCACCAACCTAAGCAAAATGTTTATTTCAGGAAGCCTTCTTTGACTGACCAGCCATTGCTTTTATTGCTGGCTTAGCATATGTTTTATTCCTTTATCTGTTTCATCCTTTTATTGCTCACCATTCTGGGTTCTCTTTAGCTGTGAATAAGCATATCAGTGTTGTAAATAAATAAATACAATGCAAACTAAACACATCCCCTGCTATCTATTCCTAATATAAACTGAAGTGAGAATCTGGCAAGGCAAACCCATCACATCTTCAGACGATAAACATATAACCTGGCCCATTCAAAATCAAGCACTTCTTGATCCCATGGATTCCAGTGGAAGAAGATTTCAGTGCACGCTGCACTGTTGTATGGAAAGCCCAGGGAACTAAACCCTGGTTAACTTTTGCTGCCAAGTTCTCTCCCTCATCTGCAATCCCAGAGGCACTGGGCCTAGAAGGACAAGGTGGTTGAACTTGAACTGTATTGTATTCCTGGGATGTGTTGTCAGGTTTGTACCAGGCTTTACCAGTGCATTTTAGAATGTTTTCTGTCCCTGGGTTGTACCTGATGGTATCAGACACCAAGGGAACAGGATGTGCTGGTGGATTAGAATGTCCTCACTCCCCTAAAGCCTAAATGGGGACTTTTGGGTCAATTGAGGGGTATGTTGGAGCTACAGGGAAGAGAAGGGGAGTATTGCATTATCACATTAATGAACCCCACTCATCTAATGCTGGATTGATCCCAGTTTATTCTCCTTTCATCACTTTCAGAACACTTTCCATAATACATACCCAGAGTGTAGTGCCAAAATCCTTAATAAAAAACCCACTTTTTCAATATATCATAGCTGTGTACATAAACAGAAGTTCACTGGGACCGTGTCTATGTAATGAAAATGGTGGAAATTGCCTGATAAGTTTCTGTAGCTTGCGCCATATGCTTTAGTGAATTTACAAGTAAGCTCCTTTAATCTTTTAATGCAGTTTTGCCCTGTTTGTACTCTTCTTAATCCACTGACTTTCACAGGGCTGCCAATATTTTATCAATTATAACAGGTGCAAGTCAAGGTGTGAAGATTGGGAGGAAAGGCTGGGAAATGCTGAAAGTTGTAGGGTTCTTTGCAGTCCAAAATTAGAGACTTGGACACATTAAGGGCACAGTGTGGGGATGGCAGTGCTTTTCTTCACTGCTACTGAACCTTGCACCTGGCTTTTTAGCTTGGTAGCCATTGTCGGCAGTCTAGATAAGGGACCCGTGAGGATTCCATTAAATTCCCTGGGTTCAGTTCCTTGGACAATAATGGGACTCTAACCAGGAATTGAGCCCCACACACTGAGCAAGCAGCACCCCTTTCCCCTGGGAGCAGCGAGCAGGGAGGAGCACTGATTGCGGGGAAGGGCAGCTGCTGTGCCTGCCTGCAGCATCCCTTTTCCACCTCCTGCAGCTGCAGTTCCTGGTAGGGAGGGCTTCCAGTTGTACAACTGAGGGCCTACAAGTGTTTGCAGACTTCCTCTTGGCTTGGTTCACTTTGCAGGATTGGGCCAAGCATGAGAAGAAGTCTGCAGCTGCTAGAGGGATGGATTCCAAAAGGGTTTCTCCAAACTCTAGATTAGATGGAGCAGGATGGAAGGGAAGGGGAGAAAGCCAGGGTACCATCTCGGTATAGGGTAAGCCACTGCTGCCAGCCTCCTCCCCTTTCCTACCCTGCCAGCATGCCCCTTTTCCTTCACTGTGAGACTGCAACCTTGGAGAGGTGCCAGTGAAGTTCTTGCCACACCAGCTGCAAGAGGGGCAAGTTTGGAAGTTGCAAGACCTTACAGCTGGGTCTCAGAATAATCCCCCCCACCCACCCACACACACAGCTGCTGATAATGTGTGGAGGCCGCAGGATTGTGCTGTTTGTAATGAAGGAGATACATTCAGTTTATCTCTCTCAGGCTGTGTCTGCACTGCAGAATCCCTCTTTTCATCTTTACCCAGCTCCTCTCCTCTCCTCTCCTCTCCCTGTTCTAGCATTGCATTTGCTGAGTTTTATTAAAAAGACATGCCATGAAGTAGAGGTAAAGCAAAAGTTAAATTAAAAAGGTAAGATGCAGATGACACAGGTAGATGATCTGAGCTATAGGTATGTAGCTATAAGAAGCAGAAGCAATACCAATGAAGAAAATGTTCCAGTCAGCAAACATAATGTATAACAGATCAATAAATAATTTCCCTCTCTCGATCAACACCCAGTGTCCCAAGTCTCTTCAATTTATGAGCCTAGTTGCATAAACTTGACTCATAGGTAAAGACTGAAGCATTTATATTACCTTAGTGTCTTCTCTGATCTCTACCTCACTGCCACTCCCTGCCCACTCCCAGGAATAGAAAAAATAATTTCTTTCACAAATGGACTGCAAAGTCTTCTGAGTCCTAACCATACACATAAACTTATGACAGACTATTACGTCTTGTACATTTGCTCTTTAGTCCTTGTGACTAATAATGGAAGCCTCTACTTCTGGGCTCATTTAGTCACCCTCATTTAGTGTCATCCTCTTTTAGTGTGTGCATATACTTTTAATTGCTTGAATTTAACCCAAGTTAGTACATTCAGGTCAGAAACTGAGTTTTAGAAACCAAGTCCTTCCATTCTCACATCTAGTAAGAAACATCTGGGCTATGCATCTCTGAGTAGACAGTCTGAAGGCTAAGATTTAGAAGCAGGTGCAAGGAGGTCCATCTCCACTGAAGTTAAGGAAGTGATATTGGCTTCTACCAGTTAAGGGTATGGTGCATGTGCCTTTGGTAACCCATCAAGAATCCAATGTTATGCTGAAAGCAGGTTGCAAATTGCAAAGCTGCAGCTTCACTTTGAGAAAAAGAGATGAGTTCTTGGTACAGTCAGCTGACCATCTGGATGACTGTCACAGCCGGCTTCCACTGGCTGTCTGCCTCTAAGCCATGCCAGTTCTAATCCTGCATCACAGCAGTCAAAATTAGGAAGCTAACACTGTGCATCAGGCAGCAAATGGTCTCTTGAAATGTACTGCGAAAAGTTATGCACTCAAGGGAAACAGAGCAATATGGCAGGTCTGGGTCATTTTGCAGGCATATTATCCTCTGTCATGCTGCTTTAGCACTTATGTTATCAGATTAAAATGATGGGGCTATAAGATCTAGATATACCCCCATAAGATCTAGATATAGCCCCATCATATAACAGCAGAAAATGACACACAGCAATAGATAAGAAATCGTCAGCAAATGGCAGCTTTGTGCATTTTGGCTGGGCTCCCAGCTATAGACCCAGAGATATTCATCCCTGGGACTGTCTTGTTTGATCCAACTGTTAAGATTCCTATGCTCCTAAAGAACAAAATGAAACATCTGGTCTTAGGCGAATAACTCAGTTGGACCAGTGCTTCTCAGACCTTTTATTTAAGACTCAACTAAAAATAGGCATGTCGGTCTTGGCCTTGGTTTCCAGGTCTTCTTCAGCTTGCCATCCCCTAAGGAATGGCAACATAGCCGTGGTTACTTACACAACTGAAAGGAAGGTCCACAAAACTGTACACATTGCTGCATCTACTGGTTGCTCTTTGGCTGCATGTTGCCAGACTAGACATGCACTGCAGGAGAACCCCCAGAACTCACAAAATGATGCAGGCCTGGTCATCTGGAACTATGGCGATTATTCAAGGAGCATCCTGTGGCACTCCTTGGGCCACTTCCAATCACATTCCACAGGGCTGTCACAACACCAATTGGTGCCAGCCTCAGATGTGGGGCAGCATTTGGGCAAGGTGCCCTCACTGGCCCCATTGTGGATTCCTACTGATCATTGTCACTACCACAAGTTTCCTTATCCTCTTAACCCAAGCAAAACAACTATAAGAGGAGGGTGCAAAGTAAAGCTACATCTGCTCATTATTCTTGGCACTATCGCAGATTTGAAGGTGGGAGAACACAAACTACAAGGAAGAGGTATGGGGGGGGGGGTTGTGGGTCAGCATTCAGAAGCAAGCTCCCTGCAGGGTATGGACATCAGCAGCTGGCCCATGTTGACTCCTGGCACCAATGGAGGCAATACTGGAGGAGTGCAGATTGTGTTGTCTTATTCTATTCTGAAAGATGAAAAAGGCCATATCCTTGCTACACAAATACAACACTTTGTCCAACAAACAAAAAACAAAGTGCCTTAGCTACACACACCAAAGGCTGATTCTCATTGAAACCTGAACTTGAGGTCAAGAAACTTGAATAATATGGCATTAGAAAAGGTCAGCAAACAAATAACTAATACTGAGAACAGGCAATCATTGTCTGGGATGGGTTATTTTTAAGCTTAAAGTAGTTTTTAGAGAGGCATCAGTTCCCAGGTGTACTCCCATTTCTTTTATTCTGCTGTCAACTTCTGGTTAGACAGGTTTGCTAGTTTTGGATACAATGCAAAAGCCCAAGGAATTCAGTGTGATTAGTGCTCAACATGGTCTGCATTCAGGGCTGTTTAACTGCTCCTTCCACCAGAAATATACCCAATATCCATATCTGTTTATCCAGCTCCCAGCATGCGTACATTCTGGGTCCAGGTGAACTCTTGGAATAGGATGTGCAGGGTAGCATTGCTCTCCCCTGGTGGCTTGTTAAGAGGAAGCAGCCCTGTTCTCTTTGCAAGAACTTTCAGGCCTTGGAAGGATTAGAACCACTGTTATTGTGTAAACCAGCTGGAAGCCTCCAGAGGTACTATAAAAGGCTGCTCAGGTAACCTAGCTTTGTCACAGCAACATGAGATAGTTCTTGAGATAGTTCGTCTGACCTGGTGGTTGACCTCAGCCCAGAAATATCTTCATCTGTGCCTTGACTCCTGCCTGTTCCTGATTCCACCATTGCTTCTGG
This sequence comes from Varanus komodoensis, assembly GCF_004798865.1. Taxonomy (NCBI): domain Eukaryota; kingdom Metazoa; phylum Chordata; class Lepidosauria; order Squamata; family Varanidae; genus Varanus; species Varanus komodoensis. Next base: position 23,605,568 of record NW_025335568.1, on the reverse strand, counting down.
ACCTACCACACCTCTGTTTGCTCCTGGCCACACCATCAGTTTTGGTTGCACCCATATCTAACATTTGCTCGCTTTTGACTTTGGCTTTGCCTCTGGTCCTGCCACACTTTGTGGGTATCTGATCCTTACTTGTACCTGATCTCCCCTTTGCCCCCAACCCTTTTACATCTTTCCAAGATCACTATCACCTCTGGTCCTGGTGTTCCACTGGTAGATGCCAGCTGCTTATGTTCTGGAGCTGACATGGAGACCTGATGTCCAAACAAATGTGTGTAATTACCACCTCTATCCAAGCCTCATCAATAGTGGAGCTGGGGACATTCTTGACTAGGTCAAACATGGTTTCATTCCCTCCTCATACTTTAAATATATGTGAGTGGAGCACATCTGAACAGCTTGCCATGAATGCTGATCCTTTTTCAAACTACCATCAGCCTTTGGAGAGGGGAGCAAACAGTGATTGCCTCAACCTGAAAGAAGCTGATCTTCCAAAATGCCCGAATGATTCAGAGAAAGCCATTGCAGAGTGGTGATGCATGCATGGCTTATGAGCTACTCTGTAAGATTCCCAATTCAAATCATAGCTTAGTTGTGAGTATTGCGTCACAGTCCACAATCTTTCAGCTTCATTCCCTGCTCCAGTCTTCAGTACTGGGGAAATAAGAACTCTGTTCTGCCATAAACGGTTGTCAAATGGCTTACCGAGAGAATGCCTATTGGTAAAATTGCTATCTAAATACTCAACATTTTGCTTTCCTGTTATTGGCAACTTTTAGTGGTAAAATATAAGTACTGCTCTTGCTGCTGGGCTAAAATATTTTCCTGCATGACTTCACTGAAGACAGGGGTCTGGAACAGTTTTGGGGTGGGGGTTGAATGGCAGAGGGGAAGGCACTGTGCAGGCATGTCTCTGGCTTCATGCAATGCACGCCCTCTGCAAAGTGAGACTGGAGGTCACAGTAGGGATTCCTTCAGGTTCTCTGGGGGAAGGAACCTCAAGGCCAAACCCCTGGAGGGATCCATGGGGACCTCCTGCAGGCAGAGGTTCTCCTTCTCTGACCTGAAGCCCAAGCAACTGGCCCTTTCAGCTCTCATATGAGTGCAGTGCCAGTCTCTGTACAGAACAGGGCGTTCTGGCTTTAATGGTCCAGTCCTGCAATAAAGCATCCACTTATATTTTATTTCCCTTTAGTCACCTGATTGTATATAATCCTCTAGTGACACTTTAAAGTAATACACAGTAAAGTAATATACTGTAAAGTAATATACAGCTTTCATCAATACATGAGCTGGAAGGTGGAAGAGGACTTGGATCTGGCAATGAAATTGGACTTAGTATTGCCCAAAACATTACAGACAAATTGCATCAAAGTTCATGGAGGTTCTATCTGGTATGGAATTCAGAGGGCCAAACAGTCCAATAAAAGGGTGAATCATATTGCTCTTTTTAAGTCCAAATTATGCTTGTTATTTAATAGATTAGCGGATAAAAGCCCTTTGTAGGAAAAAGGCAGGATATAAACTGAAAAAAAAATAAAAAAAATAATTGACATAGTCTTGATTGAAAATGCCATGAAGAATAGATAGATGAGGGGGGGAAATACGCAGATTTCAGGAAAGCTTCTCAGGACAGGAGCATCAGGGCAGCTTGGCAAAATTTTGAGAGACCAAGATTTCATTGAAAATTGTCAGCTGGAGACAGATTATACTTTGTAAAGAACTGAAAGCAGTATAATAGGGGTGTTCAGCACACAAACCAAGGGTAGGCAACCCAGGGTGTGTGGGCCGTATGGGGTCCCATTTCTCAGTGTGCCCCCTGCCACCTTCATTACTTCTATAGCTTCCTTTAACTGGAGAAAAAATATTCCTAAACGTTTTTCCTTGCAAGATAAATCATGTTTTGCTGCCTAATAAGGCAGCAAAGTGCTACAGAGGCCAGGATCTGAAAGAAAGCTAAACTGATCCACTCTAACCTTCCATAAAGGTGACTATGATCTAAGAGTGACTTCTGCCCCCTTTTCGTGACACAGGAATGGCAGTGAGGGGTCTGTGGCCCTCAGCTACCCAAAGTGGCCGTGCTGATGCAGGCTATCAGAAATTACAAATTATGCCAAGGAGGATGTTTTAGCTTTCCAGATAGTGGCTGGACTAGCAGCCTTCATTGGGTGTCATTCTTCTAGCCACATCCCATCCTGTATCCCCTCAAACATACAAAGCATGTGGCGGGGAAGGAATCAGCCCTTTTCTTGCCAATTTAGCATAGGGATGTGCTAATCAGTAAACCCTGAGCTGACTGAGGTTTCATAATTCCACCCTAAATCTCTTTCTGACTCCTGCCCATATCAGATTGCAAACTTGTTGTATGCAGAGTTTGCACGTATTTCAGTGTGCATTTTTCCAAATGTATGAATCAGGTGTGCATATTTTTCTAAACCATGCATTTTTCTCTCATTACTCAAAACTTACTTGTCTTCATTTTTCAAAAGAACACACTTGTTCATGTGTATTTTATTTATTTATTTATACATACATACATACAAACATACATATATTTATAGGCTGCCTATCACTGCCGAGGCCATTTGCAAATGTATGCATTTTATTGCATTCTTCCACAAATCTTCCTGCAAGCTTGGAAATGTATAGACTCTGATCAGAGCTTGTGTTCAAGTCCATGTTAAGATCTGGGAGGCAACAACATATTATTCTGTCTAATATGATCAGAAACCAAATTTTCATACTCCTCCACTGATAGATCTTTACCCTGAAGGTATCCTGTGTGTGTGCCCCTGAACCCATTTGTCAATTTCACTGCCCACCTGCCCCATCAAGCAACATAAAGCTTGGCACATTGTCCTCTTCTCCACTATTAACTAAAAATAAAATCACTGATTGCCACAGGGACCCTGATGTCATTCTAAAGCTCACTTAGATTATTCAGCATAAATTAATGTTAGACCAGCATTTGAATATTTAGGTTTTCCAAAAGAAAATAAACTACCTTCAGTAGTGTATCTAGTTTACGTATCTTATAGGCTTAAAAATAAAATTTATAGATTTAAAATATATATTATATATACAGTTTATAAGAGACAAAGCTTTTCTGTGTTAAAACAAAAACAAAAAACTCCCCAGCTTCTGTCTGGTGGCTACCTTGCTTTTATCTTTACCTTAACCAACTTTACTTAATTGGATGACCAGGGTAGATCTGATTCAGGGGGAGGTTTGTTCCCCACAAGCTGCTTAGACTACATAAGGGTCTGCTTTGTTTCAGTAAGTCACAGAGAGGGAGGACTGGGTAACAGCTAATCATTTGGGGACTGGGAGGCCAGCCAGCAGTCTTCCTGCTCCCATGTAAGCATCCCGAGAGCCAAAAGAAGACAGTTCACCTCAGCTTTGGTTATCCAGATTTCAACGTGGCAGAGAAGAAAGAGCTGGCACATGTCCAGTGGGCAACTCCGGGGGCTGGCACTGGACTGGCTGTCCTCCTCCTTAATGGGCACACCATTTCTTTTGCCCTTCTGTTCCCCAGTTTGCCCTTCTTTTGCAGGAAGATGGTGAGTGTGGAACAACACTGACTATTCTGCTGCTTCTAATGAAAATGCTTTCATAACATGATGCAGAAGGAGGTGTTTCATGTGTTTTGCATTTAGTGACCCCACTGAAATGTGAAGGACACATTATCCAAAACATCTGACAAAATATATCACATGGGAAAGTAGACATTGCTTATTTGGCAAGCACAGCGCTAATTCAGTTTCTACGCATGCATGGACGCAAAGGCACTGCTCGCCCAGCAGCCTGGGTGCTGCTTTTCTGTGATGGCACCTCATGTCTTTCAGTATGTGAGAACCATCACAATCAGACCCGTAGAGCTTTCCACCTGATCAGCTCCTCACCAGGATGGGCAGTGTTTGGTTAGACCTCGTCAAATGCCCCTTCTCATGTGGTTGCAATCTTTCCACCATGGAGAAACGGGCTCCTTGTGTGTAGGTGTGGCATGGCGGGAGGTCCGATGTATATAGAAACAAGTTGCTCCATCATTTGATCCTAGATCTGAGCTGGATTAACTCTCATATAGATATGTAAGTCATGGAGATTCTCTCAGGCAGAGTTTGAGAGTTTTAAGCAATTTTCTAGGAAAATGTTGGGAGCTCCATATTGTCTGTATTGCCAGGCCAGATCGGAGCAACATCTTATTGGCACAGAGCTCCAAGCAGGCATTGAAAACTCACCCAGAAAGCAATGTCAAGCTTCCACAACAGGAGAAATGTTTGAAAGGTGCAGTTTGTCATGATGGTACAGATTGGTTCAGGGTTAAGGTGAGGAATGGATAAGGAGGAATATGAAGGAATGGAGATGTTCAACCTTTTATTTTAATGTTTGTTTATTTGTTTATTTATTTATTATTTAACATTTTTATATGCCATCCCCATTGCTACACAGCCTCGGGACAGCTCACATGTTCTGGGTTGTAAAACAGTTTCATTTAATTTACTGGCTGTTTTCACAAAAGGATCTCAAGTTCAGCCCAGGAAACTTAAGTGAGGAAACTTAAGTGAGGAAAGAAACTTAGAAAGAGTGGTGGTGGGAACTGAAACCTAAACAAAATTCTATTGCCTTACTGATTAGCCAACATAATCAAATGAAGGCTGAAATACTATATAGACTTATAACAAGTAAACAACTTAGAACTGAGGAGAAGGAAAATGCTGTTGAATCAAGAAGAAAGGGCTGAAATCAGAAAGTGCCAATGCAGAGAAAACTTGGGAGGTCTCACTTGCCAGGAACATACTGATTTTTTTCACTACATTACATGGTTGGGGGTGAATAAATACATTTCAGAGGATACATGGTCGTTTAATGGAGTTAGTCAGGACACAAACATAATCTACTAAGTGGCAAAAATGTTGACCAAAGTGGGAGAGGCAGCTGTGCTTCTTTCCCTCTTTCTCAGTGTGCAGTTCCTACCGCACACTGTTGCAAGAGGCTGAAGGAAACAGCTGGCAAGGGAAGCCAGGGGTACAGGAAAAGGCAGAGAGAGAAGGAAAGTTGTAAGGATTAGGATGGCCAATTATATATGACAAAAGGAAAAAGAAACCCAAAGGAAACACTGTTGTTATTGTTACGTGCCCTCAAGTCAGATCTGACTCACGGCAACCCGATGAATGGATGGATGGATGTTCTCCAAAATGCCCTGCCTTTGACAGCTCTGCTCAGCTCTTGTAAATTCAAGGCTGTGGCTTCCCTCATCAGACTGATCCATCTGATATTTGGTCTTCCTTTCTGCCTTAGATTTCCTCCTAGTATCATTGGCTTCTCTTGTGAGTCTTGCTTTCTAATGCCAGAGGTACAACAGTCCCAGTTTCGTAATTTTTTTTTCCAGGGTAAGTTCTAGGACCCACTTATTTGCCACTTATAAGTGATCTAGGAGGCACTTATTCATCTTTCTGTCAACTTTCCTCTGGCTGCCTGCTCGGAACACGTCTCTTTTCTTCCTGGCAGCTCTCTTCAGGAATACAGGAATACAATAGCAAGATGCTCTCAAGTGAAATGTCCTTCCTTACATTTCATGATGTTTTTTTAGTTTCTTCATTGCTGCCCTTCCAAATTTCAGTCTTCTTTGAATTTCTTGGCTACAGCTTGCTTTTGAATTGATGGGTGAGCCAAGGTATACAAAATCTTTCACAATTGCAATTTCTTCACTGTTGGCCTTAAACTTGCGTAATTCTTCTGTAGTCGAGATATTTGTTTTCTTAATGTTCAGCTGTGGTCCTGCTTTTGCACTTTTTTCTTTTGCTTTCATCAGGATTCATTGCTATGCATTGCTGCTTTCTGTCACTCTTGCTTTATCATCTGCATATCTTAAATTATCGATGCATTTTCCACTGGACACAGGCATACTGACATAAATAAGCCGATGACCCACAGCAGAGCTAAGAAAAGTGTTTCATTTGGTCTTCAGACAGCTGACTTGAAGGCCTTTCCATGCAATGGGGTTGCTTTTCTTCCTCATTAGTCCTTTCTCAGATCAGAGGCAGAAGCAAACCAGATATCCATGTCCAGGCTGGAAATGCAAGACAGTTCTCCACGTTTTGAACACATGGTTTATGGGGGCTAACTGAAGAAAATGCTGCATTGTTTACTCCTAGAATTAGGACATCTTTCTGCAATTTTTCAGTGCTTACGGGGATGAGGAATCTATGCCCCTCATTGGAGTTGGGGGCTCCAACTCCTACCTGTCCAGAGAGCCTGTCCAGTGATTAGCAATGGTAGTCATTGAAGTCCAACATCACCCAGAGAACCCCACATTGCCCATCCCTGCTATAAGGTTATCTTACTGTGAAACTCATATCCACGCAAAAAAGTTGCTATGATTCATCTATAACTTCAGAATCCTTGACTTGCTTTAAAAATAGTGGTGAAGCTTTTGTATCTCCAAACCTCTTGAAACCTAAGTATATTTTCTTTGTTTCAGCCTGATTTATTTAAAAGTTTGAACCTTTCATTGGACTTTCACTGGAAAGTCAGCAAATCTTCCAAAGGAAATGGATCCACCTGCTCCTCAACAATACAACCCCTGCCTGAAAATCAGCAATGTAAATGCATAGACAGAGCTTTCACAGAGGTGCAGAATGACAGTTTTATTTCTTGCAAAAGTGCAGATTGCTTTGAACAGGCAGAAAGGATAAAGCAATTGATTATAATGGAGCCATGGCAGTTTCTGGGTCTCCATTTGTTTGGAAAATGAGCCACGGAAGAGCTTTCACAGGAAGTGCTGAATCGCTAGCAGGACGGTGATGGTTAAAGCACAATGCCATGAGTCATCAAAAACTTGGAGTGGTGCACAACACTCAAGAAAGTCAGGGATAAATATGAAGGCAACCAGCAATGAGCAAGGCAGGCTGCACATCTTCCCGAGTACCAATTCAGCCTTTACAGATGCACAGTCTAACAGAACAAGTCTTTTCTTTTGCTGAACAACAAAAGAACAGTTTCCTGTTTCCCAAAAGGATTGTTCTTCACTCCATCAAGTCCATCTGCATTATACACTTTAAAGAAAAGTCCTTTCCTTCTCTTTTTGGCAATTTTCTAAATAGAAATAAAAATTGTTACTGGAATGTTGTAGATCTTGGGGCAGAAAAAGGCTTTGCAATGGCCTCAAGCAGCTACAACTTTTGTTGTTTTTATTCTAAGAGCTCCCAGACCAGCTCTTGAAGAACTCTTCTACCACCCATGCCAGGGTCCTGATCCGGATGGGGTGGCCCTGTAGAGTGAACATTAAAAGGCACACATCCCATGTGACCCTTCTTTTAGTCCTCGTTCCATAGATCGAGGGGCTTGTATCAACATCAGGGTTTTCACACATCTTATGTGCCCCTTTTTAGAAAGGCATCATTTGCTGTGGCTAAGTATAGGCAAACTACGGTTGTATCCCTGTAACCTAAGGAGGAGTATGACTGCCATTTATAGGCTTTCAAATTACAGTGATCATACTAAGTTGCTATAGCAATGAATGGAGTTAGCAGGGATGCTGACTCATTTTTACTCTTTGGTTATAACTCTCCTGGCAAGGATTTCCTATATTCCTTCAGCCAAGGCCATTTAACTTGCCCTCTGCCAGGTATTACCATTTGCACTGCTCCAAGTTTTCAAACCTCTAGGATCTAAGGAGGGGACAGTCCTCGGGAATGAAATTTGCTAAGGCTGCAGGTGTAGTTAGAAAGATCTGCAGGAGAGCTGGGGACCGTTTTACAGTCAAGGGCTATACTCCTTCAAGAGAAAATACTGGGAGGTCTGTGGTGGGGCCTCCAATGCATTAATGCTGTTTCTATCACCATCCATGTCCACACACTCAAACACAGAGCTATTCATCCATCCTCCATTCTTTCTGTCTCTCCCTCTCTCAGACACATGTGCATGTGCTCAAGCACTCACACACACATTTGAAAGCGAAAAATGTGGCTGATAAGATTTGATCCATCTTTTGTGCTCTTAAAGGAATGCAGTTGCTCTCTCTAAGCTCAAAAGTGGCACAGAGATGAACTTAGAATGGGGTGAGGTAGAAAAGTTAGCTCAGGGTCTACTGGTAAAGCTCCAGGTGATCTCCAGGAGATCAGCTTTTCCCAACCAGATTGGGGGTAGGCGGCAATCGATTAAGAAAACCTTTGGAATCACAACTGTAACAATAGCAGCACCCAGATAATCCCACTGGCTCTACCTTCTAAAATGGCAAAAATGTGGGGTGCCCCAGATGGATATTGGTGTAGTAACAGTGGGAGCTGCATTCTTTTCTGGTACCCAACTATGTTGGCTCAAAATGCTTTAATTCTGAGTGCTGTTTTCCCCAGGCAGGGAGCCCTTCCCTCGCAAAGCCTGTGTTGTTTTTCATCCCCTCCCCACCCCATTGAACAAGGTCATCATTGGCATTTTGTAGTTTATCTATCTCTGATGTTGATGCTTTAGGTATTCTAATTAAACATAAGTATTCTCCCATGAATATTAAAGAGGCCAACTTCCTTCGGTGTTTTATGGCATTTGCATAATTATAATCTCCGCAATGCCTGTCAGATCTGAGCTGTCAAGTCTGTTTACACTGCAGTGCAAAGCTATTTACTGGGACCTACAAATGTAACATTTGCATTTGTACAGGAAAATGTGTGGTGCTTGAACTCTATTATGGTAAAGAGATGCATCTTGCAGTTGTTGTGCTTAAAGTCTTAAGATTTTCAGATTTGGCCTTTCTCCCATCCTATTAATAAACAGGCACAGTGATTTCCTCCTGTTGTTTCACTCAACTGTAGGATCTTGCTATCTAGAAAACATCTGAAAGTTGGCACAATCTGTATGAATTACTTAAGGAAAACTCTTGCTGCTGAAAGTCCCACTTATTCAAAGTTATTCAGGCTCACACTGTCATAAGAGCAGAAAGTGTCTGAGTGTTGACAATTAAGGGGTGTACAGCCTGATCCCTTCCAGATGTTTCAGATGACAAGTCCTACAGTCCCTTATCTTTGTCTGAGCTGGTTCTGGTAGTTCTAGCTCAAAATGTCTGGAGACTACAACATGTTGGACAGTGCCCTCAGGGCTGGCTCTGGGTTCCAGGGTGTCCTTAGCAAGGTGTCCTCAGATGTGCCTCCTACATCAATGGGTCCCAGTAGGAATGTGTGAGGAATCCATTTTGGAGGTAAACTATGTTGGATTCCCTGGGTTCAGCTTCTTGGACTCTGGCCCATTTTCTTGGGATCATGAATCTGACTACCTGGCAAAGTGCCAAGCATTTGCATGTCATGCAACTGCTGCACAAGCAGCATCCCTCTTCCACCCATGTGGTTGCTTCCACTGCACGTGATATGGAGAATGTTTCCAGTTTCACGAGCATTTGTGGACTTCCTCTTAGCTCGGCTCACTTTCTAAGACAGAGCTGAGCATGAGAGGAAATCTGTGAACTGACAAGGAATGGATTCTGCAGTGTTTCAGCACAACACTAGATCCAGGTCTAGACTTACCTGGTAGCCACGTCAGGGAGCTGTGAACCACCATGTTTCACTTCTCACAATTCCCCTGACGGGACTTCAGAACATGGTGTTGGTTTTCAAATCTCAGCTTCCACACTGGGAGCCTCAAGGCCCGTGAGCTCAATTTGGCTCCCCTGCAGTGACTCAGGATGCCAGAAATGAAGGTGGGAAGCCACTTATTGATTGCAATAAAAGAGGAAATGCATCTCCAAAAGTAGAGAATAAAAGTGGGCACTGACTTGCCTTAAATCTGCAAATGCTAATATTTATAAACATGAAATAGAAATGCAGTCCATCTCAGCCAAATGGAGAAGGATATGACGGGGTGACATGTGCGCCTGCCTCTTTCGTCTACTGTTTTCTACAGATGGGGAAAATTATTATGGGTCTTTATTTGCAAACCAGACTTGGGCAGGACAGTTCTTCAAATGCAGGATGCCTTCAGAGGCTGTCCTCTACCAGCTCTCCAAAGCAGAAATGCGCCGCAACACATAGCAGCCCTCTTTCAGGCTTGCTTAAACATTATTTAAGAAGCTCAGTGTTTGCAGTAGAATGAATAAAATGCTGAGTTCTCCCAGCTTCCCAATGAAAACCCTGTATATTCATTTAACAGGAAAAGCACATGGAGTTCTCAGTGAGGATGTGAACAATCAAGCCAATGAGCCAGCTACTTCCAGGTGGTTCAGTAGCATCTTTCGTTGCAGACCTTTTGATGCTTCACTTTCCTCGGTTCCCCAGCTTTTAATATTTTGATGCATAAATGGACACACTCATTTTGGTATTACTGTTCTGATGTACAGATATCGCTGCAAGACCCATCTCTTCAGACAGGCCTTTCCTGAAGTGTAACCCAGCCAGCTGTGCTCTGAAGCAGCCAATAGCGTGTGCAGTTTTGCTGCTAACATGTTTATTTCAGTGTTGTTTCATTGTTGCAGTCTATCATTGTTCTGATGGTGTTGCATTTTAAGTTAACCACTCAGTTACTTCTATGGAAAGCAGCATATCAGTCTGGATAATGATGTATAAATATGTCTTCCTGCCATATCTGAATTTTGAGAATGTCAAAATTCTGCAGATCATAATGAAGCCCATCACATTTTCCAGCAGGTGGACACAAATGACAGTTCACATATAAATATGCAGCTTAAACCAGTAATATTCTTAGTGGGAAAAATAAGCATTTAAAATATGCATTGAAGAGAAAAGTGTGGGAAAGTATAGTTATGAGTTCAGAATCTTTTGCATCCAGTCTTTGTTGTTTAGATTTGAAATATAATACTGGTTTCCATATAATGGGGGCTCGCTGTCACATGGCAAGTGTCCTACAATGTATCCGGAACAGTATGTTGTTGATATAATGATAAAGTCCCAATATGCAGTTCTAAATTATTGTTAGCCTGCAACACGATCTACCCTGACATGGGGGAAAGGATCCATGTACTTCCATCAACACTTGCTGGACTGGGAATTGTGTGTATCAGTCACATGCACTTTCAACTCCACACCTCAGTGTGCATCCTAGGAAGGAAGAAGTCCCGGCGCTGCATTGGATGGGCACCCCCAGTTGCATCGACCAACCTGCACATTCACCCCTTTTTGATTTCCATGCCTTGTGGCTGGCTGCAAGGGGGTCAGGCAGAGGCTCGGCTTGCAGAGTCCCAGTTCCAAGGTCTCAGGAACTTGGAGCTGCCTCTCCAAAGAATTGCATGGCCTCCAAGCTGATGTTGGGATGCCCTAATCTTGCACCCCAAAGCACAGAATCTCTACCAAAGACTCAAATGCACAAGTGCTGTGGAAGGATAAGATAAAAACAGAAGACATGACTAAGAATATTCGAACAGAAGATTAAGACTGAAACTTTGAACATCACATTGTGGATCAGATAAGCCAGATCACAACAATAAAATAAAAATTTAAACTAAGATTTAGCATAACTGCAACTGCTACATAAAAAAACCACATTAAATTAGTACAAACCCCCTCATTAGCTTCAACAAAATTTCTGTCAGGTATGGCACCTGCTGCATCTCTCCTGTCTCTAGTCATCACAAATTTGTCAGTATCAGACAACAAATATATCATTTTATCTTGATCGTCATCATCAGATATATCCCTAAGCAAATTCGAAATAGCTTTTTCCCATTAAGCTCAGAATACAGAAAACAAGGTAATAAATAATGTTGAAGGCCTTCTACTGCTTCAGCTCCACATATGCAATTTGTGGATCTACAAATCACATACGTTTTTCTTGAATCCATGAGTGAGTTTTAGAAAACACAGCTGAGGAAAAAACTATGATTTCCGAATGACCTCTAGCTCTTGTTGGGAGGAGAAAGCCCACAACATTTTCTTTATATATTTCTGAATCTGATCTACAGGTCTTATTGTGACCATCTAGAGCGTTAAGTCCAATGCTAGCATGTGCTGCTCACAATTTGCTACCTGAATAGTCTGTCCAAAAACATTGGCTGTTTTGGAAGCCATATTAAGAAATTTACATTGTCTGTAATTACATAGCCTTTGTCTCCCGCCCTTCTCCTCTTGTGAGGAACCTAGGTGGCTTACATAGGTTTCCCCCACTCCATTTGTATTTCCATAGCAATGATCCTGTGACGTAGGTTGGCTGAGAGTCCAGGGGGCTTCATGGCTGAGTGGAGGAGAGAACCTGGATCTTCAACACTCTCGCCACTGGACTCAATTCAAAATGATATCCAACAGAGCTACAAAAATATAAAATTGTACAGGCACCGACCCCATATATGCCCTAACATTGGCTGCAAGGGTAAGTTAAACCAGATCATGATTAAGTTATTTATTTGTTTATTTATAAAAAAATGTGTTTATTTATTTATTTAAAAATTTGCATGCTGTCCAATTTCTAACTTCTCTGGATGGCTAACAGCATAAATAAATTGATGACCCGCTCTGGCTGCAAATTAATAAAATACAATAATAAAATTCTATATTAAAACATATTAAAATAAATAAAAAGGTCTTAACCTGGTGCTGAAAAACATATAATGACGGTGCCAGGTGGACCTCTCTGGGGAGCGCATTCCATAGCCAGGGCACTGACTGAAATTTAGTTTCAGCAGTAGCTAAAAAGGTGTGGTGTTTTTTTTCTTTTGTTTTTGTCAAAAACCAAGAGCTTTAAGCTAAATTATGCTGCCATTCTTTGGAACCTGCCCCCACCCTTTTTGCTCACCCACCTTCAGTTTCAACACAGTCCAGCACTGGCATTTCCACCCCTCACCCAGAGGCCTCCTCTGAAATGGGATTTGCACTTAGCCTGCTGTAGTTAATGAAAAATGAAATATTTTTACATTATTGCTTTTATCACCTGGTTATTGTTTCCAGCAATAAAAACTGGGCAATAAAAATGCTGCCTCACTGGAATCAGTAACATACTAATCAGTAGAAGGAATCTTTTCATGGACTGCAATATTGATAACCACCCTTATCAAAAATATGATACACTTTCTGCTTAAACTTTGTACTGTAGCTACAATAAAATACCTTTAAATCTTTCCTGCTTTACGTCTACAACAAAAGCAACAGGCATTTTCCTGCGAAGCTCCCATTCATTTCAGTGTAGTTTAAAAGTGAATAAGCAGAAGTTCTCCATGGACTGCACTCAGACTCCTCTTGTTGACATTGTAGTGGGGCTCCTTATTCATTGCAGATTTTATTCTTAACTTTATCAGAGCTACCCATGGCACTGTACTCTCTCTCCAACATGGGTTCCTTACCATGAGGAGTCCCAGGTGGGAGTCACCAGCCTCCCCTGTTGGCAGGAACTGGTGTTCCACTCAAGCAATGCTTCCAGCAGAAGTAGGGGGAAAGTGGCTTTCACTGATTCCCCTTTCTCCATGTAGCCTCCTGCACTGCTCCAGAAACCCACTCTGGAGAGTTCGGAGACCCTCTGGAACACTGAAAGGGAGCTGCAGGGGAATGGAGTACTTGACGAAAAATTCCTTCTGCTCACCATCCTGCATTTCCACCACAGGATCTTCCCCCAGAACTGAGTCCCTTTCAGGAACATACCTAATTCCCCGGCACAAGTCATGCTTCTTTGTAAACTATTACAATTCATCTTTCAATGTTTTAGGATTTCAGGAAACAGACTACAGGGCATAGCTACATAGATGTGGCCACAAGGTGGCACCATCACCAAAACATACTCCTATAGTACAAGAGAAAACTTGGGAGCAGTAAACAGTGCTGCTATTACTTTACATGTAGTGTGAACAATCCCATCCTTTTATCATCAGGTCTGGGGGGATTAACTATACATTGTGTGTGATGGTTTAAAATTTCTCTTCAGTGGCTGTGCATTACTCCTCTCCAGCACTCAAAAGTACCTTTTCCAGATTTTTCTTTAAGTGATGCCCTAATGCGATGACACACTTGTACACAATGAAATGAAAGAATGCAAGGAAAGGGTTATGAAGCCACATGGACTAGAGCTGCCCCATGGCTCTGTCACATGTGCTAGTGATGCTTGTGTGGAAATGGTTTCCTGCCAAGGCTGGCTTCTGGTTTCGGAGGACCTCTCGGCAAGACTCCGTCAGGGCAACCTCCCTCTGCAAATCTACCTTCTCGTGGCCATATCACCATTTCTTTCTCATCACTTGCTCTGAAACTGCTCCTTCTCTCCTCCACCTTTGTTTAGGTCACTTGGAACATATTTTGAGCAAGAGGCAACCTTGGTTGCCATTGTGAAGAAGGACCTGAGAGCGCTTGTCAGGGATGGACCCTTGGCAGGTCCCTGACCTTTGATGCTGGCCATGTCCCCTGATATCCACACATTTGGCCAGCATGGAGCAGGACTGCGTGTCATGCATAGAACTCCTCCAGCCCAGTTTCTTTCAATGGCAGGAAAATGGGGAAGGGCAGAAAATGGAAAGGAAAGGAGCAGAGGGCATTGGTTTTCCCTCCTGTCTGGTAGCAGAAGACTAGCAGGGCTTAGGAAATGCTGAAGTGGTTCACAGATTCATAAAATAGTAGAGCTGGAAAGGGCCAGAGGGCCATCAGGTCCCACCCCCTGCTCTGTGCAGGACTCTTATTTACAGCTTCCCCCTCAGGTAGCTGTCCAGTTGCATCTTGATTGAATGCCTCTAGTGCGGGAAAGCCCACAGCCTCCCTAGATGACTGGTTCCATTGTCGTATTGCTCTAACATCAGGAAATTTTTCTTGATGTTCAGCTGAAATCTGGAATCTTGTAACTTGACTCCATTATTATGAGTCCTGCACTCTATAATGATCAAGATTAGATCCTGTCCCTCCTCTTTGTGACAGTGTTTCAAGTACTTGTAGAGTCCTCTCATACCTCTTCTCAGTCTTCTCTTCTCAAGGTTAAACATGCCCAGTTCTTTCAATCTCTCCTCACAGGACTTTATTGCTAGTCCCCAGATCATCCTTGTTGCCCTCCTCTGAACCCTTTCCAGCTTGTCTGCATCTTTCTTAAATTGTGGTGCCCAGAAATGGACACAGTTCAGTTCAATCTCCAGTTCAGTCTCAGAGAGATCTGGATAAACAATATTATTGCTCTGCAAATGATCCAAAACAAGGATGTTGAACCTATTTCAGCCCAGGACCTGAATTTAGTTTCAAGAATTTATCATGAAGTGTGTTCCCATGGTGGGTAATAAAAGTAAAGCAATAGTTAACAGTCTCAAAATTCTGGTGTACTGGTGTACTGATCTTACTCCCAGTAACTAAACCTTAGGAGTAGCATTTCAACTTTTTACAAAGGAGCACCCCATTCTAAGAGGCGAGAATAAAAATAAATGAAGTTTGGTCTCCTCTTGGTTCACAAATGCTGTACTCCACACAGGCTCTACATATTCATCTTAAAAAGAGGACAACCTTTTATTCCCCTACTTTTTTATTACTGCTACAGAGCATCCTGAACAGAGAGCATATATACTGGGGAAGGCAGAAAAGCAATCACTGCAACAATTACAATGCAAGGGAACATATTGTCCTATAGTAAAATTAAGAAATGTCACCAATGAAAAATTTGGCTCTCAAAGAACCAGTGTTTGTTTTAAGGTGAGGTGAAGAGGCAAAAATAGAAATTCAGAGCACAGCAAAGTTTCCAGCTTTTCTGTGATATTCATCACCATTGAAACAGCCTGCACATTAATTAATTCAACCTCACATCACCCTGGTAAAATAGGCTAGTCATCTAGAGTGTATTACAGTGGTGGCAATGTAAAAGTGCATGCAGGAGAGATGGGAAGGCTATGTTGCAAATGCTCTGAGTCCAGCAACATGGGCCTGTTGCAACCATTGCATGGCCACATGTCCTACTTTATAGAGAGAATGGAAAGAGGGCAGCCATTTTAGTATCAAAGGAAGGTAGAAGAAGAGGAGTTCTGAAGTTGCCCACCCGGAGTTAGTACCTGGACAGCACAGCAGGCTTAGCAGTCACACAGGCCAGGTGTTCACAGTCTTTTCCATGATGGCAAAGTATATTTGTAGTTCAGTTGTTGTAGTTGTTTAGCAAAGTTGCATCTGACCCATTGCGACCCCATGGACAACACTCCTCCAGGCCTCCCTGTCCTCCACCATCCCCCGGAGTCCACCTAAGCTCACACCGACTGCTCAGTGACTCCATCCAGCCACCTCATCCTCTGCTGTCCCCTTCTTCTTTTCTGTCAGTTATTCCCAGCATTAGGCTCTTCTCCAGGGAGTCCTTCCTTCTCATTAGGAGGCCAAAGTATTTCAGTTTCATCTTCAGTATCTGGCCAGGTAGCAGATATTTCTCTCTGTGCATCCACATGCATAAATTATGTAAATCAGCACTTTTTCCATTGTCATCTTTCAGGTGGCGCAGTTTCCACTTTTTTGGCAATCTGCAGCTTGTCATCCTAGCAAACATCTTTTCTCTCAGCATTGTCAAATCCAGGTCCTCTTCATTTGGATGGAGTGGGATGAATGTTATGCTGATTGGAATGAACCAGTCAAATCCTAAGCAGTGGACTCCAGTGTTTGTGCCCCAAGAAACAGGAGCTGAGTTGCTTGAATCAAGCAGCTGTAGAGCGATCTTCCAAGCACCGAGTCGCATAGATGCTCATGGCACTGATGAGCTGCTCTTTCTTTGCCTGTGCAGATTGCTCAGATCAGAGGTCATTCATGCACATCTTGATGCCACCATGTTGTTATGGAGCAACTCACTAAACAGTTGGGCGATAGACTGCATGTCACTGGAAACATCAAAAACGAGAGGTTTGCAGTAGCTGGGAAAAATACCCAAAGGCTCTGCATCAAATTGTTCCACACATTGTTTTGTTCAGCTGTATTATTTGGTCCATCATAACAGCTTTGCATCATTATCACAGCAGGTCTTGTGAGTGAATTTGAGTGAGCTATTGTAGCTTTTGAAATATGGCTCTTAAATCTTTTATTATATTTGAATAATATTTTGTTGCTGAATATTTATTGTATTCTTACATTTTAGCTGCTGTTGTGAACAGCCAGAAAAGCTCTGGCTATCGGGCCCTGCCAATATATAATTTATCATCCTTGCTGCCCCTGTTGCTGTTGTGATCTTTTCCACTCAAATTAGACTTTTCCCTCCAGTTTTGGAATGTTCCTGTTTGCGTGCTCTCTCTGAGTGGACTGCACTGGAGTCTTTGATATGTCCAAGTGGATTGCATACCTCCCAGAGCAGCAGCAGTAAGAGAGGGAAGCACATTCTGTCTTGCCAGATTGATTCATTTTGCCTGCACAATTAACTTTATGGGGAAACCCAGATTTAAGAATAGCAAGAAAATATTCATTTTGTGAGTTGGACAGGTAAGTTGATTTTCAGTCTGGATCAGTTCCCAATGATAATTTTCTGCCATTGTTCAGTTTGCATGTTAAATATGATCTGTCAGTTGAGGCTAAGTGGTAATACATGCAGTTGAACCATTTGCTTAAATCAAGGATTTGCTCTGATGCTTTTACAACTTTGGGCCCCCTTCTGTTATTGGAAGTATTGATTAAAGTTGAGCAGTTACTTTTACCCTCAGTCCAGTTTAATAAATATTTATTATTGGTGAGGTGAATAAATATGATACATGGGGTCTTAATAAAAAATGGAATAACAAACCGGACTGTCCTGTCTTGCGCAGTCATTCAATTGCTGCATTGGCATCTGTTTCTGAAGGGCTAACTGATCTTAGATTATGCCTTAGTTCACACACAAAAAATAAGTTTTGGGTATATTGACCATTACAACATCTTTTTAAAAAAATTTTACCTAAATCAGCTGCCTGTTGGAGATGCAATACAGC
Organism: Varanus komodoensis; assembly: GCF_004798865.1. Lineage (NCBI taxonomy): Eukaryota > Metazoa > Chordata > Lepidosauria > Squamata > Varanidae > Varanus > Varanus komodoensis. Next base: position 23,587,765 of record NW_025335568.1, on the reverse strand, counting down.
TAATGTTTTTCTGACCATATGTTTAGCAATGCCCAATGACTGTCTCATTTAGGGAGGTGATAATAACATGGATAAAATTTGTGATGACAAGTTCTTTAATATTTATGGATGTGCATAGTCTTCTCAGTTACCTACCTGTTTCATAAAAGTTCATGCAAGTTAATGTAAATGAATTCTCTGAGCAATGTTCATAGCCCAAAAGACTAATATTAAAACCATAGATGGATAAATGCCCACCTTCAGTAATAAAGTGGGTTGAGGCTTAGTGATGCTTTCAAGTTTTAAATGGGTGTTCTTTAAACATAATGTACACATAGACAAATATCTGAATATTTGATCTGCTTTTTTGAACTTCATGCATACATATGCCCAAGAATAGCAGTATAACTTGTCATATGCAAATATATTGGGGTACATATTACACACACACACACACACACACACACACACACTAGAAACTTGAAATATAACAAAAATGTAAAGAATAAAAAATGTGTAATTTGGATGTAGTAACATTCACTATAAAGTTGATGATATCATTGTCATTGTTGTTATTGTAATTATTTAGTTAGCATTATTAAAAATAGCCTCTGAACTGGAACATCTTATGCAAGAGTTTGCATCATGCTTGCTTGCTTTCTCATGAATAAGCACTGCTACTGGCAAGTCCATATGGCTCAGTGGGATATTCAGAATGCAGGAATCTTGCCAATTTTCATAACCAGACAATTCATCATAACGGTGGCAGTCATAAGAACAGAGAGGAGTGGTTTTAAGATCCGCGCTTTCACTTAGTGCTCTCCCAGAGTGGCCATCTCCGTGTAGGGTCATCTAATAGAGTACACCTTTGCAGCTCTCACTCATAAAGCATATCAGACATCTCCTATATTTACACCTTGGGTTGTCCTTAAAAAATCTTTTTGAGCTGCTGTGAAGGGACCACTTGCACACATTCGCAGCAGAAGAAAAAAGGGTTCTCTTCCTCTAAAGGACCCAAATACAGTATGTTTTAGTCTCAAACTAGTAAGTTTCTTATACTTGTATTTTGTTTTAAGCCCAGTTCCCAAAATAAAAGTAGCCATTTCTAGTGTGAGCAAGCTGCAGCTGTAGGTAATATTAGGAGGGAGGATGAAAGCTGCTACCTGTGTGAATGAATGTGTGTCTTTGTGGGTTTATGTGAACATTGTTGCTCTGTATGAACAGGCTTGCATATGAAGTGCTACTGTGTATATGGGAGAGAAGCGGGGTTTTCTATACTTGCTTTTCAGCCTTGGGCTTGGTCCTGTTTCTCTAGAAAACTGTTCTGCATCACTTTTGGGATCTTAGTGCACTGCTGTGCCTTTAATCTTATCCACTGAACTCAATGGGAGATCTAGCTGCTCTTCTGCTCCCTGTAACCTCTGAGTTGGCTAACCAGCTGGCATGAAATGAAAGCTGCAAAGAGTTCAAAATGAGAGTTGCAAGGAGTCCCTGCAAGTATACATGGTTTTGTTTTAGGGAGTGCTGTCATACGGAGTCTAGTTCCTTGCTCACCACTTTTTGAAGCACAACCAAGAGCTCCGGGTGGGATATGCTCCTCATTTTGAGTGTGGACAGAACAGGGCTAGAGATAGGATCTTCCAAAGTGGAGATGTCAAACCTCTTTCCAGCTGAGCATTGAGGACCATTTCAGAGAAGATCTCCTGGCCTGCATTGCAGTGCTATGCATGGCTGAGGAACAGAGGTGAAAAAGACCACTGTATATTTAAGTTTAATGCTCTTGCTGCAAGAACTAAGCTTTAGGAGAGGCATTTCAGTCATTTCAAAAATTTGAGGTGCAGGGACGGTGGGGGGGCTACGCAAAAGCTGGAAAAGCCATGGAATGAGTGGGGAAGAGTGGGTGAGGCCAGGAGAAGAGGAACCCCAGATAATCAGACTGGGATCCTCAGTGGGCTTCACTGGAAACCTGGCCTGAGGTTTTGCACCTGATCTAGAGTGACTGACAGGCTGTGGACTGAATCTTAATGCCGATTAGAACAAGTGAGTCATGTATCCTACTTTATGCAGTCCTCTGTTCAAAGGGCTTTTAGAGGAAAATCCTACTGGGAGGGTTGTCTGCTCCAAGTCCTGTTAAAGGATCCTGAGAGCCTTGAAATTACTGATCACAATTAGCACTCAGCACCAGACTGAGCAGAGAAAGGGGTCACCTGGTCCCAGTCTTCTCTGCCATGATGAATTGCATTGCTATTTACATTAGTGCAATTATTTCTAAATTTGTGCCTGTTCCTATAAATTAACTTATGCAAATGATAGATAATACATGCCCACTTTTGTCATAGTTTGGTGATGCAAATCCTTTTTGTGGATAATGTGTAAGTGGCCATCCTGAATTAGACTGATGCACACAATTAGCCTTGTGCAGTGCATTAGCAGTTCCTTCCTGTGGCATTGCCCTCCACCTAGTGAGTAATCCATGTGCAGTGAACCAAATCATGTGCATCAAGTAATTTTCTTCATACCCCTGTGAACATCCAAGGAATAAAGTTTTGCAGGGGTGCGGAAAAATGGGAAGCCCTCTTTTCTGCCCAAAATTATGGTGACATGTAAGTTCACGCATGTGAACAGCAGATCCAGTCTAAGCTTTTTCACTGAGTATGATGTAAGTAAAACAGCAAAAGCAAACAAACTATAATGCCTACAGCTGACTAGCACTGACATCTTGAAAAGATGGGTACTTCCAAATGACTGGGAGCTACAGTTCATACTACAATGCATGAATGAGGCCATTGTACAACTTGTGCCAGTGAATGTTCCAGCAGAGTTTTTGCTGAACACATCAAAGACAGACCTAATCTGCTCTCATTCTGTTCCCAGAGTGGCCAAACAGATGCCTATGAGAAGCCCAGAATAAGACTTGAGTGCAATAAGACTTCTAAGATGCTCTTAGTGGGTGGTTCCTTGGACCAGAGAGAGGGTACTCAGCCTGTTCGAGATGGAGTTACACTCCCCCTTGAAGGAACAGGTTCATAGCTTGGTGGTTCTCCTTAATCCATCTTTGTCACTGGAGGTTCAGGTGGGCTCAGTGACCTGGACTGCCTTCTATTTGTCACAGCTGGTGGCCCAGCTGTTGCCCTATCTGGCCAGGGATAGATTAGTTTCAGTAATATATACTCCAATGATCTCTGAATTAGATCCCTGCAATACACTTTATGTCAGGTCATTCTTGAAGACCCTTCAGAAGCTGCACCTTGTGCAAAATGAAGCAGCCAAACTGATAACTGGGACCCACAGGTCTGAACGTCTAAGGCCAGTTCTAGCCCACTTGCATTGGCTTCCTAGATGCTTGTGAGCCCTGTTCAAGGTGCTAATGGCAACCTATAAATCCTTTGCAATATTTTACACTGCACCACTCTCAGGCACAATCTGTCTGGACACCAAGCTCAACATCTGTGGCCTTCCACTGAGGGCAGCAACAGGAGGGAAGGTTCCTCTATGGTGGACCCCACCTCTGGAATGACCTCTCCACTGAGGCTTGCTTAATGCCAACACTGTCATCCTTTCAGTGCCAGGTTAAGACAGGCTTTTATTTTAAAGATATACTTGGCTATCCAGTGGGTTGATGAGATTACTCATCCCGGACGTGTATCCAGGGCTATTAAATGTGTGCTGGTTAAGCTGTCTTTGATTTTTCACTTTAAAATGTTGGTCTTTGATAACATCTTGTGGTATATTGTTGTATCATTTTTAATGAACTGTTGTAACCACCCAGAAAGCTTTGGCTGATGGGCACTACAGAAATGGAAATGAGAAACAGCAACGCGCCGACTCCGTGCCGCCACTCGGCAGCGATGCCTGCACTGGCAGCAACACCGCCCGACCGACCAACCCCGCTGGGCAGGCACCTGGCACCGGGACCCGCCCTGCACGCGTGAGAGGCGTGTGCCGGACAGGGGCAGGTGGATCGTCGGAGTGCCCCGCGGCCTCAAAGCATCGGCGGCGGCCGGGGCCAGCAGCCAAAGGGCCGGCAGCTGAAGGGCGGCGGCCAAAGGGCGGTCGCCGCCGTTTGGTGGGCTGTTTGGTGGGCCGAGCGGGGGGCTGGGCTGGCCAGGGGGCTTTGATTGACCATTTCATAATTGGCCCTCTAACTGTTTTTAAAATTTTTATTGTATTTTAAACTTTTTTATGGAGTCGTCCCTGGCCATGCTGCCGCTTGTGTTTCCTGGGGAGCGCACGGGCGCTGCCATTGAGGTGGTTTTGGGCAATGGACGTAACAGCGATGGGAGCTTAACATGTCTGCATAGAAGAAGGAGGGACAGATGGCTGACACCTGTCCCTACTTCTGGTTTTACCCCCAACCAGAGAGTACCAGGGAGTCTTGTCAGCCGTCCCTCGGGCTTGACAGTGCTGCTGCTTAACGCCAGGTCGGTCAATAACAAATCTCCCCTCATCCATGATTTGATTGTGGATGAGGGGGCCGACCTGGCTTGCATTACAGAAACCTGGGTGGGAGAAGGGGGGGATGTGGCCCTTTCCCAAGTGTGCCCGCCTGGGTATCTGGTTCAGCACTGCTCGCGCCCAGAGGGGAGGGGAGGGGGGTCGTTTTGGTTTACCGAGCTTCCATCTCTTTCACTGAACTTCCTGTCCCTTCGAGACCGGGGCTGGAGTGTCTCTACTTGGTGTTGGGCGACTGAGACAGATTGGGGAGTCTGTTGGTGTACCATGCACCCTTCTGCCCAACAGTCTCCCTGCCTGAGCTGATGGAGACCTTCTCGGACCTGGTGTTGAGGACCCCCAGGATGCTGGTCCTGGGGGACTTCAATCTCCATGCCGAGACTGATCTGACTGGGGCAGCTCAGGACTTCATGGCCTCCATGGCAGCCATGGGGCTGTCTCAACATGTCATTGGCCCGACCCATGAACATGGACACAGTCTGGACCTGGTTTTCTCGATGGGGCAGGAGGAGGGTGGTCTGAGGATGAGGAATTTATGCTTGACTCCCCTGTCATGGTCAGATCACTTTCTCGTGAGGTTTGTGCTTGAGAGCGACCTCTCCCTCTGTAAGGGTGCAGACCCGATTGTGTGGGTCTGCTCCCGGAGCCGGATGGATCCAGAAGGATTCCTGAAGGCCCTGGGGGAGTTTCCGGCTGACAAGTCGGGTGCTCCTGTCGAGACTCTGGTCGAACTATGGAATGGGGAGATGACCAGGGCTGTTGACACGATCGCTCCTAAGCATCCTCTCCCACTGGGCAGAGCTCGCTTTTCCCCTTGGTAAACTCCTGAATTGAGGGCGATGAAGCAGGTTGGGAGATGGCTAGAGCTTAGGTGGAGGCGATCATGGGATGAATCTGACCAAACACACTTGAGAGCCCATTATCGGGCCTATGCTGTGGCGGTGAGGGCGGCGAAAAAGAGATTTTTTTCCGCTTCCATTGCCTCCTCACAATGCCGTCCAGCGGAGCTTTTTCGAGTGGTGCATGGCCTGGTTCGTCCAGGTCTGAAAGAAGACCTGGTTACACCCTCGAAGGCCCGCTGTGACGACTTTGCCAGGCATTTCAGGGAGAAAATCGCTCAGATTTGTCACGAGCTGGATTCCACTATTGATTCAGAGGTTTTTAGGGAGACACCAATGCTGCCGTCTGGTCCAGAATTATTGGATGAATTTCAGCTATTGCGGCCCGATGATGTGGACAAGGTGCTTGGACAAGTACATCCCACCACTTGCCTATTAGACCCTTGCCCGTCTTGGTTAATAAATAATTCCAAGCATGGGATTGGGATCTGGATCTTGGAAGTGGTTAACGCTTCTCTGAGGGAGGGTTGGGTGCCTGCCCCTTTAAAGGAGGCGGTAGTCC
>NW_025335568.1:23566421-23581833 GCF_004798865.1 Varanus komodoensis | reverse complement strand
CGGAGGTCCTGTTGGTTGGCGGATCGGGCTTCAGAGAGGGTGAATTGAACCTTGTCCTGAATGGGGTTGCACTCCCTCTTAGGGACAAGGTCCACAGCCTGGGAGTGCTCCTCAACCCGGAGCTTTCACTGGAAGCTCAGGTAACAGCAGCGGCGAGGAGCGCTTTCCTCCAGCTTCGGCTGATTCATCAGCTGCACCCCTACCTGGAGTACGACTGCCTCGCGACAGTGACACATGTGCTGGTGACTTCCTGTCTTGACTTCTGTAATGCACTCTACATGGGGCTACCCTTGAAGATGGTCCAGATACTTCAGTTGGTTCAAAATAGAGCCGCCAGGCTGCTGACGGGGACTGGGCGTTATGTTCACATGACTCCAGTTCTCCGTCAGCTTCACTAACTTCCCATTGAAGTCCGGGCCCAATTCAAGGTGTTGGTGATGACCTATAAAGTCCTAAACGGCTTGGGTCCTGGTTACCTGAAGGAGTGCTTACGTCCATATATGCCTGGCCGCCCCTTGAGCTCAGCGGGAGAGGCCCTTCTCCAGGAACCCTCCGTGAAAGAAATTAGGAGGGTGGGTACTCGGAGGAGGGCTTTGTCTGTGGTGGTGCCTAAGTTATGGAATGCGCTCCCCAGAGAGGTCCGCCTGGCGCTGTCGTTATTTGTTTTTCGGTGCCAGGCTAAGACATTTTTATTTAAGCGGCATTTTAACTGTTAGTATTACTAGATTTTATCTGGCCAGGGCAGCTTATTTTATATTGTATTTTTGTATTTTTAATTTAATGTTTATATTTATTGTAATTTATATTACAATTACTTTTAATTTATTGTTGTAAGCCGCCCCGAGGCTTCGGCGAATGGGGAGGCATAAAAATGTTTTAATAAATAATAAATAAATAAAATAAAAAAAACAAAAAATACACACACCCTCCCATTCCCAGCAATGGTTATACAAAGGTAAGCCATGCTACCTCTGATATTACAGATGAAATATAGCCATCATGACTAGCAACCATTTGCAAATTTATCTGCCACATATTTGTCACATCCTCTCTTAAAACCATGTGAGGTGAGGCCATCATTACATCTTGAAGTAGAGATTTCCGCTGTCTCCCTCTGTACAGAAGCAATTCCTTTTATCTGTCCAGAATATCTTGCCGTTCAGCTATGGTGAATGAATCACAGTCCTAGTTTGACAAAAGAGAAACTCTCTGTCTAATTGCTCCATACTATGCATAATGTTATACCAATTTACCAGGTTGCCTAACTTGCCATACTGTAACTTTGAAAGCAGCAAATGTGACTTTTCTTCCTGAGGGAAAGGTTCCAGCCCTGTTGATCATTTCAGGTGTGCTTTTCTGTGCCTTGCCCAGTGTTACAATGCCCCTTTTGGAAGTGTAGCGAACAGAATATTTGAGGTTGTCATTGTTAGATGTGACAACATAGTTATTTTGTTCAATAAAGAGGACAGCCTGACAAACATATCTCTGTCAGCATTTGTGTGCACTGCAGAAACTGATTACATCTCGATAGAAAAGAATTTCCCCCATTTGTTCTTTGATGCACGAGGCAGCCAAGTAGCCAGTCAGAGGCGGTACTCCATTATCACAGATTTTGTGCAATGGGTCGTTATCCACTTGGGGCAGTTATTAGTGTAATCACCTCCATTTTTGCATAGGCCACTAAGCAGCCAGCAGCAGCCAAAGTAGCTGCAAGAGATAATTTCCTAATAGGCTCTTCTAGGCAATGCTCCCGGAGCTGCACGTCTCCTAGAGCCATGCCCAAGTCCACGGCAGCAAGCCCTTGAAAGGCTGCTCATTACAGAAGGTAAATGCATTCCCCGTGTGGAGAACTCTGCACCAGACGATCTGTAGGAATGTAGGGGTTGGATTCAGACATGGTCATATTTACAGAATGCCAAGTCTGACTGATTTTTGTAGACTGATTATTCACACAGCTGAGACTTTATCTAACCCACTAACTGTAACTCTCATTTCTTTAAAAAGAGGGAGAGGAGTTGTTTGTATTTAACTTTACATGATCTGTAAAGGCCTTATCACCAGCTGTAGGGGCTCCTTTTGTTTTGTGAGTGTCCCATTGCTGTTTCCTGACTTCATTACACATGTGTGAAATGAGTGTGGCATCATGGCTGAGGTCAAGCTATGACCCTACTCATAAAAGTCCCCAGTTCAAGAAATCTTGCCTCTGCTATGAGTTCGTGTGCAAGTCTTTCTTCCACTCAGTCTGTGTGAAGCTATAATACTTTCTCGGCTGGGAATGTGAAATTCCATAGCATTATTCAGAGAGACTCAGTTCACCAGATTTCACAAGGATGCCTAATCCAGAGGAAGTTTCAGTATTCAACCACATATTTTTATAACAGACAGCTAGTGAAACCTAGAGATTTTCAGGCATTGCAAAATCCATTCCTGCTACATTTCACAGGTTGTCAGGCAGCTTTCATTCTGTTTTCCACTCATGGATAGAATCAGATGTTGCATAATGCATTCATGCACACCAAATTCCTGAAAATGCATAAATCTCCCCAGCATATGCAGATCCCCCCAAAATGCATATTTTCATGCTTTAGCTTATGGGGAAATGCTCTTTTGTGCTTGATATTTTGATTATTTTCTATATTTTATTTTCCCTATGTTAAAAAAATCTTCAAGCCCGCAGAACTGCCAGAATGCAGGGAAAACAGAATGTGTGGGTCAGAGTTCATTGTGGATTTTTCTGACAATCCAAGTAATACCTGGATAGCACAAATAAAAGAAGAAATGGTATGACTTTAATTTTTAAAATTATTATTTAGTATAAGTATTCCTCCAACCTCAGCATTCATTTTATTCAGGAATATTATTCTGAGAAATTGTGTATCTGTAGAGACCGAGTAGTGATGATGCTACCAAGTAGTAATAAGCATCAAGTAGTAGTAAGTCTCACTGGGTGGCAACTGCAAATTACCTGAATGATCCTCTACAAGAAAAATGTTTGAGAAAAACAACCATAAATGCAGGTAATAATAAGATAGCAACCACATTAAAATAGCATGTTCATTCACCTGAAACTCTGACATACGAAGTGTGTCCAGGAAGTAATAAGAATGATATTTTAAAAATTCTTTCACTGAATTTTTTTTACAGTTGAACATTGTCTCCTTCAATTCCATGCTTCATAGCACCCTTGCAAGTCTTCAAGTGGGATGGTGTGCAGAGACTGGGTAGTGGTTCTTCAGATGTTATCCACACTACCAAATGGTGCCCTTTCAAACCATTCTTCATCTTTGGGAAGATGAAAAAGTCGCAAGAAGCCAAGTCGGGGCTGGAGGGTGGATGGGGAAGCACTGTGATTTTTTTTTCAGCCAAAAACTCTCTGGCAGCCAAAGCACTGTGACTGGGTGTGTTGTCGTGATGGAGGATCGATGTTGAGCCAATCTCAGCTTGTGCCATCAGTAAACTTGTGCAAATGATAGCACAGCTTCTCCATAAGCTTCCCTCACCATTTCCAAAGTTTCTGATGCACTTTTACCCAATTTCACACAATTTGATTGCATGGCACTGGTCCAGACTCTCTTGCATGATTCTTAATATGAGGCACTTGAACAGGGCATCACAAAAACGAATGCCTTGACTCTGACAGGGCTGGAATGCAATTGATCAGTGTTCTAATGTATACCTGGCACCCCACCCCAAGTGACCTTGGCCAGCTTTTCCCTTCACAGAGCCCTTCTTGAGTGTAGGGACTTCGTTCTCATTATTTTCTGGACACACCTCATACATGGGCTGAGTCAAACATAATGATTTCATCTTCATAAATTTTGGTTTGTCAAGCAAAAAAGAAGCAATTTCCCCTTGTTCCTCCCCTCATGCATTGATCTTGCTGCTTCAGTCAGTTGTTTCTAGGTCCATCCTGGTTTTCTACAGTATCTTGCTCACTAAGCCAAGATTAAACCAAGTTGTTGGCTTGGCTGCGTTGGGAAACTATGTTTTAAACAAACTATAATAGCTAGTCTAAAGCTGGCACATTTGGGGAAAGAGAGAAGTTGTGGTGGGAGGGCATGAGCATGCAAGTCATTGTGCAGGGAGGGAGTTGTGATGCAATGTGGCTCTACCTGAACCAACTCATAGAGCCCTTCCAGGCAACGGTTTTGTTCAGCAATCACCTTACCTCATCCATAGAATTTTACAACGGGATGCTTTTATTCTCACCATGATTAAAGTGTCCTGGGAGTATCCCTTTAGTTAAGGTGAGTCACATAAACAGGTTCTATCATTCTAAGCCTCCAATTACTACTGCCTATAAAAGTGACACCTGCAATTTAATAACACTTAAATTGGCATCCATACTCTTCAGCTATGAAAAAATTTAAACAGTCACACACAATCCGTTACAGCTAGTTAAAAAATGTCAAAAATGGACACTTTCGTACTTTTTACACAGTTCAGCATATCATATATTCCTTTTCACTTCTGCAAGGGATTACTGAATTGCTTTATTCAGAATTGTCAAGGGGGTAAACCTTTCACTGGGTGGATGTAATTGTGCTGATTTGTGGCTTACCTTTCAAGCTCTCCCAACACTTTTTTTAGTCTTTCCAGCCCAAGTCCAGATAAAGGGTAGGTTGCTTGAGATCATCAAATATTTGTCACAGTGCCCTGCCCCTGTATTGTTTTATGAAGCATCTGATAGTGCATTGCTGGAGGAATCCTCTTGCAGCTTGACCCATGCCTATTCATTGTTTATAAGCAAGCACAATCCATGATATCGCACAACATCATTTCTAATCCTGGAGCACTTCCGTTAAAGTATCAACCTAAGCATCCAAGTTTCCTTGCTTTGAGCCAACATGGAAAAGCCTTAACTCTGGTCTTAAACTGGCAAGGGTTGGTAGGTAGGTTGGTTGGTTGGTTTAATCTTTGAATGGTCTTGTAAAAAGCTTTCTTTGAAGCAGCATTTAAAACTGGAATCAAGAGTAGAATACACTCCACTGAGAGCTCAGTCTTCTTGTTATATGGGTAGTTATAGCAAATGCTTGGCAGTTACAAATAATGCTGTTTAAAAAGATCTGCAGAAATCACAGATATATTTCAATTGAGGAGACTTGTATTCTTGCATTTTCAGGGGCTTCTTTTAGTCTTCTTAGTTTTTCAGCCATTCTAAATCCAGTCATTTTTTTAAAAACTTTCAGAGCCTAAGGCCCTTTGGGTACCCAAACTGGGCCCTTTGGGGAACTCTGAATGGCCATGATCCCTTCACCAGCTCTGTCTCTTTTCATCTAACTACCACTCATTTGGTGCTTTCATGGCTTTACTGTAATTTTTTTCTGTTCTAAGATGCTGAAATGCCTCTCTTCAGTCCTCATTATCAGCAGTAAGGGATTTAAGTGGCACTACGCTAGTATTGTTTCAGTTTCCTTTGTAGTTTTCCACAAGCTTTTGTCTTTAGGCTACTCTGCATGGAAAGACAGCTTATGAGAACATCTCTAAAACTGAATCTGGCCCTCAACAACCTTGGTCTAATCCTTTGAAGAAGAAGGGGAAGATGAAAAAGAAAAAGGAGATGGAAGAGGAGGGAGAATTTAAGCAACCAGCCATCAGGACATTTTGTAGTAATTTCATACATTAAGCTCCTGCTGAAGTGCAGTGGAAAATACCATTTTGTCCTTTCGGAGAGCACTCAAAAATTATCAGGTGTTGTGGTCCCTCTTTTATATTTTATGGTGGTGTGTTCTTGGTTGGCAGTGCCAGTGGCCACTCTTATTTTACACATGCAAAGGCAAGCTCTTTGCAGCACCACTATAACTTTTTCCCATGTGCTTGTGTGCTGTGCGGTCATTGACTCATTCCGGGAGGACTTCTGAAGAAGTAAGAAATGATAGCCAACAAGTCTTGTTGTTTCTTTTTAGGAATCCTGAAATGAGTAGACTCAAGTAGTATATTTTCAGATGTGTCATCATGGATCTTGAATGTGGACTCCTGGTTTTACTTTGCTTTAGGACTGGGGTATGTCTACAGCCTCCGGGTGACATTTTTTCTCTGATCTGATGGCTTTACTTATTATGAAATTGGTCATGAAAGCCACTGCTGTGGGCCCATCAGAACTGATTGCCTGATACACAGAAGTACTCGATGTACTGCTTAGAGCCAGTCACACTTGGCATATGCAAGGACTTGGTGGTTTCTAAGTGATAAGAGAATGATCTGTTCCAGGGTGAGGATATGAATAGAAGGATTGTGTGAACACAGAAGGATATTTGTCCTCTCACTGTTAAGAACACCCTTAATCAACATGCAGATACAAGCAACAAAAACATCTTCTTATCACTGAAGCACTTTTGCCCGGATCACACCAAAGCAGAGCTTCATTTGCTTAAAGGAAAAGGTCTGGCATCTTCCCTTGCCATTGTTGACACACATAGCAGGTGGTCTTCCCTTTGATCCCCATCAGCCCTTGAGATGGCTACCATTGCTGGTGGTACAGCAGGGAATGCAGACAAGGCTCAGGACCACAGGATGCTAACAGAACAAGGAATTTCACATGCAGGGAAATTAGCTGATCCATAAATTCAGGGATTTGCATGGCTACTGCCTCCCCATTGTCAACTTATTTCATTCTTTAAAATTCTACTGAAACCATTATTTTAAGAGTGGAACCCAACTAAATAGCTACACATATTTCTCCATCCCACAGAGAACCTCTAACAGGAATTTAACACTCTAGCCCTCTTCAGTCTGAATAGCTTCTTCACATCATAGAGGTCTAGTCTTACTTACCCACACCAATATCAGTGGGAATTAAATAAGGACTACTTTAAGCCCCATTGAGCTCAATGACTCTTCCTGAATTCAATCCTTGAAGGTGTGGTAAAGTATCTTTCTTATAAATCTTCAAAAAGCAAGCTTCTATCAGGGAAACTCTATGCATTGGGTTGCATCTCTTAGCTTGGGGTTAATCTACAACCCAGGAGAGCAGCATGGTTCCCACGAGTACCAAAGCACCACGGACACTTTCCCTGAGGTCCACCAAGGTCCCTATTCATCCCAACTAAAAGCAAACCCTTTTATTTTACCAAGTGCCGGGATCATTGTGAAATAAGTTTCTGGCAGTGCTGAAAGGGTTGAAAGGGGTTTAGTGTGTTTGGGATTAGATCTCATTGCTTTGTACTGCCTTTTGAGACAGTTATTATTCCTCTGACATGCCTCCCATGGCAGCCATTTTGCAGGGGCACCTTAGAAAGTTTTCCATATTGCCAAATGTGCCCACGGCTCCAAGAGTTCCCTACCCTCGACCTAAATGATTGGTTCGATTTCTGTCTACTCTCTAGGACGGACATCCTCAACCAGGTACACTCCAAATGTTGTGGACTTCAACTTCCATCAGCTTCAAGCAGAATGGCCAATAGTCTGGAATTTTTGCAGTTCTTGAAGACTGAGGTCTTGGTGAAGGCTGACACAGGGTTTCATACCTTGGCTTGGGGCTTGGCCTAAAATGCTCTATGGGATTTATTTCTACTCTGATTCAGTGATTCAAAGCATTCCCTTTCAACTGCCAGTTGCTCCTGATTTCAATCCATTTAGGGCAATGCCAAAAATGATATCTGTATGTCCAGATATGGGAAATATTGTATTTCTAATGATGACCATCACGCTATGGCTTTGTTCTCTTGGCCTGAAGATGGAGAAGAAAGTAGTCCCTTCGCAAGAGTGGCACTGAAGGTGACCTAACTGTACAAGGGGAATAGAAGGGAAACTACTGGAAAGCAAAACTCAGTGCTATGAGCAGTGGAAATAGCTGAGGTATGAAGATAAAAGCATGATGCCTTTGTCACCAAAGTTAATCATACTTACCAGTAAAAAAAAGCTTGGTTTTCATTTATTTTCAAAGAAATGTTTTTTTGGATTGTGTTCTTGTGACAGAAGCCAGAGGAAAAAACCTACAGAGTTCTAAAAATTACTTTTAGGGACTCATCAGAGAAGATGCTACCCTGTGCCAATCCCATTAATGTCAGCAGATATAAAGCTTCAGATGAAATATGAGGAAATCAAGCTGTGTCTCTTTCTTGCTGTCTTTTCCTTTTTGATTTCTATTTCCTGACTCACCTTCAGGGATCTCTGAAGTTTGGGAGTGAAGGAAAATAGTACCATTAACTAAAAATGTCAAAGATAACCAGTGCATTTTCTTGTGGGGTGTATGACTCAACCTTTCCCCTTCCTAGTAACTATAAAAAACTAGCGTGACAGATGCAGATGACCATAAACATACAGAAAATATTTGGGTTTTCTTTTCTAGTGAGATTAAATCATGCCACTGCAGATAGTTTGGCCAGTTTTTTTTTTTTAAGGAATGGGAGAAAATTGCAAACAAGCATGGAACACTCATCTAGCCAACATTGGGGCACTTCCTCCTGCCAACAAGAACTGTGCCCAGAAAGCTGCAAATGCAGACTGTCTTCCTCTGCCTGGCCCATTCTGAAAACTGCATCTCTCTTCCTCCCCAGCAACCAGTCTCATAACTGCACGGGTTCTAGTTCCTTTCCTGTAGATTGGCCCTATCTCACCTTCTGCTCCATTCACTTTCCAGCTGGACAGACCAACCATAAGTATGTGTGGCAGGGGGAGAGTTGCCCAGCAGTAGCGTGACAGATGCAGATGACCATAAACATACAGAAAATATTTGGGTTTTCTTTTCTAGTGAGATTAAATCATGCCACTGCAGATAGTTTGGCCAGTTTTTTTTTTTTAAGGAATGGGAGAAAATTGCAAACAAGCATGGAACACTCATCTAGCCAACATTGGGGCACTTCCTCCTGCCAACAAGAACTGTGCCCAGAAAGCTGCAAATGCAGACTGTCTTCCTCTGCCTGGCCCATTCTGAAAACTGCATCTCTCTTCCTCCCCAGCAACCAGTCTCATAACTGCACGGGTTCTAGTTCCTTTCCTGTAGATTGGCCCTATCTCACCTTCTGCTCCATTCACTTTCCAGCTGGACAGACCAACCATAAGTATGTGTGGCAGGGGGAGAGTTGCCCAGCAGATGATCCTCAAATTCCAAAGCAATGTCGGCTGATGGCCATCAGGACAGAAGGTGTGGAGCAAGTCCAGCATTACTGGCACCTGCTAAGAGCCCACACCTCAGCAAGGACCCACTGAAAAGAACTCCCAGGAGTTGCTCTTACCCACTGCAAGGTTCTTATTTAGCAGTCTCTTGTTCTGGCAGAGTCAACAGAGGTGCTGAAGAGGAGAGGCAGGAGATGCCATGGCTTAGCTGCTCACTGACTCTCTGCCTCTTAAGCGAGCAAGAGCTAGCATGAGGATGAAGAGCAGTTGCACTCGGAGACATTGGCAGCGATAGGACAGATTTACTGAGGAAGCCCATTGGCAGTCTCTTGCCCAAGAGCTCTCAAAATCTGAAGTGAGAACTGCTGTGTCTGTGTGTGCATACATACATGCACACACATGTGCCATAGGCAGTTTGCCTTTTTTCTTTTTAATTGCAGCTCTTTCTCCCTTTCTTTAGTCATTCTAGCTTAGGGTGGTACAGTTAAGGGTTCCATTTCTGTATATATGGGCAAGTTCTGTCGTAAGTGAGGGCGCTTTGGAGGTGCAAAGCTGTCCCCAGCCAGCCCCTGACATGCACATTTGCTGCCGCCACCAATGACATTGCAACACCCCTTCAACATACCGGTGCCACATGCCACAGATGCCCTGCCCCACCAGTACTGCTTCACCAGATGTGCCGCATCGTGCCTCTCCTCAGACACCCTTCAGCAGCAATTCGGATTGCTTTCTATTGGAAAATTTCTATACCGGATATGCACATCAGCCATGTGCAGTCTGCCATACTTTTAAGTTTGCTTCTCATTTTATACAAGGTTGCTAATGTACATGCACATGTAGACCCATTAAATTTACGTGTACAAGTGCACATGTACACCTATTAAAATGACTGCACACAGGCTCCTTTTTGTACTGTGTCTGAAGCAACTTGCATAAAGGCTGGCATGCAATACTAGCAAGTTGGAAGGAAGGAAGGAAGACGGACGGACAGATGGACGAACGGATGGACGGATGGTCAAAACCAACAGTAGACTGCACTTGCGTGATCTGAACAAAAAGTCCATAAAGCAAAATCAAAAGAATGGCATATACTCTCTCATTGGCATCATCCTCAAATCATGGGTGATATTGCAGTGAGTTAGGTAGGGCAGGAATACTCTTGCATGCATTCCGGGCAAAATCCAGTCTGAGTTGGTGTGATCTGAACTGCAGGCTGGCTTTTTAAACAAAGGCAGCTTTAATAGCGTCTTTCCATAATCCATCTAAAGTCAACATCTAAGGAGGGAGCCACTTTGCATAACAGAGGAACAGATCTAAGTTCCTAGATTCCTAGCAAAGCCACTGCATCAGGGAGAAAGGTTTGTTTTTGTCACAATTAAAAGGCTGAGCTGTCGTGTCTCAGAGACAGGGCAGAAGACACTGTCGCAGCACTCCCATTCTTGCTGTCAATTGAGACTTCCAGTTAATAGCATTTCTATTTAACTGATATAATGATTCGTTCAGTTCTTACTTTTTGAGTTAACTACAGTATTTCTCTTAATATGTGTTGTTGATACTCAGTTAAGTTTTTCCTTTTCACAATCAGCATTGGACAGCTTATACCCTTAAACAGGAAGATCATAATGTGATTTATAATTTGGGGGTTTATAAATTGTCCTAAGTGTCCAGATTTCTTCTTTCTGTGGATAAAATATTTCTACAATAGAATATCATGGAAAACAGGAGAAGTGCCAGATGACTGGAAAAGGGTCAATATCGTCCCTATCTTAAAAAAAAGTGGGGGGATATGAACCTGGGAATGACAGACCAGTTAGCCTGATAATCCCTGGGAAAATTCTGGAGAAAATCATTTTTAAAAATCAGTCTGCAAGCACCTCAAAGAAAATCCAGTGATTAATAAAAGCCAACATGGACTTATCAAGAATAAATCCTGTCAGACTAATATAATCTCAGTTTTTTTTCACTGGGTAACCTCCCAAATGGACAGCAGAAACACTATAGGCATAATCTACCTTGATTTTAGCAAAACTTTCAGCATAGTGCCCCATGACATTATAATAACTAAAACTATTAGGTAGATCCAAAATTGGCTGCTAAATTGGACCCAAAAAGTGTTCATCAACAGCACCTTCTCAAAATGGACAGAGTGCTGCAGGGTTCAGCCCTAGGCACAGTGCTCTTCAACATTTTTTATTAATGATTTAGATGATGAAGTACAAGGAATGATAAACTTGCAAATGATTCAAAACTGAGTGGAATAGCAAACACCCTGGAAGATAAAACGGCAATTGAGGAAGATCTTGATAAATTTGAATGCTGGACTGAAAGCAATACTCTTCGCTTAGTCAGACATTATCTAGAATATTGTGTTCAGTTCTGTGCACCAAGATTTAAGAAAAATGCAGAAAAACTAAGGAGGGTCCAGAGAAGGGCAGCAAAAATAATCCAGGGTCTGGAAATACTGCCCTATGAGAAGGTACTGAGAGAACTGGGTATATTCAGCCTAGAGAAGAGAAGACTGAGTGGGGACATGGTATCACTCCATAAGTACCTGAAAGGCTGTCACAAAGAGGAAGGACAAGATCTCTTCTTGCTCATACCTGAGTGTAGGATGCAGAATAATCAGCTCAAGTTACAACAATCCAGATGCAAGCTTGATATCAGGAAAAGTTTCCTCACTGTCAGAACAATATGACAGTGGAACCAGTTGCCTAAAGAGGCCATGGGTTCCCCCACACTAGAGAAAATAAAAAAGAAACTGGACAGCCATCTGAATGGGATGGTATAAACTGGTGTCCTGCAACAGCAGGGGGTTGGACCCGGTGGCCTTCCTGGGCCCTTCCAACTCTACTGTTCTATGATTCTATGAAATCTTGTGGCATGTAGAAAAAGAGTAAAACCTTGCCCTAGTGAAACTCACTTCTCTCTCTCTCTCTCTCTCTCTCTGTCTCTCTGTCTCTCTCTGTGTGTGTGTGTTTGTGTTTAAGTATTTAAGCATACTTGGAAAGAATTATCAGTCCAGATATTTCCCTGAAAATACCTTGAATTGATTTATGAATTATTGCCCTTTTAAAAATTCATTTTTACAAAAGGAACATTAGCCTCAATGTTTCCAAAAAGGGGCTGAATTAGATATATATTAAGTGTAATTTGATTTGATCAAGCTGTTTCAGGGCACAGTCTATTGGGTCCCATAGCAAATGCTTGTAAGGCTTCTGAATTCACATCTAATGTTAGGAGCAAGCTGCGGCAGGAGTGATCTCCACCGCCACCACACATGCCATCCTGTATCCTCTCTCTGGCTGTCTAGATTTACCACCAGGGAAGGCGGCTGGGGTACCATTGGAACTGGCATAACTTTGCAGCACCTGCCTCTTCCCTTCCTCACTTTGCAGCCCCTGCCTCTTCCCTTCGTAGCACACACTTTCCCCACCCCAAGACACAGTGGAGGGAATGGCTGGCACAGCTCTTCCCATGCCAGCTGATGGGGCGTTGGCCTCCAGAGCCCCTGAGTGCATAGGACCTCAGAGCTGGGACTCAATCCTGTGACCTCCCAGAATAGATTGGGTGGCCATAGGATTGTGCCCCAAGACTGTGAACCTATATAAACTTACTTTATATTAGAGTCAGCACACATTGAAATGCAGTGCTCAAAAAATCATTTGCTGTTGTTATGTTGATTAGTTCTTCAAAAACTGTTGGCATCATCAAGATTTCAGTTTAGAGACAGAATAAACTGGAAACATGGCTGAAGCAGACAGTCCCATACTATTCTTTTATGCTCTTTCTAGAAACAGATCCTGAATTAAAATATAAACTGCCAACAGTTTATATAAGACAAACTGTGGGTGATGAGTATGAGAATAACTGTGACAGATGTCCACCCCTATTGTGCTTACTCAAATGAATAATATAAAGGATAGCAATTATTAATTTCTCATGACTGCACAGGATAATGGTACCTTGCCAATTCAGTCGCAGTGATAAGATCACTACAGTTTAGAATGCCTTGCATAACCTGTTTGATCTAACTAAACATGATGGGAAAAGTTGAGGAAGTGCTAAACATACCTTTCATACTATCGTGAGCCCAGCCCATCAGAGGTACTGTGCCAGAGGAGATAGAATTGATTTGAAACACATCACATTGCGAATGTCACTTACTTATTTAGCATGTCCCAGAAAAGCTTCAGATCAGGAAAGAAAAGGCAAACTTTACATCTCTTTTATTCTGATGATGTTTTTAAATTTGCATCATTAAGACAGTTCCCCAGGTTGGATATCAGACCAAATGATGGCTTAAAAAATCGAGACATCTTCTTTGAAGCTGGTTAAGGGAAGGAGGGTGATGGTAGAGGGCACTATTGAGCCTACCTAACTTATATTTCAGAACCCAACAAATTATAGTCTGATGAATCAAGAATATGATATCTGAACCAGGCATGCCAGAAAAAGAAAATTATTGGAAAGCAATGCTTTTATATTTAAAAAATTGGTGCACCAGATATATTTATTATCTCTGATATTGTCTGGAGTCACAAGAGAGGATAAACTCTAGCCTGTGAATGTTACAAAGGAATAACACAGAAATATAGAAACAGAGTGAGTCAGAAGGAGCCTCCTGGGTCATCTAGTCTGACCCGCCAGCTCCAGCAGGCTCCACTCACGACATACCTACAATGTGCATGTCTAGCCTATCCTTGAACACCCTCACCGATGGGGCTTCATCCACTTCCCACCTAGCAAAGCAAACTGCCATATTTTTATCTTATTATAACATATTTTATATTATAAAACTATTTTATAATATATTCCATCATATAGAAAATAATAATTACACATGCCTAATACCAGTATAAACATGTATAACATTTAAACCAGCTGTGACATGTAATATTATGTGAAGATGAAGAAAGTGGCAGTAGTGGTTAAGAGTGCAGGACTGGGACCCAGGAGATCTGGTTTCTAGTCCCTACTCAGGCAAAGTCTGGTTGACTTTGGGCCAGTCACGGACTCTCAGTCCAACCTCCCTCACAGGGTGGTTGTTGAAAGGATAAGACTGGGAGAAGGAAGAGAAAACTTATGTAAGCCACCCTGAGTTCTCTGAAAGGAAAAAAAGGTGAGATCTAACTATAATGAATTAAATGAATAAACTCAGTTTGTTCACCTTAAATTTGAATTATCTAGATGACCAATTATTTGGCACAAGAATTCTACTATCCCATCTCTGGAAAGCTGCATCTGCCTTAATTTCCCAAGAAGGCAAAAGCAGCCATGTTGACCCTAAGTCAAATACCAAAATCTATGTTAATACCCAAGCAAAAGATTGTAAACAACAGGCAAGTTTTCAAGATCTGTGGATTTCTTCATGGGGCAAGAAGGTTTAAAAAGTAGGTAGGGCACAGGGGAACTGGTTAGAGCTGTCACATTGTGACAGATAACACTCATAGTTAAACAAACGCTGCAGAGCTGCTCCTGGCCTGTGATGACAGTACTGGGTTAGATGGATCAATCATTTAATGCACTATAAGGCAGCTTTCTCTGCTCTTTTGTCATGCCAGTCCAGGACTGTGGATTGCTGTGGGGAACAACCCTAACTTAGAACTCAAGGTGTAACCCTGCCTAACTGAGTGTCCTTTGGGATACAACCCTACAGCTTCCTGACGATGTCTGGGGAGAACAAAAGATTATTCAGAGCCCCAGTTCTGAACTCCTGTAACCTCAGAACGGGAACTCTAGAGGAAGAGACTCCAAAGACAGCATGGAAAGTACTGTGGCAAGAAAGCACATGGGCCTTGGAGAGAGAGAAAAGGGGAATGTGCAGGCCAAGGAAAGAGGAGGGTAGAGCTGACAGCTTATGGAATTTCTTATTGGCAGCCTCCTTCTCTCACCTTCTTGATGCTTCATCTAGGCTGCCAAAAATGGTTTCACTCTGTATCTCGGATGCACCTAAGACTCTGAGTTCAGAGGTTTAAATGCATCCACAGTGGAGGGCACTGGATTGTGACTTTCATTGCTTAGCACAGCGAGAGTGACAAGTAGCCAGGAGTCCTGCACATTCACTGTCCCACTCATTCACAAGAACCTGTGGTTTCTTTGATCCGTGCAATGTTGTGTCATTGGAATTGAGTTATGTTCTGCAAGTTAAAATGGCAAGATCAGCTGAATCCCTACCGGGAGGACGATTGCCTAGTGACAGTGACACATGCATTGGACAAGGTGTGGATGATGTGGACAAGGTGCTTGGACGAGTACGTCCCACCACTTGCCTTTTGGACCCTTGCCCGTCTTGGTTAATAAATAATTCCAAGCATGGGATTGGGACCTGGATCTTGGAAGTGGTTAACGCTTCTCT
>NW_025335568.1:23564932-23566321 GCF_004798865.1 Varanus komodoensis | reverse complement strand
TGAAACTGATTATCTGGACCCATTTCAGTCCAGCTTCAGACCCGGGTACAGTACTGAATCTGCCTTGGTCACCCTGTACGATGACCTGTGCAGGGAGAAGGACAGGGGGACTGCGTCCCTGTTGGTTCTCCTGGACCTCTCAGCGGCTTTCGATACCATTGACCATGGTATCCTTCTGGATAGGCTTGCGGGACTGGGGGTCGGAGGAACTGCTTTGCAGTGGTTCCGCTCCTATTTCAATGGCCAGTCTCAGAAGGTGGTGCTGGGGGACTATGGCTCTGCGCCATGGCAGTTATGCCATGGAGTACCGCAGGGGTCCATTTTGTCCCCTTTGCTGTTCAACATCTACATGAAACCGCTGGGAGAGGTCATCAGGAGGTGTGGACTGCGGAACCATCAGTACGCTGATGATACCCAGCACTACCTCTCGTTTTCCACCAATCCAGGTGAGGCAGTGGCTGTACTGAACCAGTGCCTGGCCAAGGTAATGGGCTGGATGAGGGCCAATAAAGTGAAGCTCAATCCAGACAAGACGGAGGTCCTGTTGATTGGCGGATTGGGCTTCGGAGAGGGTGAATTGAACCTTGTCCTGAACGGGGTTGCACTCTCTCTTAGGGACAAGGTCTGCAGCTTGGGAGTGCTCCTTGACCCGGAGCTTTCACTGGAAGCTCAGGTAACAGCAGCGGCGAGGAGCGCTTTCCTCCAGCTTCGGCTGATTCATCAGCTGCACCCCTACCTGGAGTACAACTGCCTCGCAACAGTGACACATGCGCTGGTGACTTCCCGTCTTGACTTCTGTAACGCGCTCTACATGGGGCTACCCTTGAAGACGGTCCGGATACTTCAGTTGGTTCAAAATAGAGCTGCCAGGCTGCTGACGGGGACTGGGCGTTATGTTCACATGACTCCAGTTCTCCGTCAGCTTCACTGGCTTCCCATTGAAGTCCAGGCCCAATTCAAGGTGTTGGTGATGACCTATAAAGCCCTAAACGGTTGGGTCCTGGTTACCTGAAGGAGCGCTTACATCCATATATGCCCAGCCGCCCCCTGAGATCGGCGGGAGAGTCCCTTCTCCGGGAACCCTCCGTGAAAGAAATTAGGAGGGTGGGTGCTCAGAGGAGGGCTTTCTCTGCGGTGGCGCCTAAGTTATGGAATGCGCTCCCCAGAGAGGTCCACCTGGCGCCGTCGTTATTTGTTTTTGGGCGCCAGGCGAAGACCTTTTTATTTAAGCGGCATTTTAAATATTAATATTATTGAATTTTATCTGGCCAGGGCAGCTTATTTTATATTGTATGGTTGTATTTTATTCTTATGTTTACATTTTTAATTTATGATTATAATTATTTAATTTATTGTTGTATGCCGCCCCATTCGCCGAAGCCTCGGGGC
>NW_025335568.1:23562407-23564832 GCF_004798865.1 Varanus komodoensis | reverse complement strand
GTCGTTATTTGTTTTTGGGCGCCAGGCGAAGACCTTTTTATTTAAGCGGCATTTTAAATATTAATATTATTGAATTTTATCTGGCCAGGGCAGCTTATTTTATATTGTATGGTTGTATTTTATTCTTATGTTTACATTTTTAATTTATGATTATAATTATTTAATTTATTGTTGTAAGCCGCCCCGAGGCTTCGGCGAATGGGGCGGCATAAAAATGTTTTAATAAATAAATAAATAAATAAATTGGTTACTTCCCGATTGGATTTCTGTAACGCATTCTATGTGGGGCCGCCCTTGAAGACAGTCCAGATGGTGCAAAATAGAGCAGCCAGGTTGCTGACGGGGACTGGGCATTATTCTCACATAACCCTAGTCCTCTATCAGCTTCACTGGCTCCCCTTCAAAGTCCAGGCTCAATTCAAGGTGCTGGCTATCACCTATAAAGCCCTTAACGGCTTGGGACCTGGATACCTAAAGGAACATCTTCTTCCATATTTGTCCTCCTGCCCCCTGAGATCGGCAGCAGAGGCCCTCCTCCGGGAACTTTCCATGAAAGACATGAGGAGGCAAAGTACCCGGAGGAGGGCTTTCTCTGCTGTGGCGCCCCACCTATGGAATGCACTCCCCAGAGAGGTCCGCCTGGCGCTGTTGTTATTTGTTTTTGGTGCCAGGCCAAGACCTTTTTATTTAAACAATATTTTAACAACTTTTAATATCATCTATAGGTTTTAATCTGCAGCCAGGGTGAATCTGGATTTTATTTGTACTATTTGTGTTATGTTTATTTATTTTATGTAAGCTGTCCCGAGGCTATGCGATGGGACGGCATACAAAAATTCTAAATAAATAAATAAGATCTAAGGCGGGGCAGGGGAGGGAGCTACAGACATTCCATTGGGCTCCAGTGATTATCACAAGATAATTTTTAATATTGGGCAATGGATAAAGTACTTCATATGTGCAGAATGGTGGTTTCTGTTGGGACTTTCTCAAAAAAATTAGTTATTGTCATTTTATGCCAGTAGTCTGTAAACTATAACAGAACAGGCTCAGAATGATATATTTTCCTTATTATAATATATATTTTAATTAAAATTAATATAGCAAATTAGTAATGGTAATTAAAAGGTCAATAAAAGAAAAATGGATTAAATACTCCTTAATAGTAGATGGCTTCTTTATTGCAAGCACCAATCTATAATCCTATTATTTAATTATTTTTCTATAGCTTGTTTTCCAAATCTCCTAACCTTGTAATGTTCTCTGATGAGAAATCTATAGATTTTCCTTCTGAAACCTTAGGTTTATCTATGGCTTTTCCTATATGAGTGGCTTGGCTTTAAGGAAATTTTTTAATTTTAAAAGATACAAAAGAAAAATAAGGGACATTGTCAAGCACCAGATTGAAGCAGCAGGGGGTACACATGCTCTTCTCTGACATTATTCTGCTAGGGGCATTCAGGCCCTACACTCCAAACTAAACAGTGCCTTGTAATGAAATACAGGTTATTACATAAAGATGCTTAAAAGGAACAAGTGAAAAACCTAGTTGTGTAAATAAGGGTAATGACAGAAGTCTAGGCATCCTCTTTGGAAAGGGCTGTCTAGTCCGTTTGAAGATAAAGAAGTATAAGACATAAGAGCAGGGCCTGGAAGTTACGTATTAACAGTTTGCACCTGGATGCAGACTGCGGAAGCACACGGGATCAATTGAATTCACAGTAACTGTGCTTAACTTTGCCTTGGTACATATATATTTGCATATACATGAAACAGTCAAACCAGCATTCTTTGGTGTCATTTTTCAGTCATGAATCTCCTCTTTTCGCAGATATGTAACTAATCACCTTATAGACAGAAGGGTTGGAGAACAAAAATTATAATCCATTCTTAATGGTCATGTAAACAGGTGAGCTGCATGTAATGATAAAAAGAGGCTTCCCTTTCCCCACTAGGTGGCCTTACAAAGCCAGGCAGCTGGAGCAGCTCATCTGTATGAACTAAAACACCATGGAACAGTTATGTTCTCTCAGTCAGCCGTTACTTGAAACTCTGTTATGCCAGCTATCTTTCTTTTCTCTGAACTGTGCATTGCCATATTAATAGATACAGTGTGAGGAAAAATATGGCTGCCTTTGGAAGAGGAAGAGGAGAAGATGACAGCGGCACCAGCAGCAGCAAGCCAACCAAGCAGTCTGTTCCTGGTGCCCGGCTATCTCTGATAAGACTCATACATTTTTGCTGGTTGGTTTTCTTCTTTCCTAGGATGCCAAATTCCTAAGATTTTGAGAGCAGTTTGGGGATGGAAATCATAACCTTTTTCTTTTCTAGATTTAACAATGCGGTGGCGGCAGCAGCTTCCTTCTTCTTCTTCTTCTTCTTCTTCTTCTTCTTCTTCTTCTTCTTCTTCTTCTTCTTCTTCTTC
>NW_025335568.1:23420546-23562307 GCF_004798865.1 Varanus komodoensis | reverse complement strand
GAAATGCTATGTGTTGCCATGGCAACACACGGCTTGTTAATTGAAAGTATTACTGTATTACTTCTCTGTGTTACTGGCTTCAGGGTAGAAGTTTCCTTGAGTACCAGTATAACTGCAAAGTTCAATATGTGGTGATTCCATCCCATCCCATTCACACCCACACATGTGCGTGCACACACACACACACACACTAGCATTTGGCAGGAAAAGAGTCTTAGATTTCACCCTCAGGTTTCACTTCTCTACAAGAAAGATAAAATTAAACTGTTCTGATGAAAATCAGACTGTCTTGTTACTATTCCAAGTTTCATGTTACTGTTCTGGAGGCTTCTACATATCGATGCAAAACAAAAATGGCAAGCTACCGTTCCTTATGAGTGAGCCCCACAGAACAGTGGGGTCTTCTTTTAATGAAGCATGCATGACTCTAAGCCCTCTACCGTACTCCTTCAGCTAAACTTAAGGAGTCCTCCCAGGTCCTATCAATGCCAACAGATGTTCACCTGGCTCATCAGACATTTCTTACAAAGATGGCATTGCCACCTTTCCCAGTTGAATTTCTGCCTGCATTTCCTGGAGACTACTGTAGTGGTTCTGCCCTAATTGAAAACTATTATTGTACCCACGGTACCTGACTCCCTTCACTATAATCCAAGGAGGTCTCCCAGCTCCTATCAAGTTCTGTTTGGCAGGCTGAGGGGGCTGGGATTGAATCTGCTGGGATATCAGGGTGTCAGGAAAGTCCTCCTTATGCACCAAATTCCCATCCGAATCGGGGGGGGGGGTCTCCCCACTGCTCCAACTTTCCCAGCCGTTTTAACCCCACAACACCTCCAACAGCATCAGCTTCCTATTATCCTTCTTTGCCACTCATAGCATGAAGCATACTATCGTTCCCTCCCTCTCAGCATTACAAATCCTGTATGATAGGGCAGTTGGAAAGAGAAGGAGTTGATCAGCCTGCTCTGGTTTATTCCTAGTCCCCCTGGCTATCATTACGTGCAACAATGCACAATCTGAAGATGAAACAAAATAGAACTTAATGGAAAAATAGCTTTTCACTATCTTGTAACCTCAGAAATTACCGTAAAAGTGTGAAGACTTTTGACAGATAGAGGGGTGTTTTGTTTTGTTTTGTTTTGTTATGTTTTGTTTTGTTTTCCTTTTGTCTTTAAACTTCTCTTTCTACCTCAATCTTCCAGGTATTTTCTAGGTATGTAAACTGAACACTTCCTTCTGTCACCTAAAAATTACAGAAAGATTGGTCACATGTTTTTGGTATTATAAAGGTTTAAACAACCTACCGCCCCAGTCACCCTTTAAAATGATGGAATGCTCAGGTGTGCCTTAATGTAACTATTACTACTGTATTAGTTGTAAAGCAGTAGATTTATACTATAGACTTTGATCTAGTATCTCTTAACTATTAACCTCTGTTAGTCAACTTTGAAAATCTTACCAATGTAAATTGCAAGTCCTCTGACAGCTTCCTGCCAACTTCTAGCTCTGCACAGGTTATTACAAGTGAGAGCTGTTCTTAAACTGCCGGTCAGCAATCCTGGGTCATTGCGTCATTGTGAATCCAAATGTTGTATTAACTCATTTTAGGGAGAGAGTTGCCTTCAAAACTCCTATGACTATCAGAACTTACTCCAGAAAGTCCTGCAAAGCTGTGACGAAATATTCAGTTTGTATATAAGATTACAACACACCTACGCACATACTTTAGGAACCACAAATCAGTAACCTTGACTTTTAAAAATGAAACAAACAAAAAAATCCCCAAAAACAAATTGGATCAACAAATGCAAAATGCTTCTGGAAAGTACATATGTATACCTCTGTATCTACAGAACTTATGACTAAGGATATGCCCAGCCTTGAGATTCAGTTCAAATTCTGTGTTGGCAGTTCAGAAAACAGCCTTATTTCATTCACATCAGTTTAGAAGCCACCAACTTTGACTTGGATGTGAATCTGAAGTTTAATCCAGAAATCCAAATTCCTGCCTCTTATTGAATAGAACTAGAAATCAACAAACCGTTTTAACTTTTCCTGCCAGAATTGTCTGACATTTGCAGAGGTAGCAAAACCTTATGTGGGGCCTAAGCTTGCCAACTTTTAGACAAATAGGTACAAGGAATTTATGCTACATGCCCTTTTTATGTTGAGTGTTTTGTTCTATGTTAAAGCAAATGCTGATCACTTCTTTTATTTTAGGATTATTGCCCCTTCGAAGATCAAGCCTGCCAAGTTTCAGATGAATATGTACAGAAAATTTTGTGCAAGAACAGCCTTTACAGTTTACCATTTTCCCAAAAAGGATAATTTATGTATCTATTTGTGGGCAGTTATTGAAAAAATGACATACAGCACAGAGGTGGTCTGAAGAGCACTGTCCTGCAAAATTTCAGAAGGAGGGCATCTCTTATTGTGAATGAAAAGCCTCAAATTTGGAGGGAAGGTTATTCACTTCCCCTACCCCATTCCATGTTTCCAGTATGGCAATTTGTACGAAAAATGACTTATTTCATGGAGATGTCCCTGTACAAGAAACCTGCAAGGTCCAGGGAGTTATGATGAATTTGTATGATTGTTTTCTTTTCAGATGAATGATGAGTATGAAATAAAGAATGACTTAAGCAAAATGAATGGGCATCCGGCAAACACCCATTGCTAAATCACCCACGTAATTAAACCTCTTTTATTGTTTTCCTCCTGGAAGAGAACTAGGGAAGTGCTATGGTAAAGTACTTCAATATCCCTTTTCCCAAAGCAGTGAGTTGGGAAAGCCCTATTAAAATGATCGAGTATCCTTTGATGCCAGACCTGCCGGTTGTAAAACTGCATTTTCTCCTCCCTTCCTACATTGTTAAACTTTGTATTTTCTTTTTATGGAAACTTTTTTTTGCGGGGGGGGGGGGGATGTATCCATTTTGGGAGAACACTGTTTGTGTCTCTGTGTCCCTTCAAATCCTGAACCTTCACAAGTATGCAGTTTCAAATTCTGTCGGCTTTGGAGAAACCTCAATTCGGCCATTTCTCAAAAATGTCTCAATCAGTCTGCCTTGGCTTGGAATTTGCCCCCATCTGAAGCACAATCCAACTTAACAACACGTGGTTTTCACATGAAGAATTTTATCTGAAACATTAATTAAAAGCAGATATTCCATTTAGCATATTCCACTTGTACTCTAACTTCCACATTGGCTACAGTCCTTTGATTCATATCAAAGTAACTGAAGAAACCAGTATGGAAACAAAAACATTCTACTTTAATACTTTTGCTGCGGCTGCTCCTGTAATACAGAGATATATATAGATATATGGGTAATCACTGTTTGTATGTTCATCTATTGTTATAGTATGTGAATTGCTATGATGTTGTCCATATCTGAACAACCTTGGCTTCACAACAGAGAGTAACTATGGAACCTTGGTTACATGGAAGCATAGAGTAAGTACTTTATACTGGTTCATACTGCCCAGCTATTCAGTCTCCTCTGAGCGGCTAGAACTTTCCAGGGTCTCGGGTATAGGGCTTCCCATCACTGGAGACCTGATCCTTTCTTTGACTTGACATGCTAGGGGTGTGGGCTTCTAACATTCTTAACTAAGTTGTTTGATCAAGCTGTGATATTTTATTGCTAATTGTTTTTAGCCTTCTTAACTTGTTTACATGTTGTACCTTTACAATAAAAATTAAACATACTTTAAGTCCTTTCTGAGAAAGATACCTAAGAAATTTAACAAACAAATTAGTAAATGTAAATTTCAAGGGATCATTTCATTTAGGTCAAGCAGGACAATACATTAGCTAAAACAGGAGACTGTTTTAGATATGATCTTTAAGATGATAATATGCTGGCCAAGACAGACAGATCAACAGACATATGTAGCTGCCTGCAACTTTTCAGACTTGAAAATTAGAAGCACCCAAAGGAGGGAGAAAGCAGCAGAGCGGCAAAAGTTCCCTCCTTGCAAAAAACTTAGCTGATTTCACCCATCCAAGTCTTTTGCTTCAGAGCACAAGAAGGGGAGGCTGTGCTACCAGGATACACCATTTAATATCCATAGGACCATGCCCTTAGAAACATACACTTCAAAAAAATTTCTTCAGTATCCTTTCATTCATGAGGATTAAGCAGGTAAGTGTTTCCAAACATTTTGGTGGGATAGGAATCCATTGTTGTGAATCTAAAAGTGCCTTCTAGGTTGCAATCTATACACACACTTCCTTGAGAGTAAATACTACTGTACTCAGTAGAACTAATTCTAAATAGACATGAGTACGATTGCACTGTTGGCCTTCAGCAGGGAACCAGTGAAGGCTCATGCTAACTTATGCTGAGATGGATTGATGATCCACGAAGCACAGTAATACTATGTATGCAGAGTAGTAGAAGCTGTCTTGGGTGTCACATTGAGATCTTTGTGCACCTTGTTATACAAGACCCTTTTACATGGACATGCCAAAAGTCAACTCTATGGCTTTTAAACATGCATGCCTGTAGTTTATGAATAGGCCCTAGTTGTCACAAGCAGCAGAAGATAGCATATTAACTCTCAAATGACTGGATTCCCATTTAATTCATTTTGCAGTTAAATCCCTGCATACAGAAAACTAGATTTATTTATTTATTTATTTATTTATTTATTTATTTATTTATTTATTTAATTTATTTAGAAGGCTTCTAGATGTCAGGGTTATGAATTCTAATCTAGTCTTTTCTTCCAAGACTCCCATTCCTTCTTACACAGTTCTTCCAGTACAACCCAAGAGATGCAAATGACATGGAGGAAACAAAAATTCATGTATGAATCCAGCCTACCATCATTAGGAACAGAGGAAGCTGTCTTATATTGAGTCAGAACCATGTAACCCAATATTGTCCATACAGACTGGCAGCAGCTCTCCAGGGTTTCACAAAGAGTTTTTCCAGTTCTGCCTGGAGACCCCAGAGATGGAATCTGGAATTATCGACATGCCAAGCATTTGCTGTATCTCTGAGCTTTGGTTCCTCTTTCCTTACCCTTAAACTACTAGACTAGCATGATTGCCCTGACACCGTAAGGTGATTTCTACAGGCCCATAAACCTATGTGGCATGTGGCTCATAGGACGAGTGAGTGAGTGACTATGTGTGAATACTGATCTTCCATTATTATACCTGACATACAGAGTGGGGAAAGCAAATGTATAACACACACATCAGAACTTAACATATTTGTATAACTGTTACATAAGCAATGACTTATGTCCACCTAACTTGCTTTCACATTAATATTTTAGTTTGAAATTGCCATATCTAGTTGGCTCGTCTTCTTTTAGCAGGGATTTTGGCAAATGACAAGTGCATTTTCTGTGTTGTCTCATATTTCTTTATGTGTGCCTCAATCTTGCTTTTTGGCAATCTGAACATGAGGATTTCATTGCTGTTCTTGCAATACAATATAATTGCAACACCAGCCTGTGCTGTATCAAGAGACAAAACACCACTGATACTTAAAGGCTATTATGCCTACAATTAAAAACATTGTTCCAACAAGGTCTGCCTGCTTTATTGCTCCCTGTTGAGCACAAAGCAAGATTGCTGCTGAATACCTGTTGATTGCCACTGGATGTCCAGAAGAAGAAAGATTTTAATTATTGTTTTCCTCTATGTTTTGTTTCAATAAAAAGGGCAAATGAGTGAAAGAAAGAATTAGTTGTTATAAAATCATCTACTGTGCAATCTGTCATACCTGTCCCTATGCTGCTGGAAAAATCCTCATCAGTGATGATCTAGAGCCTGCTCAGATAAACAACCCTAAGAGGCCATTTCAGGGAATCTTGGGCCTTTCAATGAGAAAACATGAGGACTGGCTTCTTGAGTGATGCAAGGCTCTTCCTCTGATTCAGAGGTGGATACTGATCTACCATCTAGCCCAGGAGAATACTGGCATCTAAAGGTACAAGCAAAGCTAGCAACCAAGTTCCAAAGTGCTTGTTTATAAAAGGAAACTTCTTATGAGTAATGAGCAACTCATGAGGAAGTTCTTCCTCATGACCATGACATCTGATTGCACGCCCACAGCATGCTTCTCTCCTGCTTTTTGAGTATTTCTGCAACTGTGTTTTAAATGAAGATAATCAGCTTTTGAACACTAGCATGATACACACAATGCTACAAAAAGTTATGTATTTTTTGCCATTCTGCTATCCTGAATAACTGCCCTGTGATTGTGGAATGGAAACTACAGAAAGGCAGAGAAAGAGAAACCCTTGGTGGGGCAGGGAGGAACATGTAAAGACGCTGCAAAGAATCTAGAAGTCAAGATTGAGTAAAATGGCAGATTAAAACAAATAAGAAGCCTAAAATAGAGAAACCCACTTAGACATGACAGCAGAATTATAGGCATTTCTGCTGGTTATGGAATGATCACTTGTTTCCCATTCCTTTATTTGCAATATTGTCTGGCTAGAAAGGGTGCTGCCCCTATTTACCTGTGACTCTGATTGCATAAGTAACTCAGAGGGAGAAGCAAACATTGCATCACATTATAAAGTATGCTAATGCAACCTTCCAGTTTAGGATGAGAAAGGTAATAAAGGTGAGCGGGAGCAGAAATACAGCAGTTGACTGAAATTTTCCTGCTGATAACTAAAGTTTCCATGATCATTACACTGAACTGATTATTCAAAGCTAATTTCAAAGGTGATGATTACAAATTCTTTCTCTTCTAGGCTTCTGATTAAACCTTATGCAAATCAGTGGTGACCCCAAAGCAGGGCACTCTTCAGTGAGTGAAAATGAGCTGATTTTCCATTTTCTGTGCATCAGGAACAGCTGCATGGATGGCACTAATTCACACCTGTGGCCAATTCACAGATCATGGAAAATATGGGCATGGTGATCATCCATGCTCAAGATAACCTTCTGTTTCAGAGCTCTGGGCTGTGTCAGTCCTTGACCCAGGATATAAGGATGGTTTAGTGATCTGCTTAATAAATGTGATCAGTTCAGTTAAGTGATGCAGGGATGGGCTCTTTTGGAGCATTCTTCCAGGTGAAGTTTTTATTTTGAGATCATCCTACCCTGTTCATAAAATTTTCGGGGAAGTCTAATCTCTGATGTTGTCCTCTTCTGTTTGGAGCCCCTTCAACTTTTCCCACCACTTTCCCCCATTTTGTTCCTCAGTGAATTTTCCTTTGATTTTGGTGCTATGAGCCCTCTCTCTGGAACCACTTCGACTCCCTCTAAATTCTGTTTGCACCCTACATTTCCACTCCTTTGCTCCTCCAGTTCTCTTTGCACTTGGCCAAAATATTTGCTGCTTGAGGTAAAGGACAAGGTTCCCCCACTTACCCTGTCCAATTCCAGCTACAGAAGCCAACTAGACAGTCAATTGAATCTTACACTGCAGATAGGACAGTATCCTTTACATTGTTTGCGAGCCAGAAGGTTAGCTTACAGGATGCAGGCTAAGCTGTTTGAAGCACATAACTCTGCCCTTTAGCTAAGATGAATACTAGGCGCTTGTCTCTGCTGCCTTCACCACATCATCTATTATTGTACAGTGGCCAGGTAAGGTTCCCTTACAGGGAACAACCCAGCCCTTGCAAAGCTGCCTAGGCCAAGCCTTGCCCAATCATAAAATGGGGCTTTGAAGTTGCCCATCAGCAGCAAACTGAGCAGGCAACTATACACAGAATTAGTACATGAAAAAGTTAGGCACACCAGAACCCTCTGTTGTCCTTTTCTTTGGTGATGCAGTGATATGAAATATGTCACCTGAATAATCTGCCACCTAAAGCAACTACCAAACTCTGCCTCATGGTGCCAGCCCTGATATCCCTCTGTCCGCTGCAGAAGACAGGAAATTTCCACCACATGACTGTGATGAGGTAACAACTTCTTCTCTTCTGTTTAATTAAATACAATAGACAATGTAACTACATGCATGTGAAGCTGGGACCTGAGTCAATGGCACTCCCTGCATGTTAGTCATCTTTTTGTTTGCTTCACTGCCCTCAGCTCCCCAGAATCATCAGGATATGATTGGACTTTGCTCAAAGAAGAGGGTACTTGGGAGCAACCCTGCCAGCCATGGATCATTTCTGCATTCCACGGAATCACTGGGCCATCAGTAGGAAAGCCAGCCATGCCAAGAGGAAGCTTCCTAACTGCTTTCTGGAGCCCTCTCAGTTACATTAGATTGGCATGGGCCATTCCAACTGACCTCTCTCCACTGTAGAGGGTAAGTTGGTGTGATTCTCGACTTCAACAGAATTAGATCTCAAGAGCATGTTCTACTACAGAGGTCTGGCCAATGACATAGTGAATAAAACTCCAAGAATAAAAGATAAAATAGATGTCATCTACTATAAATGTTATCTCCTATACTGCATGAATGATTATATAATACTCTCCTAAGGCCATTTTATCCTGTGCAATATCCACCATCCGTTTTCTCTTTGAGTTATTACTCTGTTACATCACACACTTAGTGAAATACGCAATACTTTTTTCTAGTTCATAGGGCACTAAAATAGGAGCTCTGGCATTTGTACACTGAATATAGGAGGTTGGAATTGGGATGCTAACCTATTTCTGAACACTGCATACATAAGACTTTATGAAATATTACTCATAATTCCAGAATCTGATAGCTGTAAATCTCATTATTGTGTGTAATGCTAAAGCAAACAAGATTTTTGTTTAATGCAAGACTGATTAAAACTCAGGTTCTAACTCCATAGGCCAAATCTACCTCTGAAAAAAGCCCACTGAAGTCTGTTGTGTTATTACACCAAAAATATATCTGGCCCTTATGCAAACTGATCTGTGCTGTGCTTTACATTAGAACATGAAAATGTCAAAGGTCCAAAGTTTCTAGGGCACAAATGTGCAGCCCAATGGAAAAATGTGATTTGTTTCTGCTCTACTTAGAATATGACCACATTAATTGTTGAAAAGATGCATTTATTAAATGTAAACTGTAGATTTAGATAGTCAGTTTGTTTGTGCCATTTTTCCACCATCACCAAATAAACCCCTACAACACTGGTAAATTCAAACCTGGCATCAGGTCCATGGCTGATGTAACAAATATATATATCAGATTCAGCAAGACTGGTTTCCACCTGGTGATTCAGGCTATTACTATTCATTTGAACCACACTCATGAACGTATCCAATATTGTGCTTTCTCGCTGAACTTCTCCTGAGAAAAGAGTCTCTTCTTTATCACCACCTTCTACTTATGATTCGGAGATAAACATGTTTAAATTTAAATTAAAAACTTAAAATATTGTGAAATATTTTCCAATAAATTGAACTCTTGGAAGCAACATGGCAGGGAAAGTACATGGCTAGCTCCAACCTGCAGCCAGGTTCATTTGGCAATTTGCTCTAGGAGGGGAGTGTTGAGCCACTTCCTCATCAAGTACAATATAAACTCTCAAGGAGGGCTTTTCAGAAATGAGCAGGGCCAAGATGCCCAAACTACGAACATATTTTGCTTAATGCATTTACTCCTAGAAACTGAGCCTTAGCAGAGGTGCTTCCGCCTTTCTGAATGCAGAAAACTGCACCAAAGCAGGGGTACTGCCTAGTACAAAAGCCAAGGTGACCAGAGCTTCTTCAGTCCTGCTCTAGGAAGACCCCCTAAATGTCAGGAAAGAAGTTACACAGAGCTGGTTAGGGCAGAAAAGCATGGAACAACTATGCCATTGCAAAGAATTCTGTGAGCCAGTTCAGAAACTGTGTCTAGACTCTGGAACTGTCTCTCTAGGAAGGCCTGTTTCAGCTCTTCATTAATGAACTTGCACTGACAGGTAAATAATTTATTTAGGCAGACTTTTAGCAATTGTCCAAAGGGGAAATGGCAATTATTCACAGGGGAAAGCTGCATGTTTATCTGCCAATGCTGAGCCAAACACCTGTCAGCTGGGCCTGCGGCATTCATGGAAATCACATATGGAACTCTTGTGGGGGGACCAGGCTCCACTGCAAATCACCCAGGTCAGGTAAGAACTGTAGCTGTGCCTGAACAAGAACTTTCTTCATTCAGGGACATGTTGTTCTTCTTTTTAATATTAATTTCTCTGTTCGTTTATTAACATAAACTGCATTGCATGCTAACATCGCTAATGTTCTAACAAAGTTAATGGCTGTTCTAACACAAATTTTCTGGCCAGTTAATAGTGACATGTTGAACATTATAAGACTGAGATAACACTAAAAAATTATACCAGCTAAAACAATCACAATATGAAAGCAAAAGAAATACAACCAGACACAATGAAAGAACAAAATTATAACTTAAAATATAAGAAAATAAAATGGGCAAATACCCTAAAAGAATTGAAGATTAAAACTCTTGGGAAAATAACAGTTAGGAAAAGGCTCCTGCATCGGTCAGAATGCAGCACCTCAGGGATAAAGGTGAAATCCAGCCCTTCAGCCATGACCCTTTTCCCCAAAACACAGATGTTTGGGTGGCTTCCTGGCTTTTGTGTCATGTTTTCCCCATTCTAAAAAACTGAGATGCCTGTCCTAAGGCTTAGTCCTGGCACTAAACTTAACCATAGGTTGTGGTGAATTGTTGTATTTTTCAACCCACCTATTACTGGAATGGCAGCCTTGAGAGCTTCTCCAGAATGAAATGTATCCCTCAGGCTTAAGGAGGTTCAACACTGCTAATGTGGGCACTGGATGAGATTTTCTGGGCAGGTCATTCCTCACCCACAGCTGTTGCTATGTGTCCTCAAGTCATTTCCAATTTATGCAGACCCTATGAATGAAAGTCCTCCAAGATGTTCATGACATCTCTGCTTAGCTGTTCTAAATCAAAGCTGTAGCTTCCTTTATGGAGTCCATCCATCTCATATTTGGTCTTCCTTTTCTTCTTCTGCCTTCAACTTTCCCTACTGTGACTCCCCAGAGAATCTTGCCTTCTTGTGATATGTCCCAAGTATGATAGCCTCGGTTTAGTCATTTTTGCTTCTAGGAAAAACTCTGGCTTGACTTGATCTAGGAAGCACTTGTTCATCTCCTGTCAGGCCAAGGTATTTGCAAAGCTCTCCAACAGCACCATGTTTCAAATTCATCAATTGTCTTCCAGCCAGCTTTCTTCACTGTCCAGCTTTCACACCCATACATAGTGACTGGGAATGTAATAGTGCAAATGACCTTGGCCTTGGTCTCCAGCGAAACATCCTTACGGTTGAGAATCTTTTCTAGTTCCTTCATTGCTGCCCTTCCAAGCCTCAGTCTTCAAAACTGTTGGCTACAGTTTCTCTTTGAATTGATGACTGACCCAAGGTATACAAAATCTTTCAAACTTTGAATTTATTCATTGTTGACAATAAAGTTATATAATTCTTTTAGTGGTTATTTTTTGCATTTGTAATGCTCAGCTGCATCCAGGGCACCAGCAGAAAATTCTGCTTGTGCCCAGGATTCTCATGACACGGTGTTTGTTTGTTTGATGTGTAAGCCCTTTCCAGAAGAGAGCCAGTGTTAGAGTGCTGGATGGCGATGCAGGAGAGCCCAGTTCTAATCCTTACTCAACAATGAAGCTCATTGGACCAGCCAGTTATTCTCTGCCTAACCTACCCCCAAGGGACTGCAGGTGGTGCAGTAGTTTAAACAGCTGTGCTGGTTGATCCAAAGGTCGCAGGTTCGAATCTGCACAATGGGATGAGTTCTTGTTGCTCTGTCCCAGCTCCTGCCAACATTGCAGTTCAAAAGCATGCAAATGCAAGTAGATGAAAAGGTACCACTTCGGTGGGCAGGTAACAGTGTTCCGTGCACTACGGTGTTTAATCATGCCAGCCACATGACCTCAGAGACTGTCTGTGGACAAACGCTGGCTCCCTCGGCTAGGAAACGGAGATGAGCACCACCTCCTAGAGTCAGGCATGACTGGACTTAATGTCAAGGGGAAACCTTTACCTTTAACCTACTCCCATAGGGTTGTTATGAGGATTAAATGGAGAGGGGGAGTACACATAAGCTGCTGTGAGGTTCTTGCAGGAGGAAAAAAGGCAAGATATAAGTAATACGGATCCACATATAAAATAGAATCCTAATATCTAACTGTGGGTATCTTCCCCATCACTCAGATTTGCCACACATCCACTTTATTGAACAGCATCTGTATATTAACAACACAA
This sequence comes from Varanus komodoensis, assembly GCF_004798865.1. Classification (NCBI taxonomy): domain Eukaryota; kingdom Metazoa; phylum Chordata; class Lepidosauria; order Squamata; family Varanidae; genus Varanus; species Varanus komodoensis. Next base: position 23,550,145 of record NW_025335568.1, on the reverse strand, counting down.
ATGTAGCCACATAAAACACAACTTGTATTTTATCTGACTAATCCATCATTTAGTTCCTTTATTAGGCTGTTTGCAGTATCTCCAAGAATGTTCAGGCAAACAGTGTTATATGCAAAGTAGACAAAAAAGATGGCTTGATCAACTGTGACCTTTATTGTCTTTATCTGAACATGTAGCTGTTATTAAATTTGTTCCAGAGCTTCTCTTGAGTATAAACTGGGCTACCGTAAGTCTTCATTTTCTTGCAAGCCATTTAAGGACAGCATAGGGGAAAGGCAGTTTAAAGATCTGAATGAATAAAACAAAATACTATAAGTTGGGTATCCTGCCAGGCAAGGAGCTTGCTGGGTGCAATTCTCATTTCTTGTACTTTGGAAACAGTGAAAGTTCCTTATTTATAATAATCCTTTGAACTTCATTTTGCTCCCATTAGCAGCAGTGGTTGGATCTAATTTAGTAACAGAGCAGACCTACTGATTTAAATTTGTAGGAAATTGACCCCAATTGAATTTGGATTCTAAGATAACTTAAGAAAGTTCATGGACAGAAGGTTTCCTGTCCCCTCTTCTCCATACCTGACCTTGATGCCATATCCCTTGTCGATCAGGAGTTTTTACATTCTCCAGATCTCTTTGTCAGTCTAAGTGCAGAAAAGTGGAAAATGTCCAGTAGCAGGCTAGTAGCCATGAGGCATCCGTTTTGATAGACCCAGTCTCAAATAACGATTTGCAATCTGAATGAATTATTCAGTGGTAGGTGATTAAGGATACAATCCTATGTGGGAAAGAGGGTATGGATCTGCAAATCGGGCTGCGTTTCCTTACCGCTGCTCTGCTGCTAATGGTTGAGGTCCAATGAGAACTGTGAGGGATCATTAGGAAACGCAGGCCATACAGAGAAATGCCACTTCCTCTCTGCCTCCCCCAGGATCATCCTAAACCCCTCATTCCTGCCTTAAAAGGTATGAAATAAAATAAATTCATCAAACAAAGAATAAAAATAGAGAAGAGAATAATGTCCAAATCCTTCAGAAGGAGAAACACACAGAGAACCAGCCATGTGTGTGTGTGTGGCTCTTTAGAATATCCTCAAACATACTACATAGGATTTGGATCATACAGTATATTTGAAAAATACAGTATTAATGTAACCACTTGTGTTGCATAGTGTTGGTAGAGAGGGCAGCTACTTTCTCTTTCTCGGATGTCCTTCACAGTGCCAGTTGGTAGCAGGAGAGAGGAGAACATCCTGGCTTTATGGAGGGGCCCCGAATGCTGCTTCCTGTCCCTCTGATGGCCTCAGCAGGGACCGTCGGGAAGCAGAAGGAGCCACAGCAAGTGCCTGAGTACTGCTTCCACTCTCTCTGATGGCTCAGTCCTGGCCCAGTCTGGTACCCTCCATCAGAGTACAACTCCCACCATCCCTGGCCACTGGCCCTGCCAAGTGGAGATAGTGGGAGATGAAGTCTAGAACATCTGGAATGTGCCTGAAGGCTGATTTATTTCATCTGAAAAAGAGCTGCTATGGAATGTGGGCCAGAGCTTCTTCAGAACACATGCCAGGAAGTCTCCGGTCCTTTGGTTTGCAGTAAATCAGCTGAAACGCTCCATTTATATCACTCATGTCCTGCCTGCACAAATGCCTTCTAGCACAACGTCAGTAACTGATGCCGGTGCGGTGCAAAGGTTTTCTGGGGAAACGACATAAGAAAAGCACCAGACAGTAGGTGTGAAGACCCAAATCTTTCATACGGGGCCTTGAAATTCCGAGTGGCCCTCTGCCCCATCTTCCTCCTGTCCATGCACACTTGCCAAAGTAAAGGTACAGGGGCCCCAATGATCTCTCCTGCATCGAGTCTCCCAGATCAGCTGGCTTCCTCCCCCTCCCACACACACACTCCCTTTTCGCCTCTTCTACCCTCCTTGAATCTTCCTGCCTGATTTCCCCGCCGCCCCCTAAATTAAACACCCACTGTCCATTCATTCTTTTTTGCAATTAAGGGTGTCCTTAGGAGACAGAGTCCTTTAAAGACAGACACACAGAGTGAGGGAGACTTTGGAGCATATATAAATTAGCATACACTGCTCTGTATATTGTTGTTCTCTTGTCCAGTGGACCTGAGCCCCAGATCTTCCTGGCCCCTGGGCCCACTCTTGATAGCAGCCCTGGGCACCCAAAGCAGTTCATAAAGGTGAATACATTTAAGGTTATACTGATGTACCTATCATATCCTTTGCTTCATGCCTTGGCTAGCTTACAACAAGCTTGAAATTATAAGCTTGGCTGTGCAATTCTTTCTCCATGACAGTAAAGCTTTCCTTGTATTATCAGTGGAGTTTTAAGCTATAAAATCCAGTAAAGAGAATGTAATGAGACTGCCTTGATGCCATTATAAATGAGATTGGAATCTGCCTATCATTCTTCATTCTTTTAAACATTCCCCATTAATATTTGTATTGTGTGATTAATCACTCAGTGCCATGAGATGCAGAAATTTGTCATGTTTAAAATGCAAAATTAATTTTTCACCATCAGATTGTGCTTAGTTTGCAGTTACAGGTGAATAACATAACAGAAACTAAGGATTCTTACATAAAATTACACCAAAGGACAAGGGATAAGAAAGGCTTTTGGCAGAAAGACACTATCATACACTAATGTCACTTTCATTCAAGTTTATTAAAATATATTATTTGTGGCATTTCAGCTGTTTCCCAATCGGAAATTATGACTGGGAAGTATAAAGTAGGTGCCTGTCATGGACATCTAGTCATTTGGAACAACTGTACCAAAGATGCATGTTTCTACCCACGTCAAAAGACCAGCTGGTCAAAGGAATCCAGGGAAACATTGTGAAGTGAAAGGACACCCATACTCACAGGCAAATAGGCAGCCCTGTTTGTCCTGTATACACACATTTGCTTTCCATCTCCATCCCCCTAACTAGACAGGGGATTGGCTTCTTGGCAGAACTGAACTGAAGAATACACTGCCAGTGCATCCATGCCAATTCAATGACCAGGTTTGCACACAGCAGCACCAAACCACGTGTTAACTCATTCATCGTTAGTTGTGGGTTGTTCTGCTTCACATCTGCTTCTGCAAACAACTCAGGAATGCCCATCCCTGAGTCGTTTGCCATAACATGCAAGCCTGTCACTTTGTATGCCCTGGTGTACCTTGTCATGACAAGAATCCAGGACTGGGGTGCTCCTGGAAAGTTGGATTGTTGAGAAAGCTAGATGTGAAGTGGAAGCAAGAAACATGTGGAAGGCAGTACATGTGCTCCGTCCCACTGTAAAAATTGCTGTTAGAGGCAAGTTGAGCCAATGTATGCAGACGTAAAATTTAGTCATAATAACTGTATCATGTGGATCTATTTGTCCAGTTGTGCACTGCACCTCCTGTGATTTCTTTCTTCTTTTCATAGTTATTCCCCCATTTCCTGATTTTTTTAAAGTATAGTAATTACCGTAACTAACTGAAGTGTCACTGATTTCAGTGGGTCTGCACTAAATCCGGATCAGACCCTTTCTGTAGTCATAGTATTTTATAATACTTTGCATTATAAAGTATTGCTCCATTTTTTCGAATGCAATGTTTAAAATTATTGGCAGATTCAAGGAAATCTGCCAATTTTAACATGTATTTTCCCACACATGTTAAAATGTACAAAGGAGAACAGAGATGTTTACCACTTATTGAAATATAGCCATATCCAAAGTACAGAAAAGCAAAGACCTATTATATTGAGAATATTAGGGATATAAAGGAATGAAGATATATTAACAGTGCAATCCCATACATGCCTACTTAGAAATAAGTCCCACTAAGTTCAGTGGGGCTTACTCCCAGGTTAGTGAGAATAAAACTGCAACCTAAATATAATATAGAAATATTAAACCATCAAGTGTACATTTTAAAAAGTTATTACTCCACTGTTGTCATAAAACATTAACGAACAATACTGTTGAAGACAAATAGAGTCTGCCTTGTTCATTGTCTGACCATGACAGAGGCAACACCAGTAAGACATTTTATATTTTAAAAAATCCTCTTTATTGTTGGTGTACACTAGCAATATAGCATGAACACACCTCCAGTAGGGACCAGCTGCCACAGTGAGAATGCACAACAAATAATACATTTAGCTTTTCATAACTATTAGGAGCAGAACATGTCCTAGCAGGAAACATTACTCAATAAAAGTAGGGCACATTCATCAAAAAAGGAAAACATAATCAGCAGGAAACATTTAGTTACTTTTTGTACATGGTTATCTTGATCCACATCACCCCTTAGGACATCTGGTGTTAAATCATCTACTTCCAGCTTTACCTTTTCATATTCTGACCTTCTTGACAGAAGTTTATTTTGTATTTTCAACCCTCTTGTGGCTTTCGGATAGAAATGATCATTGTTGTTTGGCCATCAGGAAAAAATATATATTCATCAATACTGATTTATATCTCATGACAGATATTCTTCATAAACTAAGCTTTTATTTATTTTATTTATTTTTCGATTTATATCCTGCCTTTTTCCTACAAAGGGCTCAAGGCAGTTTACATCATTCTCTTCCTCCATCTTATCCCCACAACAGGGTAGGTTGGGCAGAGAGTCTGTGACTGGCCCAAAGTCACCCAGTTGGCTCCATGGCTGAGCGGGGACTAGAACCCAGATAGTCTGAGTCCCAGTCCCAAGCTCTTAACCACTACACCACACTGGCTTGTCCACAATCTCTATAAGCATCCTTCCATGGCTTTACTAAGTAATATTCCATACTTTTACTCAAAGCTGGGCAGCTCAGGCCACACTGGTAGATCGCCAAGTAAAATGCAGTGGCTTTCCAAAAGTTTCCAATTCCTACTTAAAAACTGCAAGTTAAAAACAAAAATAAAACAGAATAGCTATGACTGACACTTCAGCTTTCTGCATTTGTAAAGTATGAGTAAATCTATCGCCTTTGCCCAAGTCTTGGGGCAACTCTGTCGTCCCGTTTTAGAGTCTAGTGTTAGAATTTATAACTGAGACATAGATGATCCACAGGCTCATAGAGGTGTGATGGGCAATCAGTTTGCTCCCTAGACCACCTCTGATCTTGCCCTCCTAATCATTATGTTGAACTCATCTCTGGGAAATGGACCTCTATGAGGTAATAAAAAATAAAATAAAATAATAAAATAAGATACAGCAGAAGCAGCAGCAAAAGAGATGAATTCTGCCTGCCCGTGATTTAGACATTCAATGCTTTAATAAAGAAACATTACCATTTTACCACATAGAGATAATATGGATATTGGCCACTGTTAATGAATTATTGACCAATTTGTGAAGAATCCCTGCATCCTTCATCTTTTCTTTGTAGTTGCAGAGCAGTTGCACAACTGCAATAGAATTGTTCCACCATCAACATCTGAACACTATTAAATGATATATTAGGATTACATGTGTGAACATTTGAGAGAGGACAGATCTGAAAATCTTTATTAGAAATGGTGACAACAAGAAAACACTATTCACACATTCCAAAGCAGAGCCTTTATGAAGCAACAACTGCAGGTAAGTACAAATAGACGCAAGATTTTGGAACACAACCAGGCAATGAAAGGCACAAATACTGAAAGCAAACAGAACCCAAATGTCAAAGGATACAACAGGCAAAGTAACAAGTTTGGAAGTTCTATTGAACAAGCTCCATTAGAATGTATAGGTAACACAAAAGCAGAAGTGCTCTCCTGTACTTCTGTTCATTTAGTGACAGGAGTAAAAGATGTTTGCTTGCCACACAGTACAGACTGGGAACAAAACCATTGCAAAGCTTGTGCTTATGTGGTGTGCTCTTTTTAAGCAGCCATTATCAACCTGAGCCCTTCAGGTGTGTTCTTCTCATTCTTCTCATGGCCAATGGTTGGGGATGCTTAGTCCAGAGCATCTGAAAGGCATCATCTTGGAGAAGGTTTTTATAAAGTGAAATTATTTATGAACTATTAGCACTGATGGATCTGTAGGCACACTGAAAACCTATGGATTAATTGCCTGTTTAACTGTACTATTAATACGGTTATCAGTTGTAATAACTAATTAATTATACAATTGTAATTAATCATACAAAGCAACAGACTAGTCCTTAAGATCAATCCTCACTATCGATGCACTAAATAAAGTACCTTTATGATTCCTGATCTACCATAAATTCTGTGGTCTCATAATTTACCATAAATATCAATTTAAGCATGCTCCTAGGCCAATTTCAAAGCTGAGCCTAGCCTAAGAGATGCTTTCCTTGTAACTGATAGTTCTTGAGAAGGTTGCAGTTTGCAGGGCAAAATGTTCAAGCCCTGGCATAAAAATGGAAGGAAGGTGTCAAAAGGTCCTAAAGAAACCACTGGGGCAGACCAGGAACATCAAGATGGAGTTCCCCGGGCAGCCAAACCAACAGTGAGAAAGAGAGAGCCAAGGCACTGGCAGTTTCCCTCATATGGGGGACCCACAGCATGCTGTGACCAGATTTCATTCACATTATTATTTAGATACAGTGAGCAGTGCTGCATTTGGACAATTTTAGACTCTGGACTTATATCCACCTCCCCACACATAGATCAGCTCACCCATCAACACCAACAGTTCAGGATCTCATTCTTGATAACTTGGGATCCAGTAATATTCTAGAAGGACAAACTGCAGACCATGCAACTTTGCTGGTGACAAGATGGCTTAACAGCGGTACCTGTATAAAGAGCTGTTCCATGTCTGCTGGATGACATTACAAGTGTTCTTGCTGAGATCAACAGACGCTTAAAAGATCAGTCCGTTGTTTAAGCAAAATAGGACAATGATGAGTAGGACCACACCATCAAAAATTAAGTTAGAGAAAGCTTGCATGGAATTGCATTGCGTGGCACTGTTATGGGGCAAAGAACACAGCTCCTTGTTCCCTTATCTGGAGCCATTAAACTGATGGAGGCCACCAGGGCCCAGAAAGTAGCAGGGGTCATACTGGCACAACACACTTTTTGAAATGCAGCAACAGGAAGTGAGTAGCAGCCTGCTACATCAGCTGAGGCTTCCCAATGCTTATCCAAAGCCATGCCACACCTTAGAATGATGGAGGGCAGTACTCTGTCTAATAACAAATAGTTATTCAGGAAGTGTCCTGATTAACAGAGAAACTATTTGATAACAAATACTTATCTAGACAGTCTCCTAACTTATAGAGGAAGGGGAAGGGGCCCTGAACTTGCCCATTTCCTTGTTTTGGGAATGCGCACATGGTTACCATAATCCCACAGAGCATGTGACAACAGTCAAGTGGTGCAGAAGGAATGAGCAGTGATGATGATGATGGTGATCACTGGGTTGAGCCAAGCCAGTCTGATGCCAAGGGCAGCAATTTTCCCATCTGGGCTACTGTTGCAACCGGAGATGCAAGCACAGCGGCAGATCTAAGAGCACCCCACCCAGAAGCACATTAACAAAAAGAGCTGGAATACATGGCCCAATCTGGACAGAAGATTTTCATTTTCTCACTCAGGTATTCTGTTATATCTGTGATGTCACTACATTACCTGGTGTTCTTTCAGCTGACACAGCCAGTCCTCTGCACTCAAGCTCCATCACAACCCTCATGGCGGATTCTCAGAGAGACAGAGGATTCTGTATGAGTCTCTGTGTTCATCATCACCCATCCCCAGTGCTCCAAAGTGAGAATAGTCAGTGGAACTCTGTGCTGAATGTAGCGGTTCCCCTTAACCTCTAAAACTTGGCAGTCATCTAACTTGGCAACTGTTGGCAGTAGCCATGACTCTTTGGTAGTCATGGTAATACCTCACAAAAGCACATCTGTCTTGATGTTCACATCTGCATTTACCCAACAATAGTGATGCTCCTTCTTTATATTCCTCTTTAATATATATCCCGTATGTTCTGAATCAGAAGGGTTGAAACCATGTCAAGGTTTGGACAAGCTTTCTGAGGCCTCATTCCAGGAGTCCATAAGGGCAGAACTACCAACACATCACAGCTTAGAGCTATTGCTGCCAATAACAGGAGAAACATTTCCAAGTGGAGATAAAACTGCAGAAAAGCCTGGAAATCACCAAACTTTTAGTGGAAGGAGATTGGAGCTTCCACCAGAGCTGTATTTGGCCCCAAGCTCTGTGCCCCTGCTTTAAATAATACTGATAGTATGATTAGTGGGCACGCATTATTGTAATAACATTCTACACATATTCCAATACCTTGACACAGAGAGCTTTCGAAATATTAACAGATTTTGATGAGTTTAGTGTCTCATAAAAACCTGATGAGATAAGTATTTGATCTTCAATTTGCAGAACAAAATGGAAGCAGACTAAATTATTTGCGTAAGCCTGCCCTGGAAAGCCAGGGGGAAAGTAAAGTTGAGCATTAGAAATTAATACATGAGGTTTCCCAGAAGTAAAATATTGTGGTTGTAAAGTCCTGTGCCAAGCCATGTATAATAGTGTATACCAAAACCCTTTCTTCCCCTAAGGAGGGAAGCCCAGGCGTTTCAGACTTCAGTTCCCATTAGAACTCAACTAGAACAACAAATGGGCAGGAATGCTGAGTTGCAGCCCAGAGGGTTAGAAGGGCAGCAACTTGGAGAGGCATCAATCTGCCTTGAACAGTATACTCAATTCATAACGAGGCTTACTGGCTTAATGATCATTGAGGCAGTAATTTCCTAGTCACTTTGATGATGCAAGCTTTGATATATTAGTTGATAACTTCTCAGATGGTGGTACAGTTGTAGAAAACAGTATTCATGGAAAAGCTACTATCAAAACATCTACTGTCAGTTTTGTGTTTCTCTGCAGTGAACAAACACTATATCAAGCCAGGTAGTGAGAATGTGTTGCACTATTATAATAAGGACACTTCACAAATATGACAGTGATCTATCGTATGAAAAATCTGCAAATCCAAAATACAGTAATAATATTTCCCAAATATGTTCAGCCTCATAGCGGTCCACGGAAAATAGAAAATTTAAATTCAGTAAGAGCATCATAGTTGTAATATCACTACAACATAACACTGAAAGTTCAACAATAATTCCTGAAGAATCCATCTCAGTGTGTGGTGCTACGAAACAAGGCCATTGGCCTTGGTGGTGTCACAAACGCATCTTCGGCATGGTTTTGAGTATGAGCGAAATAACATTGCTGGGGGAAGTTACTGGCTGGAGATCTGAGGCTGAAGTATTACGAATATGTAGCCAGGGCCGTCTTAACGCATGGGCCTGATGGGCACTTGCCCATGGGCCCCCTACTAATTTGTGTATGTTAACCCTTGGAAAATTGGAAAACTTCCAAAATTAACAGTAGTTGTAGTTGCCATAGGGGCCCCAGTACACTGCTTTGCCCGGGGCCCATAATGCTGTTAAGATGGCCCTGTATGTAGCTTATGATCAGCCCTGCTTTATTTGCAATCTACTTCTCCCAGGGACCTGTGGAACTTTGAAATCACTGACCTGGTTGACTTATTTAGGCCACAGTGGATTGTAGCTCATACCAAACAACTTTTGAATATTCAAGCCATGACTGCAGCTTGAAATGTTATCAAAACCTGGCAAGGGTGGGTTGTTGAAGAAAGAAGAAACCACCCAGAATCCATGGGCTGTTTTAGGGAATGGGGTGGTTTGTTAACCACACCAACAACCCACCCTTACTGGGTTTGGGCAATAGAACAAACTGTGTTGCTGCTTGAATATTCAGAATGGCACCCAGCTGCACTGCAATCGACCATAGCTTAAATAAATCTGTCTTGAGGCATTTTGAGGGTAGATGAGGTGAAACAAGCTGAGGTTTCATTGAGACAAGAAAGAGGTGGTGCCAGAAAGGTAACTGACTAGCTGGAGCAAAGTTTACACTTGAGTTTAGGTGGGATTTCACTCTCCCTGAAAATTAAGTTCCCAGTCTGGGAGTTCTCCTGGACTGCTAACTATGGAAGTTCAGGTGGTGGCAATAGCTATATGAGTGCTTTTTTCAGTTCAGGCCATACATCTGTCCTAAACTTATGTGTACAGAATAAGCCTTACATCAGTTATCCATGGACTAACAATGGCCAGGCTTGAGTGCTGTTGATGCACTTCCGGTAGAACTGCCTTTGAAGACAGTTCATAAACCAGCTGGTGCAAAATTTGGCATGTAAATAATATTAAAAATTAGTGAGTCTACATGGAAAGTAAGCAGAGTAGCCATTTACACATTGCTAAGAGGGAATAAATATATCACCAAAATAGGAGATGATGAAGACAGACAGTCAGACATTAAAGGCACAGATCTGAAAATGAAGTACAATAAATAGCATATCTCCTAAAAGAGACTGTCTCATCTGTCCTGGGGCTCTTCATCTTTAAACTGGGACTGGACAGCCCTTTAGATAGAGGACTTGTTCAAAATATAGGACTATTGACAGAAATCATTTCAAGAACGCTCCTGGAAAATAGTAGTCTGTTCTATTGTATTTCAATGTATTTTATTGTGTTGTAAGTCGCCCCGAGGTTTCGGCAAGGGGCGGCATAGAAATGTAATAATAATAATAATAATAATAATAATAATAATAATAATAATAATAGTCAGCCTAGGGGGATGTGTGGCCACACTAAGTGGAACATTCTCCATGGTGATGGCCAAGAGGCAAAGGTCCCTGTTTTCCAGGTGGTGAACTTGGATTTTTCCTTAAATACCACTTAAAGACTGTGGTTTCAGCAGGCCCAGGTTGATAATGGCCCTGTTTGCATGTAATGAAAACTCGTCCCTCAAAAAGCAGTGGTGTGTGATGCTCAGGTGAGTGCATGCCCCCGCCTTCTGCTTTATAGCACAACTTTTAAAGTATTTTAATTTATTTTAAGTTGCTCTCAGTTTTCTTGTCTGCACTTGAGTTATTTGAATGCTGTTTGAAATACAAAAAGATTTTGTATTTTGATCAGATTTTGCTCAGTTTCTCTACAGTCAGCTTCCAGAGGGTTCAGGAGAACAACTGAATCTGTGCTTCCATTCTGCCCAGTGCAAAGCATGTGCCTGGAGATGGAGGAACCATTTTTTGCTTCATATTCGTTACTTTCTCTAAAATTAGAACAACTTCCAAATCATGAGAACATCAGCAAAAGTGCTTAGTCCCTGGGGTTTCTCCACCCTTTCTCTCTGCCAGATAGGGACAGACTCCTCATTGACAGTCCCTATACGGCATTCTTGGGGGAAACATATTGATACTGAACATATTTCATACTTCAGTATTTCAGGAACTATTTTTGTGGAAAAACTTAAAAGATACTACATGGACAGAGAAACAAATTATGTGAAAGCTGAAATATGAGAGTTCTTCAAAAAGTTTCCACACTTTTAAAAACTCTATTAAGAATTTCCAAAACAAATTACATCATTTTTCTACATAGCCACCTTCCCTTGTGATGGATTTTTCTCAGCATCATACCATCTTTTTAATGCCATCAGCAAAAGGTATATCAAATATAGTTGTAAAATATAAAAGTATGGAAACTTTTTGAAGAGCCCTTGTATATATTAAGAAAAATAGCTTGCAAAAAACAGATTCTGCCAAAGTGCATATAAAAACACATAACTTGAGAGGAATGTCACAAAATGGACACTTGTTTTCATAATTACTTTTAACAAAATAAACAAACTGATGCAGAAACAGGACAAAATGAAGTTACAGTTGAGAAAATGAGAAACTGAACAAAGGCAAGAGCAACAGAATTATCCATCTCTATTAGCAATGGAGGCTGAAGCATGAGGGGAGAAATGGATTTTGAAAATATTTATGCTGAAATAGTGTGCAGATTTGTGAAATGGTATAGGATGGGGAATAAGCAAATCAAAGTAGCCCAAAATCGTGCTCCATGGAGGAACATGAGAAACCCTGACACTAATAACATTGGAAAGAGACCAGCTTCTTCATTACCATACTTACATTGTGTGATCATTCTTCTGACAGTAAGTCCATGCAAATTTTCTTGGAAGTCCTGTTGAACAAGGTGGAACCTATTTCTCTGTAAATGTGCAAAGAGGAAGTGGTGGAATAGATGGAGTTATGGAATAGAGCCAAGAGATGCCAGTGACCTCACTCAGAGAGCCTCAATTATTGGGCAGTATAAAAATGAAATAAACAAACAAATAATCAGAAGCCCATGGAACAGATGCTGTATGACCTTAGAATGACTGACAGCCCTGTGGGTGGGGCTGGGGGGATAAAGCTAAAAAGACTGGTCCAGAAAGGAAACTGGATGCTTTATGGGGGACAAATCAACATAGACTATCAAGGAGTAGTTATGGCAGACAAGGAAACCCTGGTGTGAAGAGGTCAGATCATCCTCCAGCATCTTGCCCAAGAATGGAAAATGGGTGACCTGACAGAATTTGCCTATATGATGGTTCAGTGAGGGGTTGATGTTGGCAGGAATTGTACCACTGCCTCTTTTAGCAATATGGAGTGAGACCTTGCCATAAAAAGGCACTTGCCATTATACTTGGCCTGCCCTGACCACTTTGATAAGCTAGGGAAAGACCCAGGCTCAGCACAGGTGGCACCTCTCTAAGGATCCTGCACACATTCCCAGGCCATCCAAATGGAAAACTTTCCCTGGACGAACAGAAGTAAAAGACTACAGTGTGGTCTAAAACTCTGGGCATGGTCCTTTGCAAGATCAGTGACTGCAGACTCAGGTCTCAGCAGCCTGTCAAAACAGGCTAAGTTCTTAGAGTAAAAGCAGAGATGAAAATATGTATTCAAAAGAAGCCGGATAGTAAACAAGCCAAAGAACCAGAGAAGCAATGCTCACCTTTGAGAAGTAACATACTGTAAAAGATTCTTTAAAAGATTCTGACATAGTAACACAGGAACAGGAAGTAACACAGGAAAATATAGGTCCTCACCAAAATGGAATGAACCACAATAACAGGGTAGCTACATTTTTTAAATATCAAGATCACTAGGCACCATGTAAACATTAAACCTCTGTGCTCTTATAGATGAGTCTGCCTGGACACGTGTCCACATCTTTGTATGTTCTATCTAAGCTTGGAGTGCAGGGTAATAAATAATATTGCTATCTTTGGGAGCTCAACTCATATTTAAAAACTAATGAGCCAGAAAAGTCAAGGATTTCTTTATGTATAGCATTCTCATTCTTTAGCCAAATAGGTCTGCAAGCTGTCTTATGACTATAAGACAATCTCTGCCTATTAATTTACCATTAAAAAGACATGACACACAAGGAACGGGGATTGGGAAGCAGGAAGAATAAAGCAAATCAGGCACTGGGTTCTTAGCTGCAAAATTCAGCCGGTCATGGGCACAGTGGAAGGGCTGCAGCTTCCTCTCTTCCTAATGCCAAGATGAATGTAGTGGAGGGGGAGACCCGTTTTCCTCCAAATATTATTGGCCTTCAACACCCAGCAGTTCCAGCCTGCAAGGCCAATGGTCAGAGATGATGGAGCTTGCAGTCCAACATTTGAAGGCCACGGGTCTTGTCCACTGCTGTACAGCAACTACTAATGATGTATGTAGAACATGAGAATCTTAGAAATTCTGCTAATAAAGAATCTTTATCACACATATCCCACAATCCTGTTGATTGCAGCCTTAATGACTGAAAGCCCTCAAGCACAGAATCTTCCTATCATCTAATGCAGTGCAGGAAGAGTGATGGAGAAGGAAGGAAGGGACACCATCTTAGAGAAAGGGATTCCCAGTACCCGTGTCTCTTCAGATAATGTCTAGAGACCACAAGATTGTTCCTTCCATAACTTTAATTCATTGTTTCCTGAAAAAGATTAAAATTACTTTTGCATCTCACTAAACAGGTGGCCACAATAAGGTACAGTGACAAACCATAGATTTAGTACTAGCCAAGAACACGGAGGAAAGCCATCACTTGTTAAGAGTTACAAAACAGAGTTCTCTGTGGGTCTTCTCCATGCTGATCTAGTCAGAATTGTTCCAGATGGGTAGGAAACTACTGCTAAACCCTGTTTAGATAAATGGCTCATGTCCTGTAAATGAACACAGATTAGTCTCTTCAGCTCAGGGAGCAATAGACTGCAATGCTGAATATATTTATCTGGGAACAAGCTCCATTGAATGTAGTCAGACTGACTTTGGATTAAGCGTGCTGTAGTTAATTTAGGCTTAAGGGCACCTGCTGAAATAGGTTGCACTGTTCTGGGAAGTGCTTCTGTTCTGTTTAGTTCCAAAGTTGTGCCCGACCCATCGCAACCCCATGGACAACATTCCTCCAGGCTCCCCTGTCCTCCACCATCCCAGTGGACTCCAGAGTCCACTGAAGCCCACAACCACCATCCCAGTGACTCCATCCAGCCACCTCATCCTCTGCCGTCCCCTTCTTCTTTTGCCATCTATTGTTCCCAGCATTAGACTCTTCTCCAGGGAGCCCTTCCTTCTCATTAGGTGGCCAAAGTATTTGAGTTTCATCTTCAGTATCTGGCCTTCTAAAGAGCAGTCAGGGTTGATCTCCTCTGGGACTGACCCGTTTGATCGCCTTGTAGTCCAAGGGACTCTCAGGAGTCTTTTCTAGCACCACAATTCAAAGGCATCAGTTAGGAAATGCTTAATTGTGTGTATACGTTTTGATCTGAGGTAGTGTTAGATACTCCAGTGGGATTTTTCCTGTCAATAAGTTATAGCCCCAGAAGTCCAGAGTTCCCACAATTGTTTCTTAGATAAATATCTGTCATAGAGTTTGTGCATATACTGTTCATTCTTAACAGCAGTTCCAACTTCCTAGTTATTTTTAAACCATTCTAGCCAACCACACTGTTCTAGGCAATCCATATCTGGGCTCCAAAGTTTATGTTCAAGTCAAATCCTGTGTTTCTTCTCACTCATGTAAAGTTCTAAATGCCATTCAATCAGGTTTCAAAAGTTAAGCTTTGTTCTCAGATCTGGCTGGTTTGCTTAGGAGATTGCAGATCTCCCCAGAGAATTATAACTTAGGACAACCATGTTCTAGTGCCCACTCAGCCATGAAACTCACTGGGTGACTGTGGATCAGCTAGTGACTCTCAGCCTAACCTGCCTCCCAGGATTGGTGTGATGGGGAGGGAAGGTCATGCAAGCTGCCTTGGGTTGCTTGGAGGGGAAAGGGCAGAATATAAATGTAATAATTTTATGCCACTGAAATCACATGAGATAAAAGGGTTGGACCAAGATGCCTGATGGAGCACCTCTTTCAACTGTAATCTGCACAGAAACTATGCTCCATGTCTAGGGCCTTCCTCAGAGCACCAACCTGGAAGGAGGTTTAGAGGGCAGCAACAAGAAGGGAACTTTCCTGGGGTGTCTTCTAACTGTGGAGGCGGTTAGACAGTTAAGACAGCCCTTCATGTTGTGGCATTTAAAGGCAAACATGGATAGTCAAAGGCTTTAGGGGGCTACCCATCCCAGGTGTTTTGCAGGTCTATTCTTCATCTTGTGTCATTTTAGCTGTTTTTAATTTGTTTTTAAATTTGTGTATTTTGGAAAAATATATAATTCATATTGTTTTTAATGAACTGTTGTAAACTGCTCAGAAAACTTCGGCTATTGGGCAGTATAGAAATGAAAATGAGTATTATCATTACAAAGTGAGTGGTTCACCAGGACGTAAGCACCAATGAGACAAAAAAGGAAAGAGGAACAAAGCACCAGAGGTAGGAAAATGGTATTTGGACCCCCTAAAGATGAGGGTGCCCCAGCATCTGCAAGCTGATCCTGGGGATGGTAGAAGAAGCAGACACAGTTTAGTAAACAGCCCGTATCTATCTCCCCATCTTTCTTTGCCTGAGCTGCCAACCGAAAGCATCTGAGGAATGCTTCTTGCCTTGAAGAAATGGGAGAAGAAACATATTAAGCTTGAACTCAAGGTAAAGGAGGAAAGATACTGAAGAGAGAGGGAGGAAAGGATGTACAGACCAGCAAAGGACATGCCAGCCTAAAAGGACAACAGATATGCAAACCTGAGTGCAATTTATTCTAGAATAGAGATAGTCCCATCCAACTGGACTGAGCATTACCACCTTGAATTTTTCTTTGTCCCTCCCAATCCCTGTCCTTGTACCTGATATCTTTTTTAGATTATAAGCCTGAGGGCAGGTACTGACTAATTACTGATTTTCACAAGCTGTCCTAGAAGCCTTTCCACTGGTGCAGATTTAAAAATGCTTTAAGTAAACAATCATTAATTGTGGAGAAAAGTGTGGCTAAATTATAAACAGCACAATGACTGCATAGGATGTGGTAAGGGTGGCCTGGCTGGTGTACAGCAGGGAATGTGCTGCCTTTAGGAATGTACAAACAGGGTGAAGAGGTGTGTGCGTGTAAGAAAGAGGTGCAGGGAAAGGAAAAATCAGCATTGAGAACTTAGATGCCAGCCAGTTGCATATGGGTGACTTTGGATCCTGATCATAATACACTTGGAGAAGGAGGGTGCTTCAGAGGACCATGCATTCCATTTATTTGTTACATCTTATAACAAATAAATTTATAGTGCCTATAAATATAGGTGCCCAATAACCAAAGCTTTCTCCCCAACTCCACAAAAGCACCACCCCATGCTTTAAAACAGTTTTTACTTTCCTAAAATTAGAAGAACAATGTGTTTTTCCAGCCTGATTATTGTTTGTTTTTTAAATCGGAGCATGTGTACTTCTGTATTTTAAGCTCACTTAAATCACATGCATAAATGAATTATTTGACTACACAAATAAATGCAGCTTGCTTCGACTGAGCTGACACCCACATTGTCTTATGCTCCCAGAGTGCTCATTGCTGCCAGGTCCTGGACTTTGGTCCAAGATCCACCCTTAGCTAAATCATTGCTCCATCCCCATCTCTGTACAATTTCATTATTAGTAAGTTATATTCCCATGTAGGAGGATGATCCTTAAGCGGGGCATTGGCAAGGTTGTAGTTTCAGTTAAATTCCTGGTACCAAATAAAAAAAGCAATGCCTCACTATTATTACATTTATATCCTGCCCCCAGACAATTAATTTATAGGTGAGAAACTGCACCTGGATTACACCTGGAAATGAACTGGCAACTAGAGCAGCAAGTGTTTGGAAAAGATGGTCCAAATACCACACAACAGAGACAAGTCTGGATTCCACATTTATCAACTGCAGCTTCTGAACACACTTTAGGCGCAGACCCATGCAGATGGCACGTCTGTAATCTACCTGGCAAAGTGTCAGAGACTTGTGTCACTCCATGGCAATTAGCCACACTAGCAATTGTAGCCAAAAACCTAATCCTGTCAACTGAATCTGTAGAACTTAGTTTAGATGCTGTTCTTCTTAAGGCATGGTATATAGGATTTCTAGCATGGTTTACACTCAAGCATTGAACAGATCAAGACTAGCAAAGTTGCCACAACTTCTGCCTCAGTCCATAGCACTGAACACCTACGTTGATGCCTATCAGTCTGAAGACAGTTAACCAGCCTACATAGTGCTGGATAATCCCCATAATATTGCTACCTGTTAGTGGGATTGCAAAAGCAAAAGATGGCAATTCCTTGGACCAATTGCAGTGGCTTAGAAAACCTAGTTGTGTGAACTACCTGCTCAAAATATTTCCTTTGAAATAAAAACATAGCAAAAGAGCTTTGTTTTACCTTTACTGACCATATATGCCAACCAATCAGTAAGACTTATTCTAAGTAGGCATGTTTTGGATTGGGCCATTCATGTGATCAAAGGGGTTAAAACAACGGTTAAGGTACTATCTCTATACTAGTTAAACTGGAATGGTAGGGCCTACACTAGTTCCGCTGCATTAAGTAAATGGGCTTAAGTCTAAGTAATCCAGTCAAACTGGTTTGAAAAAGTAACATAGTGATAGACATGAAACAGGTTGGTTATAACTGAGCCATGAACTCAGTTCAGTAACGATCCCATTCTATCTAAGACTGACCCTTCCCTGGCCGGGGACTATAGCCATTTAACACGGATTTGCTATGCAAAGAAACAGCAGGCTCACCTTTTCATTATGTGGGAGGAAACTATTGACCAGCTAATTGCTGACGAGCCAGCTCTTGCTAAAGGGGCAACTAAAAGGAACTGCTTGCCATTCAGCTGTTGGCCACAGTCCTACCAACATTTTGTTTGGGGGGGGGGGGCGCTTCTTCGCAGCCATTTCCCCTGTGGAGGTGAAGATAAGCATTAAAGTTGCGAGGCAAACTTCTTTGGAAAACTTATCCCACAGAAATTAATCGGCTGTACTAACGACTAAACGTGGTTATGGTCACCCTGCGAAAATCCAGGCTTTTAGGGGGCTGGAATTTAGGCGCACGATCAATGCCATCATAGATCGGGTGACTGGTGAAGTGCTCATCTCGGACATCCAAGCCAGAATCTAAACACCCCGGAGCTTTTCACCCGCTTCTCCTCCGCATTCTGCTCCCTTCTCGACACGGTCCTCAATGTGACGTCATTTCATTCATACCTCAGTTTGCAGAACAATCTAGAGTCGACACTGGGATCCTTTAAAGTGAGACTCAACAAAAGGTGAGGGAGAGCCGGATGTTCCAACTACGACGGTCGTTTAATAAGTACATCAAAACAGACGAGTTGATTAAAGAACTCATGCTTAGCCTAACTGAATCTCTCCACTTGTTTCTTTTTCTTACATAAATATTTTCTTAATCATGTTTCAATGATGAGCTTTTATTGTATCGAGTAATCTTTATAGGGATTGTTTAAAAATAATATATCCCCTTCTCGCCAGTTGTCGGTGGTGCAGTCCTTTTTGACATTCCGCTAAGAAACCTGTCCGCTTCATCAGCTGCAGGATCTAAGGACACTTCTGGGTCTTAAAGCACTTCAGTTACAGGGCACCCAAGTTTCTTTCCCATACGGGGGTATGGCGCGTACCGTTTTGCACCCAGCGGCAATTCCTCTGCTTTTTAGACACCTGTATTTCCACACTAGACATAGAAAATGAAACATAAAAATAAAGGCCTACAGAACTTAAAGGGGGGGAGGGATCCTGCTAAAATGATGCATTTTATAGAGGAATCCTATGCAGCTACTCAGTTTAAATGGACATATTCCCACTTACGTGGGCATAAAGTCACTTTGGAAGTGTTTTACAACCATGTTATTATCAAAAATCGCTAAACTTCATTACACATGCTTGGTGGCTATAAAGGCTACCAATAGTCGAGAAATGAATTGAAATTCTTAAAAGTTCAATATTTATACATTCCATTTTAAACTGTTTTCTGAGCTGAAGAATACATTTACCATTCTTCATAAAAATACTAAGCATACTAAGAAACAGTTTATAAAGAAAATTAGAATAGTGATTTATAAAATACTTTTAAGCATGACACCTGATCAAAAGCCTGCAATATCTGAAAATGTTCACTATTTATACCTACTATAAAACTATACTTTGAACAAACAATAGCAAAGTTTTAGTTGAATGTTATCTTGGACCCTGCTTGTGAGCATCCAGAGGATTTGAACAGCTACTGTTGGAGACAGAATACTGGATCAGAACATAAGAAAAGCTGTTCTGGATCAGACCAAAGGCCCATCTAGTCCAACAATTGGTACACATGGTGGCAAAACAGATGTCCACAGAATCCCTCAAGGAGCAGGGTGCAAAACCTCCTCCTGCTCAAGCTCCTCAGCAACACAATCTTAGATTTGCCTATGTAGAAGTTAAACCTGTCCTATTCAATAGGTCTTATTCCCAGTACAGTGGATTTAGGATTGCAGCCCAAACAGCAACCCTATGCACACCTGCTCAGAAGTAAGTCTTAGTGCATTCAGTGAGAGTTTTGCTTTGAATGATCCATCAAGGTAGATCATTTTAGTTTCATAATATCTATAGACTGAAGTATCACTGCAACTTAGTTTGACTTCAGTCCTATCAAAGCTATGAAGCCCCCTACTTCCTCTTTGATCTACCCTGTGTAAATCTCATTTAGCTACCCTGTGTAAATCTCATTAGCTACCAAAGGCCACTGATTGGGAGAATCAGTGATTAGTTGTGGGATTCATCCTTCAGGGCAGTTCGCAATCAGCAAAAACAAAACAATTACAGGTTTAACCAACATTTTCTTTTCTGCAATCCACTGTTTCACTGTTCCATCCTAATGAGTAGGATGAGTAGCATGGGACAGGTTGCTGTTATAGTTTGCTGCAGTATGGGTACATTTATTATGGTTTTTATTATTAATATATTATAGATTTTTAACATTTAATTAGCTGGCTTGTAGAACTTTTTTGTTATCATTTCATTTATATCCTGCTTTTTTCCTTTTCATCCTAGAATCCTTAGGGCTCTACCTTCCGCATAGACAGACAATGTAAGTGTATCAGAGGTGGCCAACTTCCCACTTGAAGCCTACCAAGGACCGCATCCCTGCTTCTACCAAGAAGGCCTAACTGATGTTTTTGGTGGGCACAGAAAGAGGACTAAATATAGAACTTAAATTAAGCACAAGTTCATATGCAGCTGGGTGTGCTTAGAACTAAAGGCTTTTTTCTGCCTACATGTATAAGATTATACTGTTAAATAACCCATCTCCAAACTAGTAATGGCAAGGAGTGTCCACACCTCTCCACCAGGACAGCATTGAATGGCAACCCTTACGAGCCTTACAAGCACAGTCACTAGCCAGGGATCATGGGTGTTCCAGTCCAACAATATCCAGAGGGACATGTATTCTGCATCTATGGTCTACACCCTTAAAGATTAATATCAGTACTTTGAACAGGACCCAGCAACACACTGGTAGGTAGTGCAACCTGTGTGTTAAAGGCCCAGCCTTTCTGGGTTCCATTAACATTTGAATGGCGACATTTACATCAGTTGAACAGTTTTCAGAGGTAGTCACATCAAATGCATTGCAGTAGTTTAAGACTCAAAATTCATACAAATGATGAAAAGGCAAGTGGGGGGGGGTAGTGGAAGGCTAAGAAAAAAAAAAGATGACTTTCTACTCCCTCCCCCACCCACACCTGGCCTTTTAACATTTTGCCTGAGATAATCCCAAAAGCTTGCACTTCTCCCTTTCTTTTCCTTGTTTTGTTTGCCTGTTTGTTTTTGGTGACCGTTTTGTTGGCCTAATATAGGTACAGGTATGAAGACTGGAGAATGAAGAAAGATGATAGGAACAACGTTGGTGCATTCAAAACATGGTGCTGGAGAAGAGCTTTGCATATACCCTGGAATGCCAGAAAGATAAGTGAGTCCTAGATTAAATCAAATCAAGATCTTCCCTAGAAAGAAATATTACAAAACAGAGGCTGTCATACTTTGGACATCATGATAAGGCAAAACTCGCTGGAAAAACAATTGGGCTAGGAAAAGTAGAAAGCAGCAGAAGAAAAGGAGACCAAATATGAGATGGATTGACTCTATAAATTTAGCCACTGCCTTGAATTTACAAGATCTGAACAAGGCTGCCATGGATAGGGCATTTTGGAGAGTTCTGATACATGGAGTTGCCGTAAGTTGGAGACAACTTGACAGCACATAACAACAATGTAGCAACACAGACTGAGAATTTTCCTTTAGCTCACACAGCTGCCTTTGTCGTTTTTGTTCCTTTATAATGGTGCACATGGTGGGTGGCTACCTGTAGGGCAAGTATCTCTTTCAATGTGGCTGGGATACCGAACGAAGCAAGACTTTTACGAAAACGTGGCGATTTTCTCCGACTGCTGCAAGCTCCGGATTATTGGATGTGTCTCTTCCCACGCAATCTCACTACCACTGCTGGAGCACTGCTGATAGCGAACTTTCCCACCGACATGAATGAATGAATGTGGGAGGACCATAGAATAGGCTGGGCGCTAGGACCGCAGCGGTTCTATTGCCGCCCAGAGTGGATTGCAGAAACAGAGAGGAGGAGAGATCTCCAGACTCGAGAGGAGGTTATAAGACGAGGAGAAAAGCAATGCTACAACAAGGATATAGCTGAGCGAGACGGAGGAGGAGGAGGAGTTGATACTGACGAGGTGCTCAGAAGAGAAAGAAAAAAGAAAAGAAAAGAAAGAAAGACGTCTCTCGCAGACCTTGCATTTCAGCCCGGCATAGGCAAGCGTTCTCTCTAAGATCGGTCCAATGAACATGTCAGTGTTGACTTTGCAAGAATACGAATTTGAAAAGCAATTCAACGAGAATGAAGCGATTCAATGGATGCAAGAGAACTGGTAGGTGATGAATTGTCCGCGTAGGGCTCAGACGCTGGCGATCAGGCGGGTTGCAAGTGAGCGTCTCAGTGCCGTCTGACGACCTGCACGGCACGCATTATAAGCGCGCCGCGCGGGGTCGGGGGCGAGATGGAGAGCCCAGATTGTGCTGGAGAAAGAGGCGGCAGCAGCTCCTCGCCTGTGCGCGCGCGCGCGCGCGCGCGAGTGCCGTGCATGCATCATGTGGGGCTGCGGGTCGCGTCTAGGTAGGGCGATGCATTCACGTGAATGGGTCCAGTGTTCGGGAACTTCACCAGCTGAACAAGCACGCCACTGTCTGGGGAAAGAGACGCCTGTTGTTTGATCTCGGCGCAAAATTATATAATGCGGAGCATATCCCGCAAGGATGGTTGCGAGAAGACCCCTTGCTTCTCCCGCCTCTTGCTTTCCCACATGACCGGGCCCACGGCTTTCGTCCCGTGTCGTCCCCGACTCTCGGGCTTGTGTGTGAACTCCGCTTGCGCCCACTTCTGCACGCCCCCGCCTCCCCGGGCAGGCGTTCTCCGCATGCATGGCGCCCCCCTCCCACTTTGGTACGGCTCGGGGGAACTGGAGGCTGCTGGCTCGTGTCGAGCCGACCCCTTCGATCCCTGGAAAAACAATGCGCCCCGCTTGGAGGCGTTTCGGCGGCTGTTCACTTGGAGCTCGACGTGCCTCGGCGAATCTAGCCGTGGGGGCATCTTCCGGGAGGAGACAGGAAAAAAGGCTTTACTGCTCCTGCTGCCGGCTGCCTGGAGGCAAGGAGGGGCTGGGAACTTGAGAGGGGAGAAATGCTGGCCGCAGTCAGCCTTCGCACGAAGCAAAGCCGAGCAGAAGGACGAAGTTACTCGGCATCGGCCACCAACCGAGCGATTGCTTTGCTCTGCTGCGGGAAGCTGTCTAGCAGCGCCAGGTGCCTTCATTTTGTGGCGGTTCCTGCAGGCTGCCGCCCTCCCATCTTATTCCAACAAGTCTTGAAATGCCCTTGACTTGCAGCGCAGTCCTAGCCAGGTCTACTTGGAAGTAAGCCTCACTGAGTTCAGTGGGGATTATTCCCAGGTAAGAGGCTACGGGATCATGACCTTCCGCATTTGTGATGGGCCAACTTCCCCCATCCCAAGGCCCGAAAACACCATCTTTTCGGCTGCTGGTGTGACTCGCTCAGGGAGGGGGCGAGAAGGAGTCTTTCCAGGCAGCGGCCAGTAGCATCTCCAGATCTAGCCTGAGCCGGCCGGGAAGCCGCGGATGCGCGTGTGGGCAACGCACCCGCCCTTCTCAAACAAGCCCACGCCCTTCCAGGCGAATGCATGGGAGGCGAAGCGGGAAAGCGAGTGACGCGCGGCCGGGATGGAGCGGGCTCAGCCGCGGAACCTATTTTTGGCCGCCAGGAACCTGTACATGAGCAGGAGCGCGGCGAGTGCCTCTGCGCATGAGCAGAGCGCGCTCGCCACAGCAGCGCAAGAATGACCCAGGCCGCCGGCACACAATCTGAGATTAAGAGCAAGCGGCGGGGGCCGGGTCTAGTCCAGGTCTCCGGGACGGACGTGCCGTAGAAGCAAGCGGAGGCTGTAAGCGGCCAGACCGACATCTGTTGTCTTTGAAACGTCGCGTGCGGAAGGGACGGCGAAGGGAAAGGCAGGGGCGGGAGATGCTGCCGCTGTCTCGGCGTGTCGCCTCTCTCTGGGGCCTCCGCTTGCCCGAGCCTCCCGCTTGCACTCTTAAGTTCCAGCCAGAAACACGTGTCCGCTTTCCGCCAGTTCGTGCTCCGCCAGGTTTAAATTTTCCACCCCATGCCGCCCCTTCCTTAAGCAGGCCGGGATTCGGCTGCTGCCGCCGCCGCCGCCGCCGCTTCCAGCAGCCGCTGCCCGGCCGAGCCCGCGTGCAGGAAACAGATACCCTCCGGGAGGGGCCAGAGCCGGGCCGGGCACGCCGCCTGCGGGGAGGGGTGAGGAGAGCCGTCTAGGCCCGCTGGCGGCGGCGGCGGCGGCGGCGGGGACGAGGCACCACTGCAAAATGCGGCGTTGGCCACGCCCCGAGACCTGGGGGGGCGAGCCGGCTGCCCGTGCGAGCGGCGCTCTTTGCGCCGCGCGATCCCTGGGGCGCTTGGCCCGATTTGGAACCCTTCCCAGGGCAGGCTTCCGAGGGGCTGAAGAAAGCGGAAGGGAAGGCGGGGGGGGGGGGAGCCGTCGCCTCTCTCGCCCCACTGCGCCGCAGGGACCTGGTAGGCATGCAGCAGGCAAGCCTTCCGAGATGGTTGCTCTGGCTGTGCTCACCTGAGGATTGCTGAAGGTCGGAGAGAAAAAGCAAGGTCAGGTAGTTGGCACTCTCAAAATGGAAGCATCAGACTTCCACCTCTCCCCGGGGTTTTGTGCTTAAGTTATGGGGTGACACTCTTAGCCAGCTCCTGCTCTTCTCTCGCAGGTGGCAGAGCTCTCTTATACGCAAACATTTAAATCAGGGACCACCCTTCCACTCCTTACCTGTGCCTCTGGCCTAGGATTCGGCAACTTGCTGCCCACCTATCTACAGTTCCTGTCAGCCCTGGCCAGCCTAGCCAGCGGGGAGGAACTGTGGGGGTTCTTGGCGAAAACCTCAACGTGCAACCCTCCAACCATACCTGCCAGTTTTGGATGACACCTTTTGCATCTGATGGACTCTAGAAAAGCTTTTATGTTAAATTTGTTATGGAAGCCTTCTGGAGGGGGGGGGTTCCCCATGCTGTTTGTCTCACCCTTAAAGTAGTTTAAGTCAACCTTACCCTTATTTTACCCAAGGAAAAATAATCAAATTTACAATTGATACAAAACGGAGGAATAGCAAATGCCCTAGAAGACAGAATGCAGATGAAAGGCAATCTTGATTGAATGCTGGGCTGAAAAGCAATAGAATGAGGTTCAAAAAGGACAAGTGCCAAGTCCTCCACCTGGGAAAAAGAAGTCAAATGCATAGATACAAGATGGGGAAACTATGGTTTAACAGAACTGTAAAAGAAAAAGACCTCAGAGTTATTGCAGACAACAGGCTAAATATGAGCCAACAGTGTGATGCAGCCACAAAAAGGGCAAATGCTATTTTGGAATGTATTAAGAGAAGTATTACTTCCAAATCACAAGAAGTAGTAGTTCCCCTATACTCCTCACTAGACCTCATCTGGAATACTGTGTCTGGTTCTGGGCATCAAGATTTAAGAAAGATGCAGAAAAATTAGATAGGGTTCAGAAGATGGCAACAAAAATTATCCAGGGTTTGCCCTGTGAGGAGAGAGTGAGAGAACCTAGGCATGTTCAGCTTTGACAAGAGAAGACTGAGGGGGGAGGGGGCATGGGATCATTTTCTAAGTACCTCAAAGGCTGTCACAAAGAGGAAGGTCAAGATCTCTTCTCAATGATAGCACAGTGTAGGACACAGGAATAATCATGTCAAGCTGCAAAACCCAGATTCAGGCTAGATACCAGGAAAAGTTTCCTCACTGTCAGAGCAATACAAGAGTGGAACCAGTTGCCTAGAGAAATTGTGGGCTCAGCCACACTAAAGACATTCAGAAAGAAACTGGACAGCCATCTCAGTGGGATGGTGTAAACTGGTGTCCTGCAACAGCAGGGGGTTGGACCTGGTGGCCTTCAAGGCCCCTTCCAACTCTGCCATTCTGTGATTCTATGCATTGCTCTCCTTTCAACAGCACAGCTTCAAATCTACATAGATCAGGAGTGGGCAGCCTCAAGATAATCCAACCTACAACTTCCCCTCCATTGGCTATACTGGTGATAATTGAAGGCCAAAACAGCAGGAAGGCCCAGGTTGCCCACCCTGACCTGAATAAAGGAGGAAGAAGGGGGGTAGCTGCTTCTTCCACATTCTATTGCTACAAGTTCAGCTACTGGGGGAGGCATGCCCATCTGTTTAGTTATTTAATAAATGTATATCCTATTACTTCCAAGTTCCCAGAGCAGCAAACAATATGAATAAAGATGTACTACTTTAAAACATGAAAAGTGTAAAACTCTATCAAATCCAGTAACAACCGCACTACCCCAATGTTCAGAAAGATGGTGGAAAGAACATCCGGAAAGAATAAAAGTTCACTGGCCTTTAGTTCTGAGTCAGGCTACACCTGTAGTAAAGCCTACATAGAACCTGGATTGCCTTTTTGATGGGTAGACATGTTGTGCTTTGAAAAGAAATCCGGTTATGCTTTTCCCTATATCTCCATGCCCGGAATAGCAACCAGCCAAAAGGTATTGTGCACCTGTTCCATTTTTACCTCCTCCATGGGTTTTCTTCTGTTAAAACTAAACCACCTTTTTTCTGTTATCTTTACCCTTTGCTCCATAGTTTTCTGTAGTCTTCTGCCTCTGGGGTTTTTTGCAGGAACACATGGCATAATACCCAATTTATCAGGATTCACTTAAGAGTTAGGCAAAGAACAGTGTATCAGGCAGCGTGTTCAGTTTTGACAGGAGAGACCTCAGATATCATGAGAAAGAGGGAGACAGCATGTGCCCAAGATAATCAGCTCACTATTTTCTAGGACTTTTGTTTTATCTCAAAGTCCACAGACCAGTTGGATCCCAGTTTTCATCATTGGGATCCAATATTTTCTAATGCTATTGGGGCTAATTGCCCATTCATGGCCAAGCCACCCCAAAGGACTTTGTATTGGGTAATTCACAGCAGTATATTGTCGATGGGGAAATCCATTTTCTCCAGCTCCTGTAAGCATTACAGCTAAACTCAAAGGGAGTAGAGGAGTTACAAGGGTTGTGTCCGATGCTTCAGATACTAAAAGCCCCGCGACCACTGCAATGTTGTGCCTAATGGACCTTAAACATCTTGTGTCTTTTCAGGATTAGGTGCAGGGAGGTTTGGGCTTCCTCTTGCTAGATCAGGAGATGTCACTTCATCTTTCCAAATGATTTGGACCACAACTCCAAAAATACTTGTCCATTGGTCATGATGACATGAAAATTGAAGTCCAAAATATCTGGAAGGCACCACATTGCCCACCCTTGTGCTAAGTGAAAAGAGACCTGAACAATTTTACACTTTAATGTCAGAGTCATTTGCAACCTTAGTTCCAAGGTCTTTTTAGTGTTTATTGCTTATATTTTAAAAGATACCCCTGTCTTCTTCCAGTGACTTGAGGTTCCTAGGTGTTTTTCTACATACACTAGTCAAGCTCAGACTTACATAGCTTCAGAAATGGAACTAAATCAGATGTCTTCCAACTGGGTTCCGAATGGATTTCAAAGCAAATTGTGCTTAGTTGTTTCAATACTATGCCATAGTATTAAAAACATATGCAATTGTTTGGTTAACTAGATCACTTAATTGAAAATGAAGACGCTAGATATTGAGACAGCCAAAACTACATTTAGCTGATAGAAGTACATCACTGTGCTACAGTCACTGGGTGATACATGCTATGTTCCATAAAATTAATGTGTCAGCACAGAAATGTTATTCATTGTGAAGCTGGAGTGGCACGTAAACACTCAGTTACAGTGATGCTTTATGATAAGTGTGAGAGTCTGATTTATAGCTCTGTATTTTCAGCTACAGCTTCCACACATATGCATTGTGTGACCTTGCCTCAGGTTATATTCTGTTTCTGTTTATTTCTGAAATCTTCTGTGAACATGAAAAATGCAGAATGAGGAATTATATATTAACAGGAAACCATAACCATCATAAAATATCTGGGTATCTTAATATGTTACAGAAGTTAACCTTCTGGGGTCCCAGTAATGTTAAGTTTTTGCTATTTAGCCCCACCGAGAAAATCAAAGCATCTGCACTGTTTCCTTCAGGCTTCAAATATTGGATCAGCTACATGGTGAGATCAATGTGTAGCTCTGTGGACTTTGATAAAGGATCCCAGTGAATCCACACCTCTGGTTTAATTTTAGATTGCTATAGCATGATGGAGAAAATGGAATGGAGGTGTGCCCTACATTACTTGAAACTGGAAACATCTAGAAAAGAACATGAGATGTTGTCCTATACGGACTTAGCCCATTTTACTATTTATCTATTACCTGTAATGACTGGGTTCACACAGAAAATTAGGGGCAGCTTTGCATGTCATGCTGTCCCACCCTGGAAAAAAGCTGTGCAGAAGAACAACCTGTGGTGCACAAGAGAGACAATCAGGCTTACCATCCTTCTCTTTTAATCTTCCAGTTGACTCTGGAATGCATCTCAGTGTCCTTCTCAGCAGAATATACCTTCACTTCAGAGATCCTGTCCACTTTTCTTCTATCAGTTGAAGCAGCTCAAGGATGCCAACAAAGCACTTGGACACATTTGTGCAGCTGCTTACATATTAGATCCTTGCCCTTCTTGGCTCACAAAACCCCATGAGAACAGAGAGAGAACAGCCAGCTGGGCCAGAAGATAATTAATGCCTCTTTGCAGGACTGTTGAGGTGGGCTCTGGGTTTCCAGCATCCCAGTACTGCACAGAGCAGCGAGCAGGAGTTCTTCAGGTGGACCAACAGGGAATCAGATAGTCCAGTCTGCAGCACCTGGGAATAGGGCCCTGCTTCTGAATGCCCACCTCTGGAAGTGGAAGGGAATGACCACTGCTGTGATCCTACACTGTTGTTTAAGTTCTTCATTAAGTGTTGCTAACTAGTTTTAGATGCTGGAGACTGATTATCTTGTTCTATTTCTGTCAGGGTTCAGGCAAGTTTTTGACATGGAAACAGCCTTCACACCCTATATGATGAGTGGTGACAGAAAAGAGAGAGAGGAGTGTGATCTGTTGAATCTCCTTGTGGTCCCTCAATGGCTTTTGATAGCATTGGCCATATATCCTTCTGAGGCAATTGCCTGAGTCGAGAGGGAGGTACTACATTGCAGTGATTTCACGCCTGCTTGGATGGTTGGCTCCAGGTGCGTGGAAATTATTGCTCAGCTCTGTAGATTCTCAGGTCAGTTTGGTCTCCCATGTACATGAGACAGCTTAGTGAATTATTGAGAGTTTGGGTGCTTTTTTTCTCACTTTCATCTTCATCAGGCGAGGCTGTAAATGTATTCGACTTGTGCCTGGCTATGACAAAGCACTGGATGGAGCCTAATAAACTGAAATTTAATCCAAACAAAGCTGACATGCTCTTAGTGGATGCTCTTTCCTAATCCAGTGGCAGGTGTTCAACCTGTTCTAGATGGGGTTACCCCCCACACGCAAAATAAAGAGGCAGTTCAAAGCTTGGGAAGTCTCCTGAAGCTATCTTTCTCATTTGAGTTTAGATGGTATCGGGGACATAGATTTTGATAACCAAACTTTCGTCATTGTCCCAACTTTGTCCCTATCTGGTCAGGGTTGACTTGGCTTCAGTTATCTATACTTTGGTAAGTGACACACTAGATTACTACAACACACTTCACATGTTGCTGCCTCCGAAGAAAGTTCATTTGCAGAGTGTGCCAGATAGGATGGCCAGCTTGATAACAGGTACCAGAAGGTCTGAACATATAAAACTGATCCTAGCTTGCTTTGAACTGGCTGCCTGTATGTTTCTATGCCTGATGCCACATGCTCTAAAGCCTTACTGGGCTCAAGCCTGCAATATTTGATGGAGTACTTCTAGCATGAAGCTGCTGGAGCATTGTGTTCATCATCTGAGGCCTTCCACCAGGTGCTTTCTCCAAGGGCAGCAACAAGAAAGAGGGCTTTCCCAGTGCACTCCCTCAAATTATGGAAAGCTCTCCCTGATGAGGCCCCTCTGGAACCCACATGGTTGCATTTTTTGCAACAGGTTAGGATCATCTCTCAGGCATTTGGCAGCTTATAATTAGGTTTAATCAGCTCTCTAGTTTTTCTTGTTGACTGCTTACAATTAGCTTTTAATGTTTCTCTGTTGCATGTATATAGCATTTAGAATGCATTTTTGGGGTTTTTATCTTTCTAAAATGCCAGACAACTTTGACTATTTGGGCAGTACAGAAAAGCAATTAATGAATGGAATGGAATGGAATGACAAACAATCTTAACTGCCTGAAGAAAGAGAGTGTTGGGGCACACTCTCAGCTTCATCAGCTCTGTCCCCTTCCTGTCCATTCATAGGGGCAAAAAGCCCATAGAGAAGGCCGAGCTGTATGCATGAGCTCCTCTCATGATGTGAAATACCAGTTGCGCAGGCTTCCAAATCATGTAGGGTGGGGGTAGCCTGTGCATGTAGAGCAGGTCTCCCTCTTCAGATCATCCCCCCAGCCCACAAAGCATGAATGGCGAGGGTGGAGCAATCCTGCTCAGGCATGGAGGAGAATGCTAAATAGGCCACGATAATTATAGTTGTGCTCCCTATTTATGTATTTGAATTATATCCTGCCTTTTTCTTACAAAGACCTCAAAGCAGCTTTACATCATTCTCGTCCTACTACTCTCAATCTTATCCTCAAGAACAACAACCATCCATGAGGTAGGTTAGGCTGAGAGTCTGTGACTGGCCCCAAGTCACTCAGTTTTCTTCATGGCTAAGTGGAGGCGAGAACCCAGATCTCCTGAGTCCCAGTTCTGCGCTCTTATCCTCTGCACTGCGCTGGCTTTCATGTACACATGTGCCATTGGGTATTGGAATTCTGGCTAAAATAACAGGTTGTCTCCATAGTCCTGAGCTGTTGCTGCTGCTTTGTTGTTAATAATGTGTATATACAATTCAGTAACTGAGGTTATCTGGTGTAATGGTCAGAGTACTGGATGAGGACTCGGGTGACCGGAGTTCTAATCAACACGTGGGCATGAAACTCATTGGGTGACTTTGGACCGCTCCGTGACTCTTCGCCTAACCTAACCCACAGGGTTGTTGTAACAATAAAACAGAGAGGAGGAAGATCGTTTACATTGTCTTGGGCTCTTTGAAAGAAAACAGATAATAATAATAAATTATGTGATCTTAAACATCTTTAGGGCAGCTTATACATGATGAATAGATCGGGTTAGCAGCACACTGAAAAGCATAAAAAGTTAAAATAAAACATCGTAGCCTTAGAATTAAGTTAGGTGGATGGAGCGCCAGCCTTGTTCTGAGAAGACAGGAAAATAGGCCCTTGCAAGCTTTCTTGGAAAGATAATTCCATACTGAGAAGGGCGATTTATCAAGGGTGGCAAGCACCCAGAAGGCAGCTGTGGAGGATGATCTTCTTATCAGATGGGTGTTCCAAGTAAGCTATGAATCATCCACTTTAAACTGCTGAATTGTCAACTTGAATGCCCAGTGGGTCTGTGCACAGACATTTCCATAAGTCAAGAACCTTGAACACAGGAAGCATCTCTACTCCCACCCCAACTTTCCCTAGTCTTTAATCCATGTTTTTGTCCTTGCAGATTAACTGCAGGCCCAATGTATAGGTCTTTCTACACTCCGGGTGCTGGCAGGAATAGAAGCCTTTGGGTGCTTTGAGGTATAACTTTTGTACCTACTGAAAAAAGCCAGTTTGAGTTCCCTTTGTACTCCAGCCGCTTGACTTTGGTAGTCAGCACTAAGACCATTCAGGTGAGGTTGACCTTTGACAGAAGAAGAGCTTCTTTGCTGATACCTGTTCAAGGGGAGCCACCACAGTCATTTTGATTGTGTCTTCTGAAGAGCAGATACCCAGTCTCCTCATAGATTGTAGTGATTGGTTGCTTGGGTAGCACAGTTCCTCACCTGTGACTATTCTGAAGAGCCTATCTTTGAGGTCTGGCACACAATGCCTGAGCTCCAGCAAGACATGATGACTGCAGGGACTCAGCCTGATAGACACAAGCTAGAATCTAAAATCATCTGAGAAGGCAAAACAAGTCAGATTTGAATGTTTGGGGCATCTAATTAGAACTGCAACATAAGCAATCCACAGAAGTTGCTTTTGACTGCTTCTGTATCCTAACAACTTGTTTTTTTATTTTTCTGATCAACATGTGCCAGTGAAACATTTTTTTCTTCCCATTTGTTGGTACACTGTGTCCACAGAGTTCTGCTACTGAGCCCTCTTCTCACTTCAAGCCTCATGCAATGCACAGCTACTCCTGACCCTCAGCCCTATATAAAATGTTCCCAGACCAATTACATAACAACCACCAAGATTTAGTGATTACAAAGATTTTTTTTTATTTTTTATTTTTTTGATATCTTGACTTTCTTCCAAGATCTCAAGGTAGCTTATATGGTACTCTGACCAACACACACACACTTTATCCTCATAACAACACCGTGTCATAAGCTAGGTTAAGAGATCACGACTGGCTCAAAATCACCAGGTGAGCTTCACAACTCAGTGGAGATTTTTACCTGGTCCTCCTCAATCCTGGCCTGGTATTTAATCCAACCTTGTAAATGAGCCCATAACTGTTGCTAGACTTCCAACAGCAGTCTTTACTAGGTTGCTAAAAGCTGGCCACTCTGGTGGCAAGACTAGGAAAGAGCTTGGAGAACTCTTGGGAGAGTTGTTAGCAATCAGTGTAGTGGCTAAGATGGGCTAAAGTTTAGCTCGAATGACCAGGGCAGGTAAAATTCCACTGAGGGCCATACTATTCAGAGATAAAGACTCAGTCCAAATGTGATAGCTAAGCCATGCTTTGAGATAGACTGTAGATTTGCCTCCTCCATAGCGTCTGAACAAAGCCTGTGGCCTGCATCCAGATAAAATATTTTACCAGGTCATTTGAATGAAAGTGCCTTATCTTTGGGAACTATAGACTGCATTCTTTAAAGACTGTTTATTCCCTGATCTGCCACATTAGCCATGTTAGCATGCTCAAATTAACACACACAGAGAACATGCACACACAGACAAAATAATGTGTTCTTAGCATTTCTAGCACACGTAACCTTGAAGCACAAGCAAAGGGTGCTTCATAGTCTGCTAAAAATGAATTTAAATGTCACTGACACCATCACTCAGCTATTTTTTAAAAGTGGATTTTATATTTGCAAATTCTCAATTTCTTACACAAAGCCATTTAATTCCCATTTGCAAAGGGGTAGAATTACTGAAGGAAACATTCATTTACAGGAGTCTGGGGATGGTAGATTTATTGACCATCTGATTGCTTGTGGGGAGGTTGTCTGTTTTTATGATTGTATGTATACATTTTTTCTAGTATGTATAATACTGCATTTTTAAATGGTTTTTTTTTCATTGTAAACCACCCAGAAAGCTCGGGCCATAGGGCTGCTTATAAATGTAACGAATGGAATAATGACATGGTAGAGGAGGGACAGAGAATTACAGTTCTAAGTTCCACATGGAAGAAGGGCTTTCTGTTCTCTAGCAGTCCACTTGGTTTCTGGGCATAGAGGCGGATGGAGCACTCCCGTTCACTCACATATGCATGGAATCCCATACACTTGCCTGTGTGCAATTCCCAGTCACCTCTTAATGATGGACTTTTCCCTCTTACAGCATTTACACTTCTGTTACAGAATGTTTGCTAACTCAGCAAGTTAGCTAAGTTTTTTTTTCTAAAGCACAGCATTTCTTGTAGCTGGTTACACAGTAACTTAGTTTTCTAGCCAAAAGAACTGAACAAAATTAAGAGAAAGGTTATATTTCTCTACTGGCCTCATCACATGTATATTTTATTAAATTTGTTTAGAAGCTTATCTTTAAAGTAAAGGTACATAAACTTGCAGCTGTCATGCTTCAATTTAGACTTAGTTTTTTTTCTGGCTATATAAATCCTATGTGTGCACCTTGAATGCCATTTTCTTGGTAGAAAGGTGGGGTTCAAATCAATAAATATATGGTTTCCTGAATATTGTACTACTTATTCTTGGAATGATTAGGTAAACATACGAGGTATTTCCAGAAAGAAATGAGAATGAGAATGATATTTTAAAAATTCTTTCATTAAAATTTTTTTACAACTGAACACTGTGTCCTTCAAAGTATGCACCTTGTGTGTGTACACAATGCTCCCAGCAATTTTCCCATTCTTCACAGCATCCCTGGAAGTCTTCAGAACTTGTGCAGTGGCTCTTTAGACATTATCTACACTACCAAAATGATGCTCTTTCAAACCATTCTTCATCTTTGGGAGCCAATCTCAACTTGGTAAACTTGCCATTGGTAAACTTGTGTCGATGATAGCACAGTTTCTCAATAAACTTCCCTCACCAGTTCCAAAGTTTCTGATGCACTTTTACCCAATTTCACACAATTTGATTGCATGGCACTGGTCCAGACTCTCTTGCATGATTCTTGATATGAGGCACTTGAACAGGGCATTACAAAAACGAATGCCTTGACTCTGACAGGGCTGGAATGCAATTGATCAGTGTTCTAATGTATACCTGGCACCCCACCCCAAGTGACCTTGGCCAGCTTCTCCCCTCACAGAGCCCTTCTCGAGTGTAGGGATTTCATTCTCCTGACTTTCTGGACACACCTTGTATAATTAGAATGTGTGGGAAATACTGATACAAGTATAAAATACTTAGCAGGATAGAATCAGAACTAAGATCTGATAGTATGAAGCATGGGTCATGTGAAATCAAGTAACACACTAACTACTTTTGATTAATTAAAAAGCTGCTTACAATTTATCTGAGAGAATTTTGCTGTTAATCCCTTACATGCAAAGAAAATAGGTGGCAGATGAAAGAGGTATTCTCTTTCTTACTCATGTTGGAGAAAATTTCTCTTAAGTTTATTCAAGCAATAACATTTGCAGGCATCTTCTAAAAATGCATCATCTAGGAAAGTATGCTTTCCTATTGTTTTTAGACATATCAAAACTAATGCAGATGTATCATTGCTTCTTTCATGTATATATTGCCCAATAGCCAAATGGGGCAGTTTACAACAGTAATGTTAAGCAAAGATGTTTGTTACAACAGGCCCTTCTGAGGAGAACATAGGTTTTGGTAGTAGAGGATATTAGCAGCAAACCTCAGTGCTGTCTCCTTGAAGCCAGTGGAACACTGATGCTTTATTGAAACCTAGTAGGAGAGAAGCAGAAAAGCCCTCAGTCCGTAAATACAAGCATTGTTCCTGTTTGTAAAGGTCTGCTCCAACTCCTGCTGACATCAGTGAGAATATGTTAATGGCAGTCAATTGTGCCTTAAACCTTCCGATTCACATCATGATTTCTACTGCTATGTTTAACTATTTTTATTGTAGGGACATAGAGCAAATCATACTGCGGAAGGGGGACACCACATTTTGAGAGCTTTTTCAAAGGAATTCCATTTCCTCATAGCATACTACTATTTAAAAACAAAAACAAAACCTCTTACATGCTTAGCTATTACTCAGTGATGTGCAAAGATATGAAAACCGCAAAAATACAGTTGGTGGTATATAAATCTAATAAATAAATAGGAAAAAACCATGGTAAAATCATATTCAGTAACAGCAAAAACAAACTTTTAAAATTGCAGAGAGTGAAATAGCCACCTTGAAACAAAGCATACTACAAAGTAAAATCAGTGGCTTTAAAGGGCTGGGAGAATAAACTGTTAATTGCCTGTTAAATGCCTTCTTGTGTAAGCCACCCTGAGAACATCTTGTTAGAGTGTATAATAAAAGGAATTAAGGTGCCTGGTGTACCTCTGTAGGAAGGACACTGAATAAACAGGAGCCACTGGTGAAAGCCACTGTGGTGTAGTGGTTAAAGAAGCTGGATGGGGACTCCAGAGATCCAGGTTCAAATCCCCACATAGCCATTAAGTGCACTGGGTGACTCTTGCCAGTCCCTGCCTCTGCCTAATGTATGTCATAGCCTTGTTGCGGTGAGGATAAAATGGGGAAGAGGAAAACCTTGTTAAATTACCCTGAGTTCCTTGCAAGAGGAAGAAAGGCTGGATACAAATATAATAAGGCACATGTGTGCATTATTATTCCTAATCATATTATTCCTACATTTATACCCCACTGTCATAATCTTTCCCTTCTCCATTTAATCCTCTGTTGTCAAAAGCGCAAATTGCAAAAGTGGAATCAAGGAATTAATTTGCTGTGTGCTGATGGCAGGTTGAAAGTTGGAAAACTGCACAACTTTTAGTGCTGAAATGGAGCTGCATCAAACAGACATAGCAGAAAAACTGATTAAAGGCAAAATCAGGGACACATACAGCAACATCTATCAAATCCCTTTCTCAGACTGTCAAAAAGGGACTAAATATAAGTTGCTATTATGAAGAGAAGGAAAGAAAATCTTCAAGCAGTCTCTAAGTATTCCAGCCATATTTTTATCTCTAAAGCAATGGGAAAAAACAGGTCAGATGCATTATCCTCTGTCAGCAACTAGACTTAGGGTACAATCCTGCTGCTAGAAAGAGTTAAGAAAAAGTAGGTAATGCATTGTGAGGTCAGAGCCGAAAGTATGAATGTGGAGTGCAGCTGCCTCACACCAACCCTGTGAAGTAGTTAGGCCAAGAATTCCAATTCAGAAGCATTTCAGTACTCCTAACACATGTTCTGCAAGCATTTTTGCCTGGTACACACTTTGCTTGCAATTATATTTCCTGCATTGTTGTTCAAAATATAATGCGTTCGAAACATCATTTTCTATTTTTATGCACTTTATGTCTCTCTTTTTTAAAACTGCCTCTGCAAAATTTAGAGAAATGCAACCTTCATTGTGCAACAGGTTTGGTTCCCATTTTGTGAAATCAGGTAAATTTGCACAGCACTAGCAAACAAACATGTTCTGGACATAGAATTCCCTCGGTCACTTCTCCTGCCATTTTCTTACCAGCTCCTTTCACACTTTATTTGGCAAGTGCTAACCTCCCCACTGTCTTTCTTTATGTAGCACGCTGTGTTAGAATGCCCGATATACTAAAGGGTTGCAGTCTTACACAAGCTTTCTTTTTTGTAGTGCACGGGTTTTGTGTGTGAAGAAATAAAGTGTGTAATTTGGGATTTGAATGACTGCTTGACCTAATTACCAAACTTCGGAAGTAACTATTCTCCACTTGGAACAGTGTATATTTTTACTGGGTAAAATGCCATCAAGGCCATGTGCAACAGTACCAAACAATTAAAAACTGTTATACAAAAATAGTAAAAACATTTAAATCGAAAGGCTAAATTGAAAAGTTGTGTCTTTACCCACTTTCCAGAGCTCAAGAGAATGGTGGGAAATGGAAGCAATAATTGTTCTTTAAGGATTGCATTTGTGTAACCCAGGGCAAAGCCCTTCCAATCGCATCTGTCAAACAGGTCTCTTGTGTTGCCTTCCAAAGTGCCTTTCCTTGCAGATATTTGTAATTGATAGGTTCATGGTGAATCAGGCAGTTCCTCGCATGGCCAGATCCTAAGTCACTTAAGGCTTTAGAAGTCAAGAGCCTGCAAAGAAACTGACAACCAGGACAGGTATAATATGGTACAGATACATGGTAGTTGGCACTTTCAGAGACTTCTCAGGAATAATAGCACATAGAACACCTTGAAATTGTCTAAATACAATGCAGCTGTATTGCGGTTTAGCAATTAAATTGCGGTCTAGCAATTATCAGGATAACATGAGTACAAGCCATATGCAACACAACACATAAAATAATTAGGTAGGCTTGCCTCTTGAGATGACTGAATTGGCATAAGTCCTCTCAGGAGACAAATCATGGGGTGCAATTTACCCAACACAGCCAAGGAATGGATAACTTTTACCCAGTCAGGCTGGTTCAGAAAATGTTGCACCTGGCACACCAAGTATAATTGTGCGGATGCAGTCCTTGCCATGGCCATTGCCTTAAGCATCTTCAGATGTAGGATCAAAGGGCACTCCCAAGTTGAGGAACTCTGTTATGAGAAGGAACATAACCTTTCTCAGAACAGCCCTAAACTGGAGAAAACACTGGCAGTTGTAGGACTTATTTCCCTGTTTAATCATACATAGGATCCCGCCCAAAGTTAATTTGGACATGTGACTTGGAAGGAGTGCTTTGTTTGTTTGTTTGTTTGTTTGTTTGTGGGGGTGGGTTAGAAAGAGCAGCAGCCAAATTGTCTCTGCAAGTTTGACCAATGTAGCCTGCTTTTTTCTTTGTGGATAGGGAAGGCAATCTGTGTGGACAGAGTGACCATATTCGCTAAGGGCAGATGCTACAGCAAGAAAACACAAAACTTCTGTTTTTATCATGTATGCAAGCATGTGGAATCTCTTGCAAAGTGTTGCAGCAGGTGTCTTTTTGTTCATTCATGTCCTCATTCTGGACTATCTATTCCATTCTCCAGGTTTTTCCTCCTCAACAGTTTCCCTTCTCCCACAGTCTGTGGCCACTGAACATGTTCACTCTTCACTGGGATGGGGGGGGGGAGTTGTCCTTTTGCTCCTTTAGGGTTTTTGTTTTTCTCTCCTTATCCCCAAGTTTGGCAGACCTTGGCGTGCTGATATATTCCTTTCAGTAGATCTGTTCTGGCTGCATAGTCATAGTCAGCACCTGAGTTCACTACAAGTATATTTGCTAGCATTTTAAAAGTACATAATTTTATATAGCAAAAAATGACACCACTCCTACACAAAGGTAAGTATTGGCACTTTTATGTATGTTCAGGCACAATTATTATTGGCAGATGAAAATCAGATTGTGTATGGAGATACAGGAGCTTGTGAGGTTTGTAGAACTAGTCTAATATTTACTCTCTTGGCCTTCATGCATTGCTTCCCTGGCTCATGCAGGACATAACTTACCTTTACTCATGCTTTCTATCTGAAGGTTCCTTCTGTGGAAAATTAGCTCGTATGCACAGTGTGCTTATAGTAAAGTTGCAGTGGATGTGACTGAAATAGATTTGGAGGTGCGGTTCAGGCTGGCAGCTATGGGAGTATCAGAAAATTGGTTAATGACCGTAGCATTTCTTTCTAAACAAATTTTGCCCGCCAAGCAAGCAGCAAAATCTGACTTCCTCTTTCCACTCATTTATGCCAGCTGCCGGCTTTATGTGATCAGCAGTAAATGACAGTTACTCTGCTTGTAATGGTCCAGCCAATAATACTTATCTTCTGATGTCTGCTGATACAGGGCACACCAATAGGAAATCAGGAGGCCTGTGCTGACTGCTTAGAGAGTTGTGTCATGCGAAGGGTTTTTTCTTTGTGCCTGGAATGCCATCAAAACTTTACTCACCCATCCATAGAACCGCGATGCAGGCATTTTGGAAATGAGCCTGTTTCTGGATTAGCAGATGCCTGATGGGTCTGAGTCTGACTGCCCTAGCCTTTTTTGCTCACCTTTATCATAAGATCAGAAGTAGAGCTGTACAAACCGTGATATGCAAACTTGCTTTAAATAAATACACTCTAGTGTGTTTTCATAGTTCCACAGTCTTAGAACTATGTTACTTCAAATAATCCTTGTTTAATAACTTGAAACATTAGATTCAGAAGTCTAGTCAAATTTTATGTTGCAATACTCCTTAGGAAAACACACGTACATATATGCAAGCCCTGGTTGTCCTTCTGTAAATTCATTGTTCCAAATATTGTAAAAAAAATCATTTAAAATACTACTTTGGAATATCATTTTGTAAGAAAAGCAGTAGCATAAATATTAAATCTTTAGTATTTTTATATAAAGGATTAAAAGAAAATTTGCTTAGAGGGAAGATATATAAAAGGGATATCTATATATTAAAGTATGCCTTTACATTGATTTTTCTCTGTAAAATGAATTTTTAATAAGAATTTTTCTTATTCTTTTTTATCCAGACATCTAGAATTGATAGCAGAAGTTTCCATGCTCTGTTCTGAGAGAGAGCAAATGAGGGAGAATGCAATGGTTGTGTTGCTAAATGAAAAAGCAATCAGCAAAAATAGCTGGCAATGCATCTAAAAAACTGGACCTGGCAGGAATATGGGCAAATATGGATTTCAGCCATGTTTCTGAATATTGCTGTATAGATAGTGATAACCAATCTTGAAAAAGTAAGAGGTAGCATTTATTTATTTATAATAACAAACAACTCAAATTTAACTCTTAATAGTGGACTGTGGACAGTAGCTTTCATGTGTTTACAGTTTATGTTACAGTTAAAACATAGATGGAATCCATTGGTTGGTCAGATGTTCTCCTTATGGTTCTTTACAGTGTGTGTGTGTGTGTGTGTATTTTCATGGTGCATGTTTAAATGGAAAATGGCCTACAACTCCCGGTGTGTAAACATGCATGAGATTGAACCCTTGGTCACTTTCCCATAGTCTGAGGAAAGGCTTTGAAAAATATTGCTATGTACATCCCTGCTTTGTATCAACCATTAAATCATGCCATTTTTCTTATGATACTTTGGCTTTGCTTATAGCTAATTTCAATTGCTAAGTCTAGTATACTGCTGTGTCTATTTGGCACAACACTATGCATTAAAATGCGCTGGTATTTCTATCATGGCTGCAATTTGCACCACATCATATGGGATCATTCTCCCCTGCCTTGCAATCAGAACAGCACACAATATCCAATTTAGGGCATAATCCTATGCAAATCTAGACAGAAAAAGGCCCACAGCTCTCAGCATGCACTGGCCAGGTGGATTTTTTTCCCCCAGTAGAACTTGTATAGGATTATCTCTTTAATTTCTTTCTGTAACTTATTACTTTTCACGTGGAAAGCTATACTCATTACAAGTCATTCTTTGAACTAGAACATATGCCACTACTTGAAATGATTTTTCTAATATACAGGAGAAAAAGTGGACAGAAAAAGTGCTTGCAAAGGATATCAACCAGATTTACATAATGCAGAGCAGAAACATAATGGAATAAGGACACTCACAAAATATGGGTGCTTTTAATTACTGGCTATATATGTGGTGGAGGTATTTTAGATGCTTCTGACTTTGTTGGGTATAATTTTCTGTAATGAAGCGATGAACATCTCAGACATGGCAGGATAAAGTACTACATTGTGTCCATCAACTCAGTGTATCTTGTATCATGTGATTGCCTAACTCAGATGTTTTGCTTTGCTTTGCACTCTAGATACAATAGGAATAACAAAATGACATTTCTGACATGCTTCAGAAATTACTTTTCAGTTATCTAAATCATTCCTTGGAGAACTGAAAGTGCATTGTGGTATCTTTCCCTCCCTTCCATCCTCTGCTTTCACATGCCAATTTCACCCTCCATTTTCAGAATACTAGTTTGTCCCGACATCCGGTTCAAACTATCTACAGTTCATACTAACCTCCAGATTATTGTTTGGAAGTTAGTGCTAAGAACCTGGAAATGGAGGAAAGAGTTGGCACATGAGAAGAAAGAAAAAAGAGTCTGGGACATATTTCTAAAGTGCCAGCTTGCAGTCAAAATGACTTTCCGAACTGAACTACTGTTTTTTCTCTGGTTCTTCGTTGTGTCATGTAAGATGGTTGTGAGGATTAATGAAGTAAAAAAAGTCAAGCATTTCTCTGCTTCAAAGTGTTCTCTGAATTATTGATGATAGATAATAACTCTTTTAAAAATAATATTTAAATAGGACTGTATTCCAGCATAGGCAGAACAGAGGAGTAAAATGAACAAACCATTGATCCACAGTGAAAAATCTATGCAAACATTTTTTTTCATTTTGGGAGATATACTATATTGCTTTTATCCTTTCTGAGAGCAGTGAGCAAATGTAGCTGAGAGTAGCCCTGGAACTATCCTGACTTTGGCAGTGCAGGCCCATGGGATTAAATGCTAGAAACATTAGATGAAGCTGGGGCCTAAATGGACCCCCCACCCCCACCCCAACCTCCATGGTTTGTTTGACTGGACAGCTTCTTCCAAACAAGTCTGAGTGGTCCACTGTGGAATTCCCTGTGGGCCCTGTGGCTCCATTTCCTCCTCAGCCTAAGCCTGCAATGCTTTTGGACACCCCAACCTGATTGTTTTTCATACCTTGCTTGTAACTTTCCCAGGTATGAAAAAGGCATGAAAATTAGAAGTTTGTCTTCAGTATATGATATTTGCAGACATGCCTCAAGTTGTTTCTGGTATGGGTCAACCAGCGAACCTTTCTGCCTGTAGGGTTGGGATATAAATCTAATAAATAAAGATGACACAATACTTCCTCACGTTGTGTTCTTGTGACTAACAGCCAACTATCGTTCCATGTTATGGCACATGCATTATATATAAGAAGTCTCAGGTTGAATCCCTGCGTCTCCAAGTAGGGCTGGAAAAATTCTGGAGACCCTGGAGAACCTCTTCCTATCATTGTTGATGATACTGCGCTAAATGGACCACTTTTAAACTTCGTCCTGTATGAAGAAATCCTCCCTTCATTTGTAAGCCTTTTGTCCATCAGTTTTCAAGCTTGCCTAGGTGTCGAGTCAAACAGGAATCAGGCTTAGAGGTGATTTTTATGATATTTGTGCCAGAGAGTTCCATCCTAATACCATTGTTGCATCACAGTGAAAGAACTGGATGGTACAAGTGCTTTTTGG
This sequence comes from Varanus komodoensis, assembly GCF_004798865.1. Classification (NCBI taxonomy): domain Eukaryota; kingdom Metazoa; phylum Chordata; class Lepidosauria; order Squamata; family Varanidae; genus Varanus; species Varanus komodoensis. Next base: position 23,507,566 of record NW_025335568.1, on the reverse strand, counting down.
CATTATTTATTTATCTGTTTATTAAATCTCCTTTCCTCCCATTAGCCAGGATGACTCTCTGGGCAGCTTATTACCCAGATACTAAGACAGTTTTTTCCTCTAAAGACTGCTGTTTAACATATTGCTGTTATCCCTTCATAATCCTGATGGCATGACTAGAGTTGGCATTAGCCTTATGCTTGTAAAGCTACACTCCACCCCCATGGCGAGCTGTTTGCAGTTCACAATAGAACGTAAAAGTAAATAGATGCAATAAAAATCCAAGTGCTATATCCATCCGCAAAATAAATAACAAGCTCAGAATCAAAAAGCAAAACTTCCACTGCATAGAAACAAGGGGCAACACCCATTTCAAGATCTCATGAGCTCTTGGCCATGTTCTGAGAGCTCACGAAGCAGCAGAAAGGAACACAGGGTTGGCAGCTGCTCCGCGCAGGGCGACTAGTCACATCTTCATTGCAGCAAATGCGGTGGGGGTGGGAGGAGCGCCTGGCAGCCGCCTTAAAGCACACTCGTTGGAGGTAGTGCTGTGCCCTCTGGGACTGAGTTAGCACTGCAGCTGTGGCAGAGTTTGCACTCACACATCTGGAGGTGGTGCTGGACTCTCCAGGCTGGCGCTCGGTTGGGGCAGGGGAGTGGCAGAATTTGCGATTCGTCCAGTTCTGCTCCCTCGTGTGGATGCCTCACCCTGCTTCATGGATGGCCTGGCCTGGCCGGCAATAATGTATCAGGTGTAATGACACTACATGATGATGTAGCAGCATTGCAATGCTGTGGGGGAAAGGGCTTGAGCATAGACATACCGCTGCTTCTCCATGCAATAGTGGCAAGAGAAAGGGACAGTGAGGGAGAAAAAAGACCAGGTGAGCCGCCATGAGAGCCATCTAGGAGCACACCCCCAAACTCAGACAGCTGTTTTCACACACACACACACACACACACACACACACCTTTGAATTCAGAGGAAATCATCCTGAAAAATATTTAGATCATGGGCTGGCTAGTATAGTATGAAAACTGAATGGAAAGTTCTGCAGATGCGACCACTCCCCATCACTTCCTCATGACATTTCAGACAAACATGGAACATGGTTCCCAAATTTGCCTAAATATCAAGGAAGGTGTAGAGAAAGCAGAATTTTAAAGCACTGTTTATACCGTTTCCCCCTCCTTCCAGATTTCTCTGCTCTGAAATGATGGCCGCTAACTTTGTCATTGCTAGGAAGAGGTGTGTAACTTTTCACAACCTGACTCCGGTATGGTACCTCCATGACTGATGGCCTAGCCAGTCAACACCACTGAAATTTGGTTCGTATAGCAATCCAGCAGCATAGGGTTCCCTTGAGCCTGAATTGGCTAAAGGTGACATGCCCATTCAGAACTGGAGGTATTCCAGAGTAAGTTCCTTTTGAAAATTTTCTGTATCTGTATGTGTTCTGCAGACATCACAGTCTGTCTAAATATTGCCTAGAGTTTTCTTCAAGTGACCTTAAACAGAGATTGCAAGGAAAACTGCAGTCAGCCTTACTGAAAATATTGTGGAAACAAATCCTACTGTGGAAAAAAGGCTCTTAACACAAGTCTGATCTATCACTGAATTTAGTGGAGCTGGACAGAGTTCTGATTGCATATATAGATCTTAATAGTCAGAAATGCTTGTCAGTCTGACAGATTTCCTTAATCTGCTGAGTCACTGTTGCATTTTGCCTGAGCTTGGGCATGATTTGATGCTTATCTTTACTTCCTTGTGGTGCTCAGAAGCTGTAACATAACTACTATTTTGCCACTTTTAAAAAATGTAATTAGCTCTGACAGCGCACTTGGCTCAGAATCCCAGGATCCTCCTGTTTGCCTTTCACTCTGCTGAGAGTCGTCAAAATGTGTATTTCAACTACACTGCCAGCTCTGTGTTACCAGGCCCAGTCTGGCCTCAGATATCAGGATCTTCCTCCATGTGAATACAGAATGCATTTGCTGTCTTCAGGAAATGCTTGTTGGAGGGATTTGGCCCACTTATTGGTCCTTTGTCTTTTGCACAAAAGTTCCTGTTTTAGTTGAAATATTTTGTAATAGTATTTAAAATGTCCTGTTTATCATGAATGTTGCTGTAGAACTAGGGATATATGGACTTCGTTAATTCAGTTTTGTGTGTGTTTCATGGATTGTCAGGTGTCTTTTGTTCTGCCTTTTGCTCATTGACAAAATTGATTTTTTATGTGATGTGCAGGAATTTATCTCCTGTCCACAAATGTGTATTAATGCAATCAAATGCAATCGTTTCCCTCAAGCCTCAAAGAAACACGTGGCTCAGGGAAAAATATAACAGTGACTCAGCAGATTAAGGCAATCTGTCAGATCAACAAGCATTAAGATCTATACATGCAATCAGAAGAGACATGTGTGCAACAGCATGTTCCCCAGCAATGACTATTCTTAGGCATATTCCTCTGATACTGGAGACAGCATATGGCCATGAGGACCAGCTGCCATTGATTGCCTTCTCTCCCAGAATTTGACCAGTCCCCTTTTAAAACCCTCCAAATTGGGTGCTGTTAGTACATCTTGTGGAAGTGAATTCCATAGTTAGTACATCTTGTGGAAGTACTTCCTTTTATCCCACCCAGATCTCCCACTGATCACCTTCACAGTATTAGATTAGAGAAGTAAAATGGCTCCCTGTCCAACTTCTCCACACTATGCATAATTTTGTACACCAGTTTCATTAGACCTCTTACGTGCCTTTTTTCCTGAAGTTATACAATCCCAAGTATTGTAATCTTTCTTCATAGCCTCTTGATCATTTTATCTGTCCTTATCTGCACTTTTTCCAACTCTACACTCTCTTTTGTAGATATTGAAGTGAACAGAACTATAGAATCATAGAATAGTAGAGTTGGAAGGAGCCTTGAAGGCCATCAGGTCCAACCTCCTGCTGTTGCAGGACACCCGTTTACACAATCCCACTCAGATGACTGTCCAGTTTCTTTTTGAATGTCTTTACTGTGGGATAGCCCACAACATCTCTAGGCAACTGGCTCCACTCTTGTATTGCTCTGACAGTGAGGAAACTCTTCCTGTTATCAAGCCTGAATCTGGGTTGTTGCAACTTGAGCTGATTATTCCGCATCCTACATGCTGGTATCAGCAAAAAGAGATCTTGTCTTTCCTTTTTCTGACAGCCTTTCAGGTACGTAGAAAGTGATACCATGTTCCGGCTCAGTCTTCTCTTCTAAAGGCTGAACTGGGTATCAGTTCTCTCAGGCTTTCCTCATAGCAGTTTTTCCAAACCTTGGATCATTTTTGTTACCCTTCTCTGAATTCTTTTAAGTTTTTCTGCATCTTTCTTAAATCTTGGTGCCCAGAACTGGACACAGTATTCCAGATAAGGTCTGACTAGTGAGGAGTATAGGGAAGCTATTATTTCTTGTGATTTGGAAGTAATACTCCTGTTAACGCATCCCAAAATAGCATTTGCCCTTTTTGTGACTGCATCACACTGTTGGCTCACATTTAGCCTGTTGTCTGCAATAACTCTGAGGTCTTTTTCTTTTTCAGTTCTGTTAAGCCACCTATTCCCCATCTTGTATCAATGAATTTGGTTTCTTTTTCCTAGGTGGAAGATTGCATTTGTCCTTACTGAATTTGTTGCTTTCAGCCCATGTTCAGGCACCATGCTGGTTGGTGTACAAGATCAGGAAAGAGACCTTAGAGAAGGGAAACATGGGGGATTTTGGAGGTGGAAAGGGAGGACGCTTCTTCCTTTTCATTTAAGAAATAAAAAACAAACAGAAAGCAAAGCATAGAACAAAAAAGAAAAAAAGGAAAAGTTACCAAGGGACCTTGTACAAAAATTGCTTAAAAAACAAGATGTGGGAAGTTTCACACACACACATATCGGCAATAATCATGATACTTAAATGCATAACTACAGTTTTACATGATAATACATAATTATATGAATTCACAGCCAAAAGGCCATTTACTAGGATGGATTTACAAGCTATTACTGCCATATGATACAGAAACTGAACAAGTTTAAACATGTATAATAGAACCTTGGAGAAGAAATATCCTCCTTTCAATGGGAAGCTTTATGGATGAAAGAAATTAAATGCAGCTAGACATACATTAAGAGATAATTGGTACAAGATGTTCTTTGTCCATGGGGTTGCAATGGGTCGGACAGGACTTCGCGACTAACAACAACAACAACAAAGATGTTCAAAAATGGACAAGAATTATAATAGAAAGTGTTGGAAATGTAAAGGAATGGAAGGGCACGTCTTCCATTTTCCTTTTCTCAAATACGTTCCTTGACGTACTTGTTAACGATGCTGCTGTCCTCTTGGACCTAGTGCTACCTTTCCTAACCTCCTAAGCTGTAGTATACATTCTAGCCGAGCTTCTATTACAGTGCTTTTGAGCAACCCCCAAGCATTTGGAAGGGATTTAACCCTCTTGGTTCCCACTTTCATCTTTTTTTATTAGTTCTCACATTTTAGAGAACTTTTAGAGACATTTAAAAGTCAAATGTGACTGGTGTGGAACTTTTCTGGAAATATTACATGCACACAGAAACACTGGTCATGATCTCCAGTTGGTTCAGCAATGTTTACATCTTGTTCTAGGTCCTGATTGAATAGCTAGGATTCAATCCAGTGTTGCCTCATTCTAGGGCATTTTTAGGTTATTGTGAAATGTAACTTCTTTGTCATTCTGAAACGTGTATTCATTCAGTCAGTGTGAAGATATTAGGTATTGTGGTTTGTTTCTGAGGTTGCAAACCATACGTGGTTGGCTACAAATTGTTCAGGGTTGTTCTACAAGCAGCTGACTCTGTAAATCCAAGATGCATTGGACAATGGCTTCATTTTGTAAAACTATCCTTTTTAATAAGATAACTCTATTGTATCTCCAGTGTTGCAACATTTATGGTTTATAATGGATCCTTCCCATTATGTTAACCAAAATTCTACAAGAATCTGATTGCACTGGATTCTGTTGGATTCAGGCACACACATGTATGAGAATCAAGGGCTTTGGTTTGACTTCTTTTGTGCTTCCAAACACAAATTCAAGGTTGCTCAGTATTGCTCTGTCATTTGATTTCAGCTGCTCAAGGACATGAATGCACTTGGGAGGCTTAGAATGGAGGCACATTTTTGTTGTGTTCTTCTGCTCCCTGCAATCCTGTAGAAGAGAATTCTGTAAAAAGTGGAGCTTTTAAGGCCAGGGATAAGGATTCCAAAGTGATCGCCTGCCAACATTGACTGAACCAGCAGGCTTGGGGGCATTTGGAGGAAAAGAAGAGGCAGGAGTTACTTTGTATGGTGGGTTACTTTGTATGTGGGTTTGTATGGATATAACTAGAATAAAACAGCTGAGTTTGTGAGGGCTTTAGTGTCTGTTGTTTCTAAGGTCCCAGGAATTGGTCACCACAGTCCTTTGACCTAAGGGCAAGTTTGGAGTGCACATGACAGAATGCTTAGCTACACTGGGTAAACTTTGAGTCCATCTGTTGATATATTTGTTGACAGGAGCACCTGAACTTAAGTTACTGGCCAGCAATTCAGTCTTCCGTTTTTAGAGAATGGGAACTTTTCTCTTCAGTGCTCTTTCCGCAGGCAGTCACGTTGCACTGCACTGGAGACACTTAGAAAAGCCTTCCTGCTGAAGTGCCTATGCTGTTAAAATAGGCAGTGTCAGCTTTAATATGTGAAAGTGCCAAGCTTTCTGAATTTTCATCTTTACTGTTCTGGGCTCTGAGATGTGTGTTAGCACAAAGCTTTTCCTCCGAGGTCAGTGGTGGCGAACCTATGGCACGCATGCCACAGTGGGCACACAGAGCCCTCTCTGTCGGCACGCGAGCCAAGTCACCCCAGCATCGCCCCAGCAGCCGAGCATCGGATAACAGTGCACATAAGAGCCATGCACATGCTCGGAAACAAGTAGCGGCACCAGGTGATGATGTCACATGCAGTGACTCATTAGCTGCGACTCGTCCAAGCTTTGGCATGGCCAGTCAGTGCACTGCCAAGGATATATATATATTTGCTTTGACTGGCTGTGAGGTGTTTTTTCTAAACTAAAACCTCAGTTTTCAGGTTTTATTGTAGCATTGGCAGTTTGTGAAAAATAAGTGGGTTTGGGTTGCAGTTTGGGCACTCGGTCGCTAAAAGGTTCACCATCACTATGTTAGGCTTAGAAAAACGCAGTGTCCTGGCATGATTGGATCCTTGCCTGTCTTGGTTAATAAATAACTCCAAGCACGGGATTGGGACCTGGATCTTGGAAGTGGTTAACGCTTCTCTGAGGGAGGGTCGAGTGCCTGCCCCTTTAAAGGAGGCGGTAATACGACCGGTCCTGAAGAAAGCGTCACTGGATCCAGAGATGGCCACTAACTATAGACCTCTGGCCAACATCCCGTTTCTGGGCAAGGTGTTGGAGCGAGTGGTGGCGGGACAACTCCAAGCACTCTTGGATGAAACTGATTATCTGGATCCTTTTCAGTCCGGCTTCAGACCCGGGTACAGTACTGAATCTGCCTTGGTCGCCCTGTACGATGACCTGTGCAGGGAGAAGGACGGGGAGTACATCCCTGTTGGTTCTTCTGGACCTCTCGGCGGCTTTCGATACCATCGACCATGGTATCCTTCTGGATAGACTTGCGGGATTGGGGGTTGGAGGCACTGCTCTGCAGTGGTTCCGCTCCTATCTCAACGGTCGATTCCAGAAGGTAGTGCTGGGGGACCATGTCTCTACGTCATGGCAGCTATGCCATGGAGTACCACAGGGCTCCATTCAATCCCCTCTGCTATTTAACATCTATATGAAACCGCTGGGAGAGGTCATCAGGAGGTGTGGGCTGCGGAATCATCAATACGCTGATGATACCCAGCTTTACCTCTCGTTTTCCACTAATCCAGGTGAGGCAGTGGCTGTGCTGAACTGGTGCTTGGCCGAGGTAAGGGAATGGATGAGGGCAAATAAACTGAAGCTCAATCCAGACAAGACGGAGGTCCTGTTGGTTGGCGGATCGGGTTTCGGAGAGGGTGGATTTGACCTGGTCCTGAATGGTGCAACACTCCCTCTTAGGGATAAGGTCCGCAGCCTAGGAGTACTCCTCGACCCAGAGCTTTCTTTGGAAGCTCAGGTGACAGCGGTGGCGAGGAACGCCTTCCTTCAGCTTCGGCTGATCAATCAGCTGCGCCCCTACCTGGAGTACGACTGCCTGGCAACGGTGACACACGCGCTGGTGACTTCCCGCCTAGACTTCTGTAACGCGCTTTACGTGGGGCTTCCCCTGAAGACAGTCCGAACACTTCAATTGGTGCAAAATAGAGCTGCCAGGTTGCTGACGGGGACGGGGCGTTATGCTCACATGACTCCAGTCCTCCGTCAGCTTCACTGGCTTCCCATTGAAGCCCGGGCCCAATTCAAGGTGTTGATTATGACCTATAAAGCCCTAAACGGCTTGGGTCCTGGCTACCTGAACGAGCGCTTACGTCCGTATATGCCCGACCGCCCTTTGAGATCTGCGGGAGAGGCCCTTCTCCAGGAACCCTCCATGAAAGAAATTAGGAGAGTAAGTACTCGGAGGAGGGCTTTCTCTGCGGTGGCGCCCAACCTATGGAATTCACTCCCCAAAGAGGTCCGCCTGGCACCGTCGTTACTGGTTTTTCGGCGCCAGGTAAAGACCTTTTTATTTAAACATCATTTTAATTGTTAAAACATATGATCTGGCCAGGGCAACTTCTTCTTCCTTCTCTTTCTCCTCCTATATTTTTATTTACTTAATTTATACTGATAATTTTAATCTTATATTTGTAAATCACTGTATTTTTTGTATTTTGTATTTAATGGTAATTTATTATGTGCTATTGTATTTCATTGTATTTTATCGTGTTGTAAGCCGCCCCGAGGTTTCGGCAAGGGGCGGCATAGAAATGTTATAATAATAATAATAATAATAATAATAATAATAATAATAATAATAATAAATGATTCTGATGTTTGGAATGTGTTTAGAATGGGCAGAAATGTTGAGCTGTGCAGAAAAAGCTACACAAAAAAGGCTTTTTCAAAATCATCCTTATTTCAATGGAACTTTAGCCCTATATTAGGGTTAGAGGTATGCGCTAGAGTAGGGTTAGGGTTAGAAAAATGAGGTGTCCTGGCATGATTTTGATGGTTAGAATGTGTTTAAAATGGGCAGAAATGTTGAGCTGTGCAGAAAAAGCTCCTCAAGGACAGCTTTTTCAAAATCACCCTCTTTTCTATGGTATTTTACCCCTATATTAGGGTTCGGGGAGTGCACCAGGCTAGGTTTAGGCCAATGGTGGCAAACCTATGGCATGCATGCCACAACAGGCAAGCAAATCCCTTTCTGTCAGCACACGGCCCATTCACCCCAGCATTGCCCCAGCAGCCGAGCCTCAGATAACAGTGCACATAGGGGCCATGCGCATGCTTGGAAAGGAGTAAAGGAGCAGTGGCACCAGGTGAGGATGTCATGAGCCACAACTCATTAGCTGCAACTTGTCTGAGCTTTCACATGGCCAATCAGTGCACTGCCAAGGATAGATAGATAGATAGATAGATAGATAGATATTTGCTTGGACTGACTGTGAGGTGTGTTTTCTAAGCTAAAACCTCAGTATTCAGATTTTATTGTAGTGTTGGCACTTTGTGAAAAATAAGTGGGCTTTGGGTTGCAGTTGGAGCACTCGGTCTCTAAAAGGTTCGCCATCACTGTACTCAGCTCTCAGGAAGCCGATGAAAAAAGGCACAATAGCAGGGATGGGCAACATGTAGCTCCAGATGTTTGCGGTGGCAGCTTCAGTGATCCTTTGGCTGTATTGGTTGGGATGTGCGCAAGTATTAATTCTTGGCACTCGGTTTCCCATTAATCAAGCACTAGTTGACTCCCATCTCTTTGCTCCAGGAAGCAATTGTACCAGCTTCTATAGCAGAGTCTGTGTAAATGGTGTTCTTGAGTTTGCATAAGATAACATAAGAGTTCTCAGTAGTTTTCCTTTTCAAATGCTAAATCTGGAAGTCATCTGAAAATGAATAAAGGCTAAACCTACGGACTTACACTACCATCCAGAACATGACTTTTATGGACATTTTCCCGTTCAAACCGCATTGAAAATGGTGCTCTTGTAAAACTCCCATATGTTTTAGTGGGAATGGGGTAAGGCGCTTGCCTCAGGCAGCAGGTCTTTGCAAATGGCAGGAGGGTGTTGGAGAAGAGAACTGCCACGTGATCTGTTCCGTGATCCCCAGATCAGCTTGCTACCTCCATTGCAATGCAATGCTTCCTCATTCCCAGTGCAGAAAAATATTCAACCACCAGCCCTTTTGTATTTTGCCTGCCTTGCTCAGGAAAGGAGCATTTCTGCACATTTCAGGAAGTCCTGTAAGTGCCAAATCTCTGTTCAACAAGCAGCAAGTACCACCTGCGGAAGGGATCAGTAGACCTGGACACTTGTAGGTGATCTCACTCCAATACTTTCCTGTAGTTGTGGTTTCACTTAGTTTGTACAGTGGTGCTGCAGACTTTTATTTGGGTATCAGGCGTTGCAGAACCATCACAGGTGTTCCTGTGCCTTATATCAGACCATTCTACTGGTCCACCTATTGGTCTACCCACCTAGTAACCTCGTCTTCACTTCCACTGGCAGCAGAGGCCTTTTAGATCATCATAGGTACTGGGGACTGAACCTGGAACCTTCTGCATGCAAAGTGTGGTATAGGTGGGGATCACTGAAGAGACACCTTGCTTGAAGCATCCTTTGATATGGGGCTGACTCTGAGTGGCACCCTGTCAGTGGAGGACCTGCCATTCACATATCCTTCACAAATCCACATGCCCCTTTTGGAAGATCTGACACAGGCATATCCCTTGGCCATGCTGACTAAGGATGGTGGGATTTGTAGTCCAACACTGGGACAGCACCAGAGTGAGGAAAGTATCTCACACTATTCTAACCTCCATGCCCTGCAGTTTTGGTTTGACTAGGACACAAAGCAAGGCAGGAATAGCCATCACAAGTGCAAATTCGGAGTGTTTCCTTCAATCCAGTATATTTGCTTTATGCTCAGGATTTGCAAAGCCCCCATCTCAAAAGCAAATTGTACACCACACATATTGTAAGGACTGAAAAGCCCATAAATGTTCCATTTCTTTAAAACACTAAAAAATGATCCAAGCACAGAAACCTTCTGGGTGACTTTCAGCCAGTCATGGACTCTCCTAACCTAACTCACCAGGTAGCTGCAAGGATAAAATGGAACGAAAGAAGATGGAGTAAGTTGCTTTGGCTTCCTCTCAAGAGGGGAAAGGTGGGACATAAATATGATAGAATAATAATAAGGGGAAAAACATTTTTCTTGATTCGGTCAAGCAATTGCTTTGTTTTTGCCTCCTGTAAAACCTGGCGCTGTGCCACAGGGAGGACTCATTCTCTGCGTACGCAACTCAGGCAAATGAGTCCCCCCTTTCCTCACAGTCTGTGACACCTGCGTCTGTATTTGTTTATCATCGTTATTATTTTTTAATCCTTTGCGGTTGCTGTCCCATGAATTATTCAGAAAGCAGTTGTTTGGCAGAGGGAATAATGCTCTCGTAGGGGGGTGTCGATCAGCATTTGGCAACAGTGGCTGCAATCCAACCCCTCTCCCAGTAGGAGCAAACGTGCTTCTGTGTGTGATTGCATCAGTGAGAGGCTGTGTGTTTTTCCTGCCCTTTTCCTTGCAGTGTTGTCTTCCCCGAACTGGGTGCTTGTAGGTTTGGGTGAATGCCAGGTTGTGGAAGGCTGAACTTCTTTTGGCCTGAGGTTTAGATTCTAGTTTGGGAAAACTCTTTGGGGACTATCTTCCAGGAGGGTGTGGGGCCCAAAGAAAAAGGGGTGCAGCCAATGTAAGAGCAAGGTTTAGGTCGAAGCTCTTACTGCCAGTAACAAAGCCTTAGGAAAGGCACGTCCACCTTTGGAATGCTGTGTCAGAGGGATCTGCACGAAATCCAGGAAGCCACCCAGGATCTGTGATTGTGGAACATTAGTGGAGCCATGGCCATCTTGGGAACCACGGAGGGATATATTTGGCCCCCAGGACAGAAGTTCTGCATGCACCATACTCTGGAGGATCTCCTGGTCCCATGGCAAGGGTGCGTTCTGGTGGATGAGCCACTGCCTATAAAAGGAGAGGCTGAAATGCCCCTGTGCTCAAGGGAGACACTGCTTATGGCTATCTGGATTCTGTCAAGAAGGGTTTGATAGGAAGATATTTTATTACAAGAACTGCAACACAGAATCTTGAAAATTTCTGCTAAGTAAAAAGGTCGGTGCTATTAATGTGACATTTCTGAAATATGCCTTGTTGCTTTTTATGCTTGAATCAGGTTGGTTGACGAAGGGTTAGATCCAGACTGCCACTTCCCTAAACTGCCCAATTGAAAGCTGTCTTGCTGATTGGCCAATAGCAACAGATGGTGGCTAAGTGAGAGCACTTTCTTATAGACATGTCCATGTCTGTTCATGAATATTAGTTATGAGAGCTAGATAGACTGTCTGTCTCCAGAAGCAGAACATCCCCACATATCAGAGACTGGGGATGAGAAAGGCGGGGAAGCCTCATTGCCTCTATGGCCCTCTTGTATACCTTCCAGAGATATCTGGTTGAGCACTGTAGGAAACAGAATGCTGACCCAGTTGAGCCCTTTGGTCTAATTCAGAAGTACCTTTCAGTTCCCGTGCTTCTCATTCCTAAAGATCCTAAAGAAAGCTGCTCTCATCTAACATTCTGTTCATCCTTTGACCAGCCAGTTTCCTATGGGAAACTCATAAGCAGGACATGAGTGCAACAGCACCCTCCCAATCATGTTTCCCAGTGTACAGCTTCTGATTGCAGGTGGCGCATAGCCAGCAGGACTGGTTGCTATTGATAGGCTTTGGCTCCATTAATTTATCTAATCCCCTTTAAATGCCATCCAAATTGGTAAGCACCACTGCATCTTCTGGGTCACCCCCTGTTTTCTGAACTGAACAGTTAACTATACTGGCTTTGCCAGTATGTGAGGAACCAAAATACACACAGTAGAATATATGTTGTACATTGATCAGAACTCATAGTGTACACATAATTTTCTTACGTGGAAGCAATGCTTATGCAAGGAGGGACACAACATCTCTGCATCACCAGTCTTTAAAGTCAAATCACTGCTTTACCCAAATTTTTTGATGTGGAATTTGATAAAAGGAAGCAGGATGAAAACAGTACTTCATCCAGCTTTTACATTGTTTGGAAGGAAAAATACGTGTTTTTAAAATATTTCATACATAATGCAATGTATTACACCTTGCTGAAGCTAGCAGTGAAAGCAGTGAAATCCGTCTGGTATTTCTCCAAGGCAGAAAGTTTAAGAATGTAAAACAAAGAGGGTGAGAATCTTCTGGTAGTCCAATGATAAAAGTGATATGTTAATTCCAAATCTAATTCAAATGGATTCCAAATGTGAAGGCACAGCTTATGAATCTTACGGAATGGTAAAAGAACTAGAAGCTTACTCTTTATTCTCACTCTCCCTCCCTCTTGTTCTTTGTTCTCATCAATAATAGTCCTCAGCTCAGCTGCTCCCTCCAGAGCAAAGCTCTGTTCCTCCAGACTAATGGAGTGTAGAAGTTAGGTACAGAGGTTGCCATATACCCCAAGAGGCATGGCCAGTGCTCATGAATGCATGAGTTATGGAGCAGAACTTCTAGAGGGCGCCTAGGAAAAAGGGCTACACCTCTCCTTTTATCAAGGACTCTCAAGAACAGCAGTGGTATTTTCAAATGCCTGTTCATTACATTACAGAGTGAGGGCTCAGCCCACTTGCCTAATTTAACTGGGGTTCTAGAATTTCTTGGCTGGCGTCCTCTTCCACTGTTCATAGTGAAATGACTTCTTTTAAGTCGCAGACTTTTCCCTAGGATGCAACACAATGTTGTGTTTGAAGGGGAAGTGGATGCCTTTGTCATGGCTGCCACAAAACCACACAGAGAACTTTGATCATGTAACAACATTAAGACTTGAAAGTCCTTGAAAGCTTCCCCTCTGAGCAACAGCAGGTGTACATCTTAGGAGGTTTTGGTTCTCACTGTGGGTCATCAAAGAGCTACATCAGTACCTATGGCACAGCAGGGTCACACAAGATCTTTCAGTACTGTAGCATCCTGCTATTGCTGAAAAGCGTGGCTAGAGAAGGAATCTGGATTTCCTCCTCTTCTTTCACCAGTGCCTACACAAGGTAATAGTGATCTGAGGTTGCTGTGCCAATCAAAACACAGCTGCAGTAAACAACAATGAAAAAATAAATAAATTACTAACATATCAAGGCAAAATTACATGATGACGTGATTTGGTGTAGCTGACCCAACAAAGTTTCCAGTTTGCTTGTTTTCATTGGGATAGCAATATTAGTCTGAGGTTACAATATTTGAGAAAATAAATATTTTTAAAATCTGTGATGCTGGTAAAGCATCCAGGATGCTGTGGTGTCAGTGGATTTGGACTGTGCACTTGGCTTAGAGACTTTTAAAGATGTGTTTGCAGCATCTCTTCAGAGTGTGAGGAATTATCAGCAGAAGCCATTATTTTCTATAGCAAAAGGCATGGAAAAAGTCTACATCAGTCAGAAAGACAACTTTCTTTGAATAAAAAGCTCTCTGTTGTTTGTACCTTATCTGTAGGGAGGATGGGACCCAAAATCCCAGGGCATGATCCTTTTCCACTTTGTAACTCTCACAAATTGACTGAATTGGAGTGAGAATGCTACATGGGGATTTCTTATGCTCCAAATGGCCCTGACACAGCACCTACAAAACTGTTTCTGTTTATGTGCTGACCAGAGCAGGGCAAAAGTTTGATACTTTCAGAATTCTCTCCACATGGTTGCTTTGCTCTTATATGAGGAAAGAAGGATCACAGAAGAATTTTACTGTCAGGATCTGAAACTAGGTGCAGTTTACCCTGGAAATACCTGCAGGACCAGGAGCGTTTCTGATTCCAGTCTTCACTTGCTCTTGGCTGGTGCATGCTCTTGTCTCTGCCCTGCCAGGTACCTGATCCTTGCTATGGTTCATAGCTGTGCCTTGTCAGTATTGGATCCTTGTTTGCCTGGACCTTTGCCACTGATTCTGCCACACTTTGCTGGTAATGACCCTTGCCTGACTCTGACTTTGTTTCTGGACCTTCCTGGCCATGTTGGTATCTGACAACACCCATTCCTGGCTCTGCTTTTGCCTTTGGACTTGCCATGCCTCGCTGGAAATCCATTCCTGCTCCCGATTCTGCCTTTGGTTCTGGAACTGTCAAGCCTTTATAGGTATCTAGCTCTCGCTTGTTCCTGACTCTTGTCTTTGATGCTGGTCCTGCTATGCTCTGATGGTATCTGATCCTTGCTTGCCTTTTCCTCTGGCCCTGCTCCATCACTCCTGGTTTCAGTGCTCTGACCACAGGCACTTGCTTCCTCTGTCCTGGACCTGACAGTTCCTTAGTAATTACCTCATTCTCAATTAGGATTATGGATATGCAGTCACTGCAACCATAGCAAAATAAACAGTGAGCATCGATTGTTGCTGAACTACTTAATGCACATTGTGGTTCATGACGCAAGTGATTGCATTGCTGGTTGATGGAATCCAGTAGGTCAAATGACCCCAGCAGGTTTATACTAAATCCAAGAAATCTATTTTCTTTTAAAGATTCAGATCCTATAAAACTCATTTTGGGCCTGCATGGATTTGCTAAACCTCCCACATGTAGGATCTGATGACATTTTCATCAAATTAGACTGCATTACTTCAACTGGCTGCTGTGAGAACATTCAACCCTTCATCTCCCAAAAGCCTTCAGAAATTATTCAGCCAGCCAGCTAGGAATTGGCTGAAGAGGCTCACCTTGGAAGAAATTATTCAAGTAGCTAGGGACTGACTAAGGAGGCTCTGCTCTTATTTGGTAAAGTCTTGTGTGTCTAAGTCAAGACGAGCTCGTTCTGGTCCTGGTCCTCATTTTGTTTTTTTGTGCCTTCATGCCTCCAGGCTTATGAGTCTATGGACTCTGGAATGGGCCCTGTACTTCTAAAAAAAATTGTCCTTGGGTAATGTGTAGAGCAGGTTTAGGACTCTTTATTTTATTTTTTGCCTGAAATATTTTTTCCAATGTGAGGACAGCGTCTTTCTGTCCATGTGGTGAGCTGAGATACAGAAGCTAATTTGGGACTGCATGCAATCTGATTAAAGTGGGTTTTGGAAGTTAACCCTTGAAAATTTAACACAGAATTTTATGTCAGGTCTGGTGCAAAAGCAGGTGCTCAAGGCTGATTCTACTCAGACTGCCCAGGCAAGTGCAGCAGCATGTATGGATTTAATTTCCACTGTGTGGGACATGGGATACGATTCTGCAGAAATTGACAGTAAGGAAGAACTGGCCTGTGTTTGGGTAGACATTGCTCAGAGAGTTAAGGACAGGGCAAATTAATGTGACAGGAGGAGTGGCTGCAGTTCTGAGACTTGCCATGGCAGATAAGGGAGGGCAGGAGTGACCTGGTGGACTGAGATAATGAGGGCTTCACCAGCTGGAAGGATGAAGTGCACAAGCATCCTGATACCAGATGCAGCTGGAAATTTTGGAAGGTCAAAGGGGAGCCTGGTAGGCACACTTTGGCTGGATACGCCAGAAAACTTTTTCCCGTCAACAAGCCATTGCTGGTGACCAATGTGGTACTGCTGATGGGGATTTGTTACCAGGGAGGTACCACACTTCTTCCATTTGCCCTGGGTCTCAAAAGAGTGGCTAGCAGCGAGATTGAGGAATTTGCCAGGAGAAAGTGTGGAAGCTGGCCCATCTGACTTGTGGTACAGAGCATCAGGGAAGAGAAAAAGAGGCAGCTTCATGAACAACTTTCACACAGCAGCTGGTCAAATGTTTTTACTATAAGGAACCAGGGCATATGAGGCACAAATGCCCTGAACTTGCTAAGATGGAGTTAAGAAAGACTATAGAGGATGTAGTCAGACCCCAGTCTCCAGCCCTGAAGCCTCTAACAGACATGTCAGCAGTGAATTCGCCAGGACAGATTAAATTTATCCCACACTGTCATGTATATCCAAAGTACCCATTCAGATTCATACACAAAATGTTATGGAGATGTTCTATAAATGATTTTATAAATGAGGGCACAAATGAGAAGGTATAGCCTATACCCCATGAGACTATGAGTTGACATGTGCGGAATCATGTGCTTGAAAGATTCCCCTATTTGAGAATCAGATCTTATAGTCAAGAGCTTGTCTGCTCAGGCATTAGGCTCCATGTCACGTGCAAAAAGAAAATTCAGAAAGTTGGTAGTGAATGGGGGATTTTCCCAGTCCGCAGAGTGACTTGCTACCTATGAACGAGGAAGTGCCACTTACAGGTGCAGCTGCCAGTGCCGCCCTATTGTGTTTCTTTCCCACCCAACTCTTGGGTCAGCTCCTTGGAATATAGAATGGCTGCTTTTACCAACCTATTCAATCATGTCTGTGTACACTGTAAATATGCGTGTCAAAGGCACAGATACCATGCTAGACTTTGACCACAGCATTTCATATCCCTGATTAATCACTGGAACTTAATGGGTGATTTTAGGCCAGTTGCTCTTCCTCTTAGCCCGACCAATTATACAGAAAGTTGTCTTCTTCCAGGTTAAAATATTGGCCCATCTAGCTCCATATTGTTTATGTCAAAGGTGGACAACTTGTAGCCTACCAGATGTTTTGGCATACAATCCCCATAATTCCTCACTGTTGACTGTACTAGTTAGGTTGTTGGGAGCTGTAGGTGAAATGCTTGGAGGACCAGAAGTGGTCTATATTCAATCAATCAGTCAATAAGTTGTCTATATTGACTGGCACCAGTTCTCCAGGGTTTCACATAGATGCCTTTCCAGACTAAAGATGCCATGATGATCTTATGAGAACTTCTGTATCCAAAATATGTGCTCTGCTACCAAACTAGGGCATACCCAGAGTCGTGTGGATGGGAAAGGCGGTTAGAAACATTTGGTTTCCATTTGCCAAAGGTTAATGATATAAATGAATTCATGATAATCAGCAACATTGCTGGTAAATTTGGTGAGCAGTTCATAGGATTTTAAGAGCTTTTGCTGCATGTCATATGCAAATAGAAGAAAGATCAGTATAAAATGCTTATGGCAAATGCTTATATATTTGTTTTTCCTTGTAATAAAAGGTCTGTAGTTTTATGGCTACCTCTCATATTGAACTGGCTGTTGCCTCATAGAATAGCCATATTGAAAGCTGGATAGTGAAGAAAGCTGACTAAGAAGAAAATGAGGCATTCAAAACATGGAGCTGGAGGAGAGTTTTGCAAATGCCCTGGAGCAAAAGAAAAAAATAACAAGTGGATCAATCATAGATCAAATCAGGCTAGGAGTCTCTTTTGCTGTTCTCCCCCAGTACTGTGCTCCCCCAGCAGCTGCACTCTCCCCTGGGAATACATTGCTGTCAAAGACCTTGCAATGACACCTGTTCAACTGGACAGATTTTTTCAAGAACCAATGATGTATGTTGCTTTGTTAAACTGATAACTGAGTGGAAGAGTGAAGGCAGAAGAAATGTCATATTTTCGTTACTTGGTTCCACCCGCAGGCATCTCTCCCTTCTGCAGCTTTACTCCATTTCCCAGCTCCACTTAAAAGACAGCTTATTACAACTTTCTATACCAAAGAGAAAGGAAAAGGGGCCAACTCCCTTTGTTCTCCCCCACTCCTTTGATTAAGATAAGAGACAGGACAAGAACAAAATGAGGAGCCCTGAAAGGGCTGATTCCTAGCTGCCAAAACTCATTTTCCCTAGTAAAAGGGTTGTGGGCACAGTTGCACTGTCCTAAGCAAATTGAGGCTCAAGAATGCAAAATGTGTATGAATAAAAGGGTAATTGGAGGGAACGGGTTTGAAGATCTTGACGGGTCACAAAATCTAAAGTGCTCCTTTTCCATGTCTAAAGATCCTTTATGCCTTTGGTTTCTCTCAACAGCACATATTCTGACAGCTCTCAAGGCTGTGCAAAAGTGGTGGTGGGGAAATCATTTGGAGTGTCTTCCAAGCAATGTGCAGGATTGGTGCCTGCTGTGCCTGGGACACTTGCCCAGCCAAAGACTTTTTTCTAGTGTCTCTTCCAACCTACTGGTGGGTTACTGTAGCATGCATGCACTGGGCCATGCAAAACCATGTTGACTTCAGCTGATCCAAATCCCAGTTCAGAATCTTTCTGAAAAAACTTGATGATTTACAAGAGCTGAACAGGGCTGTTGAATTCTGGACATACTGGAGGGCTTTCACTGATTGCGTTGCCATAAGTTGGAGAGGACTTGATGGCACATAACAACACCATAGCACAATCCAGTTCAGTCACACAGTACTCTAACAAATAGATTTAGAAAACAGGATAATTTAAATTCAGGATCATTTGTGATTACTAAATATTTTTATTGGTAAACTAGACATCATATTTACATTTGGGAAATAATCTGGTAGTTCTTTGGCTGTATCAAGCTGTGAAGAAAAGCAGGTTCTCTCAACCATACTTTCTACTTGTATTCATGATACCAAAGACACTCCACATTGATAAAATTGCAGTAATTCCCCTAACTAGGGGTGTCTCTGTGCAGCCCTACAGAAGAACATAAGAAAAGACATGCTGGATCACATCCAAGGTCCATCTAGTCCAGCACTCTATACCATAGTGGCAAACCAGCCAACCAGAGGATCCCTCCAGCAGGATGGGTGCCAGACCTCTTTATGCCCAAGCTCCTCAGCAACTGGTATATGCAGGCATGTGACCTCTGGTAAAAAGGTGGCACAAAACCAGCAAGGTTAGTAGCCACTGATACGCTCCTCCTTGCTCAGGAAGAAACTGCCTTGGAGGACTGAATAGTATTTGAATAATACTCCCACGTTTTCAAAACCTTTCATTATCTGTGTGCTTTGGATCTCTCCCAAGCTGTTCAGATCTGATTATAGTATGTTGGCAATTCAGGTGTGGAATTCAAATGCAAAGAGATATAGTTCCATAATCTGCAACAAGTATGTATTTACAAGCTCTTCAGAGCTGCTACTCCTGTTCCAGCTCCCACAGAACCAACTAATGCCAGCTTCCTTCCTCCTCTAACTGCCAGCATGCACCTTTTTAAACAGAATCTACTCAGCCCAGTTAGCATTTTATTATACTACAGGCTTTGGAGAGCCAACTTGTTAAAATACACATAGCAGCAACCAAACCCTGGCATCTGATCCGCCTGTGTGTCTGTGCAGGGCCAGCATCAAGAGCAAGCTTGGTTGTCCACAGCACAGCAGGGCCCCACTGGTAAGAACCCCTTTAGGTGCTCCTCCTCTTCACTGTGGGAACCTGTTTGTTTACCCAACTCCACTCTGGGCCAGGTAATGGAAACTGTGACAAGGAAGCAGTGGTGGATGCCACAGACGACTTGCTCACTGGCTGTGGGCCTGAACAAGGAATAGTGAGAAAGAGGAAGAACAACAGCAATGAGAAGACATCCACTGCCTTCTCACCTCCCTGACTGAGGAGCGGGGAGTCACTCACTCACTCTGCGGGGGAGGGGGTGTCTCACTATTTCATGTCACTTTCGTACATCCCAGTAGCAAAGCCGTCTGGGCAGTTCATAACAGTTATGAAACAAAAACAAGAAACATTAATATACAAACTATTAAAACAGTTTGGGACAGTTAACTAAGGTACCTGACATTTACCTGCCTGGCTCCATCATTATATGTTTTTCGGTGCCAGGTTAAGACCTTTTCATTTGATCAACATTTTAATAAGTTCTAATATTGTATTTTTACCATTATTTTTTACCCGCAGCCAGAGTGGGTCGATTATTTATTTATGTTTGCTGATATTTGTATTATATCTTTGTAAGCCATCCTGAGGCTTTTGCAAAGGATGGCATATAAATATCCTAAATAAATAAATAATAAATAAATTTGAAAAAACAAAACCATGGGCCATGGAATACCTGGAAGTAGAGAACAGTCTTAACCTAGTATGAGGGAAAAAATGACAACATTGGTGCCAGGTAGATCTCAATGGAGAAGGCATTCCCTAACTGGAGGGTCACGACTGAGAAGATCCTCTCCTTTGCTGGCATCCTCCAAGACTCCCTTGGAGAAGGCACTCAGAGAAGAACCTCAGGTGATGAACATGTATGGGTAGAGGCATAATGGGAGAGCTGTTCAGTCAGGTTTTGTGGTCTGAAGCTATGTAAAGCTTTATAGGTCAAAATTAGGACCCTGAATTAGAGTCAAAAATGTACAGGCAGCCAATACATGAATCCCCAGATTGTTATTATACAAGGGTTCTTCGAAAAGTTTCTGCACTTTTAAAAACCGTTAAGAATTTCAAAACCAAATCAGTTTGCTACACAGTCACCTTCCTTTGCGATGCATTTTTCCCAGCATTGTACTAACTTTTTACTGCCATCAGCAAAAAATATATAAAATATATTTATAAAATAAATATAGAAGTGCAGAAACTTTTTGAAGAGCCCTTGTATATTTAGCTTGCCTGATCCTTTTAAATTGATCCACAGGCTGCTACTTCTAAATGTCTTCAAAAGCATTTCCACATAGAGTACATTGCAGTACTCTAACTTGGAGATTACCTGAGCATAGATATGTCACCAAGATACCTGAGTGTCTGAAACAAACCTTCTGCTCCTCTAGGGGGAATACAACCCCATTCAGAGCAAATTGAATACCATCTATTTGTTCAGAAAAAACACCCACTAATGCCATCTCAGTCTTGTCTGGATCATACTTCAGAGTATTAGCTGTCATCCAGTGCACTGTTGCAGTGAAAAACTAGAAAAACACCCACAGCTTCACTAGGAGAGAATGAAAAGAAGAGCTGCATGTCTTCAGCATGCTGATAGCCATGAACTCCAAAACTGATGACCCATTCAGCTTGTTAGTTGCGAAGTCGTGTCCGACCCATCACAACCCCATGGACAACATTCCTCCAGGCCTTCCTGTCCTCCACCATCCCCCAGAGTCCACTTAAGCTCACATGAACTGCTTCCGTGACTCCATCTAGCCACCTCATCCTCTGCCCCTTCTTCTTTTGCCATCTATTGTTCCCAGCATTAGGCTCTTCTCCAGGGAGTCCTTTCTTCTCATTAGGTGGCCAAAGTATTTGAGTTTCATCTTCAGTTTCTGGCCTTCTAAAGAGCAGCCAGGGTTGATCTCCTGTAGGACTGACTGGTTTGATCACCTTCCAGTCCAAGGGACTCGCATGAGTCTTCTCCAGCACCACAATTCAAAGGCCTCAATTCTTCGGTGCTCAGCCTTCCTTACGGCCCAGCTTTCACAGCCATTTTCAAACCCATTCAGCAGCTTCACATAAATTTTAAATAGCATGAAGGAAAATGCCAGCCCATGCAAAACCTTATACTGGGGAATCAGTGGGGCTGAGCAGTATCCCTCAGGCTCGATCTTCTTCACCTAAACATCCAAGCAAGAGTGATGCCACTACAAGACAGTACCTCTGGCACCCAACTCAGACAAATGCCTCATAAGCCTACCATGGCCGATGGTATAGAAAGCCATCAAGAAATTGAGGGTCAGACTTTTCCTTTCCCCATGTAGATCTTCATACAGAGCCACCATGGGTGTTTCCATACCCAAATGCAGCCTCAACCACAAATGCAATAAATTCAGATGTTTGGTCTCATCTAGTAGTGCCCAGAGTTGGTTGCCAGCCAGCTACATAAGAACCTCTGCCAGGAAAGGGCCCAGAAAAGCCTAGAGCTGGCACTGTATACATGCATGTACATGAATAGTCCATTAGTGCTTTAAAAAAGCTGCCCTGTAGATGAACTTAACTAGCTCAGATATATAATTTAGCAAGCAAAAGCTAGGCTGCAAGTGTTATTGCTAACAATGCACAGGGATCCCTTCATGCAGAAGAGTGTCAAAGGATTGCCGTGTTTCAGTTCTAGCTCACCCACATTCAGTCTGCTCTGTTCAGCAGGTGACCTCATGCTCTCAGTAGAGGTGGTGCTTCCCTGTGTAAACACAGCAGCGTGGATTGCCTTGTTCTGATGTGGTGCCAACCTTTGCAAACTTGGATGTAGCATCTGCGCTTTTGATGATTATCCATCAAAAGGCAGACAAAATATAACACAGTTGTGAAAATATTGAAACCGCCAGCATGCCTTGCTGTGTATTTAAATGCAGATTCTCTCTTTGTCTGGGAGAACTGCTTCCGTAATAATCAGTGACATGACTTTATATGATATTGGAAGTGGCTACTACTCTATGCATGCTTTCCTTTTCCACTGCTCTTTCCCCGCAGGAATATGTATATTTAACTGTATTGTCTTGGGAAGAGTAGTTTGTTAGCTTGTCATAAAAGAAGAGTATGTGGTTAGGTAAGCAGAGAAGAGCTAAGCCTTGTAAAGCTGCTTACCTTGCATTAGAGAAGCTATAAAGTGAAGGGAAGGCTCGTTACTCCCTCTCCATAGTTATTTCAGGAATGTCATTAGAAGGTGCACTATGAATACTAGCTTCTTATTGTGTTTTGCTCCAAATTTTAGAAGAAGGTTGTAGATATAAAATGCTAAAACAAGGCCAGATGCACAACACCATCATTATACCAATTGACAAAAACACCTATAGCGGGTTAAATTTCCCATGGGCAAAAAGCAAAATGCATCAAGGCTATGGTTAACATAGAAATGCAATATTTCTATGAACTATTCATACTTGTCCTTCTGTCCTCCTAGTAAGTGGAGTTCCATCATCTATAGGAAGTGATTGGATAGCTACAGGACAGATAGCTCAGGGGTGGCTGTGCTGAAAGAGAAAAGCCACCACAATAATGCAGTTGTTGAAAACTGGTTTTTATCTTTTTCTGTTATCCTTTAGGGCTTGCTTTCACTCAGAGCTTTATTTTTTTAAAGAAAAAGATGTTTACTAAGGCAGTTGTGTTACATCAGATTGAACAAGTACATGCAAATGATGAATACTGTTTTCCTAGAGGCAAAGTTTTGCAGTTTTGAGTGTTGAGAAATACAGACCTGGATTGCACACAATGACAACCCAGAATATGGGATGTTAAATCCTGGGTTGTTGTTATGCACAAATCAGGAACTATGGTTTGATTCATGGATTGCATCAGGAGGCTTCAGAGGTAGTATCATGGTAACACCTCTTCCCACAAACATGCAAGTACTACAACACCACAAAGGCACTGGAATACAGGAAAGGAGAGTGTGGAGAAGGGAATCTAACAAACCAGGAACTGAAAACGTATGTTTTGTGTGATCATCTACTCAGATGCTGATTCCAAGCTGAAATATCATTTGAGCAAAAGTGACCCATGGACAGAATTGCTTTAATGAACCAGAAGCAAATGGATCTAGATCCCATTAGGAAGCCACTGTTAAGTCCTTCTCATTAGAAGCTCAAATAATTTATTTCAGTAACAGACATCAAACTAATTTTACTGAAATACATTGATTAATAGGAGGAAGAGCTGACCTTTTGTCTTGTAAAATAAATTCTGTCTTTGCTAGGAAAATGTTCTTTTAGAAAGTAGGAGCAACAAGTTACAAGAATCCTTTGCATATCATAAAGAAAGCAGGACTCATTTAAAAATGGTGCTGCCGGTATGTTATAAATGCACAAGGCCAGGCTGTGTTTATTTTGAATGCAATCATTTGTTGAAACAAATATTCAGAAATGTCCATGTGATCAACAAAGCTAGCGTTTGTATGATATTGAGCCATTTTATATCTTAGCAGATATTGAGAAATCCTGCCTCATCAAATTATAACCTTGGCCATGATGTAGATTCAGAGGGAGAGAAAACCCAAAGGACCCATGTTTGTTTTGTCATGTTTTCTACGTTTGGAATGAGAATTTATAATTCCCACACCTTTATTATTCATACTCCCCTTTCAGGGATACCCCTAGCAAGGCATCTCAAAATGTATTACAAAACATAAAAGCATAAAGTCATAATATATAAGCCAATGAAATCATAGAATCCTAGAAGAGTAGGGTTGGAAGGGGCCATGAAGGCCATGGCGTCCAACCCCCTGCTGTTGCAGGACACCAGTTTGCACAATCCCACTGAGATGGCTGTCCAGTTTCTTTCTGAATGTCTCTGGCGTGGGCAAATCCACCACCTCTCTAGGCAGCTGGTGCCCCTGTTGTATTGCTCTGACTGTGAAGAAACTTTTCCTGATATCGAGCCTGAATCTGGGTTGCTGCAGCTTTAACTGATTATTCCATGCGAGAAGACATCTTGACCTTCCTCCTTGTGACAGCCTTTGAGGTACTTAGGAAGTGATCCCATGTCCCCACTCAGTCATCTCTTCTCAAGGCTGAACATGCCCAGTACTCTTACTCTCTCCTCACAGGGCAAACCCTGGATAAATTTTGTTGCCTTCCTTGGACCCTTTCAAGTTTTTCTGCATCTTTCTTAAATCTTGGTGCCCAGAACTGGGTACAGTATTCCAGTTGAGGTCTGACTAGTGAGAAGTATAGGGAGATTATGATTTCTTGTGATTTTGAAGTAATACTTCTGTTAATGCATCCCAAAATAGCATTTGTCCTTTTTGCAGTTGCATGGTATTGTTGGCACATATTTCGCCTGTTGTCCACAATAACTCTGAGATCTTTTTCTTTCACAGTTCTGTTGCGCCACATATTCCCCATTTTGTACCTATGCATTTGACTTCTTTTTCCCAGTTGGAGGACTTAGCACTTGTCCTTTTTGAACCTCACTCTGTTACTTTCAGCCCAGCATTTGAGTTTATCAGGATCTCCCTGGATCTTCATTCCACCTTCATTCCATTCACTATTCCACCCAGTTTTGTATCAACTGCAAGTTTTGTTATCTTTCCTTGTACTTCCCCATCTAAACCATTAATTAAGATGTTGAAGAGCACTGGGCCCAGGACTGAATCCTGCATCACTCCTCTAGTTACCTTCCTCCAGTTTAAGAAGGTGCCATGAATGAGTACTCTTTGTGTCCAATTTAGCAGCCAATTTTGGATCGACCTAATAGTTTTTCTATTTAGTCCACTTTTTGCTAATTGGCTTATCAAAATGTCATGGGACACTATGTCAAAAGCTTTGTTAAAGTCCAGGCAGATCATGTCCACAGTGTTCTCCCTGTCCATTAGGGAGGTTACCCAATCAAAAAATGAGATTAAATTAGTCTGACAGAATTTTTGATAAATCCATGTTGGCTTCTATTAATCACTGCATTTTCTTCAAGATGCTTGCAGAATGATTTTTTAATATTTTTCTCCAGAATTGTACCAGGGATTGATGTCATATTGACTGGTCAGTAGTTCCCAGGTTCATCTTTTCTCCCTTTTTGAGGACAGGGACAATGTTAGCCCTTCTCCAGCTGTTGACACTTATCCTGTTTTCCAAGGTTTATTGAAGAAATACCCAGTGTTTCTGAGAGTACATTGGCTTTTTGCATTTCTGGAGTTTATTTATCTGTCCACTGAGCAAATGTGCAGATTCCTACTCCAGCATCTCACAAAGAAGCATAGGTTGCCTGTACTTTCCCTCATACCACTTCAGTGCTATAGTTGAAGCTGGCCTCTATTATTCTTGCTTTTTACAGCATTTCTGTACCATCTTTGCAGGCCTAACCAAGGTGCTTTATAAAGAGTTGAGAACATAAAAACCATTGACCAATAAAATCACTAAAACTACCAAAGTGATCCCCATTACCACAATGTTAATTTAGGTTCACTGATCCTTGTTGTGTGCTTTGAGCAGCCATAAAAAAAGAATGTTAGAGATAGTGAGCAGATGCTGAAGGCAAAAACAGATACTACTTTAAATCTAAACCAAGTGGCTATATATTTTTTCTTTGTTTTTTTCTAGAGTAGGTACAGAGGGCCTAACTGAGATCTTCAAATCTCCCTACCCCAGCACAGTAGGGTTGAGATCCAGGTTAGGGCCTGTACTTACCCCAGAGTAAAATGGAAAGAAAAGAGATTACATTGCTAGTTATGGAATTAAATTACTGTCATGTCTGGTTTTGTCCCGAGTAACAGAGAATTCCAAGACTAGCAGTCATACTTTCCAGAGAAGGTGGTATCACAGTCAGGTTCCCTTAATCAGCTCTCTATTGATTGAACTACATTAACTCTGATTGTTATTATTATTTATTATCATCATTACAATGAATTTGCATCCTGCCTCTTTTCTTCTTGTGGAGAACCCAAGGCAGCTGACATAGTTCTTCTTTGTGATCTCCGTGCACCATACATATGGACTTGTGCGCCTGTGCAAGGCCCAGACTGGGGAAACGTCAATAGCTGAGCATCCTGGATTGGGTGGGAGCCCCTCCCCTTCTGGTTTCCAGGAGGTATAGAAGAGGGCTTTTTGCCCACTCCCTCAGTTTCTTTTCAAGCGCTGTTGCATAGACTGGAAATCTCTTTATGGTCTGCTCCACCACTAAGTACTTATGTCATCTCATCTCCCTCCCTCCCTTCTCTCATGCCTTTTTCATTCCATCCCACTATCAGTTGACCCACTCTTTTCCTACTAAAAGAAAACCCTAAAAATTGAAAGATATAGTTGTACCTCTCTTCCCTATCACACTCTTCAAGTTCCTCACCACCTACCTTTTCCTTTCTCCTGCTCACACACCTGTGCAATGGTGTCAGTGACCTTTTGTAACTGTGCCTCCTGTGAGCCCTTACAGGTAGTGTATGGGGTAGGTTAGAGCAAAAATTCATGACTGGCCCATTGTCACCCAGTGAGCTGAGTGGGGACTAGAAGCCGTCTCTCCCAGGTCCCCAATCCACTATATCACACTGGCTGTATGGTTCTGACAAACATTGAAAAAGTACCCCAGCAAATTCGGTATTTGGAAGTACCGTGGTTCAGTAATAACACCAGCATGGCCATTACAAAATCAGCAACTCTTTGCACGAAATACCCTACCATGATGTAATAAAGAATAGCCTCTGTTCTGGAGTCATAGTAAAAATGAGCTTTGCCTCTTGGAGAAAGTGAAAAGGGTAAGGAGGCTGTTGATTCTGGAGTTTATGAGATAGTTTAGATTAGGACTTGCTGGCCCGGGCACAAGGGCTGTGTCACATGTCGACAATGGTGGGCGACTTGGTTCATGTGGGCCTGGTGCAATTCCCAGCAGTTCTGAACCACTGGCCATTCTGGATGGGGCTGCTGGAAGTTAAAGTCCAACACTTCAGGGGGACACTTAGGTTGGAGAAGGTTATCTTGAACTCGTGAATAAGATTCTGTTCTCTCTGCACTGCAAACGGTTTACCAGCTGCAAAGTGACTGACCACTAAGGAAGGGAATCTGTTCATCAGGACGGGAAGAGATGAGAAAGGAAATTTCTACAAGGATAGAATATAGGCATCACAGAAAGAAAACTGGGTGATGGGACTGCATCTGTGGATATTGGAGGAATACTTATTGCCACTAAATGAAGTATCTTAACATTTGGAGTACCACCAGACTTTATATTGATGGAATGTTGGGTGGAGGGAGATCATGATGATGGCTAGCTCTGTGCACAAAGAGCCTCTCAAAATTTTCCAGACTATTTATGGGCAGAGAAATTTCAGGGCAATTTAATCAAATTTCCTCAAGGGGAAGATAAATTCTCCAACAGTTTCTCACAGCAAGGGCACTCTATTGGCTGAGTTGTACCTCAACCCTTTTCTTTATTCTTTTAAGGGATTTTGTTTTGTTTTCCATTGCAAATGGCAACTGTGTTGCAGCTTTTCTACATCATTCTCCATACGTTTCATATCTCCTTTTGAATTACTTTTAGTGGTGTTTTTCAACATACCTAATCCCTGTGATCTGGCAAGTGTACGATATGTGTGTTATCTTTATATTAGACATTTCTACTTCCAAAATGCAATTTAATATAGTCAAATGCTAAGTTCTACACCTAGGAGAAAGAAACTAAAAGCATATTTACAAGACAGAGGATATCTAGAGGATAACAGTGCTACAAATGAGAAGGATCTTGCAATCACAAGCTGTATATGAATCAACATTATTAAAAAAAAGCAAGGCTATTTTGGGCTACATTAATAGAAGCATCACTTCTAAATCACATAAAGTACTAATTTTCCTTCATTCTGCACTAGCTAGACTCCATGTTGATGACTGCACCCCGTTCTGGGCATCACATTTTAAGAAAGTTACAAACTGGAAAAGTGTCAGGGGACAAATGTGATCAGAGGAAACAAAGCCATAGACAGAAAGAACTGGGCATGTTTGGCCTTGAGAAGACCAAGCAGTGATATGCTAACACTCTTTAAGCACTGGAAAAGTTGTCACTCAGAGCAGGGCCAGGATCACTTCTCAACCATCCCAGAGTGGAGGATATAGAATAATGGGCTCAAGTTACAGGAATGCTAATTCTGGCTGAATGCCAGAAAAAGCTTCCTGACTGTTTCAGCATGCGACAATGGAACCAATTACCCAGGGAGATAGTGGGGTTTCCCACACTGGAGGCATTCAAAATGTAGCTGAACTGCCATCTGTTAGGGATGCGTTAACTAGGAGTCCTGCATTAAGCAGGGGGTTGGACCCAATGGCCTTATTGATCCATCCCAACTCTCCTGTTCTTTGATTCTCTTGGTTGTTCTACAGTCTCCCAGGCCACCTGTACTTCTTGAACTGACAAAGGCCCATGGGAGGAATAACTTTACATGTGTTCCCCTGGGCTTCAGTTGAACTGCAGGAAGGAATCTACAGATTGCCACGGAGAGTATTGTACAGTGAAAGACAGAACATTCACGCACACTTCCTAGCCAGCTCCTAAATAATAAAATGAACACAAGAGCCCTAAACTCAGCTTATAAGAAGTTCTCCAAACTCTCTTCTTTGAATTTGATTTCAAAAGCAAATCCTTTTCCATGACATTGATAGAAAATGATCAAAATATGTGGGAGAATTGTATGGCTCTGAACTTATTATTGCATGAAGAGCATATTTTTCACATAATTTAGCAGTTTGAAATGTTCTCTCAAGTGCCTATTTCTATTCCAGTATGAAGGAAAATTCATTTATGATAAAATAAATCTATCACAATCATTCTTCATCTGATTTGTAGCTTGGTAAATAGTTTCTGATGCAGGATCTTTAATAACCTGAAAATAAAACTCACTGGAGCACCATGATGGATGAACTATGTATGCACAAACTTTTTTACATCCCCACAATTTCAATATATACACAAGCAGGAAAATCCCTTAAGTAGGATTGCTCTCTTCCGAGGTTGATATAAAAGGAAACTGAATAGTAGCTGGTTTAAACCCAGACACCAAGACATTCTTGGCAGTTGGCCTATAGGTAAAAAGAGCTGGGTTGGTGTGATTTTTCAAGGAACACAATGAACATTTGTCTTCCCTAAGAGGAAACTCAATACTTTGGAGATATCCCTTGGCACTGCTCACATAGCTCTATAATACTTGCTGTGTGCTTTAACCAGAATTGCATTGGAAATTCATGGCTCACTCTTTAGATTTCTCAAGCATTTTAAGTTGCCGGACCTGCAGTGCCTGTAATATAATATCCTTTGAGATATGGAAATAAACATGTCATAACATATGAAAAGATGCACTGATAAAAATAGGGGCAGAGGCAAACATAACAAACAGGATTTCATCACTTTTTAACTTTTGACAGGGATAACTGCTTCTGATCTTGAGTCCTGCTACTAATAAATCAATTCAGACTAGGACTATTACCTGACCAGGGTAATTAGGGTGTCTTGTTGCCTTCAAATGAGCCACCCAGAGCAAATTGGCTTCGGGTCACATGGCACAGCAACTCCTTGTGGGTAGTAACACACCATGGGTTGTCATTTCAAACCAAGTCTTTGAGTCAGTTCATTTACAAATTAATTACTCTTGCATGTCCATAAATCCCAGATTGGGTTTTAACTGTTTCTTTTTTGCTTTCGCAGGCAGCTCTTCCTGAACTTTTTTGAGTACACTGTGAGTGTATAACTCTGCTTAGATGTTGATTGCTCTTCTTTTTATCTGAAGACTCCCCAGAATTTCCCAGCATATCTTCTTGCCTCTTTCTATCTCCTTCCCCCCTCATCCACCCACCCCACACCCTGTAGGCTCAGTGCTGATCGGAGGCTCATACCTACTGTTTCTATTGCTAAATAGTGATCCCTTAGCTTCATGAATCACTATTTTAAGTTATAATGGCAGGCATAGGTTCCAGGCCCATAGAATAGGGAGCATGAGTTATGAAAAAGGCATAACTGTATCTCAGCCAGACCCTTGGGACAGTCACAGCACTGTCTCACTATAGCAGGATACAATGCAAAGTGAGTAATTGCTGTCTTGCATGGCCAATTTGTAAAAGCAGGGTCCAGGAACGAACATGCTAAACATCTAGGTCTCTGAAGCACTATAATTGTATTACTGCTCCTCTATGGCTATGGAAAAAGGATAACCCTGTTAAGCAGGGAAGAGGGGCATTAACTCCCGCACAGTCTATTCTTATCCACTGCTATCCTGTCATATTTTGATACCTAATTGCACCTGCACTAGAATTTCTGCATGACACAGGCCATAAACCAAGGGTGTGCAAACTTTTTCACCAGGGGGCCAGCTGAAAGGTGCCAGTGCTGGGCACGGGCTGGAAAGGTGGTGCTGGCAGTGCACGTGGGCCGGCCAGGGCAGCGCCTGCAGGCATGCGCACTGAGGCAGGGGCGGGGCGCGCGGGTGCGTGCTGCAAGGGGAGGCGAGGCGAGGCGAGGCATGGGCGGGTGGGTGGGCGTGCATGCGGCGAGGCGAGGCAGGGGCAGGGGCAGGCACTCACAAGGCAGTGGCTTGCTTGCTTGGAGATCATTTTCTCCAAGTGAGCAAACTGCTGCCTCCTGCATGTGGGGCGAGGTGGGCCGCGGCGGGCGGGCATGTGGGCGTGCACATGCAGCGGGTCCAAATGGGCATGGCGGGCCGGATAAATGGGCATGGTGGGCCATATCCGGCCGCCAAGCCCTAGCTTGAGGACCCATGCCATAAACACTTCAATTTACATTTTTGGGTGTCAACCATGGGTATCTTACATTTTTCAGAAGTATTCTTAGCACTAAAATGCCATTTTCAAGTTGTATGTCTTGAGCCTTATGCTTCTTTATCTAGACAACCAAGAAGATTGTCTTTCTACTTGTGTAAACAGAAAGTGGATCTTATCCTTCACAGCAATAGAGTTTGGAAAACGGGATGAGGAGGACAGAGCCTTGCCCTGGAAGATTAACCACACCTGGCAGTGTGGTTTGAGGCACAAACAAGATACTGTGTAACTTGGCTGCAGTGGTTTCCTCTCTGCCTAGAATGCCCCCAAAAGCCTTTCTCCATGGTGGCTATTATGACCTTGGAGAGAGATGCACCAGGTGTGGGTCTTTTTGTACCAGCTGTGAAGTGGGGAAAAGAACCTGAGGGGCCAAAGGATTGTTCTGTAAGGAAGGAAAGAGGGAACAGAAACTTTTGATTGTTAATGATACAGGTTCTTTATCTGTATCACTACAGATACAGGTGAGGGACCACCTGCTTCAGCAGAAGTTTGGACATTGTGGACCATTCTTCCACATACAATTCCAACATGGTGCAGACGATCATCTATGAAATGTTTTGGTTTGGGCTGTCATATAACTTGATCCTTGTCACTACAATAGCTACAATATCTTCAAGACACGTAATTAGAGATAGCATTTGAGAAATGAACCATGTTCTCATGTTATTTGTTTTGAAACTAAGATGATTCTTTTAGCCTCATGTAAAAAGTGTTGCAACTCTATACCACATAAAAAGTATGTCCCTGAAGCTTTTTTCCTGATTTGTGTGTTTAGCTCCACAAGGTACAGATTACAGAAATATTTTCCTGTTCAGTCAGAGAATTATATACTAATAGCACTAGCCAAAAGAGGTGATTTAATACACAATTTTTCTGGCCCCAAGTGGCACATTGGGTAACAAATGCACACACACACAGAAGGAAAATCCCAGGAAGTGTTGCCATGGGATGTGGGGAGAGATAGAAATGACTTGGTGGGATGCAAATTTTTCACTTTTGGGACATCTATCCCAGCTTCACAGTGACCACCAAAACTGGATTGCATTAGAACAGTTTGCATTCCTCCCTTTAAAATAGAAGTGACATCATTTCACTATCTTTGTTTGCATACAGTTAACTGGGCAACTGCTTAAACATGGTTATTAACAGTCAGAAATGACACACAGCATAATTAAACCATGGATTTGAACTGCCTCTTTAAAAAGTAACCATAGTTCTGAGTCACCTTTTTCATTTCCTAACAAGTTTTCAGTTGTTTCCCATAGATGCACAATGGGCATATGTTCATCATCAGCTACAAGGAAATGAAATGTCTCTTGAATGTAGAAGGGAGGCAATGAGAGAAGAAAAATGTCCTCTACAAATAATTAAACAGGGAGGGGAAGGTATAATGAAAAGACATTCCTTTCAAAGGCTCAAACTGAAAATCAATAAATCCTAGCTAATATATCAGTATGTATTTAATATGTTCTACCCAGTCTGAGCCATGCAGGATCAGACCAAATATCTATCAAGTCCAGATTCTGTTCATCCAGTTGCCAATCAGATGCCCACATCAGAACATGAATGCAAACGTTCCCACCTGCCCATGTCTGCCAGCAGCTGGTGTATATCAGCATACCGCCTCTGAGAATGAAGATAACCTAGGATAGGTAGCCAATGACAGCCTTCCCCTCCATGAATTTGTCGAATCCCTTTTGTCTAACCATCATCCATTGTAGCTGACAATACAGTAGTTTCAACATTCCAAACAAGAGCAATACAAATGCAATCTTCTATTACAAGAAGATGTAATAGACTGGAACAGATACACATCTAGAAATATTACACTGCTAGAAATCAGCCAAGATGTGGTGCAGCTGTGCTGTGGATAGACCAATGCTACCAGGCTTCTCTAAAACTGGTGAAAGTCTTACATGTGAGCAGGAGAGGAGCAAAAATATTAGTTCTGCCTCTAATCCTTTGGCTGAACAGGTGTTAGGTCCCATTGCTGCTTTTTGCATTGCCCTTTTCCACAGCTTCTTCAAAAGTTATGCCTAAGCACATTGCCAAGGGTTTTCATTTCAAGGCTTATCTTACAGCCATTAATATCTTATTTCCACAGTGTGCAGACATTTCCATTTTCTCTAGCCCAGGCCCGCACAGTTTTGGTGACCCACCAAGTCAAAGAAAGTTCCCCAGGCATGTATTCTGGCCTGGCAGATTTTGACAAAATAATAAGTTTTTGCTCGGGCTCTTGGTGAAGCCTAGTACATAAAATGATGAGGGTATATCCAGTTTTGCTAGTCTGTCAGAAACCATAGAGGGTCCATCTGCTTGACTTCTTGGCCATTCGTCTTTGTTGTTTAATATCAGGGATTGGCTACAGGAGATTCTATTTCTGAGAATGGCTGTTAATCCAAGGCCAAGCATACCTTCTCAAATGAAGGAATGCCTGCTTTTTTGTTGAACACAAAAGATTGCACTGGAATATTGTGCATTTATTTATTAATGTTCTTATCCCAGTCAATTACAACCACCTTCCCCAAGCAACAGGCCAAGTCAAACATCATTGTGGACTTAAGTTGATTTGTCTTAGAAGCAGCCAGATGTAAGGCTACAAGTCTGCAAAGTATATTATCTCCTTCCTAGCTAATTCCTAGCTGAGGTGTGGATTAGTGTAGTTCCCTCTTGTACTGAAACTTGCATTTCCCTCTAGCTTTTATGGAACTGCAGTTTTTGTTCTGGCACCATAGCTTGCATTTGCTGAAATGATGTTGCAGCAATAGATGGGGCAGAACTTTTATAGGAAAAAGTATTGTTTCCGATGCGAGTGTCAAGGAAAGGAAAGGTTAAATTGTTGTAGCATCTGTTGGTCTGAGGCTGAAAAACTATGCTACTGTTGGCATGTGGAGTTGGGTGTCAGTGGGGATGAAATTAATTAAAAATAGAACAGGTTTATTTCCCCTTGATAGGAAAATATACAGTATTTAAATAAACTGTGTTATTCAGAAAGCACATGTGAACTGGGATGAAGCTGGAGCCAACCCCCTCCCCCCCATGAAGTGAAGACAGTGAATGGAAAATTCACATAGTAACTCCATGGCTTTCCCCTATGGGTAGTTTAGTTTAGCTTTTGTTTTTTGGCAATATTCCCAATAGACAAAGAGGAGACAATGATCCAGTATGCACATCACATCAACCCAGGTATTGTGTGAGTGGAACTAAATAATGTATCCCTGGATTGTTTTCTCTGACATCCAATTCCTGAACTGTAGTCTGTTGGGGAAGAGACAACCCATAGTTAAAACTGATGGTTTGTTGTTAGGTTCCAACTCCAAGTTATATCTCCATCAGCAGCCCACAGTTCTGGAAGTAGGATTTCAGTGGGTACAGGGAACTGCTGAAGGAAAGCTATTCACAGAAAGAAAGGATCCAAACCATTTTTAATTAGGGAAATTAAGTCTTTCTAGGGGAAAATGAAGAAAGCCAAGATTCTGTGTTTCATGATATGAACATGATCCATGAGCCTTAGGCCAGGTCTTTGACACCAGCAATATAACACAATATCTCTAAAGCCATCCCTGCCCTATTTCCATCCAGAGCACCATACAAAAAACTTAATGCAAAATGGGTGTCCTTGGCACTTCAGCAAATGAGAGGCTGAAATGCTGGAGGGTTGCCTTAAGGTTATGCATATTTGTCTGTGCTATTAAATACACACTTTGCTTTAGCATGTTGAGAAATGCATTAATGAAGGCACTTACATTAATGAAGACATAAAAGAACTTTCAGCAGTACTGGAAATAATGTAATCAATAATATCATAACCCATCCCACTGCTTACATAACTTATTGGTGAAGCAAGGATATTTTACTGATCTCCTAGCAATAATGACTTACACAGACAATGCAGACATGCAGGCAACATAGATAATTTGTGACCTTTAACAGTCAGGAAAAGGAGCTAATTAAAAAGTTGTTAAATGACCTAATATATATTAATATAGTTGCTGGCCTACTTAAGTTGCTTGAAAGCAAGGAAACTCAGAAATAATCTGAGTGCCATTTTTGTTAAATAAGTGCATTTTCTTACAGTGGAATCATGAGCTTATCCAGTCTATGATCCTAAACAGACATAAACTGGGGGAGAGAGAAAACAAAAGTTTGTGTGCATTTCTCTTGTTAGTTAACTTCACAGAGGTGAGGCGTAAAAGATCTCACACCAAAGAATTTGGGTCTACCCCACTGAGTTTCTATTTGTAAGTGATCAACTTTGACAACTGGCCCCAGAGAGTGTCATATGCTGAATGGCTGCAAACAGATCTGTACATTTGCACTGGCCAATGGTGGGGTGCGTGTGGACATGTGCTAGAGACCACTCACCATCATGGCAGCTGCCTCCTTCTCTGCAGAGACCAGCATTCTTGTGATGCTGAAAGATAGACCTACGGAGAGAGTGTTGTGTGGGAGGGACCTGTTTGGCTACAATCCAAAGAGAAAGCAGGCAGGCTGACAGCTCAGAAACCTATCCTTTCTTGCCCACCCCATTCCACTGTACACAGCTGGTGGAATGACTGGGCAACTGCCAAGGGCCCATGACCCAGTAGGGCCCACCCACAAGGGCCCTCTGGAGTAGTTCTTTGCCATTGCAACCTGCCCTTCACACACTGAACTGCTTGTTCAGTGGTTCTTTCCTGTCATTCGAGTAAGTGGTAGCAAAGATAAGAAAGAGCACGAGGCTGCAGCTGGTGACAGTGGTGGTGTGGACGTGGGAGGCTGCCCCTGATGGCAGCTTGCCCAAAAGCTCTTTGAAACCTGGAGATGGTGCTGCCCCTGGTCTTTACCTGGGTAGGGATATCAGCTTTCACATAGTTTCTTTTTGTGTGAGGAGAAAAAGAAGGACATAGTCACTTAAGGTTATGGAAATGGTATGATACTTTTGAATGTGACGTATTGACAAGACGATATGTGAGGGGGGCTGAACAGTTTTCAAGCAAAACAAAACAAAACAAACAAACAACACAAAAACCTAAAACAACAAAAAGAGCAAAGGATACAAAACAAAGGAAAAGTGGGTCAGGCTGAGAACTCCCCCCCCCCCCATTGTCAAGTCCACTGCAAACCACAAAAAGCCTGATAGCACTTTCTTTGTGGTGACTGTCAAGGCTTTGCCGTCTGCTTGGCTTGGCTTCTTTCTTGTGTTGGTTGCACCAGTAAGCTTATGAGTGTTGGCCTCAAGCCTGTCAGGTTGCAGTACTGCCTGCCGTTCTACTCTTCTCTCCCTCTAAGGAAACAGAGGGAGGAAAACACTCCCAGTCTAAGTCCTCCATAATGCCACACTTATGAGGACCAACTGCGATCTACTCAGTGACAAGAGATATTCATAACATGAGCAGATTTTATTGCTTCACATTTTCAAGACTAGGCTGTGACAGTAAAATTGCATCTTCATGCTAAGTGCTGGTGTGTCTGGGCAGATGATAGCCCTCCAGATGCATTGGACTTCAGAAGCCCTGCCTGCATGGCCAATGGTTAAGAGGTGACATTCAAAGCATATTGGAAGTCAACTTTCTGCCTATTCATGGCCTAAATAATTAGGATCAAGAATTTCAGGATCAAGACTGAAAAAAGACTTTGTTTTCTGGCGGTGCAGAGGAAACGAAATGTAGACCTTGTATCTTTCCCCATCCCAATAGCAAAAAAGTGGTCGAAGGACGGGAGCAAGGGAAAGAAATTAAGCATATCCTGTGAATACAGTTCTGTTTTCATGAACTAGATGAAAAAGAGAAACACTGTTTTTTTAAAAAAAAACTTTCTCCCAGCAATATGTCTAGTATGACCTTTTTCTAGACAGTTCTAGACATAAAAACTGAAAGGTTTTAGGTAAAGACATTGTTTGGGTTTTGAGAGGTTGAATGGGGATTTGCATGCCATCAAAAGTATGTATTCTATAGCATTTTAAAAGCTCTGATTATTTTTTCTTACACTTGAGGCAATGAATGTCTGTGAGCTCCTTGAGCAGGAAAAATGTCCAAAAGACAAGAACATAGCCTATTTGATATGGATTAATTTCTGAATAAGTGTATGAGAGTCAATTTTGTGTGAAATCATGCTTAGTCACTCATATGGAAGTATTCCTCTGTCCATGGAGCAGGTATAGGTGTTTTTTTGCTGGAAAGCTGTGGCCTTTTCCACATGTTCTCTTCTATATAAGTATTAAACAAGTCCTGGTGTGGGGAAAGGAGGGGAGGATGTTAAGAAATGCAGTTCTGACAATTTAAAAAGATACTGGCAAACATGGAATCCAAGTATCACTCTAGTTGGGGTCAGACAAGACAAATGCCACACCTGCTTCATGACCCACCATGGTTTATCATGTGTGAAACTAGTCACTAACAAAAGTGACTGGATGCAGGCAACACTCAAGGTTTGAATATGGATATGGGTTGAATGTGGGTGGTCATTGAACTGTGGTATATTGTGCTGTCTGAACTGAGTCGAGAGTCAAGATCATGCTATGGTGAGCAACCCACAAACAACCCAATTCAACTGAAAACTACGGGTTCTCTTCGTGGGTTGCTTGTGGCTAACCAGCCATGACAAAATAAGACATTATCTTATTTTAATTGTGCTTGTTGTTAACCATCCTGAAACGTCAGTAATGGGATGGTATATAAATGCTTTAAATAAATATAAATAAATAAATTGTTAGACCCTGTTTTAGACCCAAGAAACAACTTGCTGCTCTTCCCAAATGGGTCCTGGGTGACCAGCAGTGACAGCCGCCCAAAAGGTTTCCAGGTGACTCTTGTGGGCAACTGGCACTGGACTTCCCCATCCCCACTGTGATCACAAGCAAGTTCAGACTTGCCCTGGCATTTTCACATGTAAACATTTCCCCCTTCCAATTCTGAAATCTGGCTGTCAAACTGGCTTTTGCAATCCCCCTTTTGACAGCCCCTTCAAAGTGCCCCAGAGGCACTTGGGCAGGGGCTGCCCATGGTTATCAAGCTATTTTTTTTAATAGCCGTTTTCCCCAAACATTTACAGAGAAACATATCCTGGCTCTTGTCAGCATCAGACACTCAGAGATGCATGAATGGGAAGCCTTTGGTGGGCAATGTGTACAAGGGTGCCTGCTCGCTAGTCCAGAAGGTGCTGATCCGGGGCATTG
This sequence comes from Varanus komodoensis, assembly GCF_004798865.1. Classification (NCBI taxonomy): domain Eukaryota; kingdom Metazoa; phylum Chordata; class Lepidosauria; order Squamata; family Varanidae; genus Varanus; species Varanus komodoensis. The sequence goes on along the minus strand of NW_025335568.1, from coordinate 23,469,230 downwards.
CCCCACAGCGGGCAAGCTTATTTTCCCTTTGGTTATGTTAGGCTATTTTTTCCTTTGCTGACCTCAGGCAGATGCAAAAGTATGACACATTTCATTTTACGAGAGTAATTACCTTTGTCAACTGTCAAAGGTAAAGTTCCACTTTCAAGTAGGATTTAGAAAAGTTTTTTAATTCAGGAAAATATTCAGGAATATATGTACACACACACACACACACACACACACACCTGTATCCTTCCCTCCCTTCCCCCATTAAATCCTTTCTAAATGATTGCTTCGCGTGATGCACAAGTGTGCTATGTGTGGGTCCAGGCTCTAGACCTGCTCTCTCCTAGTGCAGAATCCGGGGTCTTGCATTAAATAACGCTGCTTTGAAGACATATAACTAGAACTTCCATAGTGTGATTTGCCAGATAAAATACTGTTTGCCTCTAGTTTATGTCTAGTTTGAGGGCACAGTAAGCTAGAATATATATTTTTATTCTTTCATTTGAATTGCAATCATTTTCCCATTAAGTTACTCTAAATCCTTGTACAAAACTATTTTGTTTCTGTTTGTTTTATTTTGTTTTTTGTTTTATTGGGGTTTGCTGCACTGTCCATTACTCAGCTATCTAGGAAGTTCTCTTCTAGCCTAGCTGTAGGAACAAATTATAACATTATCAGTAGTTTCTGGAAGGAATTGGAATACTTAGAATGGATCCTAGATGGCTGACCAAGATCTTAATGACTACTTGTTGACTGATGATGCTGTGCCGCATTCTCCAGATGAGCAGTGCTAACTGAGGTTGACGAAGACTAAAACAGAGATTGTTTCCTTCTCAGATTTACTAGTCCTGATGTCGGCATGCTATCTGGTATCAGAGGTATTTTGCTTATGTCCACCAGTTGCTGGGAGACATGGAGAGCAGGATGCTGCTGTCCTCATGTCCTGCTGGTGTGTTTGCCATGGGCATCCCATTATCCCCTCTGCGAACAGAATGATGGACTTTGGTCAGATCCAGCAGGGCTATTCTTACATTCTTATGTAGCTGGGCCATTGTTTTTGACATGAGCCAGGGCAGTAATATATGTGAAACTGCTTTCATGTATACAGTATGAATTTACCTTAACTGTATTGAATAGGTCCAGATTGAATGCATTTCTGTGACAAAACATCTCTGTATATGTACATGGGAAACTGGTTGTAGACAGGTAAACGGATGACTGAATGTCATTTAGTGACTGTAGTTTGTTTTTCTGTTATAGGAAAAAATCTTTCCTGTTTTCTGCTCTATATGCTGCCTTTATATTTGGTGGTCGACATCTAATGAATAAAAGAGCAAAATTTGAACTGAGGAAGCCACTAGTACTGTGGTCCCTGAGCCTTGCACTCTTCAGGTAAGCAATCATTTAAAAGGAATTTTCCTAATTTGTTTTATTTATTCATATGTTAAGATAAACATGAGAAATTTCATTCTGTCATGGACATCCTTTCTGGTTTCTGGTTCTTTATGTCATTCTTGCAGTTTTTTCCTAATGTTTTACAAGGATCATGGCAGGAGGGAAGACATTAATCCCCAAGTATTTCTTAAATTTTGTATGTATCAGCCATTCCCATACACTCTGGACCGTTTACAACAAATTAAAACCAACAGTGATAAAAATTGACTAAGACAACATATTAAAACTGACATGAGAACTAATCTGGGAATGCATGTGGGAAGAGATACATCCTAAACTCCCTCTTAAGGGTGGCAATTTGGGAATTCAAACACATCTTTCCTGGTAGACCATTCCACAGTGTAGGGAGAAACTGAAAGTGTTCTCTGTGTTGTTAACACTGATCACACAGAAGCGGGCTTCAGGAGTTTATCTCCAGAGGACCTTAGCTGGTGAGGTGGAATCTATGGGCAAAGGTGCTCCAGAAGGTAAAATATGCCTGAGAAGATTACATTATGCTACCAAGCATGGCAAAACCCAACACTCAGTTGGTACCTACAATGGCTAGACTCCACTGGAGACATGCTTGCCGAAGCGCAATAGAAATGGATGAGAGATGCACAGACAGGTTTCTCATAGGGTATAAGCACCCCCATGTGGCAAGATTCCAGATGCTCAGATCCTGAAAAGGTGTGATTTCTTTACCATACCTAATAACTACTGCAGTGAAATTGCTTAACTGCTTTAGAAAACAGTTTCATTCCATCAGTTCTAACTTCGTTTGAAGCAATGCCTGCCTGTGCTCCAGCACCCCAGCAGGACTCCCTGCTATGTCTGCTCTGGGATCCCCTTTAACAGTAGGCTGAGAGACAACCATTTCAATTCTCCACAGTGCTCTTGAATGATGCTGGATGACATGGTAAGGCATTGTGGTTATTGAAACAGCAGTTCTGAGCTATCCAGCTGTGATGAGTGTGTACAACGTTAGCTTCCTACTGCTGCTGCCTGTCAGGTTAGCTCACTGAGATGAGGGAGCCCACCAGAAGATATGCCAAAGCCCTTCCCCATATTCTGCCAATAGCAATGGCTCTTTTTGGGATCCAGAGACAATAAGGGTAAATGTCAAAGCACTTAGTTGGCAGACTACAGAAAAGAGACTATAAAGATAAAGTAAGTACAAAATACAGTGTTTGCATCCTTTCTGCTATCAGAAAGCCCTCAAAGAAATGACAGCAAATGGACTCATGGCTGGCATGCAGCTGTTTCTTCAACTTGGTCTGTATTGCAGTTCTGGTGATAGGAAGATTCTCTAACCTTATATAGGTTTTTTGGTGTTCACTATGAGCACATATGATCTCATTAAACCAGACATAATTATATAACTACACAATTGCTACATAATTGGGGAAGAATCTTAAAAGATAACAGCATATACATCTTGGACACTTCTGTGCAGGGACTGACCTTGGCCGGGCCCACCTTGTGGGAAACAACAGTTTTCATATTGGCAGAGCTACTGCCCAGATCCTCCCGGTTTCCAGGCCATATCCAAGCACTGAATGATGGGCAACAGGTACTGAATGACATTCCTGGAGGTTGTCTGTCATTAGGCTACATTCAAGGCCATCTGAAAACAAAATTAGTTAACAAGCTCCACATAGGCAACTCTACACATCATGAGCTCAATGGCACTAGGCAGCAGAGGGCAAGAGATAGCAGTAGACAGCTAGTTCAGGCCCAGTGGAGAAGAACAAAGAGTAACAATAGCTGTACAGAGAAGCCTCAGACAAAAGGATGAAATGGTCATGCACCACCGTCTCCTCATGATCACAGTGATCTTTCAGGCATTAACAAAACACCCAAGAAAGCTCAAGCTGATCCTGTGTCCAGTATTTCTTGTTCTCTTTTATCGTCTTCCTGGGATCTTTCTTACATTGGGGGGCTGTGATCTATAAGTGAGTTCTTCAGATTGGGAATGAATGAAAAACTCATTCCATTTACATTTCAATTCGTGCATCCCAGATTCACACTTCAACACTGAAACGCTTATACATCGAAACCTGTTCTTTTTCAAAGTTTCTAATGCAGTTCACAAAAAGGGGGCATGTTAAAAATGCGTATATTTGTCATAGTGTGTGCAGAATTTGTCTATTTGGAGAAGTGCACACAAAAACAGATTATTCAATGGAAAAATCGAAATGGCAAAACACGTGCATTTGAAACTATATATGTTGAAAATGTGCATGAAAATATGAATTTCCATGAATGAATTTCCATGTGAAATAAACTGTAGAAACTGAACATAATGAAGCAGTGGAAAAATGAGTATCTGAGTGAACTATGTGACCATCCCAACTTCAGAATTTTCCTTCACACTGCTCATTTGCATTATGTTAATTTTGTTATTTGTTTTAGAGGATACATTTTTGTGGTCTTTATATGCAATTTTTATTTTGTATTATGTTTATAGAATGTCATATAATTGTGTGTTACGTCCCCAGGGGGCTGCATGGGCTTTAAACATAATATATACATATTTAAAATAAATACATGGATGAATGATCTCAGGGATATGCAAAGCTCAGGCGAGTGTATTAGCATTAGTCTTTTTAATTGGCTCTTGTCTGATCATGTTAGGGTACAGTCCAGTGGAGATCAGAGGACTGTGGGCATCCTCAGCAGATCAGGAGGGGCACGCAAGTGAAGGCTGTCTCCCTGGCTTCCCACTCTGCAAAGCAGCTGGACCTCTGGCTTCAGGTGTCTTGCTGCAGTGCTTCAGGCAGAGAGAGCAGGAAGTTAAAGCACCGGCTGGCTACCTCGTATCTTAGCAGTGCCCATCACCTTCCTCCCATTCCTGCCCCCAAAACCCCTCTTCTGAGGTCAGTCCTCCAATTTTGAAGAAGCAGCGGGCAAGGTTCTTTCTGGGTTAGCTGTGAAGGGGAGAGGGTGCACCAAGCATCGGTCACCCGTCGGAGACCAGAACTGTTTTCCAACCTCGGGAAAACAAGTGAATCCAAGGTCCAGATTTATGTATAGTCTTACTCTGGCTTTCAAAGCTTGTCCTGTTGTATTTCTGGCTACTTGGGCCATTTATCTGGGTTGTAATGCCTGCTTGTTTCTCTGATGTCCTTAGGGCTGCCTCCTGGCATAACACAGCCACCCACTCCTTCCATCCAGTCTTTACCAGCCATGTATTATGGTCACCCCATTCACTCTTGGCTATTCAGTTGCTCTTCAGTTCCCCACAGCCCGTCCTTCTATATCGGCATCCACCAGCCAGCAAGCTTTCTCCTTCTCTTCACAAGACAGATTCATTTCCTCTCTGTCAACTCTTAACTGTCAGCTGTCATTTTCCAACTGTGCTCTTCCACCTGCTCAAGAATCATGTGGCTAATGGGGCAGGCTAGAAAGTAAATAAATACATACACCTAGAGCTAATCAAAATTAAAATTACATTTTTTACACAAGCAGGCAAAGGGAAAAAAAGAATCTGCCTGACTTAAGCCCCATCTATATCTGTTCAGAGCAATCAGGTCTCCCCCTTTCGCTGGAATGTCCCCAAGCACCTACTGCTAAAACAGGCTTTCAGTGCAATAACTCAGTACGGCTCCAGCTCACACAGATGCCATATTTCTCTCACAGGCCACACTGAGTATTTATAGAACCCAACAGTAATATTTGTGACATTTCTTCACACCTAAAATAATTTTCAACATGTGAATAAATATATGCATCTCTCTTTATGCTAAAGTTTCTAATTGCTAGAATAATTGAATACCTTTCATCTCATAAGAATGTTGTGAGTATTCCAATGGACATTCTGCCTTTTTTATTACTCCTGGAATATCTGGATTAGCACAGTCATTCAGCCAATTCTGTTTAGAGCTTGGCTTTCCCACTGTGCTTCTCTCAGTAATATCACAAGACTGTGTCCCCAAAGAATTCATTAAGGGTTATTTAAATGTTACACCATGCTTATAAATTCCTCTTGGGACATTTTAATGTTCCTTAAATGGCTTCCTTAAATCCAGGGAGAGTTCTTCCCAGAAAGAGTTTAAACTACAAATTGAATATTGCTTCCATCCACAAACTGTCCAGTCTTGTTATTATGAATTTTATGGAACTTGCTTATGACCTTGAACAGACCTTGGCAAAAGAGGAAGCTTTGATTTGTGGAAGCTGGACTTGCACTCAGTAGCTGATTTGAAAAGATATGAATGATTCAGAGTAAGCACACTCCATCTTACATAACAAGACAAGATGAAACTCAAATATTGATGTATTTCTAGGGGTTTTTCAAGATCTATATAGGAAATGTTAAGGAGACAATATGTGCTGCAAAACTGTCCATATCATCTAAGTCTATGCAGATGTTCTAGCTATAGCATCTTAGACATTCCATCATCTGCTTTTTGTAACATCTTCCCAATTGGACATCTGGAGACCTCAAAAAGTTACATATTTTGATCTGGCTTATAAATTTATTATACTACACAACTAATATATTATACAGATTTTCATTTTTTTATGGCCAAATGTCTGCCTTTGTTTTTTATATTTTAGGAAAGCTGAACCTCAAAGACAGGGAGGAGGCAGATGAAATAAACATCCTGTTCTTAATCAGGTTCTTAATGTAGTTTGATAACAACTTAATTGACATCCTTTAAAAAACTTACATAATAAATGCTTACAAAGGATTTCTAGTATGAGTCTATAATTATTAATCTATATATTCAAAAGTTGTTCCAAATAAAAGCCTAACTACAGTTTCGGCTTGCAGAATAAATGCAGCTGTGCATTTCAAAAGCTGTGCCACACAGTCATCCAGATGAGATAGGCTAGCATGAATCTGTCTCTGTCCGGATAGGGATGTAATTGGTGCATTAGGCTTAGCCAATAAAAGATGCTCTGGTTCACCCCTGCCTCTAGTGACAGTGCTGAATCCAAGAGCATACACCAGCTATGACCTGATTCTTTAGGGGAAATGCAGTCTTCTCCAGAATAGGTTGAACCTCACTTAGCCAAGCAAGTTAACCAATCGGCAAGGGTACTGCTATCTCATCTGGACTCAGCCTTGGTTTATTGTCTCTCTTCAAGCCCATTTCTCTGATTCAGAACATACACAGTCTCACCTGGGTTTGATAAAATGAAGAGTGAGAGATGGTTTCATGTAGTGATTACATAGAGAATAGAGCCCTGTAGCTCTCCATAGCCCACCTGTCAAGGTGGAGAGCAATTATTCCCCCAGCACCACTTTTTGGAATCAGCCATGAAAGTAGGAGCAGAACCACTGCAATGCAGTGCCTCCAATCCAGGCAACTTGTCCAGAAGAATACTATGATGACAGTATCAACACCACCAAGAGTTCCAAGAGAATCAACAGGGTCAAGCTACCCATCTCCCTTTGTTGACAAAAGCAACTGCATATCCTTTTCAGTAGCAAAAAAGTACCAATCATTTTTAGTCCATTTTTAAGGTGCCTGCAGTTCCTGGGCTTTTGCATCTCTTCAAACAGCACTATCTTAAAATGGGCTTCAGTAGGCACGTTTCCTAGTGAAAATTGCTTGGGCTTCAGAATCTGGCTTGTGCAGTGTATTCCTCTGCCTCTCTACTCAGAAGTAAGACCCCTATGGTTCAAAGAACCTATTTGCAAGTGTGTATAAGGGTTACCTTCTTCAATGTGGTGTTATTTTAAAGGGATCAGTGAGTCTTGTTTGCTTTCTTATCCATTTATGTCCCAGCTTCCCTACAAGACAGATAGATGGGATCATCCAGGTTTTTGCTTCATGGTGTTTGTTGAATGAGATAGACTAGGTGGAGATAGACTAGGTGCCCAGGCTACCCAGTGAGCTGCATGGGTGAGCAAGGATTTGAGATCAGCTGTCTCAGGCCCAGTTCCAACCCTCTCTCTGCTGCACTGGTGTAATAGTGATTCAGGGGTGATCCCTGGCTTCTGCCAACTTCAACACCGCTTCTTAGGAAAGCAAAAAGCAAAATCACCCATCCTGCTTGTTTTACACAGTGTTCATTTTAGGACAAACACAATGGAGACCAGTTATTCAAGTAGCCACATTAGCAGGAACAAAAGAGCTTATTCTTCCCACATTGCCCTGGGGGAGATGGCCCCTTCTCAAAATATTAATTCTCTATTCACTATAGTGCTTCTTCCACATACTTTAGCACAGTTGCCACAATGTCTACATTGGTACTGAACTTAAGTGGGCAGCGTTTTTAAAAAGGGAAGGAATACTTGCATCTCCTTCTGACATTTTCCTGAGTTGGAGAATGGCAGAATTAAAATATACCAAAGTAATAAAAATAGTTGCAATCAAGCCATGATTTAAAAGTAAACAGACCAAATTCACCTGCTGAAAAGTTGAGGGCACAGTCCCATGCAATTTAGGCAGAAAACAAAGGCCTCCAACTCCAAGCACACGTGCCTTTACTGTAGGCATTTTTTCTGTCTAAACATTCATGGAATTGAATTCTAAGTCTCTTGAAAACTATGGCTTTTCTGTTAGTTGACTTATGGGGCTGTGACACCAATATCTGCCCTCAAAAGATGTGTAGCTCTCGCAATATCTAGCTTTCATATGTAAATACTGGAAAAATGAGATCTATACTCCATTTATCATAGCATCCTTTCTCTGTTAGATAAGGAGCTTCAGGGAATGCATAGACAACACTGAATGTTCCTCTTCCTTTTCACTTCCTTGAATGCAAAATTTAAAATAGCCAAGGGATGGGGCAAAGATCCTGACCATCTTTCCTAACAGCCACATCCCTGGCCCATATGAATGTTGGCTTTATTCATTCTGATGATAACTGACTGTTGTTTTCTTTTTCCTTTATTCTCATGAAGTATATTTGGTGCTGTTCGAACGGGTGCTTATATGGTGTACATTTTGATGACCAAAGGACTGAAGCAGTCAGTTTGTGATCAGAGTTTTTACAATGGACCTGTCAGCAAATTCTGGGCTTATGCATTTGTGCTAAGCAAAGCACCAGAACTAGGTGAGTGCCCTCTCTTTCTTCACCTTATGGAGTACATTTGAAGCAAACGAGCAAGGCTGTAAAAGGAGGTCACGAATGCTTTTTATATTTTGCAGTCAGTCAATACATAAATCAATCAGTATCCCCATCTTTCCCATATTTGTTGTCTCAAATTATTCTGTTCAACTAAGCTAAATTGTTAAAAGTGAACCAGAAAGGTAACAATCCAAACCTGTGAAGGATTATTTATGAAACCATGCTGTTTTCATTTGGATTATTAAGGCTTCTAGATGTTTTGCTGTTGCCGTTCCTTCTGCCAGGCTTCAGTTCTGCTCCTGAATGAGAAACTGGCATCTCAGCAACCACGCAAGGCCATTCACCAACTCAGTGAGTGGTCAGTGCAGCCACAAAATCTGACCTGTTGCTATAGTGCCTCTTCCCTTAGTTAAAGCCTCATGCAGCCCTTTGCAATGCTTCAGATGTTTCAGATGATTCCCAGCCAGCATGGTCAATGCTCAGGGATTATGCAAGCTGTAATCTAGAGTATTTGGCAGGCTCCAGGTTGTTATCTATTTGAAACAGTCCCCATCAGCATCTTGCAGGTGACCAACATACATCATTTTGATAACACCAACTGCAGATCTTGTATGGAAAAGTCAGCCTTGCAGATAGCCTGCTCCCACATGGAGCTTTACACCAGTGCTTTAAATTCTGGCCACGATGACTATTAGTTGGTGAAGCTCCTGTAACAAGGGAGTCCTGTGCTCCTCATAACTGACCACAGTCAGCAGGCTGCCCACAGCATCCTGAGCCAGCTGAAGCATCTGGATAATTTTTAAAGGCGGTCCATTTAGAATCCGTCAAAGTAATGCAGGTGGGATGCATCCAAGCCAGGCACAACCCTGGCCAGATCCAGTTGGGTGCAGACATGCTTCTAACCACCACCAAACCCTTGGCATCCAGGTTCAGCATTAAGTCAAGACGTATACCCAGACTCTATTCCCTTTAGTAAGAGTGGCAGTATCTGACAGCCTGATCCTGTGTTTGTTTATTTAGAAGTAAGTCTTTTCAGTTAGAACTAGTGGAGTGCACTTACATAGGTACTAATTAACTATGCTTTGTAGCACTTTCAGTGCTTATTCTTTCCATGACATGTCAAGCATTGAGCAAGGGGCTGGACTCGATGGCCTTACAGGCCCCTTCCACCTCTACTATTCTTTGGCTTGATGTAAACATTAACCTAATTCATCCTATGCCTGTGTCATGAAATAGCTTGTGGTATAGTCTAAAAGTTTCACATGGAAATAACAGTTATTTGCTCCATGCAAATGTCTGACCATATGTTGTAAATCTCCCAGGTAGCTTTGGCTATTGAGTGGTATAGGAATTAAATAAATACGTAAATAAATAAAATCTGCCCTAGCTAAGACATATTTCCATCTAAGCGGAAAAGAATTCTCAAGGCCTTTTATTTATCCCCATAAAAATAAAAATAAATACAGTAACACAAGATATGTACCGCCAGTATTTTTTTTTATTCTTATTCTTAATTTTTGCCTTGTGAATTAATGCTAATATCCTCTGAATACTTGGGAGTGCACTGGGTTATACACACATGGTCAAACATATATACTATACATGCACATGGTACAGGGCTGTAGAAGAGGAATACAGCTTCTTTACATGAATAGCAAAGTGCTTGTAAGCCAAACTCAACCCTTTTCAACTGTTTTTCTACAGTTTCATTCCCAACCATTTCAGAAAGCTTGTAATCAGCACCCCATCCGTTCTGCTGGTAATTTTCACATATTGGTTTGCTTATCCTGAGCCTCATTAGGTTGATTCTAATTGGATGTAGGTAACAGTGATCTGGCAGAATTTCCCGGGCTTGTTTCTTAGGAAACCTCACCAGGCTGCCAATTGTACAAAATAATGATGAATATTTAGAATATGTGATTTTCATGAATTGCTGATGTTCAGCAGAAGCCAAGAGGAAAAAATATAACTCCAGCCTTTATATGTCAAGAGTCTCTAACTTCCTACTGTTTGAAGTATGTGAAAACCTACTAAGATTTAGCTAAATTAGTCTGCAGTTGCTTATTGAAATGTGACTTAGCATTTCTGCTGCTAATGAAGCAGTTGGCTTGGCTGCTGATTTAGGTTACAATCCTAAGCACATGTACTTGGAAGTGATCCCCACTGGATTGGCTTACATATAAACATGTTGGGGATTGAGGTGTTAATAATGAAGGCACAGCTTGCATCCAGTCCTTTCCTGCTGGTTTTTATTTGAATTTTGAAGGATGTGCATGCAGAGAAATATATTTGGGGCCCAGAAACAGCCCTGGAGCTTTTCTTCTTCAAAAGCTCTGTTGCTTTAAATTGGTTGATATCTAAAAACAAGAAAATTATATTTAAAAAGAACATTAAGGGAAATTATGGAAAAGGGAAGGAGGGAAACAAGGAAGGGAAAAAAGAATTTTTGAACAGTAAGGAATAAGATGTATAGTTTCATAACTGATAAAGGTTTGGGGGATTGTGGGAGGGGGACTGTTAGGAAATATGTTGATTTACAATGTGTTGGGCCCAGATTTATCTTGGATCAACTCAGCTGATGAAAATGAATTTTCTCACACTCTCCTTCTCACAGTATTCCCTCCACCCCCTTGAAAATTCAACACAGAAAGTCAGGAGTTGGCAGGTATGGGGCAGAAGGATCTCCAAAATCAAGCAGAGGGACCTTCCACAGGCTGAACCCATTGTCTTGTAGAAGATAGATCCTGGATCCATTTTTATATAAAGCAACTTCCTCTCTGACTTAAATTTATTGGTTACAACCAAAAGAACTAGATTTCTTTGAAAAAGAGTTACCTGGTAATTTTTCAACCGCAGGGGAGAGTCAAAAGCCTTTTTGTGATGTGGCATATAAAAAAGTCAAATTCCCCTGTGGTTTTCTTGAAATTAAGCTACATTCTAGGTTCATTCCAGCCCTATTGCATTTGCAATGTGTTTATATTTCCATCTGCTTGCCAAACAGACAAAACTGTGTGTCCAATTCCAAAGTAACTTTTTGCTTGCTTGCTTGTTTAGCAGATACCTGCTCTAGTGAAAATGCAAATACCTATTTCCTGCATCACAGCTACGATACAGGAGTGCAGGCATTACCACATCAGTAGTCGCATATGATATCACTCCGTTGAGATATTTTTCATTTTGAAATAAATGTTTGCATCACAACTTATGGCCTTAGAAAGAATACCTGGAAGGCAACTTGTGAATTTTACATCATTCTATGTTACATTTTATTATTTATTTATATGTTTGTTAAACTTGTATTCCACACTAATTGTCCTGTGGGACGCTCTAGGTAGATTACAACATAACAGCATATTTACTTCAAATACGTTCCAGTATGAAAGCTGAGATTGTGCAATCTACAGAGTGTTGAAATTCATGAGACTAACTTCTAAGTAATGCATTCACAACTGAGGTGTGAAGCGATTTTTTTTCCTGTACACTCTTGCCAAAGGGACAAGTTGTTCAGATAGGAATTCGTATATTTGCTATCCCCAAAGCTGCAATCCTGAGATGCTATCCCTGGGGCAATGGGAGAGATCAGATCTTCCCCTCCCCACTATCAGATCTCCAGCCTTCAAGTATGAGACCTGATCTGGGATCCAAATTTCCAGGCCTACAGAATCCTTCTTCAGCTCTTCTTTCTCTGACATTGGAGCTCCAGTGTCAAAACAAGGAAAAAGAGGGCAGATCAGGAGGACAGCATGGGAAGAACAGATGAACCTCTGGGTATCTAGCATCCAAAGGTTCCTTAGGCCTTTGCCACACCACCATCATGGGCAAACATGTGGACCAATCTGAGAACAAAATGCTTTGATCAAAATACTGGTTTGGGAGTAAAGCACAGCCCCATGTGAGATGTTAGAGTGCTCTAAGTCTGGAATGCTCCTAGGATTATTCTACCCAGAGAATGAATGACTTTGGAACCTACTGCTGTGACTTAAATCTAATGACCCCAGTAACCATAGTATAATTAGACTTTGGATCAATATGCTTTTCTTTCCTCTATATTTAACTGCTATTTTGCTTGTGTGGGCACTGTATGAATATAAAGTTATGGGTGGCTCATCTGTCCATTTGGGCGATATTCAACCTCTTATGGGGGGTTGCACTCTCCCTAGAATCATAGAATGGTAGAGTTGGAAGGGGCCATGAAGGCCATCGAGTCCAACCCCCTGCTGTTGCAGGACACCAATTTACACCATCCCACTAAAGGACAAGGTTGGTAGTTTGGGGTGCTCCTGGATCCAGAGATGTCAACTGAGGCACAAGTGGATTCAGTGGCACGGAGGACCTATCATCAGCTTAAGCTTATGAACTACAGCCCTGTCTGGACAGAAAGAGCTCTGGTAACGTCCCGCCTGGATTACTTTAATGTGCTGTACATGGGTCTGCCTCTGAAAGTGGTCTGGGGAATTCAGCTGATTCAAAACAAGGCAGCGAGATTGTTCATGGGGACTGGGTTATGAAAACATACCATGCCAGTCCTCTTCCAGCTGCACTGGCTACCAGTTGAAGTCTAGGTCTGATTCAAAGGGCTAGTATTAATTCAGCTTAATCCAAAGCCCTAAAGCATTTGGGGCCAGGTTATCTGAAGGAATGCCTTTTCTTGCATGTTCCTACCCAGATCCCGAGGTCATATTTCTGTGAGTCAGTGTGGTGTAGTGGTTAAGGGTGTGTGAATAAGACTCAGCTGACCTGGGTTTTAGTCCCTGCTCAGGCATGGAGCCAACTGGGTGACTGTGGGCCAGTCACAGACTCGCAGCCCAGCCTACCTCACAGGGCTGTTGTTGTGGGGATAAGATTGAGTGCAGGAGGAGGACAATTATGTGAGCCACTTTAAGTTCATTGTAAGGAAAAAGGTGGGATATAAATCAAATAAATGAATATCTTTGGGGCTCTTTCTCTGGGAGCCCCCTCCCAAGGCAGTGAGGTGGGAGGCTACCAGTTGTGGCACCCCAGCTCCTGTTGTGGCACCCCAGCTATGGAATGAGCTCCCCAGAGAGTTACACAGGGTGCCTACTCTGTATTCTTTTCATCGCCAGTAACCCTCTTCCTATTTCCCCAGTATTTTAACAGCTACCTTTTTAACTTCAGTGTTTATACTGCATTTTAACCTGAACTTTTGCTCAACCTCTGTGCTGTTTCATTTGCAACTGCTGTGGTTTTATTGTCTTAATGTTTTTGGGGTTTTCTTTGTGTTTTTAACTTTTGCTAACTGCCCAGAGAGCCTTGGCTATTGGGCAGAATAAAAATCTAATTAATTAATTAAAAGTGTAGTAGAAAATGTCTTTAATGGAATGTTCCTTTAACAGTAGCAATAGGAATATAGGAAGCTACATTAGCTACCCTAACCCATTCATTCATCTAGTTCAGTACTGTTGACACAGATTGGTAGCAGCCCTTTGGGTTTTAAGCTCTGTGTCTGTGTGTGTGTTTCCCCCAACTCTGCCTGAAAATGACAGCACTTGCACTAGGGAACTTCTGTTTGCAAAGCATGCACTCCACCAAGTGAGTAATAAACCCTTCCTGTAACATACGCCATGCTCCATAGAAAGTTGACCTTGTTTTCATTTCACATAGACAGAAAAACAGCTCTAAGCTGTCACTGTGTTCTAAATCTCCTTCCAAAATTAAGTCTTATATCAATAGTGTATTGAACAGAAGTGGCCCAACTGTTGGTGGCTTTTGGCAGTATCACATAGGGATAAGCAATCTGTGACCCTCCAAGTACAGTTAATATCAGCAACAGCTACCACAGCCAATGGTCAGAGTTTTGTAGTTCAGAATCTTTGAACAGCAGAAGTTTGCCAAGCCCTGGTACAACATACCACAGGAGTCTCTATCATGGTGGCAATGCATGTCCGTGTGCCCATAGACAATCTCTCCTGGTGGTCCCCATGACCCTTGTTCTTCCAGATTTTTAATGCTTTTTTTAAAAGAAAAAATTGGAATCTGACATTGCAAAGTCAAGTACTCCCTCCAGTGCCATCTTTATTTGGGTTCAAAAGAGTGTCTCTGTGTTTTGGAGTTCAAACCCTGCCATTTCTTGTCCAGTTCCTGGACAAGACACGTTTTCCTGCATATCACCAATTTTTCTTCTTGGAAATTAGTATTCTGTGATCAGCCGTGCTCACAGGGGAAGCCATGTTATGAATGGACAAAACCCAAGGCCAGCCATTGTTTGAAAGTTCTCACAACAGTATCTCAAAATCTCAGATGTGTCCACTGGCCCCAGAAATGTTCCCACATCTTTAAAAACTGTGCCTAGCATAGCTGCACCTCTGTTATCCACGTCGCATTGGTGGGGCCTATTGCTGGTTCAACAGGAAGCCAACACTTCCTGCAATAACCCCAGAATGCTTTTATCTGAAATGGAACAATCAGTAGAGCTCACTCCTATGAAATCTGCTGAGCTGTTTCACTCTGGAAACAAGCATTTTAACTCCTACCCCAAGCATGAGCACTAGACTCTGTTGGTGCATTGTATGCTACACTTTGCCGTGTAACTCATAACTGTGTTTCAGTTCTGATATATTTTCTTATTTTATTCTCCAGGAGATACAATATTTATTATTCTTCGGAAACAGAAGCTCATCTTCCTCCACTGGTACCATCACATTACTGTACTGCTTTATTCTTGGTACTCCTACAAGGACATGGTGGCTGGCGGTGGCTGGTTTATGACCATGAACTATGGAGTGCATGCCGTCATGTACACTTACTATGCCTTGCGGGCTGCCGGCTTCAGAGTGTCACGCAAATTTGCCATGTTTATCACTTTGTCGCAGATCACGCAGATGTTCGTCGGCTGCATAATCAACTACCTGGTCTTCGCCTGGATGCAACAAGGCCAGTGCCACTCACACGTTTCAAACGTAGTTTGGTGTTCTCTCATGTACCTCAGCTACTTTGTGCTCTTCTGCCATTTCTTCTTTGAGGCCTACATTGGCAAAACCAGAAAAGCAAGGAAGGCCGATTAAAGCTAGAAACAAGACAGAAGCCACTGCTCAGGTCATCCACCAAACAACAAACACAAAGAAACATAAATGGCACAAGGAAATATTTATCTATGGTGCAACTAAAACTTAGCAGCTAAGGGACAGCTAGGTTTGTTCAAACCAGTAAGTTTATGATCCTGTCATGGTGAGGACTCACTGAACGATCTTGCATCTCAAAACGCTGCTGCCAGGCATCTGCCTTCTTGCACCTGTTTGCTCTTAAACACAAATTTAAAAAAGAAGGAAAGAAAAGCAAAAGAGGATAACCATTTTGCAGAATAAAATATTATAATGCATTGTTTCCCTGAGCATAAATTACTTTTATTTTAAAAAACAAACAAAACACATAAATACTTAATTATTTATATGTACTTTCTAACCTTTTCTTTTCAATACAAAACTTGAACAAAAGGTAAGCAGAAGAGACAGCCAGTCAGTGTTAGCCGAGCATTTGAAGCTGCCTTGTACTGTCAGAGCACTGATCCATTTAGCCCTATATTGTCTACTCTGACTGGCAGCAACTCTCCAAGGTCTTAGGCAAATGCCTTGCATCCTGAGATGGCTTTTTCAACTGGAGATTCCAGGGATTAAACTGGAAACTTCCATATGCAAAGCATCTGCTCTCCCACTGAGTGATGACCCCTCCAAATACTACCAGTATTTTTTCCCTAAGTGACGATCTTTCTCCTCAAAAGGGTTAAACCCTAAAACCCCAGGTGTGAAATTTGAAGGTTAATCAGGAGTGTCTGTTAGAGCCAGCCATTCTAATCTCCACTGAAGTAATCTAAATGGAGAATAATTGGTTTATTTTGTTCTGTACTGTGTACTATGCTGTGAGAAGATCTGCCATGTGAACTAAAGTTTTGCACTGAGATCTTGAATTAAGTAAGTATTGTCAAGATGTATATATCAGAGAGAGTTTGTTCAAGTGCATTTTCAGATCAAAAGCAAGGCATAAAAGAAAGCAGTTCAATATACAGTCAGTTAGTCTTAGCTATGTTTGCTTGGGGCTATTAATAAAGGAGATCAGATGGGGTGTTACAAAATATACATTGTTATAGAGCAGGCCAGTTCTCAGAAATGCTCTGCAGCTGCGGCATTGTGCAGGTGTTAGAGTTTAATGATCACTGTTTTTCTCAAGGCCAGAATAGTATACTGCTTCAATTGCACAGGATGTCTTTAAGTATTATTGTAATGGGTTCATTGAGATGGAATATATCATCCACTTCACTTTTCCAAAGTCTTTTCTATGAGCTAGGTAGTTCTAGTTAAAATCTCTTTGAGAAGCTGAATGGTTTCTGATATGTTTTTTTTTTTTTTCTGCATATGTCCCCATGAACTGTTCCAAGCACCACCTTGTGAAAGCAAAATGCTACAATTGGGCTGGTCTTTGGAACAAGAGCTGGTGTGCAGGAGTGTCATGCTTGTGGTGGCATCCCTTTTTCCTCCCTTCTATGTCCATGGACGGCTCCAGTTCATGACCAACCAATAAGTCTGTGTCCTGAAGAGCAGAATCCTATGCACGGCTGCCTGGGAGCTGTGGGAGCAGCAGGGTTTATTTCTGTGTAAACCTGCATAGGATTGTGCCCTACGTGTACTTGTGATTGATTACTGTATCCTATCATACATCCCAAATGGAGATGGTTTGCAGTGATACATGCAAAATGTCTGGTTCTGCCTCTAGTAAATGACTCCAAGTAACCATGATTGAGGAGATGAGGCAGACAGAAGGAAGGAACCAGTGGCTGCCCGAAGCACAGCACGGCCCTGAAGTGATAGCATTTAAGTGCAATTGGAGTGAAAGGTGCAAAGACAAACCAATTTTAATATCTTTAGAAAGGTTTTGTTAGTGTTGGATAGGAGCTTCAGGAAAAGAAACAAAAACCTGTGTGGTATGGGACATATTTTATATTTTTATGAACTTTGAAGAATAGATATTTGCAACCTTAATAGCATTCTGCAGGACTATATGTGACTTTAGGTAACACTGTGCTTCTGCATTTGCTTTTCAAGCAAGGCAAAGATGTTTATAAGTGCCCTCCTCTGGTCACTGGAAGATACTACAATAAAAGGCATGTTTGGCATCATCATACTGGAAGTTTTAAAAGGGGGAAAGCCTGAATGGAATCATTGTGCTGCAATGAACTAACTCTAATGTCCAGAGAGAACCATCCTTACTTTCAAAACATAATGTGTAGGAAAATATATTGTAGCATCCTTAACTGTTAAAGAAGAAAACAGAAAAAAGACATCTGGTTCTTTGATCAGCTGCAGATACACATATTGCAGATACAAAATACTTCACTCTGAAGCTCAGAGAATTAGCTGAAAAGAGCCATATTTTCTACAAGGAAAAGTAGAGTGTATTATCTGTAAGATTTCAGTCCTTACAAAGCCAAATAAAATGTATAAGCATTCCTAGTACTTCAAAGAATAAGTATGTAAACTTGATGTTATAACTGTGTTAACATAGTATTCTCAATTGTATCAGTTTGGTAGCTTAAACAATTAGAAGAACTAGAGGAACCAATTAAGAACTGCTATTCTACTTAGAAAATCATACATGTCTATAACATACACCCATAGCACAGTAGGTGAGTTGTCCAAAAAAAATTTAAGTTGGAAGGCAGAATCACTTTTACTTTTCTGGCTACTGCAAAATATTGTCAAGTTTCTTGCTTTAATCTGAAACTGTACAATGCAAAGTATTATTTTTCTCTCCTTATTTTAGCTTCATCTGTGCTGTCTGCCATTCAAGGCACAGAGCTGATGTAATATCCTGTTAGACATAACAAGGGCTTTTAGTGTTTCACTGTGTGCAGAAAAAATGCTACATTCTGTATTACGTGAATAGTGTTTTTAAGAAAAGAAAAAAGAAAAACTCTCTGAGGCTGAAACATAACTGTGAAAATAGGGGGGGGGGAGTTTATATCTGTGTCATTTAAGTTATTGATGTTCTGACATTGTTATCCAGTACAAGAAGAACAGTAAAATGTTATATTCAATAGAACATATTACTTGATCTTAAATTATAGGACTCCTGTATCAATGAAAATATCAATTAAAATGTAGACAATGTTATTTTACAGCTTTGAAAGTAAATTATATTCCACAATAAGCCTTTATAAAAACAAATAAGACTCCTGCTTAAATATTATTGTTCCAATCTGCAATCTGAAGCAAACAAAAATCAGTGTTTATAGAAATAGAAAATTATTGGAAAATCGTAAGCAACTCCAAATTTTGCATTAATTTCTGTGTCTGACATTTCTCTTTACTTGTGTGTAGACTGACCTCCCAGATCATCTTTCTCTCTCCAAAAATCAGTCTTGAAATAAATGAAAAGGCATTTTACAAGGAAAGCTAAGAGAAGTGTTATAATTTCTTTTTTCTAAATCAAAAAATCAAAGAAATGAACTACACTGATCAGAGGATAACCTGAGACATCAGTCTTCCATATATATATGGAATTATATACTTCTGAATGAACATTTATAAAATTCCACTCTTGATTTAAAACTGCTTTTCTCATATTTTTCTTTTGCATCACTAGCACTGACAAGTAACACTTCAGAAACCCAAATTTGCTGTCAATATCATTTCTAAAACTGTTCTAAAATGCCATTCTATGCATATTTACCCAGAAGTAAGCCTTACTGAGTTCAGTGGGATTTTAGCGTAAAGATTGCAGCCCAATTCCTCTTTTTTATCGATTTATTAATATAAAGGAACATTGGCAATTGCAAAACTAGTAACAATAACTGGCATGATTCAGCCCAAGGGGAGCATTTCCATATCCAATTAATATAACAATTTCTGTAGGAGTTAACTTACCCATGGAAGCCAATGGACCTTAAAAGTACTTAACGTAAGCTGGAAGGTGTCCATTTCCTACATATATAGTATTTTCAGACATATCATTTTTTCTCAAAATATGTAAAACAACCTCTCCTTGATTGCTTGTTGCTATCAAGTTCAGTGTGATTAGTAATTTGTAAGTGAGTTTGGGTTATGGTTACCCAAATACTCCAAATATTCTTTCCTTATTGAAGAGGCTTTTGGAAACTAGACCCGAGTGCAGCTCCATAAGGGGTAAAAGTAACTGCCTATTAAACAGAACTTACTTTATCATCATCACTGAGACACCACATGCACAAACACACACCCCTTAAAAATATATGCACACTTTATCAAAACATAGAAACAGAGCAAGTCAGAAGGGGTCTCCCGGACCATCTAGCCTGACCCCCGGCTCCAGCCAGCTCCACTCATGCTATGCCCACCATGTGCACGTCCAGCCTGTCCTTGAACAGCCTCACCCATGGTGCTTAACCACCTCCCATGGAAGCCCATTCCCTAGGGGTCCTAACCACCAGGAAGTGCTTCCTGGCATCCACCTTGCATCTTGGTTCCCTGAACCTTGCTCCATTGGAACATATCCTGCCCTCTACCACAGGAGAAAAAGGGTCACAACCCACCTCTGCGTGACACCCTCTCACATACCTGTATGTCACTAACAGGTCCACTCTGAGTCTCCTCAAGGCTGAAAAGACTCGGTTCCTTTGGTCTCCCCTCCTATGGCTTACCCAGCAAACCAGCCACAATCCTTGTGGCCCTTCTTAAAACACGTACCACCGCATCAGGTATAGCATATGGTGATAGTTTATGATCACATGTTTTCAACAAAGCTATTTTTCTTAGAGTATCCATTACATTAAGGCTTTCCCACCCCTCCTACACACACACATACACACAAACCTCACAAAGAAAAGGTCCATGTGTGCATGCAATATAATACATTTGCGGAACTCAGGTTGGGCAGCAAGGTAATGATTTGCCTAATGCAAAAACCACATTGCACATATTGATTTCACAGCGTTTAACCATGCCTAGCAGTTGGACTTAGGCTCTTGCTTTTACCAAGACGTGAAAGGAGTCCAGGTGGTACCAGGAGCTTGGCTTGTACTGTGTGTTTAAAAGAAATACATTTTTTTAAAAATATTTTGCTACAGTGACCTGCATGTGCTTCTAGAATTAATAGTATGGCAGGTAGTGAAACAATGCTTTAGTGACATGCTGTTTTGTGTAGTATGGAGTGAATAATTTGTAAATCTGACTGTGCAACCCTATGTGTAAGGCCCACTAAATTGAATGTGGCTTCCTCCCAAGAGGTGGCTAATTAGGACTGCACTCAGAAAAACAGTTCAAACTTCTACCTCGGGATACATGGGCCAAATCACCCACATATGCATGCCTCAGTCCTCTGGAAATCTATGTTGATTATTCATAGAATTGAATTCCAATTATCCATCTACTTTAGAATTATTTGAAAGAAATGTCATAGATTTGGAACACACAAAATCTTCCTCAGGCTTCTGCATCAGTTCAAAATCAGGACATATAACTCAGCCTTTTGGACTTGAACTCCCATCAGCACCAGCCTGGATTCCCAATGCTTAAGAGCACTGGGACTTCCAGTTCAAGATATCGGGAAAGCACCAGGTAGGGTAAAGCTGATGTAACTCAAGTCAAGAAAGATAAAAATTCTCCTTTTTTTTTCAAAAGGATTTATATCTTAAAATATTATGAGACTAGTATGGGTGATTTCTTAATCAAAAGCTTCATAGAAAGCCTACTGAAAATAATAACAAGACCTGATTCAAGTAAAATTCTATGAAATGATAATTGACTTAAAGTCATTATTAACAGTTCTTGGATTGTATTTGTCAATGATACAGCCCCTGGAATTTTTCTGTCTTTTGTCAGTAAGGCCCAGTTGAATGAGCACCTTATCAAATATAAATGAAACATGGAGCCCAGTGTTATGTTTAAAGGGTTCTTAACTGATGCACCATTACCTATAGATGCATCACCTGTGTATCAGTGATATATGATCACACTAGTTGCACTAAGAGAAATAACAGATCTTGTTAAATCCATTTGATTATTATTATTTTTTAAATTTAAAGTCTGTCCTAATAGTCCTGCAGAACAATTCTATCAGTGTTTCGCAGATTAGTTCTATTTGCTTATTGATGGGAAAGATTATTGGTTCCTTCCAATTTCCTGAACTTGTGTTCATGCACACTTGCAAAACTGGGAACCTCCAAAAATGCATAGATTCCTTGTCCACAAACACACATTTTCACTTTAGCCTACAAGGGAAAAGCACATTTTGGCCAGCTTTTCTTGATTTTTCCTCCAAGTTTGCATTAAATTCTTGGGTGGGGGGACCCCTAATCCTCAAGTCCATAGAAGCCATATGACTTGGGAAAAGCTGCTGCAGAATTCATGAGTTGGATTCATAAAAATTCAAACATCTGCCTCTCTTGTAAACTGTCCAGAGAACTTCATCTATTGGGTGGTATAGAAATAAAAAAATTATAATGATTCTCCAACATCCCTAGTTGCACTAGTGGGTAAAAGCCATGTACATGAGAGTAAGCATATAGGTTTGTATCTGTGACAGTGGGTTTCACAGGTAATTTCTGTACAAGTTAGAGCTGAGTGTACATACAGCATCTCACATAAAGTAAGGCCAGGGAAAAAATCCTAAGTTGTCCTCATGTCCATCAAATCAAAAATGCAGACCCTCAAGACAAACTAGGGCTCATGCATACTGAACTTAAAAAAAGATTTTTCTCTTAGAAGTGAGCCTTGCAGCAAAATGTTGCAGTATGGAGCCAGCCATGACCTTCCCCAGAGTATTCCTTCAATTCCCACCCTATCTGGATTCCACCCTCCCTTCCCAGTGCTGGCCCTTGGAAGGCAAGACGCTCTCAGGGGAAGACAAGAGACTTGCTATGGGCTCCCTCCCTCAGTGAGTCTGTCACCAGTTGCTCTTGCACCTCTCCCTCTCCCTTAGCATTGTCACCAGTTGCCTGCCTGTCAGGAGAGAGCCAGGGAGCAAGGAGGCAGAGGCCTCTACGGCTTGGCTCTGCACCACCACCGTTCTCTGGGATACAGCAGAGACAAGGGTGCAAGGAGGTGGTGATGGTGAAAGGAAGGAGGATGTCTAAGGGACTCTTGGCAGTGTTCCCTTCTGGGACGTTGGCCCCAAACAGGCACCCAAGCATTCCTGACCTTTATGCCAGCTCCGCCCAATCCCCATGTGCTCATGACGGTGTTTTGTTTTTTTTGAAGCTTTTTGAAAAAGTAGTTCTGCAACCTGTGGCGTTCCACAAGGGTTCCAATGCCCCTCGTCCATGGATGGTGCAGTTTTGGCCTACACAAGGATTCACATTTAGAGAATGTGTTTGCAATTTGTATATATGAAGGCAGTGCAACTTTTGACCTTCCAAATATTTTGGCCTACATGGCCAGTGGTGAGGGATGATGGGACTTGTAGGCCAAAGATCTGGAAGCTACAAGTTCTCTACTACAGTTCATAGCATAACAGTTGTATGCTACTACTTGCTACTAGTTGTATGCTACTAAATCTCATTGGCTTAATAGGTTTTGAAGGAGTTTGGCCCCTTTTCGACCATGAGAAAGATCACTTCTACTTGTTGACATCATGCCCTCTAATATAAATGCATCTCAAAGTATAATTAATGAATTTAGCAAGAAAAAGCCATTAAATTACCATATATACATTCAATTCAGTTTTTCCCTGTTAACAAACTATAGTTTAGGGTCAAGGGAAGACTGAAGGCATGAGTCCCATTTTTTAATTAGTTGTAGTATTTTTACTAAAACACAGAACTTGCATAGTCACATAGGAGGAGGGCTGTGTGAGCAATATTAATACAAGGGGCATGTCAGTGAGAAACACAGGAGCCTTTCCTAGTGCTTCTACCTGAGACCTCCCTCACCAGAGTGTCTCTCCCTGAACACTTCCTGAGATCAAAGGTCAGCTCCGTGCTCAGGAAGAGGACAGTACATGGTAGCAACATAAAGCCGCTGACTTAGCTTACTCCACTGCACGGTTAAACTGGGACAGTTCTATGTCTAAGCATGGAGAACCATGGCCATCACATTTCAGTTGACTCTTACAGAACTCTAGCATATACTGAACTCAGGCATCCAAGTCTGCTTCTCTACAGCTCAGACAAGATCCATGGGAACCCAAGTGACCTGATCCAAGGTCATATTATTTTTCCATGTAGTTTAGTACTGTTTTTCTTTTTCAAAAGCACACACTTCTACTCCATTGTTAAAAGCATGAAAATGCATATTTTACAATGGAATTTCAAAGTGTGCATTGTTAAAAGTGTGCATTTTTCAAACACAAACATAATCACAAACAATTTACAAACATTTATTGCCCACCCCATCCCCCAAAACCCCATTCCAGCTCATGTTCAAACATGAAATTGTGGATAGGACATGTTTGCATACTTTGTGAACAGAAATTAAATTCTCATATAATCTTTGGGATCAATGACTGAGCAGCGTTTGAGATCCCTAGGATTCTCTGCACATTGTCCTGTGCCTAATTCCTGATCATATTTGTGATTACACAAAAGAGAAAACTGAGCAATCCAAACAGGGATCAGTGTAAAATCTGTGCAAAATTAAGCAAAGAAAGTTGCACAGATCAAATGCAAGTACCTGTCTAGCAATTTCTGAACATTTTTTAGTGGTCTTGTATTCACACTAGTGATCAATCTGGGGCTTCCAAAAGGGCCTGCCTGTATGCTTTATGAGCAAATATGAAGTTATTATAATCCCTGTTACTAACGAATAGCCAGTCTCTCTGCATGTGAATGTCCTATAAATTTCCTACATTTCTT
This sequence comes from Varanus komodoensis, assembly GCF_004798865.1. Taxonomy (NCBI): domain Eukaryota; kingdom Metazoa; phylum Chordata; class Lepidosauria; order Squamata; family Varanidae; genus Varanus; species Varanus komodoensis. Next base: position 23,445,004 of record NW_025335568.1, on the reverse strand, counting down.
CTGGACAAGCTGTCGCATGTGCTTCGGCAGATGTTCCAAGCCATAGGCAACAAGAGTCTTGATCAATCATCAGTGCCTGCCAGCCAGCCAGCCCCCTGCCCACCATTCCAGCCATTCCCACATTGAGCGGAAGAAGCTGAAGGAATACTGTATCCATATTCGACCTTACGAGTTACAGCCCTCACCATTGGGAACCTCCAGCCCATTCACCTTTGCACATCTGAACACCTGCATAGCACTATGAGAAGAGAGGCTGGTCACATCCTAGAGAATGTTCAGAGATGGTTTTCTAGAGCATGAGACATGTTAGATCCTCTTTCGTTTGCCAATTCAATTAGAAATATTTTTCCAATTATATGTAGAGCTAGGAAGAAACAGTGATTCAATCAACAATTCACAGAATTGACCCACTCATATATGGAGAAACAGTTTAGTGAAACGATTCCCACAAACATACTCTTTGTTTCACTTATTCCTCACAGGATTGTTGTTAGAACAAAACTGAGAGGAGGAAGAGCATGGGAGTTGCCTTGAGGGCCTCAGTGGAAAAAAGGGCCAGATATGAATGCAATAATAAAAAATAAATTATTTAGTGCATTTACTTGGGTATCGGTTCCACTGAACTTAACGGGGCTTATTTCTCATTAGGCATGCCAAGGAGTAGAATGTTATTCTCTAATTTCCCTCTTCCCACCAAAACTAATGTTCCATAGGAGGTTTTTTTTTGGAATACAACATCTCTTTTTTATGAGACATTTACTTTGCTGGGAATTCAATGCCTCACAAAAATATTTTTTTTAATGCAAGTGTGATGGCTTTGGAAATCATTTTCATTCTGAACCAGGCCTAGCAAAAAAAGGCGTATCGTAGCAATCAGATCACAACAAAAACATGGGTGCTATGGACTGTACTTTGAATGCCACCCTTTTTAAACAATTAGGCATAGCCCCCAACTCAGCTATATTGTCAATATGTCAATTCCAATGTTTGTTTGTTTTGCTTGATGGTAGCTCCAAACTATCAAGGGCTATTGGTTTCCACAGATGCCACTGATGGGACTGTACCTAAATGCTAAAACGCAACACAGTTCTCACTGGTACGCTTCTAACATGAAGGCTGTGCCTGGTGGAAATGGGAAAGTATGTCAGGACCATAAGTCAACAGGTGGCAAAGCAAAAGCAGAACTGTATCTCAGAAGCTGGTTATGGAAGGATTCAGATGCATACAAATCCCATCCAATGATGTAGCAGTTTCTAGTACTGTCTGAGTTGCAGTATTAAAAAAATACAATAGTTACAAGAAGCTTTGTGCTTCAAAAGCTCAAAACAGCAGGCCAATAATATAAATACCCTATTAATTATTCTTTGTTTTCAAATTTCAGAACAGTTACATCATTCTCAATTTTTTACAGGTAGTGAGTCGGTTTTTTAGGTCCTTTATCTGGTAGACCAAAATAGTCCACACATTCTGTATATGCTTGATTGTATTCTCAGAGCAGGAATGTGTTTGTTTCTGTGCTGGACTTTCCTAACAAAGCACCCACCCTCTAGAAGACTCAAACTAAAACTCCTATTATTTGCACTAAGCATTCCCACTGTCCATGCCATCTGGGCATGGTGGGCATTGTAGTCCAACACTTCTAAAGGATGCCAGGTTTAGGAACCAAGTAATCCTACAGCAAGGAATACTGTACCAACCTGGCCAAATCAAAACCAGCCATTCCAGCTCAAGTATTTGCAAAGGGTAAAATCTTTGGTAATCCTTTGGGACAGCTTGAATTATTGTAGTGTAAATAATCATTTGCACCAAAGCAACTAAATTTATCCTGGCCAAGGGGGATATACCACGACCTTCCCACCTGCCTGTCTATTATATGATCTTTGCTGCTTCCCAGTTTTTTGGATCAGTCAGTTAAGGTGGTGTCTAGACCAACACAGGTCTGCTAATTATTGCATGGGAACTTAAGCTAAGCCTAGCTTCAGCTTATCATTTTCTTGGACTGAGCTATTAGACCAGTCCTTCTCATTCTAGTATTTACCAAATGTCTTAGACTGCACTTTCCATAAGTCCCAGTCAACATTTGTTGGTTAGTTTCTCAAACAGGGTGGATGTTTTGAATTCCAGATAAAATATAGCAAGTATTTGTAACCAACACCAATTTACATATGCACATTTTATGCAAGATGATGTCCTCTTTTGTCTTCTTTTTTGATGATGCGGTTCCTCTTGTTTGGCAATGTGTAAGTAGCTCCTTTTACACTGTTGGTCCCTGACATCAGCCCTGCCTGAAGCTATGGGATTGTGGAGTATGGGAATGCAGGTAAATAGGATTTTGACAGCCATAGAACTATGGGAGGGAGGATGCTGAGCACTCATGCCTTGTTTGTGGGTTTTCCATGAGCATTGTGTGAACAGAGTGCTGGACCGTTAGTGGACTAGATGGCAAGGTCTGATCTGGCAAGGTTCTTCTCATGTTCATGCTGCTGGGAATTATGGAAGTTGTAGTCCAACACATCTGGCAGGTAACAGGTAAAAAAGGCTGGTTAGATCATCAGCCTTTGCAATAGGTCAGCAGCCAATTTAAGTAATTTCTTCAGTGTTTCATTTCTTCTAGAATGCCTCTCTAGATGTGCCATTGATAACATGCAATTCTTGCCATGCCCTACATGTTTCCAGAACCGAATAGCAACACACAAGCCTTCCTGTTCTTGCTTATTTGTCTGCTGTCTCCAAAGCTATTTGGTGCTTTAGGTCCTTCAGTGTCTTAGAGCTTGAGCTAGATGTACTTTCAGATTCAAATAATTCCGTTTTTATACATACATACATACATACATACGTGTGTGTGTGTGTGTGTGTGTGTGTGAGGTTACTACTAGAAATAGCTTTATTTTACCATTTTCAAATATTGGTATTTCACTGCACAAAAGGATTTATTTTATTTTATTTTGGTATATGAATATTCTAAATAAAATGTTAATTTTTGGTTTAAAATAATGTACAGTTCTGTGTCTTTTCTTAGATGTGCAATGCAGCTGGTTGTTCTAAGTAAAACATTTGGGGAGAGTGGAAAACATGCTGCTCTCTTGTAGAGATGATCTACAGAAACCGACAGAGCAATGTTTGCAAGAGTACCTTCTAACGCTAATATAGATCTCATTGGGTTAAATGTAGACTAACAAAATGCTTGTGGGCCCTTACATTGATGCTAACTTTCTGAATTTCCAGTCTGTTTATTTCCATCCTGTTTCTTGGTTTCACTTGTTTCTTCTTTCTCACGGAAAGAAAGTACCACAAAAGATAACAATAGCACCCCACATTCACAAATTTATAAATACGAATGATGATAAATCAAAATACATTACCTATGTGGATGGGTGGAGGTAAGAGTGTTGGGCAACAGTCCCTCAGTCTGCCTCTTGCCACTGTCCTTCTCTTGCCCTCTTCCCCTGGGTCCAGTCAGAACCTTCTTCAGAGGTAAGTGAAAGGGAAGCTGCTGCTGCCGGTGTGTTTGGCAGGGCAAGCACAGTGTGCGCACAGTGACAGCAAGGAGGCACAGACAAGACCAGGCTCGGTGTGGGTGAGCACTGGGCTTCTTACTGGTGTGTGAGCCTCAGAAAATTCTGAATGCTGCATAAGGTGGCCAGATGTCCTACATTACAAAGGTCAGCCTCTGTCTGAGGATGGACCCAGTAGCCTGAAGTGCCTGATCCTGTCTAATCTTGGAAGCTAAGCAAGGTCCGGCCTGGGCAGAAGTGGGATGGGTGACTTGAGTGTATAATTCTATGATTATTGCTGTCAACTGCCTAGAGAGCTTTGGCTATGGGCAGTATAAAAATGTAATAATAATAATAATAATAATAATAATAATAATAATAATAATAACCCTAAGAGGGAGAGTAGAGTTGAAGTTGTGCACCCACAGCAACCTGAGCAAGCATGAAGATCACCTGGTCAGTTTTCTGCACTATGGTGAGACATCTTGAACTTCTATAAAAACTATAGTGATAATTCCAAATGTCCAATCATATATATTTATAATTTACACAAGCAAGTATTTTGCATATTGGTACCCTCTTTTTTATGAGGCACTTCCTCTTGCTTGACAGTGCGTAAGTTGCCGTTCTTCACGGCTGCTCCCTGACACCAGCCCTCGTTTAATAGTGCTGTGGGTGTGGAGTTGCAGGATATAGGAATGTGGAGAAATGAGTTTTTAGCAGCCATGATATGAATACTGAAACTGTGAAGCTTCGCTTTCTTGAAAAAACAAATCCAGAGATCTCTTGGTTGCTATCATATGAGACTTAATCCTAATCATGCATTCATACAATTTGGTTCAATTTTAAGTAGCTTCTGACACAGAGAAAGGAGTGTCCACTTACAATGGTATCAGTTAGCATAAAAACACACAACCTATTAAGTTTAATTTATTGCTTGGAAATATCCCATTACATATAATCAGTAAATTGTTATATTTATGCATGCTCAGAAGTATTGACTAAGTTCAAATGTTGCATATAACAGTAAACTGATCCTGACAGCCCCTTAAGAATTGCATGTTCCTCCAGATCATCCAAATTGCTCACTTTTCCTTTCACTGAAAAAGATATGTGATCCTGGAAGAGAAGTTCAAACATGCACCTATGCTCTGTTAATGTTTTATAAGCTTTTTGTTGTTTTATTAACATATTACAAGCACACTGAAAATATGAAATAATTAAGGCTGATCACAACATTGCAATTTAATCTAAATGTATCCATATACTATTTGACACAGTATGTCATAAATAACATTTATCGATGGCTTCCATTTGCTTGTAATGATTTTTTGCCTATCCATGAAAATTCTATTGAGTGTCATCTGAGAAGAAAATAAAACTTCTACTTTTTCTGACAAGAGATCCTTCATGTTGGCGAGCTGCAAAGTGAACATTTGTTTAAAAGGAACTTAATGCCTCTAATCTCAAAACTATGTCTAAAGGATATGCCAGAAATAGGCAGTAGAATCTTGAGGTTTGCAGTTTGGCAGAAAATTGAGTTTTTAATCAACACATGAGAGATATAATTTCCTGCTCCTGCATTTGCAGAGATAAACAGCATTCTCAAGTGAAACGACTGATCCCTTGAAAAGCCTCAAAAGTTGCATGTGATGCGGAGCGGTGGGCTGTGAGTATTTAAGATGTGCATTTAGAAATTCCAGTGATCTACCACTCCCTCTTCCATAGGGGAAGCAGACAGAGAACAGCCCCATGACCTACCTGCCTATATGGGGTTCTTCCTAAGCAGGGTGCCCATGTGTCCTACATTAGAAAACAGTCCTGCAGGTTGAGCAGCTAGCAGATCTGGTGGTGCCCCCCAGCTCAAACCCATTTTAAAGATAAAGAACCTGAGAGACACTTGACTGAGAGCCAAGGAAAGAGATTGCCAGGGTTTGGGTATGGTACCTAGGCTGAGTACATATACAGGTCACCTAATCAGCCTCCTCCACTATGCTGAGATGTATTTACACACATTATTTCTAATTTATATTTACGCACGTGAGGGGCTTCCACAACTGGGGGACATGACTGAGATGGCCTTCTCTCTGGTGGCCACCCATACCAGCCCCAGCTCAGCTTGCAGGGGTTGCACAAGAAGCCCTCACTCACTCAGCAATTTAATGAACAGGTAGGTAGCTGTCCTTCAAGTACACTGGTCCTAAACCATGAAGGACTTTACATTACAAAAAGAGTACTTTGTGTAATGTTGTTCTTTCATGTACCCCACCTCATAATTTCTGTGTTCAAGTAAGACTATGGCCTGAAGCATATCTAAAAGAGTTTCTATTACATGACATTCTGGAGTTTTTACATAGCTTGCAATAAGAACCTTTTAATTACATTAAATTAAATGTGAAATGCACCTCATTTTTCATTTCATTTGTATTTTATGAAAGGCGGTGTTAATATTACAGCTGCTACCAAATGTTAGGAAGAGAGAACTTTGATGTAAATAAACAGTGCAGTCCTACCGAAAGCTGTTCAGCGTTTGGACATCCCATTAGCTATTCCCACCAGCAACAACCATTTTGAGGAATGGATGGAAAATGTTTAGCCCATCAGCTGAGGAAATTGAGTTAATTTCTACTACTGACCAACGTCTTTGGTAAATAAATAAGGATTAGCAACAGTGCTGCCCTCAGGTGAAAGATGCTCCTTGCATCAGTTAGGAAAGCACTGAGCACATACTGTACATACCCATTTTTCAGCCAGCAAGTCCTGCCACTCAACTTTGTTTATTGCAAAATCAAAAGTTCACAGCTCTGTTATATGATGATTCATAGCTGCCTATTATTTATTTATTTATTTATTTATTTATTTATTTATTTATTTATTAAAACATTTCTATGCCGCCCCTTGCCAAAGCCTCGGGGCAGCTCACAACATAGAATAAAATACACAATAAATTAAAACAATAACAATTAAAATATATACATCAGAATAAAATAAGCTGCCCTGGCCAAATAAAATTCAATAACATTAACATTTAAAATGCTGCTTAAATAAAACGGTCTTCGCCTGGCGCCGAAAAACAAATAACGACGGCGCCAGGCGGACCTCTCTGGGGAGCGCATTCCATAACTTAGGCGCCACCGCTGAGAAAGCCCTCCTCCGAACAACCACCCTCCTAATTTCCTTCACTGAGGGCTCCCGGAGGAGGGCCTCTCCCGCTGATCTCACCTATGAATGTGACTGCTCAGTAGTGTGGACTAGCAAGAACAAAAAGAACTTAGCTGCAGAATTTTCGTAAAAACATGGACACAAAAGATTCCTGGACCAACTTGCATTCTGCACAGCCCCATGAGTTCTGTCCATCCTCTGATAGCTGTACTGACTGTCTTTCTGACTGAGAGCCAAACTACCAAACACATTCAACCTGGTGCATGCCACTGACTCCTTCATCTGTCCTTACTCTGAAGTAAGCATGCAGGATTTTATTTCTTTGTTGCTGCTGCTGCTGCTGCTGTTTGGTAGTATTATTTTCTGAGCACAAAGTAGTTTACATTGCTAAAAATTAAAATACATGAAATAAAACATAATAACAGAACAGAGCACCTTTCCAGCATAAATATGACCTTTCAAACATTTTAAAATATAGTATTTAAGAAACAATTGCATGCAATCCATGAAGCACTTTCACTGGCCTTCTAATTTTCCATGTGCTGGGGGATGGGGTATTTGTTTTTGTTTTGTTTTAAATGTGAAAAAACATCTGCATTTAAAAGAAAAAGTGGCACAGTTGGAGAAAAACTGAATAATGTGTACATTCTACATGCTAAATTGGCTCAAAATATTCTCCAGCACAATGATTTCAATTGAATGCTTTACATTCATTTCCAAGAGTGAGAGTTATTCCGAATGGTCATCCCATCCCTTTTCTTTTCTTCTCTTTTCTTTTCTTTAGAAAGGAAACAGATTGGGATGTCCATTTGCGTCTTTAATATTTAACTTCTGTTTGGAACCTCTGGTTTCTCCCATTAAACATGGCTTTGTGCATGCTGCTTTAGAATGTAAAAAACTTGTTTATGCTGTTTATTTTATTTCTGAATGCAGCTGATAACAGCTGCTTGATTCATTTGCCCGCTTGACTGGATATCCAATTAACTGGTCAAAATCTAAACTGATGTCAATTGGAGATACTATATCTCATAGGATGTTAGCAAATGGGCAGTTTTGATAGTGCCTGGATGTCTTTATTCATCCTGTAATAATTGTTCCCGGTTATATGTCTCGAATGATTAAGTTTAAATAGAATAAACTGATATTAAGATAGGTGTGAAGGTACAGTTTCTAATTCTGTATCTTCTCACATTGTTCATATTATATGTAAAATTCCATATTGGACAAGTATATTCAGAACATCAGTGTTTTGTTTCATAAATTTTCAGGGTGGGTGTTCATCTTTACCAAGATCATCACTGCAAAGGATGCAGCTTTCAGTTGAAGAAGGTGAATTTGCTATTCTGAATCTTGTCCTGTATTATATTAGCATGTGCCAACCTCTGATCTTTTGTTTTTACACTGGAACATGCACCTAGGTCACCTTTTGGAATCTTCGCATATTGTTCTTCTCTCTAAATAAATTGCATTTGTTTCAAGGCATACAAGAATGGACAGAGTACCTCTCATGGTCTCTCACATTAAAACTGTTTGAACCATTTTTCCTGCTAAATTGACTTTGAGCACAATCTAATGTCCTGTCCTTGATGCACAGAAGCATCCAAACACCAGTTCTGGCCATGTAGATGCAACACAGTAGAAGGGAAGAGAAGGAGGCCAGGGTACCATTTAGATATGGCATAAGCTGTCGGCCTCAGCCTACTTCCCTTTCCAGCCCCTGGTTTGCCACTTTCCATTTCTCTGAGTCAAATTTCTGACCCTAGAGAAGAAGGTGGCATGATTCTTTCAGTGCTTGTGTGAGGGACAGGTTGCCATTAGAAAATCTCAGGTGTGGGGGTTCTAACGATTGTATGCCTCCCCCAAGGCAATGTCAGAAAGCCATCAAATTGTGACCTTACCAGGAAAGTTAAGGTAATTTTTTACCTTGGATCAGTACTTTTTACTGATGGGACCTGATGGGAGTTCTTGTCGTTTTCGATCCTGCATGCCAGATATGGTTTACAAGCTATATCTGAGTGACATACTTGCAGCATTTCTTAGTATCCAGGTTTGGTCCTGCTGGTTTTACAGTGTCAGAATCTCCATCAATACTGGAAGTACTTATTGAGACTAAGCTGGCAATGCAACCCATAATCCATGTTTATAAATGCATATTATTGGTGAATAAATACTACAGAGTTTTATTTATTTAGAGGACTTCTATGCCGCCCCATTCACCAAAGCCTCGGGGCAGCTCACAACCATAAATAAATAGAATTCAATAAAACAATATAAATTAACAATATAAATTAAGTCGCCCTGGCCAAAGAATAAAATGAATAAATAATATGAACAATTAAAATAACATTTGAGTAAAAAGGTCTTCGCCTGGCGCCAAAAAACAAATAACGAGGCAGGAATGGAATAGTGAACTGGATTGACTCATTTTTCCTAATCAATAAATTAGTATTTTTTTATTCAGTTTCTAATCTGTTTCAGAGGGCTGTCTTGGTTAAGGCAGAAAAAATGTCAGAGCAGCTCTTGCAACTGCATGTACTTCAGGTTACATTTTATTTTGTGCAAGTGCACCTCTTAATTTCTCCCATCTTTAAAACTATCAGATAATCAGAAACATCACTGGGGATAAACTGCATTCGCAAACAATGCTGTACAGCTTTGCACAACTTTCCCTAACAAAGCTTATGCAATCTATTTTGGAAACAAAAGCCTTTTCCCTTACCTCCTTTTCTACAACTCTCATGGAATTGGTTTTCAAGAAAAATTGGTTTCTACTATCAAAGAACCTTTCTGACTAATTGAAAACGGATGAGCTTCCAGCAACTATAATGCCACTTGTTCCTTCAAAGGAATACCTCCCAAGTTGCTAAGGTACTGCAGGTGTCAATGATTAGGCAGTGATCGTACCACCAGGGATGTATGCCCTGGGGTGGGTAGGGAATGGAAAACACTTTTTCAGGCTCCAAGAAGTTCTAGAATCCTGTAAATGGGAGTTGTTACAGGATTCTCATAAGAAGAGAAGAGCCCTGCTGGATCAAACCAAGGGTTCATCCAGACCAGCATTCTGATCACAGAGGGACCAACTAGCAGCTTAGGAGAAACTCACAACAGCAACTGGTGCACGTAGGCCGACTGCCTCTGATACTCAAGGTGGCAAAAAGCCTAAGATGGAATTGCTTTTTTTTTTTAGAACAGCCACACACTGGGTTGACACTTCCATAAGAAGACCTCTCCTTATATTCCATGGTTGCTAAATTTTCTCACTAAGGAGTTCTTAGTGAGAGACTGTAATCAAAGCGCTTTTGCAAGTCAGAGTAGGCAATGTCTGCCTGATCACCCCTGTCCCCAAATTTATGGACACGTTCAAAGAAGTCTAAGGTTACTGACACAAAATGTTCCTTTGCAGAAGCCACATTGTTGGTATTCTCAACAGGGCTTGTCTTTAATAATGTTTTCAACCAATTTGCCCAGAACAGACTTTAACCTAACCAGCGTGTAATTTCCCAGATCCCCTCCCCTGGATTCTTTTGTAAAAATAGGTGTTACAAAGGTGATTCTCCAGTTTCTGGTACAGAGCTGATCTTAGGGATATGTTACACATGTATTTTATGGGATCAGTGACTTCATGTTTGAGATCTTTAAGATCTTAAAGATCTTTAAGACCTCTAGGATGGATTCCATCTGGGCCTGGTGATTTATTAATGTTCAATTTGTCATCAAGGCTGAGAACTTTATCTTTGCCACTTTTAGTTCCTGAGACTACATTCTTTTTTTGTATTTATTTTTTTCCATTTGTTAAATACAGTCACATACAGGACCTTGCTTATATATCTATACATAATACAATTAATATGTTATATCGTTTCTGCATTGTGGTCTCTGTGCGTAATACAGGTGGGCTTTGCCCAGAGCAGAAGGCTTGGATCAGAAAGAAACTTCCACAGCAAAATTTCACAACATGGGCAGCAGCCCCCACCCCCCCACCCCTTCCAGGTCCCGGGGAGAGGGGGTCCCGCCCACTTCCTCAGTTTCTTTCTGACTGCGCTAGTTGCTGCATCACTTGATCGGATCAGCTTCTGTATCAGTTTTTTTCTACTCACCATTTTTTAGATCTCTAAGTCTGTAAATACCAATTCCATTTCATGACTTGAATTGCACAGATTTATCTTGAAAATTAAATTTGGGATGTTCCAAAATAAAAGAGACACAGGAGGAGTTGAATAATTCTTATATTTATACCATATTTGAACAGATAAAGTAGTGAAAGGGTTGTCTTTATATGTTGGGAGTTTTGGCTAAAAAAATGAGGCAGTGAAATTAGTATAATCAGATCCTTCCATCTGAGTCAAGTCAGGGTCACTATTCATAGACTCATAGTATTTTATTAAATTTATTACTGCCAATCCACCCTTTGAAGTAGGCCGCTATTTTACGCTGTTTATACGTCTTAAGCTTTTATTAGTCCCAGCTATAAATCTTCCCCATTTTTTGCCAGAATTCTATGTTTTTAACATATGGATACAAAGGCATATTTTGAAACAATAAAAATGTGGGAATATATGAGCACTTACTATTACAAACTTACCCAATATAGATAAATTTAATTTCTTAACTTTTGCCTTCATGAAACTATTTTTAAAAATTTCTATAAATTAATTGATTCATATTTTGCTTATCCAGAATAAATTTATATCCATTATAAATTTCCCACTCAAATAGACTTCAGGAATATCCCATAATAATGCTGGCTTTACTTCATGATTATTATTCGTATCATTAAAATTAATATGATTTTATTTTTCCCAATAATGTGTGGATTTATGACTTTCTTTTTGGAAACATCATTTCAGGCACAGGTATCTGTCCTATATCTTCTGCAGTGAAAGACTCTCCATGTCTTAATATTCTTTTAACACCATTATTATCTGATGGCCCAGCTGCTTCCCTAGTTGGATTCGTAATGTTGCTATATTTAACTAATTATTTTTGTCTTTGATGCTGTTAGTGTTATGCTTCTCAAAATTCTCTTTTAAGAATCTTATTGTCTTAAGATGTTAAGACAACAACATCTCTTATTGTCTGCTTACCTTTCCTTTGTTTGGCTAAGACATCCCTTTTCTGAAGGCAAAACTATTTGAGCTGTTGTTGCCTTTCTCAACCTGTAGGAGACATCCTAGCGAGTGCTGGGTAACCTCCAGTTGCCTAGGCTTTCATGTTACGGTGCTCATGTGCTCCCATCGAGGAAGTGACCACCAGCCCTCTTGCCATCTGCAGCCTGTGTGCCACACTGCATTCCCAAGTGACTAGCAACTCTCTCGAAAAATGTTCACAGGTGGAAGGGCTGGCGCTGCAGAAGGAAGCAGGAAGTAGAAAAGATCTGTTCCATAGACAAAAAGAATGTTAGGATCCAAGCCTTAGGCTACTCTCCTATATCTACCCGTAAGCAGATATAACTAGGATTGTACTGTTCATCTTGAAGGTGCCACAACTTTAATTTTCTTTTCCTGCAGCAGATTGACACAGCCAATCCACAGAATAGAATGCATGCCTTCTTCCAAATAAGCCATCCCTGTACACTGCAGAGTGAGATAGGCCTTAGCAGGTGGAAGGAAGGAAAGAACTGTTAAATAGTTCCTGATATTTTCTGAATATCAGAGAGTCTGTTGTGGCAATACCTACAAAGATCCTTGTGGAACACTGACAAATTTCATAATAAATGTCAGTCTCTAAGGTACCACAAGGTTCACAATGTACTTTTCAACACAGTTCGCTATAAAATAAAGCCTATGGCCTATGCTGTTTGATCATCTTTAAAAAGGGAAGAATCTGCTCCCTCTGCTGGTACAATATCATGCGGGAAGAGTTACCCTGTTCTGTTTCTTCAAGCAAGAAAAGAACTCCACTGGAATATCTTCTCACTCTCACCCTTACCTCTCCCTCTCCCTCTCCTTCAAGCCCATTGTTCTTTGTTCCCATATGACGTTCATTAGTTATTTTATTTATTACGATGCATAGATAGATCTTCATCTGCACGAATATAGGCATCCCTTCTTATCCTCATCACAGAGATGGCTGCGGGGATATAGAATGAAAGTCTTTTTTATTTCTCCCTGCACCCCCCTCCTTTTAAAATAATATGAACCAAGTTGTGCAGGACCAAGCATAACCCAAGGCTTGAAAATATATCTCTGAGACCAGGAAAAAAATATTAGGTGGAAAGAAGATGAAATTCAAAAATGATCTCTTTACTGGTGGTGAACTATCATATCTTACACATATAAAGATTTTGATTAGAGCTATTCCTAATGAAAGAAGGTGCGAAGAGTTCAACCAGTTCAGGAATTATTAATACTAGGCATTGTCACCAAATATCATTTGTTCCTCAGATCTAACTTATGGAACCAATCCTGGATTGAGTTCTGTGCTGGTACACAAGTCATTCCACAGCGCTGCAGCAAGAAAGAAATGGAAAGCTGGGTTGTCCCAAAAGGCTCTATTGGAAAAAGCAGCTCTATTTGGCTCTTCCAATCCCGATCTGTTTCCATTCAAACAGGTTATTACTATGCAATTTTAACAACTGGTGCTCAAGTTTGCTTGCTTTCTTATTCCTTCTCCATGTCTTTTGCTTTTTCTGTCATGTCTTTGGGTTGGGAAAGATACAAGCTGTTATGTAAATAGTCTGGGGAGAGTTTGGCTAAAGAAGAGAGTAGCTTAAAGTTAAAAGACCATCAGAAGGGATAGCTACAGGGACCTTGATATGGCCCATCAACATTTAGTACCTGGCTACTAGACTAAGTACACACATCCTAGCATCTTGGAATTAGAAGGGGCATTTAGTCCACCCCTTGCTCAGAGCAGGAATCCAACTTAAAGCACCCCTGCCCAATCTCTTGAATACCTCAAGCAACTAAGAGGTGAGAGCATTATATTTCTATTTTAATTGCAATAGGTATAAATTAGCACTTGTACTTTCTTCGTTTGACACCCTTTTTACTTCTCCTAAAGATCTCCTTGGAATTATTGATTTTTGGGGTCTAGCTCCATAAGGGACACAAAACCCATGTAAACAGCATCACATCTGTTTTCAAGTTTGAAAGAACCTTTTGGGAGAATCAAGCACAGACCTCTCACAACAGAGATGCAGCTTTGCCTTTAGAGATGTAGCATGACCTTTAGTGTAATGTAGAAATAGGATCCTTCAGAATTACATCTATCACAATTGGCCTGGAAAGATCCTTTGGAAAGTGTTCTTCTATGAAAGGCTATGAAACAAAGTATTTCCAATTTGAAACCCTTTTTCTTCCAGCTCTGAAAATCATAAACTTGACAAGTCTAATGGAATCTAGCAAAGTTTATCCATGCCCTGAGAGGGAAAGAGCTATGCATAATGCAGTGGTACAAATGCTAACAGACTCTTGAAAGAATGTTTACATTTATTTTTTATAACCCTGAGAAATTGATCTGTAAAGTAGTCCTGCCAGAGGTTGCATCTGGGCCCTGAGTGGCCTCCAAAGAGAGCAGCCTGTGCTCCTTCCGTCACATCTGGTGTGTATTTACAGATTTCCAAAGAACCAGGATTCACACTTCAGCTGGTTTATTCCAGGCAAATGCACTCATGCGGTCAAATGTATAGAAGTTGAATAGTAAAACAGCAGTTTTGCAAAGTGTTATTTTACAATCCCATCAGTCTGAAGCACACCTCTGCAAAACAGAACATCACTGCAGTCACTCAAAAAGGATATTGCATGTAGTCATAACACTGAGCATCTCTTTCAGCTAGACAGAGTGAAAAATACCATTCTTTCCTAACTATATTGCATCTCTCAGCACTGTTCCCACTCAGCAGAAGAGAGGACAGAGAAATGCATGTACAACCTTCAGTGTCTTCATCAGTTTTTATCTATTTTACATTAAAATAAAATGGAATGTGATATACAACTCACTAAGAATTATGACCATTTTCCCTTGATCCAGCTGAAGCCCTGATCCCCAAGTCACTTAAGGCAGCTTACCTGGATTTCATCTGACAGCAACTGAGTTCACAGATCAGTTTAAAAAGGCCACATGGATTTACGCTGATTTTGTTTAGTTAGCTTTACCAAGACTTTAACTAAACCCAATCTAAATCTATGTACTCTACCCTACTTGGTGGCAGATCAGGTGGCTTGTTTTCCCAACAGGACCGGCAAAGAACTCATTTGCAGCTAACCCACATGTAAAAACACTATGGCCGTGAACCTGTGATCCATCTGGTTCATTCCAGCCCTCATACACAAGGGTTCTCCTGTTGTCTTCGACTTGATGGGTGTTTTAGGAAACGCAGAATTTTAACAAAAGAGTGCTGCATGGAATACTTCTTGCAAGATTCCGGCAAGCCAGAATAGGCACCTTAGTTTTTTGTACCTCCCCCATCTCCCTGGCCCATAGACAGCCTGCATTCTATACCCAGAGAACGTGCCCTGTCTGGTTTTGTGCCTGTTTAAGCTGTTTTTGTGCTTCTCCACCCTCCATTTTTTCTCCCCCAAATATCTGCTATACTTCCACAAATTTGCGGTCCCCCCAAGCCTGCTGAATTCCCTTTTTTTGCAGAGGAAGGAAGCACTATTTATGAGTATCTTCACCTGGAAAATAAGTTCGGTGTAGCACATATCTATAGCAGTCGTATTTATTAATTGCCAAAAAGAGAGGAAATATGTCTATGAAAAAGGTGCATTTGTGTATCACAGGTGCATATGCTAATTTATATGCGAGGATGCAATTTGAGTAATACCAGTTATAACTTAAGTAGGAATGGAGTATATATCACTACAGAACTGAATATTGTGGCCAGGAGGCTGGTGGGCCTTGCTTAATCTGCCAGCCTCTGAGCTTCTCCTTTTCCTTCTTATTGGTCTGGATTTTTATGTCTGACTTAGACTGTGAAAGCACTTATTTATTTATTTATTTATTTAGTGTTTTTGTATGCCGTCCCATCGCTTATAGCCTCGGGATGGCTCACATAAACAGAGGACGAGCTGTAGAAAAGAGGCCATCCAAACTAAGGATTCAGATCTCGCTCTCCGGGTTTCCCCAGATGGCCCCATCCACTTTTCCTCACCCCACCCTCTTTCCTCCACCAGCAGTGGAAACAATAGTCATTAGTGTTTATCCATCTTTCATTAAAAACTATCAGGAAATCGAACCATTCTAAAAGGCCAAAATGGTTCTTTTAAGACTTAATTACTGGCACTAGGAATTTTAAGCTAAATACTGGCATTTGAAGAATTTTGGCCCTAACCCTCAACTCCCCGCACTACTCATGCAAACCCTGAGAGGCTTCCCCAGACTGAATTTATCACTCTGACCAAAAGAGGTTCTATCCTCCTTGATCTATTACGCAAAGTGTTCCTTTTTGATAGCAAACGATAGTATTTGGGCGTAACAATCTGACAGTAAACATTATGCATTTTTCCCACTGCAAAAAAAGGTCATGCAAGTTCTGATACGCTTTGAAATATTACTTCAAATGGTTATAAATGGATGTATTTCATCTATAAACTCACCTGATTTAAGTACAACTGGCTGATGAAGACCAATTGTGATTATGATAACAAATTGGCATAAGAAACAAGGAGGAGATGTGGTTTAAAATAAAGTTAGAACTTTCCATTTCTCCATTTTCTACAGTTACATTTGGGAAGAATAAAGTTTCCACATTTAAAATCTCTGCTCTTTGTTGCTGTACATTCCAGGGACAGATCTCCCAACTGTTTACTACAACCTTTTCTGTTCTGTCTGTTGGTAAGTTACTGTACTGCTCTACAGATTTTTGGAAACCAATCTTTCATGAGAGGCAGCTATTTAAAGAACTTAGCCATGCTCCAGGCCTTTCCCACCATATTTTCAGTGAACTGGGTGGCACGTGATACAGTCCAGATTCTGACCAAGCACACTGAGAGCTGAGGTGTGGGGAAAGAGAGAAACGAGCCATTTTCAAGGTCACTTGAACAGTTCTTACATTATAAAAGCTTGTGTTAGTTTTGGCAGAAAACCATGGCATTGTTTACTTAGAAGGCTATTGATCAATTCCTCTCCCTCCTAATTCTTCTTATACCAGTGTAATGCCAGGTCATTTCCCAATTTGGTTCCATGTGGCTCACAAAAACAATTTAAAATAGAACAAAACAATAAACTACTTTAAAATACAATAAAGCAGAATAAACCAGCCAACGACCTACATAGCCACTTACAGGCCAAAGATCAGCCTTTGCCTGCTGTCAGAGTGGTGGCAAAGAGGGAACAAAGGTGACCTGCCTTGAAGGGTGTACCACAACCTGGGAGTGACTGCTGGAAAGGCCCTTTCTCTCTAATGCTACTTGTTCCATAAAGACAAGCCTCTCCTGAAGATCATGACCAGGCAGGCTCTTATGGGAAAAGGCAGACTTTCAGACAGCCTGGCCCCAAGCCATGTGGCCTTTATAGGTTAAAACCAGCATTTTGAATTCTGCCTGGAAACAAACCAGTAGCTGGTGAAGCTGCTGCAACAGGGGAGTTAGGTGCTACCTGTAAACACCTGTAACCAATCAAAAGTCTGGATGCAAAATGAAGGACCAGCTGATGCTTCTAGACAGTTTTCAAAAGCAGCCGAACATGGAACATGTTACAGCATCCAAACAAGCTGTAAGTAATGTATGTGCATTTATAGCCATTAATTAAATGTAAGGATTCCCTTCCCTATATATGGGTCTTTTGACCATCTTTAAGAATTATAACCCGAATGAGTGCTTTTCACAAAGACACCAACATAGCTTCAAGAAAAGAAGGGGTCTGAGTGAAGAATGATGCAGAAGTCAGGCATTTCCTCAAATCCTTATCTAGCATCTTTAATTTATTTATTTTTAGTCGAGAATAGATAAATGCAGATCAGGCCAAAGCAGATTGGGATCTTGGTATGTAGGAGAGAGGGAGCTTTTAAGAGATACACAAATCCAAAATTGATAGAAGGCTCATACCCTTGTTAGGACAACCAAAATACCACAAAATAGTGATATCATTCAGAATCTGAAGAAGGGACTTTGGAGGTCATATGCCTTATAATTTTAGATAATGATGCTTATAATATTCTCTGTGACTAACAACATATTGATTAAAAGAGGATTTCCTCATGATGGCTAAGGCAACAATATGTTTCAGTATTTCTTATGTGGATTCCAAGAAATCAAATGATGATCTGAAAGCAGTGTGAGCATGCAAATGTAGAACTGAAAATATGTATTTAAATGGGGAATCCTGCACATGCTTATTTGGGAGTAAGTTACAGTAAAATAGGTGAAACTTAATTTGGAGTAAATATATGTATGCTTAGTACCTGGAAATAATTTGAGTCATCAGAATAGAACCAGGTTCTTTTACCTAGCAATAATAGATTCTTCCCCTAATTAAAGAAACCTTAGCTGACCATGAGTTTTAGCCAATCCAATATTTAATCAATTGAATTGCAAAAACACGCATAATAATAACTCAATAGTCTGGAAAAAAAATCATGCTTTCTTTGTTTTTGGATGAAGCACACACATCAAAACAGGTATAGAATAAACATTCTGTCTATGATGGTGCTGCCCGTCATTTTTGTACTTCATTAAATTTAATGTACGTTTTAAAAAAATCTGCCTGATTAATCAGCATTTTAAAATAAGTAATCTAACCAATTAGTGAAACACTGTGCTTCTAGCAAAAACCAATGAAATTGACAGAATACAAAATAAATCAATTTTGTTTCTGAAGCCTAGGCAGCTTCCTAAACCACTCTGGAATTATTTCTATGTTAAGTGTAAAAATAAATAATCTCCATTCCTGGACAGTCAGTTTTATAGATTTCATAGATCCAGTACAGGCAAACCAGTTCAATACCAAAATATATTTTCTTCTAGTTCTTGCAATAAGCTTATGTTGATGAAGCACTATTCCGTTCCATCCCACTTCAGTCCCGAATATTCTTGACTTGCTAAGGAGGTGGCATGCCAGTCTTTAGCCTCCTAATCACTACTGTGTGATTGGCCATGTGGGCCCTGTACTGTTTTAATAAATGCTACTAGAAAAAAACCTGGACTATAGCATCTTGCTTATCCAAGATCTTATGTTCACAAGTGTGTGTGTGTGTATGCAAGCATGAGCTCGCACTAATGCGCATGCACTTTTCTTTTCTTTTTTTAAAGGCTGCTTCCTAACATAAAAGGAAATGCAAACTGCACTTGCAGAGATTCTCTCTCTCTCTCAGTCATGTGTGTTTGCTTGTTTATTCTTTGTAGTGTCTATCTGTTTCATGGAAAGTCTTCTGGTTCTGTTCATCAAGTTTTCAACAAGAATTCTGCATAGCAGCATACTTGTTATTTATGGCAAATGCTGTTGAACTGGTATCCATTTGCCAATGGCAAAACTTGCAAGATTGCATAATCTCCAGCAGAAGAAACTTTCAGAAGCTTACCTTGCTGTAAAGTAATAATAATAGTGTGAATACAGATACAGTGAACAAGAGGTTTTGAAGCAGCGTCTTGATTTATTGCTCAAACATAGTTAACAGCCCCTGATAAAGGCCCCATCTAGGGTTTTAGGGTTGGCACATGCAGTATACAAATCCGCCTTCTCCACAAACTGCTGTCCTGGAAGAGCCCATAGCTCACAGATTCAAGCCCCAGGATCAATCCCCTGGCAGGGCAGGCAGATTTCTTGCCCAAAGATGGAACGCCTCTGCCAGTCACTGATAAGAATGCTGGGCTTGATGCCTGATTTGGTCTGAGGCTGCTTCATAGGCTGCCATCTCCTTGAAAGGGTTGTTCCTCTTGCACCTCATCTCCATTTCCAGAAAAGTATTCCTGTGTACCTTAAAAATGAGGAGAGGTGAATCTGCCAGTTTTGGTACCGCCATTTCTCATTTCTCCTATTTAGGTTTAGTCTTCTACTTTGAGGGAGAAAAACGCAAAAATAATTTGTGCTTGTTTTCATGCTGATTTTTCACTTTACACACATCATAGAGCCTTCTGTGTGTGGGTGTATTGTAAACAGTTTTCCTAATCTGATGCTATTGTGAATGTAATTTTCACTAATATATTTGCGTGTGCATTTACCTAATATATGCATTTTTGTATGAATGCTTATGGCAGAACTCCTTTGCAGTATTATGATTTGAAGGTACAAATGCAGGACAGGTTCTCACTAAAATGAAAACTGAACTACTTTCTCTACTTTCTACTTAGAAATTATAGCAAACTCAATATTCAGAGAACTGCTTTTCTGAAAATGAAGAGAAGGTCCCCTTTTTCATGTTGTGTACATACAAAGACAGCTGATATGAGTATCTTATGATCAATACTTCTATACCACTTAATATGATAAAATCACTCAAATGATAAGTGATTGAGCTATTTTTTCTCCATAAAATCTCTCAAATAAGCCTCTGTCGCCAGGATGCGTGTCCCTTATCTGAGGCACTGCTGCCTGACGTTAGCAATGGCTGGCCTTTAAAGTTGTATTTAGAATGTATCAGCAGTTCCAGAGAGAGCATTTCCAACACCCTCCTTTGTACTTCCAGGCATCTCTGGTATGAACGAGCAGTGCAGCATCTGTGTGGGTCTCATCAGAACGCTCATGCAGAAATAGTTTCTAAAGAGCATGCATTGCTATTCACTAGTGAGCACCCCCACCCCGGCCGCCGCCACCCACGTCCCACAGTCAGCTTAGCAGAAGGGTTCTGTGATCTGCCTGCATTAAAGAGGCAGAGTAAGGATGCTGTGAGCATGCGGGTGGGGCAGGGAGGTGGGGTGAGAGTTACTTCCTGGGTGTTTAGGGATGGCGTTCCACTGAAGCAACTGCAGGTCATTCTGTGATTCACAGGACTAGGATTTCCGGGTAGCTGGACATGGCTGCGGAGAGTTCTATGACATCTTCTACCAGTAAACAGGATCCAGGTTTCCATTGTTCAAGCTGCTACACAAGAAGAAAAGAGAGCAAAGTTTTTCAGAACAAACAGAATCCACAAGTGCAGTAACGGAGCTAGGCAATTTCAAAAAATGGACTTAATAGCCTTACGGGAGGCCCCTTTAGATGGTCATCACCTGTATGACTTCAGTTGTGAAGCATGTGGCTCAAATTTCTTCTTTGTGGTCTCTGTGAATCACACATAGGGAATTTTGTACCAGAGCAGAGCCTAAGCTTTGCAACTGCATCTACATTCCAGCACGTTCAAGCAACAGCAATGCGCTGTTTACCAGCCCTAAAGCAAAGCAAATCTGTGCATGCAGTCTTTTGTGTTAAACTTACTTAAATCAGAGCATAGTTATAATTAAGGGAATACATGAAGTAAAATGCTGCATTGGAGAGTATAACTTGAGAATTTGTTAATGTGAATAGCAACAAAACAAGGTTTTATAGTAGAAAAAAATAAGAGGAGGACTGGCCAGCCTTCCCCAATTTTGTGTCTTCCAGATGTTTAGCTCCTAACCTTTGGCCATGCTGGCTGGGGCAGATAGGAGCTGAAGTCCAAAACGCCTAGCTGAAGAAGGTTTCTGTAGCATAAAAACAATTTATGAAAAGTCTCTGGATGCATTTTAAGAGGTCTATCAATATTGGCTTTGAAACTGTAAGGGGTGATTTTTAAGATAGAAACTGCCACTTAATACTTCCCCCTCTCTGTCATCAGAAAGATGATTTTAAATCAGATATCAACTACATTGGCTACATGCTGCTTGGAGTGAGGGCATAATTATCTCCAAGGATATAAGATGGAGTTCCTATTCTCCAGCATGTGTTGCTTATGCAATTATTACTCATTTTTATGAAATGCCCATCACTGGAAGTATCTCAGACCTGATTTCTATGTCACCTCAATGATGTGATTGCTGCAGAAAATTCAGGCTGTCTGGGGAACTCCTGGGTGATTGTCTCAGGGAGTGGTCTGAATTAAATAATGGTACTAGAACCATCTGCTGGTGTGCATAAAACTGTTCTGCCATATACCATTTCACACAACTTGTTCTTCACTAGTTCAGCTCCTACACAGGTTAGAATCTTGATGGCAAACAGGCTATTCCAAATAATAAGAGAATCAGATCTGGAAAATTTGCATTGTTCTTTGTATTGCTAAATTTTCCAAGTAAAGACATTCCCCAACAATGAAAGATAATCCTACTTACAAGGTTCTGAAAGGCAGAAATAACCAAGATCTTCTGTACTGCAGTCTGTTGCATTAACAAATCTGTCTGTCTTGATGTGGTCATATTCCATCACAGTGATTAACTATAAAATGAATGATACACACATGCCAGTGATACATAGGTTCTGTGTACTTAATGTTCTCAATATGCAAGTTTTATAGGAAATGTACAATGTTTATTCATTTCAATAGTACATGAATATCACAGTTCATCCGCCTCTGGCTTTTTAAACACCTTGGAATCAGAGAGTGTCTATTAATGTTTTTTTGGCTTCCGAAAGTTTCAAAAATTATAGTTTTTTTTAATCAGGTGCTTACATGGAGGTATATAAAAACAACCTTAAATGTGTCTAATTATTAATGTTCTCCATCAAAAACTGCCTCATTCCTTTCCAATTTAGTTCCTTGCAACTTTGAGGACCCTCATACCAACTTCTGGTAAGGCTAGGCTAAAAGATTTTTGATACCACTTTGGATAACCCTCATGAAATGGAGACATATACTATCAAACTATGCAATGCAGAGGAGAGGAGAGAAAATAAAACAAGAAAAATATGTCACAGCAGATTAAGCTAGATTTGATTTTATTGACTCAGTCCAATATTTAGATCTTTAATTAACCCTCATACTGAATACAAATTATGTTAGTTACTGGGATTAAGTGTAGTAGCACCTGCTGCTAAGGGTGGCTTTTCTCAGTAATAGTTGAAGCCTGAAATGGACATGGTAGATAAGAGACATGTTTTGCACCTCACCCTCTGGATTATAGAAGGAAAGAGGAAAGGCTGGTAAGAAACACAATTTGTTTAGCTACAATATTCAGCATTTAGATAACTTTGCCCTGTCAGAGTCATTCTCCATATATAAGGGAATTAATAAAATAAGATCTCATCAGATCAGTTCTTCTTCTCTTTGTTTCACTTCAGCCACCCAAATAAAGTCAAAGCTGCCTCTGCAAGAAGGCATGTAATCTCTTCCAGTCCCTCAGAAATAGCATGCAAAATGCTTGGATTGAGATTCTGCATCTAGTGAAGCATGAGCTGCCCCTCTGACTTGGGCTGGGGAGCAGGCAGACCTAGCCCTAGCCCTGAAAGCGTTCAGGATCACAGCCATGGTTTCTAAGGAACAAAGTGCATTTGCATCTTTGCTGGGAGAATCAGTCATGTCATCACATTGGTATTCCTTAATTTAGAGCATGCCCCTCCAACTGTTGTGTGTGGAGCTAACAATAACACTGTCTCCTGCCTCCTGGCAGCTGTGAACTTTGAAGGATAACATAACAATGAGGTAAGAGGAACAGGGGCTCATCACAAAGTACTTAATGACCCCAGTGGTTATTTAATATATTTAAGATGTGAATTATCTGATGGATAATCTCAAATGGATCACTAATGCCCTTTGATCCTTTCTTCTTTCTCTCACTATTCCATGTTTTAATATAGAATTACCAGAGGCTTATTGGTTGGTGGCATGGTGCCCTTCCTGTCATCACTGCTGCTGCTGTCTTTTATTTCTTCTGCACAGGGTTCCTTCTTGTAAAACCTCAGTTGCCTCCTGTAAAAGGAAATGACCAAGAAAATTAAAAGCCTGGAGGGGAAAGGGATGCTAGCCATGCAACACCACTCAGGCGCTCATTCATCAGATGCATTTGATGAACTGGATAGTGTCCAGAAAAGCTTATACAAGTGTAAGTCCTCAAGGGGCCACAAATGCTTATGCTGGCTTTTCTGCAACAGACTAGCATGGCTACCCTTCCAGAAATCAATTGTCTGGGCAGCTGAATTCCATGTCATCACTTATGCCCAGTCATTGTGATACAACGTCAGTTTGTAACTGGTGGATCACAAACCACTGATGACATAGAGTGTGTTGCAGTGGCTGGAGGAGGAGGAGAGGTCCTCAAATGCGCTTTGGGCAAAATGTGTCTCTGAGTCCTGAAAAGTTTGAAATTTACCAATACAGTGTTTATAGCAGCCTTCCTCAACCTGGGGAGCCTCCAGATATCTATTTGTTCTGCAAATACCAGTACCGCTATTTATTTTCTGTGGAGTGGGGAGCCCAGATTTGCAAGATACAATTATGATAAAATACCATGAAATAAACCAATAAAACAACCCTGGGCATGGTAATATTAATTGTCAGGAACAGACTCAGGAGAACAAATGTGTCTAAGGGTGTCAGAAGAAGCACTCCACCCTAGAAGCCTGTCATATTTATATGGCACTGAGTCTGGTTACAAAACTAAATGAGGGCCAGTCTTCCATCTCGAGGTATAACATACAAAAGTTCAAAGCCAGGGTCCTGTTTCCTATAACTTTAGCAATGACATTTTCTCATGCAAGTTAGAATTCCCTTATTTCAAATGGGGGGTGGGAGGGGTCAATCATTGTTGGTCCTGCTATAGAGAAAGTCGATCATCCTTGCAATTGGACACTTCAGTCCCAGTGAATGTAAGTTCCAGTGATTGCAATGGTACTTGAACATAAATTAGTTTGCTGGATTTATTTATTTATTTATTTTTCGATTTATATCCTGCCTTTTTCCTGCAAAGGGAGATCTGCGGGAGAGTCCCTTCTCCGGGAACCCTCCATGAAAGAAATTAGGAGAGTAAGTACCCG
>NW_025335568.1:23417046-23420446 GCF_004798865.1 Varanus komodoensis | reverse complement strand
TTTTTCCCCAAAGAGGTCCGCCTGGCACCGTCGTTACTGGTTTTTCGGCGCCAGGTAAAGACCTTTTTATTTAAACATCATTTCAATTGTTAAAACATATGATCTGGCCTGGGCAACTTCTTCTTCCTTCTCTTTCTCCTCCTATATTTTTATTTTATACTAATAATTTTAATTTTGTATTTGTAATCAATGTATTTTTTGTATTGTTATATTTAATGGTAATTTATTATGTACTATTGTATTTCAATGTATTTTATCATGTTGTAAGCCGCCCCGAGGTTTCGGCAAGGGGCGGCATAGAAATGTTATAATAATAATAATAATAATTAAAAAAGGCAGCTTACATCATTCTCCTCCTCCATCTTATCCCCACAACAACAACCCTGTGAGGTAGGTTGGGCTGAGAGTCTGTGACTGGCGCAAAGTCACCCAGTGGGCTCCATGGCCGAGCGGGGACTCAAACCCAGAGTCCCAGTCCCATGCGCTTAACCACTGGCTCTCTGGTTCAGGCAAAGTGGTTCAGGCAAACCACTTTCTCTCAGCTCCCATCCCCAAGGATTAAAATATCTTACAGGATTGTTGAAAAAATGACTGCAATGATGTAGCCGTACTACTTAAATTGAACACTGTTGTGATGAGGATGTCTTTTGTAGCTAATGGATCACTGGTGAAGAGCATTATTCTTCCAAAGCCTACACTAGCCTTTCTACTGATAGCAAACTTATGTTCTAAGGGTAAAGCCTTATGCATAACAGTCCACACACAAGAAGGGCATATCAGTTGGCTTGGGGAAAACTCTTGTTTGCAGAAGTACCAAAAACCCCAAAGACTCCAAGGTGGTCTGAACATGCTCAGTGGACACGAATGATTGTTCAGTCTCTTTCTGGGGGGAATGGTAAGCTGGGAATGGGGTGGTTTGGAAGAGGCATGGCTGGCTGGAAAACAGAAGAAAAGCACTTCACGCGAAAGGATGTTTTGAAGATTCTACTTGTGAATGTTCTAGAAAAGTAGACATAGGCAAGGAGAAAGAATGCGTATTTATAGATGTGTGGAAGGTCTTTTACACCCCTTAACACAGCAACTCTTTTTATTACTATTATTCCTGCAAATCTCACATTAAGGGACAAGATGAGTTTATGTTTTATGGATGAAGAGAAGGACTTTTACTGACCTGCTTATGGAACTTGATCAATATGTCTTAAGATACAGCAGGGCATGAGTAAAAATGAAATAGCAATCTCAATCCAAATATTGGTTTCTGGACTCCAGTTAAAGGGGGATTTAGATCAGTGGTTTCATTTTGATCTTGTTAGGCTACTAATAGCTGTAGAACAAACCCAGCCGAGCATGTAATTGAAAACTTGCGTTCAAGATAAACAGTTATATTGATCCAAACCATTTGGTAAAGGAGGAAAGTGAATCAGGGCAAAACAATGGCTTTTGATTTATTTTTGTTTTTAAACTGGAACAGGTTGGGGAAGCCAGTAGAGAGATAAAGGGAGAGCATGAATCAAGATGCCCAAATTAGAGACACTGGAAATGTTTTCAGTACTGTTAAAATGAGAGTGTTAGTGCAAGTTCACCACCAATTTGGGAGGTCCTATCTCATAAACTTTACATGCATATATTAGTCAGATTATCTGGGAAGTGAAAATCTGCAATCAGGTTTCAATGTGCAGCTGTGAAACAGTCCATAGAACCCGTGAATTATGAAAAGAAGTATTTCCATGTATGCAACCTAAATTCTGCACATGCTGTACATGAGGATTAAGCATCAGGCAACTCAATCTGTACTTCCACCTGGTCCCTAGCAGAGCACTCGCTCCAAGGATCCTTTATCATGCACATCGGGCAGTTTCTAAGGGCATCTTGCAAGTGTTTCCGTGTGAAAGTGCAAGCTGCTCTATAAAAGTCAAGGACTCTGCAAAAGTAGGCTTGACAGTCCTTGCAACAGAAAATCAAAAGACTAGTACCCAGGATGATCTGTTGATGGAGCCTATATCATGTGTGGATGGATCTGTATGTCAGGGAATAGATTTCTGCTGAATCCTTGAACAGAGCCAAGTGTAAATTTTAAAATTGGTGGAGTGAAGAAAAAGAACAGCTTGCCCTCAAATATTTCTAAATATACATGGATTTCTACAGTAAAACCCTCAGGCAGTACTGTTCAGCAAGCAGTTATGGTGCTATGGAATATTCATAAATATTCTAACTTTAAAAAATAAAACTTGCTGTGCAAGAATGTCTATGGTCCAGCCTCTGTGAAAGAATGGTCAGTTGTGAGTTTGACTAATTTAAAATTCACAGCAAAACTAGAAGCAAGATGAGCTGTGTTGGTCTGGGCAAATACAGAGTGGCTGGAGTAGCTGATTAAAAGAGGTAAAATAGCTAGTAGAGAAAATAGGGGCTAGTTGGTTGGCAATCTCATGCCAAAGTTTTGGCTGCTCTTAGTTCTTGATCCAAAGGGCTGAAGATCCCTTTCCCACATGCAAGAACATGTGGAATCAATTATCCCTTTCCCTTCAGCCCTTGCTCAGTTGAAAATATGATCCCTACATTAGTGCCATCAAGGGCAATAAATCATCTTAAGAGCAAAATATGATAACTTTTCTGTGTCCATGGTGGCCTTTACTTTGAAACTCCATGACAGAAAACCCTTTAATTATTTTGAGGTATTTTTACCTTGCCTTGCCACAACAAATAATTAAAATAAAACTTCATTAATATTTTTGGTATATTTGGGCAGCAATAAACCAGGGAAGTTCCTGCTCTGTTTCTTCACCACTAGACCATTGTCTGTGATTCCAGCAAGAGGTACTTGCTTGTCTCACATTTTCAGAGATGCAGTTCTAGGCACTTTGATAGAAAAGATTACACAACACACAGGCTAGATTATGCATCCCAAATTCCAGCTTGAATCCAGGTCATACAGTTCTGAAAAGCAAAGTACACCCACAGATCTTGTGATGTGACACTAGGGTGAATTTGAAACATTTTGAAGATCAAATCACATGGATTACTGCCAGTGGTAGCATAAACTAACTTCACTGGTTGCATGACTTTTAAATCCATCCTGCTACATTTAAAAATGAATCTCACAAGTTGCTTGTTTAAATGCATACAGGATGTTATCAGAATGAGAAGAATGGATGCCTATGCAACCCATGGACTAACCAAGGAAATCACCCCCATCATCACAAACATCAGCATTATAAATATAGGATTGCTAACATACAAAAGACATTAAAAGAACTTGGAGAATGGATTCCTGTTCCCTGGGGCGTAGAGCAAAGGGAAGATGCAGAATCACAAGTAGTGTGGTGGGTATTTGAAATACAGAGGAAAGAGCAATCAGAAGCAGAACTGAAATGCTAACACAGGTCTAATAAATGTTCTCCAT